>NC_091858.1:8745761-9370761 GCF_037783145.1 Equus przewalskii | reverse complement strand
TCAAGGAATTTGGAACATACAAATATAAATCTACTATCTCCACTTTCTATAATCATCTACCATCATCTTCATCACATTTCTTCATTCATTGAAGATTTTAACACCTAGATTACTACCTTTCTCTTCACTATTATCATTAACATCAATATCAGATATCCACATAGATAATCCGTGCAACGCACTGGACTTCCAGTCCCTTAAACTCCTTTCTCTTCATAATCTTGTCTCCCTCCCTACTTTTCCTACTTGACTCCCAAGGTCAAGCTTTATCTTTTTTTAATTAGCAATAAGAGTATTACTCCAAATTTTCAATATCAAATGTGATTCTCCTTGACTACCAACTTGTATCTCTCCAATCCACTTCTGTGTTACCCCCATCCAACAATTCTTTGATCCCAATGGAATCTACAGTTCATAAACTGTTCTTTAGCTTATCATCATACTCTTCATTTTCTCAGTTCCTCCTTTAGCCGTTGGATTTCATGTTCTATCGTCCCTTCCATACGCCCTCAACTGTATAACTCTACTTCCCTCCATTGTGCTCAGCTGGCAAAACCCTGGTCATGTTATATGTATCTATGCTCAGCCTGTGTGTTAAGCAGGTGAAAATTTAGAAAAAAAAAGCTGATGTATTCTGCTAACATATTTTGTTTTTTTGATTTTTAAAAATTTATTTATTTTCGTGTGTACATCATAATATATTTCGAATTCTGTGTAGATTACATCATGTTCACCACCCAAAAACTAATTATAGTCCCTCCGCTCACATGTGAGCCTAATCACCCATTTTGCCCTCCCCCCTCCCCCCTTCCACTATGGTAACCACCAATCCAATCTCCAATTCTGCGTGTGTGTTTGTCGTTGTTTTTATCTTCTACTTATGAGTGAGATCATATGGTATTTGACTTTCTCCCTCTGACTTATTTCACTCAGCATAATACCCTCAAGGTCCATCCATGTTGTCACAAATGGCAGGATTTCATCATTTCTTACAGCTGAGTAGTAGTCCATCGTGTATAAATACCACATCTTCTTTATCCATTCATCCCTTGATGGGCACCTGGTCGCTTCCATATCTTGGCTATTGTGTATAATGCTGCAATGAACATAGGGGTGCAAGTATCTTTATGTGTTTTGCCTTTGTGTTTTCAAGATTTTTGGAGAAGTACCCAGTAGTTGGATACCTGGATCATATGGTAGATCTATCCTTAATTTTCTGAGGATACTCCATCCTGCTTTTCATAGTGGATGCACCAGTTTGCACTCCTAACAGCAGTGAACAAGGGTTCCCTTCTCTCCACATCCTCTCCAACATTTGTTGTTTCCTGTCTTGTTGACAGGAGTGAGGTGATACCTCATTGTAGTTTTGATTTGCATTTCCCTGATAGCTAATGATGTTGAGCAGCTTTTCACATGCCTGTTGGCCATTCGTATATCTTCTATGGAGAAATCTCTGTTCAGATCTTTTGCCCATTTTCTAAGTGTATTGTTGGTTTTGTTGTTGTTGAGCTGTATGAGTTCTTTGTATATTTTGGATATTAACCCCTTATCTGATATATGGTTTGCAAATATCTTCTCCCAATTGTTAGGTTGGCTTTTCGTTTTGTTGATGGTTTCCTTTGCTGTGCAGAAGCTTTTTATTTGATGTAGTCCCATTTGTTCATTTTTTTCTTTTGTTTCCCTTGCCTGGTCAGACACGACACGTGAAAATATGCTGCTCAGACTGATGTCAAAGAGCATACTGCCTATGTTTTCTTCTAGAAGTTTCATGGTTTCACATCTTACATTCAAGTCTTTAATCCATTTTGAGTTGATTTTTGTGCATGGTATAAGGGAATGGTCTACTTTCATTCTTTTACATGTGGCTTTCCAGTTTTCCCAACACCGTTTATTGAAGAGACTCTCCTTCCTCCATCGTATGCTCTTGGCTCCCTTTTTGAATGTTACCTGTCCATAAACGTGTGGGTTTACTTCTGGGCTCTCAATTTTGTTTCAGTGATCGGTGTGTCTGTTTTTGTGCCAGTACCATGCTGTTTTGGTTACTACAGCTTTGTAGCATGTTTTGAAATCAGGGAGTGAGATACCTCCAGCTTTGTTCATTTTTTTCAGGAATCCTTTGGCTTTTCAGGGTCTTTTGTTGTTCCATATAAATTTTAGGATCGTTTGTTCTATTTCTGTGAAAAATGTTGTCGGAACATTGATAGGGATTGCATTGAATCTATAGATTGCTTTAGGAAGTATGGACATTTTAACAATGTTAATTCTTCCAATCCAAGAGCAGGGGACATCTTTCCATTTCTTTGTGTCTTCTTCAATTTCTTTCAACAATGTTTTATAGTTTTCGGTGTACAGACCTTTCACCTCTTTGGTTAAGTTTATTCCAAGGTATTTTATTCTTTTTCTTGCAATTGTAAATGGGACTGTAGTCTTAATTTCTCTTTCTGATACTTCATTGTTAGTGTATAGAAATGCAACTGATTTTTGTACATTTATTTTGTATCCGGCGACTTGACTGTATTCCTTTATTGTTTCTTAAGGTTTTTTAGTGGAATCTTTAGGGTTTTCTAGATATAAAATCATGTCGTTTGCAAAGAGTGACAGTTTCACTTCTTCTTTTCCAATGTGGATCCCTGTTATTTCTTTTTCTTGCCTGATTTCTCTGGCTAGGACTTCCAATACTATGTTAAATAAGAGTGGTGACAGTAGGCATCCTTGCCTGGTTCCTGTTCTTTGAGGGATAGCTTTCAGTTTTTCTCCATTGAGAATGATATTTTCTGAGGGTTTGTCATATATGGCCTTTTTTATGTTGAGGTATTTTCCTTCAATACCCATTTTATTTAGAGGTTTTATCATAAATGGATGCTGTATGTTGTCGAATGCCTTCTCTGCATCTATTGAGATGATCATGTGATTTTTGTTCTTCATTTCGTTAATGTGGTGTATCACGTTGATAGATTTGTGGATGTTGAACCATCCCTGCATCCCCAGAATGAAACCCACTTGATCATGATGTATGATCCTTTTAATGTACTGTTGTATTCGATTTGCTACTATTTTGTTGAGGATTTTTGCATCGATGTTCATCAGTGATATTGGCCTGTGATTTTCTTTTTTTGTGTTGTCCTTGTCTGGTTTTGGTATCAGGATAATTTTGGCTTCATAGAAGGAGTTAGGAAGCCTCCCCTCCTCTTCAATTTCTTGGAAGAGTTTGAGAATGATAGGTATTAAGTCTTCTTTGAATCTTTGGTAGAATTCACCAGGGAAGCCATCTGGTCCTGGACTTTTATTTTTTGGGAGGTTTTTGATTGCTGTTTCGATCTCCTTACGGGTGATTGGTCTATTCAAATTTTCTACTTCTTCTTGGTCCAGTTTTGGAAGGATGTATGATGCTAAGAATTTATCCATTTCTTCTAGATTATCCAGTTTGTTGGCATATAGCTTTTCGTGTATTCTCTTATTATCTTTTGTATTTCTGAGGTGTCCATTATAATCTCTCCTCTTTCATTTCTGATTTTATTTATTTGAGCCTTCTCTCTTTTTCTCTTGGTGAGTCTAGCTAAGGGTTTGTCAATTTTGTTTATCTTTTCAAAGAACGACCTCTTAATTTCATTGATTTTTTCTATTTTTTTTTTTTTTAGTCTCTATTTCATTTATTTCTGCTCCGATTTTTATTATTTCCTTCCTTCTGTGCATTTGGGGTTTTGTTTGTTCTTCTTTTTCCAGTATCTTTAGATGCAATTTTAGATTGTCTATTTGTGATTTTTCTTCTTTGTTGAGGTAGGCCTGAATTGCTGTAAACTTCCCTCTTAGAACTGCTTTTGCTGTATCCCACAGATTTTGGCATGTCATGTTTTTATTTTCATTTGTCTCCAGGAATTTTTTGATTTCTTCTTTGATTTCTTCATTGATCCAATCGTTGTTCTGTAGCACTTTGTTTAATCTCCACATTTTGTGGCTTTTCTGGTTTTCTTCCTGTAGTTGATTTCCAGTTTCATACCTTTGTTGTCAGAAAATATGCATGGTATAATTTGATCTTCTTAAATTTATTCAGACTTGTTTTGTGGCCTAATATGTGATCTATCCTGGAGAATGTTCCATGTGCATTTGAAAAGAATGTGTATTCTGTGGGTTTTGGATGGAATGTTCTGTATATATCTACTGAGTCCATCTGGTCTAATGTGTCCTTTAAGGTTGGTGTTTCCTTATTGATCTTCTGTTTGGATGATCTATCCATTGGTGTAAGTGGAGTGTTAAAGTCCCCTACTATTATTGTGTTGCTGTCTATTTCTCCTTTATGTCTGTTGATAATTGCTTTATATATTTAGGTGCTCTTATTTTGGGTGCATAGATATTTACAAGTGTTATATTTTCTTGTTGGGTTGTTCCTTTATCATTATGTAGTGCCTGTCTTTGTCTCTTGTTACAGTTTTTGTTTTAAAGTCTATTTTGTCTGATATAAGTATTGCTACCCCCGCTTTCTTTTCCTTGCCATTTGTGTGGACTATCTTTTTCCATCCTTTCACTGTCGGTTTGTGAGTATCTGTAGGTCTGAAGTGTGTCTCTTGTAGGCAGCATATTCACTGGTTGTTTTTTTATCCAATTGGCCACACCATGGCATTTGATTGGAGCATTTAGTTCATTAACATTTTAAGTAGCTATTGATAAGTATGTATTTATTACCATTTTGTCACCTTTTTTTTCTGGGTGTTTTAGTAGTTCTTCTCTGTTCCTTTCTTTTTCTCTTGCTCTCTTCCCTTGTGGTTTGATGGCTATCTTTAGTAATATGTTTGATTTCGTTTGTCTTACTTTTTTTCTTGCTTGTTATAGGTTTCTGATTTGTGACTACTATGAGGATCCTATTTAATATTCTATGCATATAACAGTCTATATTGAGTTGATAGACTCTTTAGCTTGGCCGCTTTCTAAAAGCTCTACTTTCTACTGCCCTCCTCCCACATCATATCTTTTACAAATCATAGATAGTCTTTTGTTTAGTGTGTGTCTATCCATTACCCTCTTATCATTGAAATAAGTGATTTTAGTACATTTGTCTTTTAACCTTCATATTATCTTCACAGATAGTTGATGTGCTGCCTTTACTATATTTTTATCTGACTAGTCATTTTATTGCCTGTTTTTTTTGTTGCTGTTGTTTTGTTTATTTAATAATTTTTTTATCTTTATTTGTGGTCATTGCTTTCCCACTTAAATAAGTCCCTTCAGCATTTCTTGTAGAACTGGTTTCTTGGTGATAAACTCCTTTAATTTTTGCTTGTCTGGGAAGCTCTTTATCTCTCCTTCCATTCTGAATGACAACCTTGATGGATAGAGTATTCTTGGCTGTAGGTTTTTTCCTGCTAGCACTTTAAATATGTCGTGCCATTCTCTTCTCACCTGTAGGGTCTCAGCTGAGAAGTCTGCTGAGTGCCTGATGGGCTTCCGTTTATATGTCACTTGTGGTCTTTCTCTTGCTGCTTTTAGGATTCTCTCTTTGTCTTTAATTTTGGACATTTTAATTATAATATATCTTGGTGTGGGCCTCTTTGGGCTTATCTTGTTTGGATCTCTCTGTGTTTCCTGAACTTGGATGTCTGTTTCCTTCCTCAGATTAGGAAAATTTTTGTCTATTATTTCTTCAAATAAATTTTCTGCCCCTTTGTCTCTCTCTTCTCCTTCTGGGACACCTATAATCTGAATGTTACCATGCTTGATATTGTCCCAGAGTTCCCTTAGATTGTTCTCAGTCTGTCTAATTCTTTTTTCTCTTTTCTGTTCTGCTTGGGTGATTTCCTCTAGTCTTTCATCTAGCTCACTGATCCGTTCTTCTGCTTCCTCTACTCTGCTATTGAGTCCCTCTAGTGAATTTTTCATTTCCAGTATTGTATTCTTCATTTCTGATTGGTTCTTTTTTATATTTTCTAATTCTTTGCTAATGTGCTCACTGTGTTCATCCATTCTTCTCCACATATCTGTGAGCATCCTCATGATATTTTGTTTAACTCTTTGTTGAGTAGGTTGCTAGTTTCTGTTTCATTTAGTCCTTTTTCTGGGGTTTTGTACTGTTCCCTTGCTTCGAATGTATTCCTTTGCCTCCTCGTTATGCCTCTTTCTCTGTGCTTATTTCTGTGTATTAGGTGAGTTGGCTGTGTCTCCTGATATTGGAGAAGTGGCCTTATGTATGAGATGCCTTATGAGGCCTGGCAGTGTGCTTCCCTCTTGTCACCAGCCCATATGAACCAGGAGTGACTCCTTTGTGGGGTACTTGTGTCCTTCTGCTGTGGCAAGTTTGTTCCCACTGCAGGTACCCAGGGAGTCTAATTTTTCCTTCCCTGGCCAGCTGTTTGTGATTCCAATTTGGGGAACCTCACCTCTGTTGGCTACAAAGTCTATCAGCACACTCCTATTTCAATTTTCTTCTTAATTGAGTTGGTACCCAGTGTAGCTAGTTGCTAGGCTCAGGGGCATACAGTTGTGATAGGCCTCAGGCCTATAAGGCTGTTGTCAGTTCTCTTAGGAGTGCAGCGAAGTGGGGCTGGACCTTGGCCCTGGGGCACTCAATTGTTTCAGGCTTGAGAAGGTGGGGCTGATCCTTTTTATGGCTATTTGTGAAGCACAGGTCTTCTGCTGCTGATAAGCCTCACCCGCTGCAGGACCACATACACCATCAACACAGTCCTGGTCCAGGCACACTTCTCAACCCCCTGGAGTGTACTCCAAAGCAGCACTGCAGAGGCCCCCACCTCTGCCCCAATGGCCCCCACAGTTCACCTGGTCCTCACACAGGCCCTGCCCCACAGAGGCAGACACACTCACCTGCCTGTAGAGGATCAAGGCACCCAGTCAATGCAGGCTGAAAAGTAGCCTGAGGGCATGCTGTTAGGTGGGGCAGGCCCCTAGGGCAGGTTGCCTGCCCTGACTGAACTGGATTAAATCTGTGCCCTAGTGGGTATGGCAGACCCCTGGGATAACAGGCCAAGAGATGAAAGTCAATGGCCCCCACCGGGGTCCATGTCAGCATGCCTGGACCAGTTCAGAACAATGGCCCCCACCAGTGTCTCAGTCTCCGGAGAGGTTCCTCCTCTCACCAAGATGCCCCCAGAGCCCACCAGGTGAGTCTCGTTTCACCAAAGGACAGTCAGCCTTCTCTTTGGTGATTTTAGGTTGCTGCAATGAGTGAGTTTGTGTGTGGGCCCTTTAAGACCTGGATCTTTTAGTCTTCCGGCCAATAGCTTTTCTGGGGGTATCCTCACTGCAGTTAATAGCCAGTAAAGCCAGACAGTAAGACACCTGTCTCAGCTGGGCTGAGTCTGAAGTATGCTTATAGCAGTATCGCCCCTGATCTGGACCTCACTCCTCCAGGGAGGGCTGCGTACCTTACGGTGGCTCCCGCCTGGCCACCTGAGAAGCTCCACTGCTCCAAAAGGTGGCTTTTTTCCTCCCCAGGCAGAATTACTGCCTCTTCTGTCTTTGTCAGGACTGTCCCTTGTCGTGGGGATTCTTTTTATCCAGTTTTCAGTTTTCAGTCCAGGGTAATTGTTCCAAAAACAGTTGTAGCCTGGTTGTGTTCACGGGAGGAGATGAGTTCAACGTCTGCTCACCCTGCCATCTTGACAAGATCCTCACTGCTAACATATTTTCAATAAAAGTTAACAGAAGCCTCCATGCTCCCTGACTACTAACTACATTTTCTTATTCAGTTCATTCTCTGAAATGATGGTTTCTCATCTCGTCTTAAAACTTGACAAATAAAAATGGCAAGCAACAGGATATATTGGAGAATATGAGGAAGCCATTTGGTGTAAACCTAATTCGGCCTGACCTTGTCTTTCCAAAAGCGCCTGACCAAGGCCATTGAGCATGCATTGTATATCTGCTTTAGATATTCCCTATGGCAAGAACAAAGGCCCTTGAAATAAAGGTGCAACTTCCCTCCCCCTCCCAACATTGGCATTCCCTTAAGGATTAAGCATCTTTCCTTAGGTGAGGAACTGATTGCTGCGCTCACCTGTGACCACCCAGCTCGAGACAATAGACTTGCCTCCTGCTACTCCCTCCAAGATAGCAGACCCACTACCTGCTGTGTCCATCAAGCGCTGTGCCAACAGGGCAATCTTATGACTATTGTGGGAGGGACATTTCAATAATATGTGAAATATACTGTTTGGGGGTGTATAACCACTCTGTATACCTCACTTCTTTGCTGCACTGTCTTCCTTCAGGAAGAAAGGCCCCGGGCCATGGTCCTCAGATTTCAGCTCGGAATAAACTCACCCAAATTTTCATTTATAGATTGGTTATGGATTATTTTCATCAACAAACTCAACAATCTTTCATCTTTCTTATTCTAAGCACTCATAATGATTTTTGTTTTAATGAGAAAATAGAAGCATGTAGTAGAAAACTTCTACATATGCCTATTAAGATATCTATCAGACTACATGCTTCTGTATCAAAAGTTTTATGATCCTTGGATCCTCTTGTTTCTCTATCTACACTTATTTCCTAAGTCATCTCATTCAGCCTGATGATCATAAGTACTGTCTGTCTGAGGATGGATCAAAAGCATACATTTCTATCCCTGCCTGCTTCTCTGAACTCCATATTTGTTTGTACAACCATATGTTTAACAATTCCACTTGGATGTTAAATAGACAATTCAAATTTTTCAGATGCAAAAATAAATTCTTGATTCCCCTGATATGTACACATTCTTCTCCCATGTATTTTGACCACAATAAATATTACTTTCATTCCTTCAGATGTTCCGACCACACACAATTCCTCCATCAGTTCTGAGAACCTCTGTAGTATGAGTTTCCCAGTTTGAGAAGGGGATATTAGCCTATGTACTCATACTAGTAAACGCCTTTCTATTCTTTAGAAATTCTATTCTATTCTTCTCCCATCCAAGTCAATTCTAAATGTGTCTTAGATTAGTCTTCTTAAAAGCCACCAGTTATCTTCAGAAATTTAATTGTTCTTTGCTACCTTGAGGAGGAAACTTCAAATCCTTAAATAGTCGTGGAAAGTCTTCTGCTATCTTATCCAAATCCCTATGAATTTTATCTCCTACTACTAAATTCTACAAACCCTCTGTTCCTGCCAAATATTGACACGTACATGCTTTGAACTCTTCTGATATTCTGCCCTGTTCACGTTCATCCTTCTATTTTTCTAAATCTCTCTCAATCGTATTCTTAATTTCCCTTATCAATATACTGTTTAAGTTCCAGTTACTACCATTTATCCTGTATTAAAATTCTTCAGATGTCTTCTGATTTCCAAAGACATTAATTTCTTTCTTCTGAGATTTTCTAAAGCTCATTCTGCATAATACTCATAAAGTACTTAATGTATTATACTTATTATGTACATATCCATTTTCTACAATTTAAAATTACCTAAATACTTACAGGTGAAGTTATGGCTAATGAGTCTCTGAATTCTTTGTAGTACCTAGCACAACACATTTACATCTATTAGATATCAAATAGATGTTTTGAAAAACTGAATTAGTCTTAGACATCATTCTAATCTCTAAATGAAAAGATTTTACTCCCATAAATATAGCAATTATTCTAAGTTTGGGAATTACATAGAGTATAAACTACAGTGCAGTCAGAGACCACATGAGTTATTTTAACAGAGAGAATTTAAGATAAAGAATTATCAACTAAATATTGAAAAACTGAAAATTCCAAAGGGAACACTAAGTTTCCACACAATTAACAAATGCGGGGAGAAGCTACAATTCTCAGTATTGGAGAAAAAGGGAGAGGTTGCAATTATTAAAATTTAGAAGTTTGGTGGAGGATTCCTGAAAGCTGATACACACTTGATGGAGTAGGTTCTGCTCAGTGGATGTAGGTCACTCTTAGCTCAGAGAGAAGTCACAGGGGCTAGGGTACGGACCTCTAGAGGGGGCATCAGCTGGCTGGTGCTATTTGCTTGAGACTGATTCTATGAGTATTAGTTTTTAAAAAACAAAAACCTGCAAACTGTCTGCTATGAGCAAAGTGCACCCACTGGCATGAAATCTTGCTGGAATGACACTATAACAACTGGGCTCAACCCCCACCCCAAAAGAAAAAGTAGTGAATGGAAAGAAATATGTCTTCCCTCCTCCTTCTTTTTTGTTTCTTTCTAGTGCTCCTTATTGACAGGGCCTAAAAAATGCAGCTGGAGAAAGTTAAACGTAGATGGCGGAGTCCTAGCCCCAGCATCACAAAGCAGAATATAGAAGAATGAGTTTGAAACTGAGAAAAAATAGCTTAACTACTGACACACTCTTTCACTACAAATGCTGACTTCTCTCTTACAAACCACACTAAGTTGGGAAGGTGAAATGAGCAAAAGAAAATCACTTAAACTAAATAGATATCTTGTCGCATTTAGTGATGTGTCAAGAATATCCCCATTGTTTTGAAATACCCACGTACATGTGTTAGAAAGGACAGATGAGAGCACTATTTTCTTAGAAAGCTCTTTGAAATGAAAAAGCAGTTCAATAAAAAAATAATTTTAGATGCTTTTCATTGGATAATCTTTGACTTGCCAATGGGACAATTAGATCGATTTTGTAATATTTTTCTGTTACTTTTTTCACATTTAAGTAATTCTTATTTATTTGATAGAGTTCTATTACTGAAGGCTTTGCTGCTCATGTATTCTCAACTGTTTCCTGCTGCTATCCTTTGGAATATTTTCTTACACAACTGATCTACCCAAGAGGAAGAAGTGTATTACAACAAATCCCTCTGAGACTTGCTCAGGAATCCCCTGGTTGAAAGGAAAATATATGCACCAGACTGTATTTCTTCTCAACTGAATTCCTAAGACTTCTCAGTCTGGGGAATTGTGAGGGGTGTCACTACTAAGTCAGGAAGACATGCAAACCAAGGAACAAAGTGTCCGATTAGATAAAAAATGTATCTTGCGGCTCTTATGTTCTCTTCCCCAGTTCAAGTTTATCAGAAAATGTAATGTTGTAGTTAAACTAATACTATTCAAACTGAATCTGCATATCATTTCACTTTTGAGAAGAGAATGAGAAGCATAAATATATTTTTCATTAAACCAAATATACCAGCTTCCCTTGTATTATTGCAAATAGAAAAACTTTATTTAGCAGCAAAGCATTTTGTATGTTCCAAATCTCTTGCAACCGTGTTTTTATTTAATTTATTCATTCATTCACTTTTTTATTGCAGTAACATTGAATTATAACATTATATAACTTTCAGATGTACATCATAATATGTTTCAAATTCTGTGTAGATAACATCATGTTCACCACTCAAAGATTAATTATAATCTATCGCCACACATGTGTGCCTAATCACCTCTTTCACCCTCCCTCCTCCCCGCTTTCCCTCTGGTAACCATCAATCCAATCTCTGTTGCTATGGGGTTGTTTGTCATTGTTTTTGCATTCTACTTGAATGAGATCATATGGTATTTGACTTTCTCCCTCTGACTTACTTCACTCAGCATAATACCCTCAAGATCCATCCATGTTGTCACAAATGGCCAGATTTCATCATTTCTTACGGCTGAGTAGTATTCCATTGTGTATAAATACCACATCTTCTTTATCCATTCATGCCTTGATGGGTACCTAGGTTGCTTCCAAGACTTGGCTATTGTGAATAACGCTATAATGAACACAGTGGTGCATGTATCTTTATGCATTTGTGTTCTCAAGTTCTTTGGATAAATATCCAGCAGTGGAATAGCTGGATCATATGATAGAACTATTCTTCATTTTCTGAGGAAAATCCATACTGCTTTTGGTAGTGACTGCACCAGTTTGCATTCCTACCAGCAGTCTAAGAGGGTTCCCTTCTCTCCACATCCTCTCCAACGTTTGTTTTTTCCTGTCATGTTAATTACAGCCATTCTGACTAGAGTCAGGTGATATCTCATTGTAGTTTTGATTTGAATTTCCCTGACAGTTAATGATGATGAGCATATTTTCATGTGCCTGTTGGCCATATGTATATCTTTCTTGGAGAAATCTCTGTTCGGATCTTTTGCCAATATTTTAATTGGGTTGTTGGTTTTTTTGTTGTTGAGGCATATGAGTTCTTTGTATATTTTGGATATTAACCCCTTATCCAATATATGGTTGGCAAATATCTTCTCCCATTTGTTAGGTTGGCTTCTCATTTTGTTGATGGTTTCCTTTGCTGTGAAGAAGCTTTTCAGTTTAATGTTATCTCATTTGCTTATTTTTTCTTTTGTTTCCCTTGCCCTGTCAGACATGGCACTTAAAATATGCTGCTGACATCAATGACAAAGAGCATGCTGCCTATGTTTTCTTCTAGAAGTTCCATGGTTTTGGTCTTACATTCAAGTCTTTAATCCACTTTGAGTTGATTTTTGTGCATGGTATAAGGGAACGGTCTACTTTCATTCTTTTACATGTGTCTTTCCAGTTTTCCCAATGCCATTTATTGAAGAGACTCTCCTTTCACCATTGTATGTTCTTGGCTCCCTTGTCTAAAATTAGCCTGTCCATACATGTGTGGGTTTATTTCTGGGCTCTCCATTCTGTTCTACTGATTTGTGTGTGTGTTTTTGTGCCAGTACCATGTTGTTTTGGTTAACATAGTTTTGTAGTATATTTTGAAATCAGGGAGTGTGATATCTCCAGCTTTATTCTTTTTCTTCAGGCTTGCTTTGGCTATTCTGGGTCTTTCATACTTCCATATAAATTTGAAGATTCTTTATACTATTTCTGTGAAAAACGTTGTTGGAACTTTGATCAGGATTGCATTGAATCTATAGATTGCTTTAGGAAGTATGGACACTTTAACTATGTTAATTCTTCCAATCCAAGAGCACAGAACATCTTTCCACTTCTTTGTGTCTTCTTCAATTTCTTTCAACAATGTTTTATAGTTCTTGGTGTATAGATCTTTCACCTCTCTGGTTAAGTTTATTCCTAGGTATTTTATTCTTTTTGTTGCAATTGTAAATGGGAATATATTCTTAATTTCTCTTTCTGCTACTTCATTGTTAGTGTATAGAAATGGAACTGATTTTTGTATGTTGATTTAGTATCATGAGACTTGATTGTATTCATTTATTATTTCCAAAAGTTTTTTAGTGAATTCTTTAGGACTTTTTATATAGAAATCATGTTGTAGGCAAATAGTAACAATTTCATTTATTCTTTTCCAATTTGGACCGCTTTTGTTTCTTTTTCATGCCTGATTGCTCCAGCTAGTACTTCCAATACTATGTTAAACAAGAGTGGTGACAGTGGGCATCCTTGTCTGGTTCCTGTTCTTACAGGGAAAGCTTTCACTTTTTCTACATTGAGAATGGCATTTGCTGTGGGTTTGTCCTACGGGGCCGTACTTATGTTGAGGTATTTTCCTTCTATACCCATTTTATTTAGAGTTTTTATCATAAATGTATGCTGTATCTTGTCGAATGTTTTCTCTGCATCTATTGAGATGATCACGTGGTTTTCATTTGTCATTTTGTTAATATAGTATATCACAATGATTGATTTGTGGATGTTGAACCATCCCTGCATCCCTGGAATAAACTCACTTGATCAGGATGTATGATATTTTTAATGTATTGTTGTATTGGATTTGCTACTATTTTGTTGAGCACTTTTGCATCAATGTTCATCAGTGATATTGGCCTGTGATTTTCTTTTTTTGTGTTGTCCTTGTCTGGTTTTGGTGTTAGGATAATGCTGACTTTGTAGAATGAGTTAGGAAGTCTCCCTCCCTCTTCAATTTTTTGGAAGAGTTTGAGAAGGATAAGCATTAAGTTTTCTTTGAATATTTGGTAGAATTCACGATGGAAGCCATCTGGTCTTGAAATTTGATTTTTCTGGAAGTTTTTGATTACTATTTCCTTCTCCCTACTGGTGATTGGTCTAGTCAAATTCTCTATTTCTTCTTGATCCAGTTTTGGAAGGTTGTATAATGCTAAGAAATTATCCATTTCTTCTAGATTATCCAATTTGTTATCCTTTTCATAGCATTCTCTTATAATCTTTTGTATTTCTAAGGTGTCCATTGTAATTTCTCCTCTTTCATTTCTGATTTTATTTATTTGAGCCGTCTCTCTTTTTTTTCTTGGCGAGTCTAGATAAAGGTTTCTTGATTTTTCTTTATCTTTTTGAAGATTCAGCTCTTGATTCACTAATTTTTTCTGTTTTTAAAGTATTTATTTTGTTTATTTCTGCTCTGATTTTGATTATTTCCTCCCTTCTTCTGATTTGGGGCTTTGTTTGTTCTTCTTTTTCTAGTTCCTTTGGGTTTAATGTTAGATTGTTTATTTGGGATTTTTCTTGTTTTTTTTAAGCAGGCCTGAATTGCTATAAACTTCCCTCTTAGAACTGCTTTTGTTGTATCCCATAGATTTTGGTATGTCGTATTTTCATTTTCATTTGTCTCCAGCAATTTTTTGATTTCTCCTTTGACTTCCTCAATTTATCCAATCATTATTCAGTAGCATTTTGTTTAATCTCCACATTTTTGTGGCTTTTCTGATTTTCTTCCTGTAGCTCATTTCTAGTTTCATACCTTTGTGGTCAGAAAAGATACTTGGTATTATTTCAACCTTCTTAAATTTATTGAGACTTGTTTTGTGGCCTAATATGTGATCAATGCTGGAAAATCTTCCATGTGCATTTGAAAAGAACGTGCATTTGAAAAGAATGTGCATTGTGTGATTTTTGGATGGAATGTTCTATATATGTCTACTTATCTAATGTGTCATTTAAGACCAATGTTTCCCTATTGATCTTCTGTTTGGATGACCTATCCATTGGAGCAAGTAGAATGTTAAAGTCCCTTATTATTATCGTATTATTGTCTATTTCTCCTTGTATGTCTGTTAATAATTACTTTATATATTTAGGTGCTCCTATGTTGGGTGCATAGACATTTACAAGTGTTATATTTTCTTGTTGGATTGTTCCCTTTGACATTAAGTAGTGCCCTTCTTTGTTTCTTGTTCCAATTTTTGTTTTAAAGTCTATTTTGTCTGATATAAATATTGCTACCCCAACTTTCTTTTCTTTGCCATTTGCATGGAATATCATTTTCCATCCTTTCACTTTCAGTTTCTGTCTTTAGGTCTGAAGTGTGTCTCTTGTATACAGCATATATATGGGTCCTGTTTTATTTTTTTAAATCCAATCAGCCACCAAATGTCTTTTGATTGGAGAATTTTGTCCATTGACATTTAAAGTAGCTATCGATAAAAATGTATTTATTGCCATTTTGTCACTTTTTTTCCATGTGTTTTACTAGTTCTTCTCTGTACTTTTCTTCTCTTACTCTCTTCCCTTGTGGTTTGCTGGATTTCTTTCCTCTTCCTTATTTGTTTACTTATTATAGGTTTCTGGTTTGTGATTACCATGAGGTTCCTATATAATATTCTATAGCTTGACCTCTTTCTAAAAGTTCCACTCTTTTACTCCCTTCCTCCCACATTTTATGTTTCCAAAATTGTATCTAATCTTTTGTTTTGTGTGTGTCTATTCATTACCTTCTTATAATTGAAAAAGGTGATTTTAGTACTTTTGTCTTTTAACCTACATATTATCTTCATAGGTGGTTAATCTGCTACTTTTACCAGTGATTTTATTTCCTGTTTTTTGGGGTTTTTTTTGGTAATTTTCTTATCCCTATTTGTGGTCTTCTCTTTCCCACTTAAATAAGTCCCTCCAGCACTTCTTGTAGAATTGGTTTCTTGGTGATAATCTCTTTTAATTTTTGCTTCTCTGGGAACCTCTTTATTTCTTCCTCCATTCTGAATGAAGACCTTGCTGTATCAAGTTTTCTTGGTTGTAGGTTTTTTCCTTTCAGCACTTTAAATATGTCATGCCACTCTCTTCTAGCCTATAGGGTTTTGGCTGAGAAGTCTGCCAATAGCCTTATGGGCTTTCCTTTGTATGTCACTTGTTGCTTTTCTCTTGGGGCTTTTAGGATTGGCTCTATATCTTTAATTTTGGACATTTTAATTATAATGTGTCTCAGTGTGGGCCTGTTGTTGTTCATTTTGGTTGGTGCTCTCTGTGCTTCTTGTACTTGGATATATCTGTTTCCTTCCTTAGGTTAGGAAAGTTTTCAGCTATTATTTCTTCAAATAGATTCTCTGCCCCTTTGTCTCTCTCTTCTCCTTCTGGGATACCTGTAATACAAATGTTAGTGCACTTTATATTGTCCCAGAGTTCACTTAGTTGTTCTCATTCTGTCTAATTCTTTTTTCTTTTATCTCTTCAGCTTGGGTGATTTCCTCTAGTCTTTCTTCCAGCTCACTGATCCATTGTTCTGTATCATCTACTCTGCTATTGAGTCCCTCTAGTGAATTTTTCATTTTGAGTATTGTATTCTTCATTTCTGATAGGTTCAGTTTTATATTTTCCAATTCTTTGTCAATGTTCTCACTGTGTTCATCCAGTCTTCTCCCAGTATCAGTGAACATCCTTATGAGTTTTTGTTTGAACTTTTTGTCAGGTAGATTGCTTATTTCTGTTTCATTTAGTTCTTTTTCTGGGGTTTTGTCCTGTTCCCTTGCTTGGAATGTATTCCTTTGCCTCCTCATTATGCCTCTTTCTCTGTGCTCATATCTATGTGTTAGGTGAGTCAGTTATGTCTCCTGATCTTGGAGAAGTGGTCTTATGTAAGAGATGCCTTTTAAGGCCCAGTGGTGTGCTTCCTTCTCATCACCAGTTCCAAATGATCCAAGAGTGACCCCTGTGTGGGCTACTTGTGTCCTTCTGCTGTGGCAGGGTTGCTCTTACTCCAGATAACCAGGGAGTCTAGTCTTTCCGTCCCTTACCAGCTGTTTGTAAATCAGGTTTAGGGAGCCCCAGCACCATTGGTTACACGGTCTAATAGCACACTCATGTTGCCATTTTCCTGGTAATTGAGTAGGTACCCAGTGTAGCTGGTTTCTAGGCTCAAGGATTTATAGTTGTTGTAGTCCTCAGGCTTGCAAGGCTGTTGTCAGCTCTCTTAGGATTGCTGCTGGGTGGGGCTGGCCTTAGGCACCAGAGCACCCAATTGTTTCAGGCTTTGGAAGGTGGGCCAATCCTCTTTGTGGCTGTTTGTGAAGCACAGGTCATCTGCCACTGATAAGCCCCACCCATCCTCAGGTCCACACACTGTCAACACAGCCATGGTCCATGCACTCTTCCTGACCCCCTTGGAGTGTACCTAGTAGGCCCACTGCAGAGGCCTCCACCTCTCCACCAATGTCCGCCATAGTTCACACAGTCATCACACAGGCCCTGCCCCACAGAGTCAGACACACTTGCCTGTCTGTAGAGGATCAAGGCACCCAGTTTATGCAGTCCAAGTAGCCTGAGGGCTTGCAGTTGGGTGAGGCCAGCCCCTAGGGTGGGCTGCCTGCCCTGGCTGAACTGTATTAAATCTCTGCCCTAGTGGGTGTGGCAGACTCCTGGGCTCTCTATAGTAAAGAAAACTGTAGGTTTACTTTTATTCTTTTAATTTTATCCTTAAAATATCAGTATGCATTTTTAATCGAAATTCCCTAAGTAAAATTATTCAGAATTTCTACTCACCTTTCAAGGATGGCAAGGATATTAGCATGATTTATCCATTAAATGAAAAACGCTTTCCATCATTTTAATGTTGCTAAAGTTTTGCTTCTACTATTTTTATTGCAAATGCATAAATTTGATTTTAATTTAACAATTCAAGATTAATTAAATTTATCAACACATGTATTGATTTGTGTATCCACTACTGTTTCTTGAATGCCTCACCTTCCTTCTTAGTTGAGTTTTCTTTTGACTCTTCTCTTACTATTTGTACATCTTAAAAAGGTTTTAGATCACCGTCTCTCGAAAGATGGTTGAGCTCAGAGTAGAATTTTAGATTCAGAGTTAGATTTTTGTAGCACTCTGAAAATATTGCTTCATTTTCTTTTGGAGTCTATTGTTGTTGAGAAATCTTCTGTCAGTCTGTGTCTCATTTGAGTTATTCCATCCCTATCTTTTCTCTATGGTTTCCTCTCTATGGATGTTTACCATTTCACAACGATAAATCTAAGGATAGACTTATGTTTTGTTTATCCGCCTTGATTCTTGGAGGAGTTCTTTGTTTGTGGTGAGGAGTCATGTCTTGAATTCTAAAGAGGTTTCAAGTATTATGTCTTCACGTTCATTTCTTCAGTCTGTATGTTCTTGAACTCCTATTAGATATATGCAGAAGGTGAGTTAATTTTTGTATATAGTATAAATATTGATTCAAAATTCAGGGATTTGCATATGGTTGTCCAATTATTCCAGCACAACCTGTTGAATTAGGTTATCTTTCTCCGCTGAATTACCTTTGCACCTTCCTCAAAAATCAGTTGTGTATATAGTTGTGAGTCTACTTCTGGATTCTCTATTCTGTTCACTTTATCTATTTCTCTATCACTCTACCAATACAAACTGTATGTTTATTACTATAACTTTATAATAATACTTGAAATCAGTTAATGTTAGCAAAATTTGCTCTTCCTTTGAAAATTTACTTTAGCTAGTCTCAGTCTTCCTTTCTATATGGAATTATAATAATTATATCAACTTATATGGAAATTATGCTTGGATTTATGTTTCTGAGGAAAATTCGCCCTGAGCTAACATCTGTTTCAATCTTCCTCTTTTTTCTGCTTAAAGAGGATTAGCCCTGAGCTAACATAATGCCAATCTTCCTCTATTTTGTATCTGGTTGCTCCCACATAATGGTGGATGAGTGGTGTAGGTCCAGGCCCAGGATCTGAACTTGCAAACCTGGGCTACTGAAGCAGAGGGTGCCAAACTTAACCTCTGTGCCACAGGTCTGGCCCCAAATTATGCTGATATTTTGATTGGGATTGCATTGAATCTGTAGATCAATTGGAGGAGAATTGATATAATAATATCAATCGTCTGACAAGATGTCAATCTCAATTTTTATTAGATTTGTAAAAATTTATTTCACCAATGTTTTGTAATTTTCAATGCATAAGTCTTGCATATATTTACTCATATTTATCCTTAAACAATTTGTATATTGGATCATATTGTAAATGGTACTTTTTATTTCAATTTCTAACTGTTAAGTTTAAGTATATAGAGATACAATGGATTTTTGTAGATTTACCCTGTATCTTGCAACCTTACCAAACTCACTTTTTAGTTCTAGTGGCTTTATTTGTAGATTACATTCTATTTTCTACATAACCAATCATGTAATTTGTGAATAAAGATAATTTTACTTCCTTCTTTCCAACTTGCATGATTTTATTTCTTTTCCTTCCCTATTGCACTGACTCGAATCTCTAGTGTAGCGTTAAATAGAAGTTTTGAGAGAGGACATCCTTGTCTTTATCCTGATCTTGGGAGGAAAGCACTTTATCTTTCATCATTAAGTATTATGTTCCCTGTAAGTTTTTTGTAGAAGGTCTTTATCAGACTGAAGATTTCCCTCCCTTCCCTGTTGGCTAAGAATTTCTGTTAGGAATAAATGTTGGACTTTGTCAAATGCTTTCTGTACGTCTACTGAGATGATAATGTGATTTACTTTTTTAGTTTGTTAATATGGTAAATTATTTTGAATGATTATCAAACGTTAAATGGTCACATTCTGAAATAAACCCCACTTTAGTCATTCTACTAAGTTCCTATTGATGTCATAACAAATTGCCACAAATTGGTGGAGGTAAGAAGTCCTAAAATCAAGGAGTTGGCGGGTTGTATTCCTTCTGGAGAGTCTAGGGCAGAAAAAATATTTCTTGCCTTTTCTAGCTTTTCCAGAAACTGCCTGCATTCTTTAGCTCATCCCCTTTCTCCTGTCTTCAAATCCAGAAGCATAGCATCTTCCAGTCTCTCTCTTTCTCTGTGCCTCTTTCTGATCTGCTTTCATAATTACATTTCCTTCTCTGACCGGTTCTCTTGTCTCCCTCTTTCCCTTATAATGATTCTTTTGGTTACACTGGTCCCACTTGGATAATTCAGGATAATCTCCCCATATCAAGATCCTATTTATATGTAAGGTAACATATTCACAGGTTCCAGGAATCAAGATATTGACATCTTTGGGGGGCCACTATTCTGCCAACCACAGTCAACCTACATTGTCTCTTTTATAAAATATAAAATTAAATATCTTTATAGGTTCGATTTGAGAAATTTTGTTTAAAAATTTTGGTCTACATTTATAAAAATTATTCAGTTTTCTGGTTTTCTGTTCTTATAATGCCTTCGTCTGGTTTTGGTATCAGGTTAATGTTGGCCATATAGAATGAGTTGCAAAGTATTCCTTCCTCTTCAATTTTCACTAAGAGCTGACATAGAATTAGTATTATTTCTTCTTTTAATGTTTGGTAGAATTCAGTAGTGAAGTTATCTATGCTTGGAATTTCCTCTGTGGGAATATTTTAAAATACACATTCACTTTCTTTAACAGATATATGGCTATTCAGATTATTTATTTATACTTAAATGAACTTTGGCAATTGGTATTTCTCAGGGAATTTATCCATTTCACCTGTTGAGTTTATTGGAATAAAGTTGTTCATAACATTCTCTTACTCTCCTTTTAGTGGTTGTAGAAGTGTTATTAGCTTGCTCATTTCTGACATTGGTTATCTGTATCTTATCCCTGTTTTTGTTAATCAGACTGGCTAGAAGCTCATCAATTTTATAGATCTTCTCAAAGATCCAGGTTTCAGTTTAATTGATTTTCTCTATTGTGCTTCTACTTCATTGATTTCCACTCTGATTTTTATTTCTTTTTTCCTGCTTACTTCACGTTTAATTTGTACTTTTTTAATATCTGAAAGTGGAAGGAAGGTCATTCTTAATTTCTAATATAGTCATTTAGTGCTAGAAATTTCACCCCAACTACTGCTTTAGTGGCATTCCACAAATTTTGATGTATGTTTTGATTCCATTGTCATTCAGTAGAAAATACATTCAAATATTTATTTTATTTCTTCTTTGACTCATAGGTCAAAGAAATGCGGTTATTTAGAAGTGTGTTATTTACTTTTCCAATAGGAGTTTAAAGACATCTTTCTGTTATTGATGTCTAATGTAATTCCATTGTGTCAAGACAAGATACTTCGTCTGACTTGAAATCTTTTACATTTTGAGATTTATTTTATGGTACAGAATATGGTCGATCACAGCAGATGTTTCAAATGCAGCTGGAAAGAATGTGCATCTGGTGTTTTGAATTAGCGTGTTCTATAAATTTCAATTAGATCAAGTTTTTGGATGCTTTATTTGTTTTCTAATTCCTTACTGAATCTTATGCTACTTGTTCTATGAGTTACTGAGGGAAGAATATTGAAATCTCTAACTTTTAATTGTGGATTTGGCTACTCTTGAAATTTTATAAGTTCTACCTTCATGTATTTTAAAGCTGTTAGTAGGTGCATAATTGTTAGCCTTGTTAGGTTCTCTTTATGGATTTATCTCTTTATCAATATGACATTGATTTCTTTATCTCTGATAATATTCTTTCCTCTGAAATCTACTTTGTCTGATATTAATATAGTCACTATACTTTCTTGGTTAGTGACCGCATGGTATATCTTTTTAAACTATTTGTGTTTTCATATGTTAAGAGTGCTTCTTGTATTTAGCATACAACTAAGTCTTGCTTTTTTATACAATGTGATAATCTCTGTCTTTTAATTTGGATATGTGGACCATTTACACTTAATGCGGTTATTGATATTTTTAGATTGAAGTCTACCTTTTGACTATTTGTTTCTATTGATAAATCTGTTCTTTTCCTCTTCTCCTTTTTTCTGTCCATCTTAGATTAATCCAGAAATTTTTATGATTCCATTCTATCACTTTTTTTGGCATATTGGCTATAATTCTTTACTTTGCCACTTTAGTGTTTGCTTTAGGATTTATAGCATACATTTTCAATGTATCATCACTTATTTTCAAGTGACATTAATTCACTTCACGTATAGAAAGAGAAACATACAAAAATATAGTTCCATTTCTCCCCTTCTTGCATTTGTGCTATTGTTGTTCAATATTTCACTTTTATATATGTCATAAACTGTTCATAAGTTATAAACTCCATCTTTCATGGTTATTATTTGTTTTTAAACAATTATATTTTCAAGATATTTAAATAGTATCAGTAAAATCTTATATATTTAACCATGTAGTTACCATATCCAGTGCATATAATTTCTTTGTGTAACTCCACATTGCTATGTTGTATCATGTTCTTTCATCCTAAAGAACTACCTTTAATTTTTCTTGTGGTGTACATTTGCCACTGAGTTATTCTTTTAGCTTTTATATACTTGAAAAGACCTTTATGTTAACTTAATTTTCCCATGGTATTTTTTCTAGATATAGACTTATAGGTTAATAGAGGTTTTTGTTTATTTTTTCAATACTTTAAAAATATTGCTCCAGTGTCTTCTGACTTTTTTTCTGATAAGAAACCTTCAGTTATCCTTATCTTTGATTACATAGCACTAATGTGATTTTTTTTCTCTGAATGCTTTTAAGATTTTCTGTTCACCGTTGGTTTTGAGTAATTTTACTTGATGTGCATTGCTATACATTTTCTCATGTTTCTTATGCTGGTGGGTCATTGAGCTTCTTGAATCGTTTGATTTATAATTTTCATAAAATTTGGGGGAAAACTGATAGTTGTTTTTCAAATGTTTTTGTGACCCTCTCATAGTGATTCCAATTACATGTGAATTAGGTTATTTGAAGTTGTCCCAGATGTCACTGGTATACTTTTAATTTTTTACAGTCCATTTCTTTCTTTGTGTTACATTTTGGACATTTTACATTGTTGTGTCTTCAGGTTCATTTTCAGAACCAGAAGGAGGGAAAGACATGCTTGCAATACTGGACTTTAATAAATCTAAGTACACAGATGAACAATAAGCAGCAGAACTCCACTGCAACTCAAGGAAATTAAAATTTCCATGAAGGATCTGAGACAATATACAGTTTCTGAAGGTCAGGCACCACCTGGAATGGGTAAACAGAGAAGTGCAAACTTCAGCTTCATTAGTTCTTCACTGAGGATCTTTATTTCTGATCCCAAAAGAAAATGTACTCTTTAATAATTGTAATATTACTGACCTTTTCTAACAGGCTGTTGATTGATTGTATAACCTTTCAATGCTGTAGCATTGTGTGCCTTCAGCCAGTATGCTGGACACCAACTTAACTCAGTAGGAGGAAAGCATAAGGCTTGACCAATGGAATAGGAATTATAAACCATTTGGGCTGTTGGGAATGCCTGTGTTCCAAAAAAGATAAAACGAGTAATTAACTATTGATCAAGGAAAAAAATCAAGAACATAGAGGCAAGAGAATAGGTATTACTTTCTCTGTGGAATCCTAGTTACCCAGGCAACCATATTCTGATTTGGGTTTGTAGATTTCCAGATC
The DNA here is from genome assembly GCF_037783145.1 of Equus przewalskii. Classification (NCBI taxonomy): domain Eukaryota; kingdom Metazoa; phylum Chordata; class Mammalia; order Perissodactyla; family Equidae; genus Equus; species Equus przewalskii. The sequence continues at coordinate 9,347,339 of NC_091858.1, read as the reverse complement.
CGTGTTTGGAAAAGAGAAAGAACTTCTTTTTAAAATATCTCTTTATTTTACCTGTAAATAAATTATCACAGAACATATATCATTTGGAAGGCCAGACAAGAGTCAAGCATAAAGTTCAGAATAGCTGAACAGCTGAACAAAAGTTTTCCTAAATAGGTAATTATTGCTTGGAGGAAGAACTGATTGAAATAACTGAAAAAACAATTTTAACTAATATCATAACAAGTTAGAAGGATTGTTTCAGTTAAGGCAGTTTGGGTCTGTCATCCTCTAATATATATTAAAAAAAAGAAGAAAAAAAGAAAATGATAAGGAGACACTAATCAATATTTTATTCTTTTTAAATTTTTAAACTTGCTCTTAACCTAATTTCTCCTGTATTTTCACATCTTACAGAAATCAATGACCAAGATTTACTGTTGCGCCAGAGGTAATTTTGAATAGAGAATAATATCAAATGTACATATTATCTTTAGGATGGAGGTATCCATGCATTGAATAAGTTTTCCTGTTGAGCCTAAGCTACCCTAAATAGCACCTCTTCCCCTCAGTGATAACAACTGGGATTATAGGAATAGGTTATTAGAAGAAGAGGAAGGAAGATTAACCAGCTATGAGGTTGTTTTGTGAATCCAATCTCTTTCTGTAATGTCAAAAGTCATTCTATCTTTCAGAATCAATCTTTTTATTTGAGATAAGATACTTAAGGAATTCAGAAGAATTTAGTGTATCCATCTGGGGATCCTTTCACAACATTTCTTAGGAAATGTATAATTTTCCTAATTCTGAATTCTGAGAAAAATAAGTTGAGAAATCAGGAATTGGAAAAATATGTTATAATTTTCCTGTGCAGATTAAAACTAAGCTATCAACGTAGAAATGTTAATGCTTTGAAAGAAACCACTCATGTCAAAAACATAGTAAAAAAAAAAAAATTCAGGCAGGAGAAGTAGGTTATGGCCAACATTTCTGGAAACCAGGACAGGGGCTGGTCGGAGAGAAGGGGTCAAGAAGTGGTCACTCTCACTTGTAGCTCTTGGCATGTTTTAAGTGTGTGTTGTGGCCCTGCCTGCTGCTAACAGTGATGCATCAAGTCTTGCAAATAAAAGACACGTTAATAAGTTTATACTCATAAAATACTTTATACTAATCCTATAAATGATGTTTCAAGAAATAACAAGTTTGGAAGCAAAATAAGCCTCAAATTAACAATTTTGGCATATGATTATGTGTAGTGATATTATCTTTGTTAAAAAATACTCGTATTGTTTGAATACCACACAAAATGTTCACTGGCAGTCGCCTGTTTTGAAAGTTTACTATATATTTCTCTTTTTTAAAAAACACATTAGCAGAAGAAATGCAAAGGGAAGAAGTGTACATAAAACAAAAATTTGATCTAAAGTCTGAATTAGTAAAAATAATATCAATATCAAAACCAAAGCCAAAATCAGAGCAAGCAGACAAAAGATCTTAATCACAAAAATAAAAGGAGCTTATATGAAACAACTTGTATCCTAACGCCCATGAGGCATGAAGGTGTTTTGGACACTTACTAGTTCAACGAATTTGACTGCAAACTTGAAGGCATTTTTCTATATATAGATTTTCTGTCAAGATCAAAACTATAGGATAGGGCAATCAATGCTTTGAATATTTTAAAATTTCACTTTAGGAATGATAATTTTTTGTGGTGTTACTTTTCAACTTTTAAAATGATTTTTACTTGGCTTTTATAATCATGTTCCCTTATTTTAATATTTTCTGTTATAATATATCTATATCAGGTACAGATCATTTCTACATGATACTGAAATTCATAATCTTTTCAAAATATATTGGTTAACAACAAAAAATGAATCATATGTTTATTAATACTGTGTATTTTAAGAGAACAGACTGAAACTTTTTATCACATAAAAATGATTCATTCTGTATTATTATGATCATTCACTATTATTTAGCAATACATATAAAATGTATAAAAAGTATAGAATAACATGATTCTGGAGACTTCTCAAGAAATCCTTGGAATTTTGATTTCCTGTTCTAAAATTCCAAGGATTAATGCTTGTTAAAGATTTGCAAACTCTGGGGAGTATTAATCCTAACTTTTTAAAAAGTCTAACCACATTCTCTTTCTATCTTCTTGTAATAGTGCCCTAGCTTTCATTTGAAGACTTTCTTTCACTCCTCCATCCATGTTGTTCAAATACCCCTAAAATCACACTCTCTGTGACTACAAAGCTGAGTGTGAGATCTTGGCTTGGCTACTCAGAGTTCTTCTCTGAAATTTCCTGAACTTGAGGCAGAGGCATAGCTTTAACTTCCAACTTTTTTTATGCTGTGCTCTAGTTGGTCCATAAACTCAAGAGTGCTGACAACCATGGCCACTGGCCATACGGAAAAGTTGGAGAAAGAGGTCAACACAATGCCAGAAGCTGTAATAAGAAACAGAAAAAGAGATAATATGAAGACAGATTCAAAATTCCTGATACTGTTTGAGATTATGGATTCAGTTGAGCATGAGACAAATTGCATCCCTTACTCCGTAAGGTATGACAGTGTTTCTTGTCTGTTCTCTTATTGTTGAATTGAAACTTGTTTGAGTTAAGTTTCTGTCATTTGCAGATAAAAGGGACCTAATAAACTGTCTTAATATGCTCTGCCTGCCATAACAAAACACCATATTCTGGGTGGCTTAAACAACAGGAATTCATTTCTCACAAACCTGGAGGCTGGGAGTCCAAGATCAAGATGCTGACAGATTCGGTTCTTGGAGAGGGTTCTCTTCCTGGCCTGCAGGTGGCCTTGTCTCTGTGTCCTCACATGGTGGAGACAGGAAGTTCTGGTGTCTCTTCCTCTTCTAATCCCATTATGGGGCCTCCTCATGACGTGCTCCAAAGCTAATTACCTCCCAAAGGCCCCACCTCTTAATGCCATCGATTAGCAGCCATTTGGAACTTTGGGCATGGACCAAATGTCTTATGGACTTTCTAGACAGGACCAAATGGCCTGGAAGGATGCCATCACATTGGAGTTTAGGCCTTCAACATGTGAATTTTGAGAGGACACAAACATTCAGTGCATAACACAAATGCTAAGCATTTCTCTTACAGAGACACCTTTTTGCCCACCCAAGACCTGAGGGATTTAGAGTTTATAACCAATACCTTTCTAAGTTAAACACCTTTGGCGATGCCTAAGTAAATAATTTCTCCCTATTTAGATTCATGAACTCTTACTAATCCTGTCTGGCCCTTCCTAGGACTCTTGATAGTATTTGTTATATAGGAAATGTTACTTTTATCCTATAATTTTATTCATATTTTTAATTAAACAAAGCCATTATTGGTTTAGTTTTCTGCATTAAAAATAAAACTGGCTTATCCTCTTCCACAATACGAAGTCTTGTGCTTGTTCAATAATATAACGAGTAAAGAGTCGTTACATTTGGGATTTCATACCCCATTTATTTGCCAAAGATTATGACACAATCTACTGGATTTTCTTTACTTCCCTTTCTTTTCGAGTTTAGGTGAAGAAAGTAAAGTTAATGAAGCTCTGGTTCATGGTTCATTATCATCTTTGTTCCCAGCAAGCACTGTCTTGTTTTATTCATTCCCTTTTATCCACATTCTCCACTGTTTCTTTTTCCCCCAGTACAGGCAACCACTTTAATGTGTTTAATATGTACCTTTTTGTTTGTATGTGTGTCAGATAGGACACATATCTCCTCATAATCACTGCTGTTTTGAACCTTGCCCGCTGGTTCCACCTCAGTAATTGCTGCAGCCAACTGATTCCATGAGCACCCCTATGCGTCCTCCCCCTGAGACCTGGGATTTTTCAATATTCCCACCACACCACAGAACACCAGACTACAAGAGATGGAGTCTGACTGCCCAAGGGGCTGACTTCCTTCCTCAGCCTGAGTGAAGCGGAGTTATCTCCCTATGGGGAGAATTTTGCCTAGTGGACAAAGGAGACAAGAGAAATAGATTCTCTTTCCATTCCACCCTCCTATGGACTCTTCCAAACCACAGTTTTTCTGCAGAGTCTGTCCAGAAATGTCTCACACAGCCAAGCAGATGCACAAGACACATGGAGACAAGCTGCATCTTTTTGTAGTTCATCATGAAGCTGTGGCCAGAACAGTAACACATCACTCTGCTTTAGCATCCCATCTCCACCTCACTTCTTTTTTCTCACATTGCATCTTCCAATAAGGAATTAGCACTTACAACTTGCTTCTGGCTTTATTCTGATGTGCAAGATTCTCAAACTGAGATAGTATGAATTATATATTCTTGCAAACTATGAATTGATATTTTCTGTGCATGAAATTTTATTTACATAATAGTATTATATTTCTTACTTTTTCTCACTCAACACTTGGCTTTTAAGATCCATCCATGTTGGCTGTATCTACATGTTTTCTGTCGCTTCTAAGTGATGCATAGTACTCTGGTTTGCATCTGCTACATTTTACACTCACCCTCTCTCGATGATGGTTAGCTAGGTTTCCTCTTCCAAATGCTTGCCACCACAAATAACTCTGTGATGAGCATCATCATCATTCATATATCTATAAAATTTTTTCCCAAGGTTTATACAGGAATAGAATTATACAGGAGTAGAATTGTTGGACTGCAGAGCTGAGTATATTTAGGTCACTGAATATTATCAGAGTGTTCCCCCACATTGTCTGATGGAGACATCAGTCAACATTCCCACTGGCAGTGTAGGAGAGTTCCAGTAGTCACACATCACTGCCAACTCTAGAGAGTATCAACTTTTCTAACATAAAGTGATGTCTTATTGTTGGTTTTACTTACATTTTTCTTATTGTTAATGAAATTGGATATTTCATTAACGTTAGCCATTTGAATTTCCTCTTATATAAATTTTGTCTTTATATATTTTTGTATTTTGCCTAATTATTCTATTAAAGTGCTTTTTTCATGTTGATTTGAAAAATATCTTCATCTCTTCCGTCAGTTTTATACACAACAAACACTGTCACCTGTCCACTAACTTTATTCAAGGCTTCTTTACTGAACAGAAGCAATATATATTTAATATTTATTAATGGTTTTTGTGGTGTGATAGCTAACTTCTTTTTATTGTTGAATACTATTGTATTGTATGGATGAACCATAGTTTGTTTATTCATTCACCTATTGAAGTGCACGTTGGTTGCTTCCAGTTTTGGCAATTATGGATAAAGTTGCTATAAACTTTAGTATGCAGGTTTTGTGTGAGCACAAATTTGCAAATCAATTATGTAAATACCTAGGAGCATGATTACTGGAGCCTATGGAATGACTTGGTTTAGCTTTGTAGGAAACAAACGATCTTTCAAAGTGGCTATACCATTTTGGGTTCCCATCAGAAACAAATGAGAGTTTTTTGATCTGCATCCATGCCAGCAATTTGTATTGTCAGAAGTGTTATGGATTATAACCTTATAACCATTGTAGTAGTTTGTAGCTATATCTCATTGTTGCTTTAATTCATAAATCCCTAATGGCGCAAGATGTTGAGCTTCTTTTCATATGCTTATTTGTCATTTGTTCATCTTCTTGGGTGAGTCATCTGTTCAGATCTTTTGCCCATTTTTAAATTGGGTTGTTTGCTTTCTTATTGCTAAGTTTTAAGAGTTGTTTGCATATTTTGGACACAACTCCTCTATCAGGTATGTTTTGCAAATATTTCATCCTGCCTGTGCCTTGTCTTTTCCTTCACTTAACATTGTCTTTCACAGAGCTGAATGTTTTTACTTTTAATAAGTCTAACATCAATTTTTGCTTTCATGGATCATACTTTTGACATTATATCTAAAACTTTATCACTAAGCCCAAGGTCGCCTATATTTTCTCTTGGAAATCTTATAGTTTAAACTTTTCACTTAGGTCTATGATTAATTATGAGTTAATCTTTATTTAAAGATATATATGTTTTATGTCTAAGTTCATGTTTTTGCATATAGTTGTCCAGTTGTTCCAGTAACTTTGTTGAAAAGACAATCCTTTTTCTATTGAATTTCCATTTCTCCTATGTCAAGGAATAGGTTGTTATATTTGTGGGGATCTAGTTCATGGTTCTGCATTATGTTCCATTGATCTAATGTGTCTATTTTTGCACTGGTACGGCACTATTTTGACTACTTGAGTTGTACAGTAAATTTAGTTGTAGTTGAAATTGAGTAGTCCTCCTACTTTTCTCTTCATTTCAGTATGCGTTGGGTATTCTACATCTTTTGCCTTTTGATGTCAACTTTAGAGTTAGTTTGTCAATATCTACCAAATAGGAGGCATTCTAAGGGATTATTTTTAATCTATAGATAAGGTTGGTAGAATTGGTACCTTATCAATATTGACATCAAAGCTATGAAAACAAATACCGCTCCATTTACTTAGTCTTTGATTTCTTTCATCAGTTTCGTAGTTTTCCACATAAAGGTCCTATAAATATTTTGATAGATTTATACCCAAGTTTTCATTTTTTGGGTGCTATTGTTAATAGTACCTTTTGTTTCAAATTACAATTTTTCAATGCAGGTATGTAAGAAAACAATTAATTTCTGTGTATTAATCTTGTATCCTGAGTTTGTAGCTTTTTGTTGATTCTTTGAGATTTTCTACATAGATAATCACATCATCTATGAAAAAAGAAAGTATTATTTTTTCTTTTCTAATATGTTTACATTTTATTTCCTATACTTGTCTTTTTCACTAGTTAGGGTTTCCACTAAGAATTGAGTAGGAGTGGTGAAAAAGAACATCTTTGCTCCCATCTTAGGGGAAAAGCACTCAGTTTCTCAACATTAAGCTTGATGTTAGTTGTAGATTTTTCATAGATGTTCCTTATTAAGCAAAGGAATTCCCCCTCTATTTCTAGTTTGATGAGAATTTTTATCATGAGTGGATATTTGATTTTATCAAAATGTTTTACATCGATTGATATGCTCATAATTTATTTTTCTTCATTCTGTTGATGTGTTGCATTACATTGATTTTCTAGAGTTAAGCCAGTCTTGCATACATGAAATAAATTCCACTTGATTGTGGTGAGCAATTATTTTTGTACACTGTTGGGTTCATCTTACTATTACTTTCTTGAGGATTTTTGCATCTGTGTTTATGTTTAGTTTTCCATTTTTGTGATGTCTTTTTCAGATTTAGCATTAGGGCAACTCTAGCTTTATAGAATGCTTCTACTTTATGGAAGAGATGGTGGACAATTGGTGTCATTTACTTTTTAAATGTTTGGTAGAATTCACTGGTGAACCCATCTGAGTTTGATTTTTTTTGCTTTAGATTCCATTTCTTTCATAGATATTGGTCTACTCAGCTTATCTATTTCTCCTTATATGTTTTGCCTATTTTTGTCTTTCAAAAAATTGATCCATTTAATCTAGATTGTCAAATTTGGGAGCATAGAGTTGTTTGTAGTATTCCTTGTTCTCTTTTAAATGTCCGTGGGCTCATTTGTGATTACCCTTCTTTCATTTATGCTGTTTGTCATTTATGTTTTCACTCTTATTCTCTTCTTAGTCTGACTAGATGTTTTCAGTTAATATTATCTTTTCAAAGAAGTGCAAAGGTAGCAGCCCCAAGACTCGTCTAGCTTTTGCCTTTGGTGATTTTCTGTATTGTTTTCCTGTTTTCAGTTTCATTGGTTTCTGCTCTAATTTTTGTTATTTCTTTCCTCCTAATTGCTTTAGACTTAAATTGCTCTTTCTCTACAACTGTAAAGTAGAATCTAGATTATTGATTTTAGATATTTCTAATATATACATTTAATGATATACATTTCCTTTTAAGCACTGCTTTTACTGATTCTTACAAATTTTGGAAATTATATTTTCACTTTTATTTAGTTGTAAACTTTTAAATATTTTTCTTGAGATCTCTTGAACGATGTGTTATTTAGAAATGTGTTATTTAATTTCAAAATCAATAAATGTTTATTTTGAAAAAATAGAATATATGGAAGTTTATAAAACAAAAAAATCCATCCCTAACTCCAATGATATTGTTGCATTTTTATTTCAGCAATCATCACTACTTTATAATTAAAATTAAAATAGTATACAAAATTTTATCTTATTTTGTATCCTTATAATTTTATCATAAACATGTTTTAATGTGATTAAAAATAGTAAAGTATCTCTTTTAATGTTATATACTTTTCTATTGTTGCATACAAATTATTTCCTTACCATTAACTTACCATTGATATATTTTGCTCATAATTACACATGATGGTTACATAATTATTCAGTAACTTTATTCATACTAATCTAAGTATCTACTAATTTACACTTTTGTCAGCAGAATATTGTAGTGTTTTTCATGCTGTGCTTCACCAATGTTTTTAAAAATCTTTACTAATTAGAAAGGTGACAAGTAATATCTTCGTAGTTATAATATTTATTACAGTGATTTATAGTAAATTTGAACATTTATTTAGATATTTCTGGCTTTCTGAATTGTCAGAAAGATGATTTTTTCGCCTGGTTTATTTGTTGCTGTCTCTGTTTTGCATATTGAGCTTGAGTCCTTAAATATTAAGAATTTAAAAATTTTGTCTTACTTGCAGAAATATTTCTTTGCATTTTGTTAATTGCTTTTTTGATATTTTGTGTACATAATTTTAAAATTTCATAGAGTCAAATTCTTTTCTTTTTTTTTCTCATCATTTTAATTGTAATATATGCATAATATAGTGAAGGAAAAAGTTTTCCTCAACCCTCTTAGGGTCTCCAGCTGGGTCTGAAAATTAAACTGACAAAAACAGATTAATAGGAGAAAAACATACAAATTTTGTTGAATTTTTATGTGTACATGGGAGCCATCACAAGAGAATAACAACCTAAAGAGGTGACCAGAGCAGGAAGCTTTTATACTTTTCAGAGAAAGAAACAATAAATTTGTTAAGAATTGACAAGACAAAGGTGTTTGTGTTAGGGGTAGTAAGTGGTAAGTAAGTAACTGGGAAGATAGGGGTTAATTTACCGTGGTTTGTTTACACAGCCATCTCAGCCCTAAATTTCCTGTCTAGTGATAAGGATGTCTTCTTTCTTCCCAGTGCAGGAAGGGTACATTCCACATGGGAGATTTATGGCCTGTTTCAGGGAAGAACAGAGGAAGAGAGGGGAGGTCAGAGCGACCTTCCTACTTCTGTTGTTTTCTCAAACTCTTTCAGCTTAAGATATTCAATATGCCAAGGTGCCATATTTTTGGGGTAGTGTGTCCTGAACCCCATCACATAACACACAGTACAAAATATATGGAGACAAAACAAATTATTTTCTACTAACATCCTCCCGTATTAACAGCCTCTTGTTCTTCCCATGAATTCTTTTTGCTGATACAAATATATACACACATATTCACACATACGCAGACTATTTGTGTAATTTAAACAAAATTGAATAGTACTACACACATATTTGCAATTTGCCTCTATTTTTTTTTCTCTTAGCACTGTTTCGTGGACAACCCTCCAGATTTACAGATGATTTATTTTAATTTTCTTTTACAAACGTACCCATCTATATAATTATTAAATAAAAGAACCCTACATTTCTTTCTGATATAATGTTTATTTCTCCATTTTCTTGTTTGCTGACTTCTCTCCTATTCTTCTTCCTTTCTTTTCCAACATTTCCCGAAACCTATCTCAGATGACTTCTCCTAAAAATGTGTCTTCCATATTCTCCTCTCACTCTCATAAAGATATGTGTCATTGCTGTTTTTGAAAAGAGTTGGTATTATATCATTGCACATCACTGAAGCCCACTGCCATAGGTCTACTATATTTTTAAAAAATTATAGTGTGAGAGCCAGCCCTGACGGTCTAGTGGTTAATGTTCAGTGCTCTTACCTCTTCAGTGGCCTGTGTTCATTTCCCAGTTGCAGAACCACACCACCTGTCTGTCAGTTGCCATGCTGTGGCAGTGGCTCACGTAGAAGAACTAGAAGGACTTACAACTAGGATATACAACCAGGCAGTGGGGCTTTGGGGAGAAGGACAAAAAAGAGGAAGTTTGACAACAGAGGTTTGCTCAGGGCTAATCCTTCCCTGAAAAATAAAAAAAATAAAATAAAAGAATTATACCGGGTTATTACATAGTAGAACTACCTCATGATTCATTAAATCACTTCCCTTATAATGACAATAGACATTCACTTTTTCCCAGTGCTTTGTCCCTCTAAAAATGTTGAAATAAAGAACTCCATATATGCAAGAGATTTTATATGTATAACACATACTTTTAAAAATTGGTATTTCTGAGTCAAAGGATACATGATTAATTTAGTTTTGTTTGTAAAGAGATATTTCTAGGTAAATTTCCAGTGAGCCTGTTACAATTTCCCCGTATTGATGTTAGCAATAGTTATTGCTGCCCTTTTTTTTTTTTTTACCAGTTTGATGATTGAACATTGATATCTTGTTATGACTTCTCTTTGCATTTCTCTATCTGAGAGTTTAAGTGCCTTTTCATAAATTGGTTAGCTTTTTAAATATCCTCTTCCATGAGTTAGAATTTTTCTGTTAGATTATTTTGTCCCTTCTTAGTATGAAGAGCTCTTATTATGTATATTGGATTGTATGTTGTATTTATACTACATATATTAGCATTTTATCAACAACAAGCTTTACAAATATTGTCTTCTTAAATATTTATTTGTTGACTTTGTTTCAAGTGTCTGCAGTATAAAGGTTTTGTTTGTTTTTTATTTTCATGTCCTCAAATTTGTCAATATTTTCTTTGATAGCTGATGGAATTCTTGTCTTATTTCTCCCAAGGTCATAGATTTTAAATGTAGTATCAGAGCTCTTTATTTCAGCAATTTTAAAAACATTTTGATCTTTACTACATCTGGATTTAATTTTTGGTATAAGTTTGATAGGAGTCCAAATTTTCTTTTTTATGCATGAAAGTTTGCTGTGCCAGCATTATTGTGAATTGCTTTACCTTTGTGAAATCAATTAGGACCAGGGTTAATGTTAATTTTTCATATATTCTGAGTCTATTTCAAATTGATGTACTATGAAAAATACCCATGTCATAATCATAATTACAATGTAATTATTTAATGACTAATGCTTCATAGTACTTTCTAGTGTCTGATAAGATGTGGTGCTTTATTATACCACTTCTTCACAATACTACCTGTTGTTCTTGGGAATTTATTCTTACATAAGTTTTAATATCATTTTATCCAATTCATTTCATTCTGCATATATGCTAATTACTATATTAGTTTCCTAGGGCTGCTGGAAAAAATTGCCATAAACTTGGCTTAAAACAACAGGAATTTATTATCTTACAGTTCTGGAGTCCAGAAGTCCTAAGTCAAGCTGTCAGTGAGGTTATTTCCTTTTGGAGGTTATGAGGGGAAATCTGTTCCATGCCTCTCTGTATCAAACTCCTCTTGGTTCCAGTAGTCTTTGGTGTTCCTGGGCTTGTGGAAGCATCATTCCCGTCTTTATCTCTGTCTTCACATGGCTTTCCCCTGTGTGTCTCTCCTCTGTGTCTGTATGTGACATGCAAACATCATAAGTCATGCAGACATCATGAACTTTCCGATATGATATAATGAAAATGGCATTTCATCTCTGTGGTATTCTTTCTAGAAATCAGTAAGTCAAGTCCCTTTCTCCTTTCTCTTATAAGGATACCAGTCATTGGATTTAGGGCCACCCCCAATCCAGGATGATCTCCTCTTGAGATACCTAATTTAATTACATCTGCAAAGTCCCTATGTCCAAATAGGGTCACCTTCACATATACCAGAGATTAGGACTTGGATATATCTTTTTGGAGGACACAATTCAAAGCACTATAATTAAATTAATTTAAATAACAATTTTGGATGAATTGGAATTAATTCGTCCAAAACTAAAGTATGTCTTGGGGGCTGGCCGCATGGCCTAGTGGTTAACTTTGGCACCCTCCGGCAGCCCTGGTTTGTTTCCCAGGTGTGGACCGTACATCACTCATCAGCATTCATGTTATGGCAGTGACCTGCATAAAAAATAGAGGAAGATTGGCGCAGATGTTAGCTCAGGGTGACTCTTCCTCAGCAAAAAATAAAATAAAATAAAGTTTATCTTTCTATTAGTTTGCTTAATTTTATAGCTGAATAAGTTTTTATCATTTTCTTTGAATGTCAGATATATTTCTCATTAAGTTTATCCTTAATATTTTATATTTTGTTGCTATTTTTAAAGGAAATAATTCTCTCCATTTACATGTGATTATTACTACCGTAATAAAAAAAGCCATTGATGTTTTCATATTTATCTTATATTATAGGTTGAATTCTGTCCCCTCAAAATTCATGTACTGAAAAGGTATTGGATTAAAATTGGAGATATAATGTTTATTTTAATCCACATACACACACATCTATCTATCTATCTCTACCTACCTACCTACCTACCTACTTATCTATATGGAGAGAGAGAGAGCATATACATATACATGTTTTCTATTTCTGTCCACTGAGATGTCCTAGAAGCAGTGGCACCTCAGTAGTCATGAGTATACCCAGTGCCCAGATATCGGTTACTAATTATCATTTCCCAATAGAATGAACCAGACCTTCTTGGAGTAGTAGATTACTCTAGGCTTGGGACAAAGAACATACAAAATTAACCTGGAGAATTTTGTAGTACCATAAAGTAAGAAAGTGCTAAATAAAAAGGAGAGAGCATGTCAAAAGGGCACAGGATCTAATTTGAAAGAGCTATCAATGGCCAAAGATGGAATGATTTGAGCAACACAATAAATAAAGCTAGTATTGGGTTAAAACTCAAAGAATAAAATAAATTTCTATGAATACATACAGATTAAATAAATAATTATACAAAGAAGTGGGGGAGAAAGAATAAATATTCCTTATAGATTATTTTGAAATAATAAATTTAAGAAAAAATGAGAGAAATAGAAAATCATATTAGAACACCAGTCATAAGAACTCCAGACAATATCCACCAATGAATGCTAAAATTACTGGGTAAAAGTTTAAAGAGAAATAGAATATTTGCCAAACCACAGGCTAATTACCCCAAACTGTTTATTAATTATTGTGACAGTTTTATTCACATATCTACAAATTCTTTGCCACTCCTCCCTCCTGAAGGGGGAGCTTAATTTCCCTCCCCTTGGGTGTGAACTAGGCTTAGTTATGAGCTTCTAATAAACAGAATGGGAAATGGAATGGGAAAAAAGTAATCTTAAAGTGCAGAAAACAGGCAGACACCAATTTAATCAATATTAACATTATCAGTGATAAGTCATGCAGACGTTATGAACTTCCTGATATGATGAGAGTATTTCATCTCTGTGGTATTCTTTCTAAAAATCGGTAAGTCAAGTCTAACCATGAAAGAACATCAGACAAACCCAAATCGAAGGACATTCTGCAAAATGCCTGACCAGTACTTTTCAAGTGTCAAGGTCAGGAATGACACAGAAAGGCTGAGAAACAGATGTCACAGATTGGAGGAGAATAAGGAAACATGATGGTTAAATGCAGCATGGTGTCCTGGACTGAATCCTGGAACAGGAATAGGGAATATAATAGAAAGTGGTAAAATACAAACAAAGACTCTAGTTTAGTTAAGAGTATTGCGGGAATGTTAATTTTTCAGTTTTGTTAAAGGTACCGTGTTTATTTTAGGTAGTAACATTATGGGAATCTGGGATAAGAGTATACATGAACTTTGTTCTGTTTTTGCAATTCTCTTGCAAATATGAAATTTGTAAATATGAATTTTTTTCAAAAGAAAAAGTTTTTAAGTAAGTAAGTGTCCAAAGAGACAAATGCTAAAAAGGAAGGAAGGAAGAAACAAAGGGAAGAAGGGAGGAAGGGAGGAAGATGGAAGAATGACAATGTTAAAATCAGATGAGATTAAATACATGGTTAAATACCCAGAACAGAATAAAGAGAAAATTATGCAACAAACAGAGCAAACTTTCTGGATAATGTTAAACATATTTAAACCTGTATGGGTGAAACCACATATCAACTAAAAATAAATGTTTTAAAGCTAATGGAAATGCAGGCAGAATGTGACAAGTTATCTGTTTATAACTCAGCAGAACTCCCTTCCTCCCGTGATCTCTAAACTGCAGAGGCTGTAGTGTAGGAATTTATTTCCAAGAAACAGATGAGAGAAAAGAAGAAAGAGAAGTGGAAGTCATGTTGTTTTTGTTTAGGCAGCTTCACAGACATGAGATTTTCCATGGCCTTTCAACATGTTCCTAAGAAACACCTGCTTTGGTCCTGGAGGCAGCTGTGGTCAATACCAAGGGTTTTGTGAGGTTAGAGCAACTTCACAAATCGCTGTGAACCAGCACCCGGCTGAGAGGTAGTAGGACATCCCTGACCTTTGTTCTTCCAGCCTTTGTAATAGTTCTGTCCCTAGCCAGTTAGTAATTCAGTCTTGACCTCCTTGAAATACTTGAGATTGTTTCTGTTTCTCACTGTTTTGTAAAGGAATCATAGCTGACACATAACGATTCAACTAGAGAATCCATTTTTAAGCCTACTTTGCATTTAGGTTTGTCCATATAACTAAGTCATCACCAACAGAAGGTGGCTGGAAGTGATGGGTGCCATATCCAAATTTCTATACCTGTGGATATGCATTCTTCCTCACGTATGCTCTTATTCTTTTCCATGAGCTGGCACATAGGTATATTTGCACTCCAAGCTTTGACCAATCAAATGAGAGCAAAGTTCCAGGGGATAGACCATGGAAAGATTCTGAGTTCCAGATTCTTTAACCACAGTTTTGCATCTTGTTTTTAAATTTTTCTTTTTTTGTTGCAGTGATGGGGCTATTTGCTACAGTAGTTTATACTTTATCCCGACGATTATGTTATATAAAGCAAACTGATGTTCCTCCTGCATAGCCAAATAAGTTGCTCAACTGTATAAATTAAATTTCTTTCTTTTCAGTTCATAGCTTTGATGAATTAAAACATTATATATTCTAATGTCTTTTTCTGAGTAATCTATGCTACTCTGATCTGTCCCATTTACTTTTGTTTTCTTAAGCACAAGGAGAATATGTGACCAAAGAGTCAGAGAATCTTAAAGCTTAGTGGAACTTAGTGGCCATTTGGTCCATCATTTCTCAGCTGTTAAACAAGAAATAATATTCTGAAAATGTGAATAGATTTTTCTAAAAATGAAGAGTAAATCAAAGAGTTTACATGATTAAGTAAGTTTAGGAAATTCTGTGTATTCCTTTTCCTTCACAAAGACTTACAGAATATGTTAGGATATTAAAGGCTTTGTGAAATTCTGAAGAAACTAAGCATTTCTCAAATGCATATAATCTTTTTTAATGGCACAGCTTTCAATGATTTGAGAAGTGTTGGTGTTCCATCAAACACTGTGAAATACAAATATGATCTATGCATCACCCCAGATAGCATCTTTTGTGTCATATCTAGCTCCAACTAAGAGATGTCTAATAACAAGGCATTCCATGAGCTTTCACTTTCCATTACTGAATTATCAACTGTTGGAGTTGTCCTTAGAATGGGCTACAAAATATATTAAATACAAATTCAAAGAAGTTGGCAAATTATAAGGATTCTCACACAATCATAACCCCTTGTAGATGGTCAATGAGAAACATGCTTGTTGTTGTTCTTGTTCTTGTTTTTGGTGAGGAAGATTAACCCTGAGCTAACATTTGTTGCCAATCTTCCTCTATTTTGTATGTGGGACACTACCACAGCATAGCTTGATGAGCGGTGTGTAGGTGTGCACCCAGGATCCAAACGGGCAAACCTCAGGCTGCCGAAGCCAGACACACAAACTTAACCACTATGCCACAAGGTCAGCCTCACATGCTGGTTGTTTTTGATGACAGAGAGTGGATGCCAAAATGCGGGCAAATTATCAAAACTCCTCCTAGAATAGGTGGCTTATGATGCTCAGTGACATGGAGCCTATAAAACTGTGGGTGCTAAATCTATTCCCACATGACTTCGTGGCAGTGCAATCAATGGTCCTCATTTGCTTCAAGGCTGGGATGTCTCTGTATGCTGATTTTCTTTGCCTGCTTCATTCCTTCATCCTGGACCCAGTAGTCTCTCCTTTTCATCTCATTTCATAATTTATTTTCTTCTCTAGCCCTCTAAACTATTTGTACTTTTAGGGGGCTGGCCCCGTGGCTGAGTGGTTAAGTTCACGCAACCCACTTCGGCAGCCCAGGGTTCAGATCCTGGGCACGGACATGGCGCCGCTCTTTAGGCCATGTTGAGGTGGCATCCCACACACTAGAAGGAACCACAACTAAAATAGACAACTATGTACTGGGGGCATTTGGGGAGAAAAAAACAGGGGAAAAATTTTTAAAAAATAGCTATCTGTACTTTTAGAAGTGATGTGTTTTGTTCTAATCACTCAGCCTTTCTAGGCTACGAATCCCTCAGTGTTTTAGATTTTGATACACCAAAAGCTAAGCTTTTGAAGTCCAGAAGGTTTTGCTCAAAATTACTACCGTTTCCATATTTCCCAAAACTTTACTTAAAGCCCTGAAGCTGAACATTTGGTACTCTATTTTATCTTATCCTCTGTCACCCTTTTACTGGGACATAATATTAAACACCCTAAATGCCATCTGAGTAGGAGGAAGAGACACATAATAAGCAAAAGACAAGTGTTTCTGGGTAAACTCTGTTGACTAATATATCAAAATATTATTCTCACACGTCTTTTTTAAAATAACTTCTATATATGACTTCTGAAGTAACAGGAAAAAAATTGCTTCTTTTTCTCCCATTATCATTTTTCTGGATAATTGAACACAGCTAGCCTATCCCACCAAGTCACCTTTCCTCCAGACCATACATACTCTCAATTATTCCTGATGTGATCATTTCCACATTCTCTACTACCTTCTTGATTTTTCCCTTCTACTCCTAATCCAGGTGTCACAAGTATCTTTTTAGAACACACGCTTCTGTTACCGAACCTGAAGTGAGTTCGCTCACCCGTTGCACAGCAAGCCAATCTCTGACACTGGGTGTGGTGGAAGAAAGTAGGAATTTTAGTTTTGCACAGCACTGAGCAAGGAGAGAGGGCAGCTAACGCTGAAATCCCAAACTCCCCGAAAAGCTAAAAGGAAGGGTTTTTATTTGGGGTTTTAGGTAGGGGAGGGGCAGCATATGGCCTTGCTGGTCAGAACTTTCCCACCAGCCTGTCTTTGGCCTTGAGACACTTACAGAGAGGAGGAAGCCTGTGACCTTGCTGGTCAGCAGCTTTCCCACCAGTCTGTATCTCTTTGTGGGGAGGAGATAGTCCAGGTGCTTGTCCTTGACGGTGTCTGTCTCCATGGAGGATAGTGGATTCTGGAGCCAGGAAGCCAGAGAGTAAGAAGGGAATGAGTGTTTTGGTTTTAACCCCATATGTGCTGGGTTTAAGGTGGGGAAATTGATATCAGGGTCGGTATCACTTCCATTGATCTTATGCTCGATAAAAACAAAGAAATTCCTATAGAAGTATATCTGGAGAACTAGAGAGAAGGTTCTCTGTTCCAGCGAACTTTTCTAAAAATATTTTAGCATTAATGAGGTTTGACCATAACTTTGACCACGTTTCTTTTTCCTTTGGATGTGCCTCATAATTTCCAGGCAGTTTACCTTTTTTTTACTGAAGTATGGTTGACATACAATATTAGTTTTGGATGTACAACATACTGATTCAACATTTATTTACATTACAAATGATCACCCTGATAATACTAGTTAACATCTGTCATCAGATAAAGCTATTTCAATATCGTTGACTATATTCCCTATGCAGCATTATTTACAATAACCAAGACATGGAAGCAACCTAAGTGTCTATCGGTAGATGAATAGATAAAGAAGATGTGAGATAGAGATATATATATATATATATCACATATATATAACATGTACACAAAGGAATATATATCACATATATATCTATATATAACCACACACATACACAATGGAATACTACTCAGCCATAAAAAGAATGAAATCCTCCCAATTACCACAACATGGATGGATCTAGAAGGTATTATGCTAAGTGAAATAAGTCAGACAGAGAAAGAAGAATACCATTGGATTTCACTTATACGTGGAATCTAAAAACACAAAAAAACATATGAACAAACAAAACAAAACAGAAATGGACTCATAGAGACAGAGAAGAAATTGGTGATTGCCAGAGGGGAGAGGGTGAAGGAAGGACACAATAGGATGAAAGAGATAAGAGGTACAAACTTCCAATCATAAAATAAATAAGCCAGGAAATTTATTTTTAAATACGCACACTATCATGGTAGGCATAGCGTGAAGTTTTAATTTACTGTGGAAAATATTTTCAGAGTTTTTTTTTAAATTCTGGAACCCTAGGAACCTTGACACTTGTTGGTTGGCAAGCAAAGAGAGAATGAGTATGGTGATAGGGAGTGTATTAGTTTTCTATTATAACCATAACAAATCGCTACAAATTTAGGCAGCTTAAAACAACACAAATTTTTTATTTTCAGTTCTGCAGGTCAAAAGTTTGACATGGGTCTCACTGGGATAAATCAAGGTGTCAACAGGGCTGTGTTTTTGCCAGTGACTGTAGGGGATAATGCAGTTCCTTGCTTATTCAAGTTATTGGCAAAATTGAGTTTCTTGCAATTATAGAACTGAGATTTCCATTTGCTTATTGGGCATCAGTTAAGGGTGATTCTCAGCTTCTAAGGGCTGCCTGTATACCTTGACTCATGGACCCCTCCTCCATCTTGAAACCAAGTAACCATAGGTTGAGTTCCTGTCACTCAGTGAACCTCTCCTGTCCCCTTTTCATCATTACTTCTCTCTGACTAACTCTTCTGCCTTCCTTTTCCTCTTTTAAGGGTTCATGTGATTCCACTGGGGCCACCCACATAATCCAGGGTAACTTTCCTGTTTTAAGGCAACTGAGTAGCCACCTTAATTTCATCTGCAAACTTATTTCCCTCTTGCCATGTAAAGTGACATGCTCACAGGTTCCAGTGATGAGAATGCAAATATATTTGGGAGGCGCTGATTCTGCTGCCTATCACAGTGAGGAAATGGATACTAAAGATTAATCAAATTTATTATCCATCTTGGAATCTATTTTCTAGGAGCAATTTCTACCAAAACCTAAGGTATGTTAAATTTGAATCTAAGAGACTATCTGAAAATTTTTCATGTAAATTCATTAATGCTACCTCAATGTCTATATTTTTATTTGTTTTATTCAGAGTAAAGGCTAAAAAAAGAATTGAGTATGCTTTACTTGTCCATTTCCAAGGCAGACAAAATGCTAAATATTCACCTAGTCATTTTATTTTTCTCCTAGATATACAAGAAAACTACATTCTTCAGTTTCCTCTATCTAGGTTGGATTGGGCCATATGACTATTGTTGCCTAATTGCATGTTGATGACTATAATGCATGCCAATTCCAAACTGGGACAATTAAAAAACTAAACCTCCCATGAGTACTCTTGTGATCAAGGAGGAAATGTGATGAGTATCACATCATGATATAAAAGAATTTGGATCCCTGAATAACTGAATGGAACATATCATCCTCCTATCCCCTAGGATGTGATATGAGCAAGCAATACACTTTATCGGGTTAAGCCTCTGAGATTTGGGGATTCTTTGTTATAGTTTTGGCCTATCCTTATTGATATCATTTGTCAAATGCCTGCTGAGTGTATTAGTCAACTAGGGCTGCTGTAGCAAAATACTTAGACAACAGAAGTTTATTCTGGAATCTGGGATGTCCAGGATCAAGGTGTCAGCTGATTCAGTTCCTGTTGAGAGCTCTTCAGGAGCAGCCTTCTTGTTGTGTCTTTACATAGTGGAGAGAAGAGAGAGCTCTGGTGTCTCTTCCTCTTCTTACAAGGGTACTGACGTTATCAGATTAGAGTCCTACTTTTATGACCTCATTTAACCTTAGTTAACTCCTTATAGGTTTTATCTCCAAATATAGAAGCATTGGGAGTTAGTGCTTCATTATACATATTTGAGGAGCACACAATGCAGTCTATAGCACTGAGTATTTAGTTTCCCAAAAGCTCGAACCATAAATCATGACATATAGGACAGACAAAGAATTTTAGGTCGGTGGTCCCAGACTTGGCTATGTATCGGAAGCACTTGGGAGAAATTTTTAAAAATATGCGTGAACCTGGTCCCATTCCTGAGTTAATGAACCAAAATCTTCAATGACTTTAGAGGATATCACATCCAATTTTCATGTTGCCTAGATGATAAATCTAAGATTCAATCTTCTTGAGTGATTACCCCATAGACTGTTGATCTCACCTTCAGGACTAGAACCCACATTTCTTGATTCTCAGCCCAGTGATGTTTCATTTCTTCCATGTTGCCATTCTTATTTCAACTCGGGAGAATTGGTGGAATGAGTATTGAGATTATATGTAAATTAAGCAATTAGAAGCAAAAATATTGTAACTAGTTTTCCAAAATTGTTCATAAATTAATTCTAACTTGCCAATTTTAAAACATCTCCACCTCCACCCATTATTGTAAACACGAAGTTCTACAATTAGACAATTTTATGTCATGAAAAGTATTGTGTGAGATATAAACTACCTCAATGATAATGATTTCTTAAAGAGTCCCAATTTCAACTCATGGCTTTTTGTGACTAATTGCTTTTCTCAGACACTCTTCACTCTGCTCCATTTCATGTAAATTTTGCTTATCCACAGGAATTTTATCAAATATTTAAAATACAGTGATTAGAAAGGAACATTTTTGTCTTATAAAAAGACACATTTGAATTAATTGGAAACTGAAAAATGTCAACAGTTGTAGATTTGCTGTTGCATGAGTGAGAAGACTATGTTGACTGCAATTGAAGAAAGAGTCAGCACAAGCATTTGAGTTAGTCCACCTGCTCCTACTGGAAACATTTTTAATGAAATTTGTTTCACATATAAAGATTCATGACAGTAATCTCAAGTAAAATATATATTTTTTCCAGTAACCAAAGTTACTTAGGGAAAAGAATTTCCATTTCTTACCAATCATTTGTAATATCACTTTGAAATTAATTAAGATGCTGTTTAAGTAACTCAAATTTATAAATTTACACACACACACACAGAGCAGTTAATTTAAACCTTGACGGTAATATTTCCCTTTTATTATCTGACAATGTGGAGGTATGAAAACTGCTTATCTTACTAGCCGTACTATAATTTTGTTTCCCCCATTTTCCCTATGTTTATCAAATTAGGTGGATGGGTAGAGTTCAACTAATTGCTTTATGCCCAAAAGAAAAATTAGAAGGAGATGTGGGGTGGTGGTGAAGAGGGCAGGAACGAATTATATAAAATTATAGTTCTTCTGTCTTTCTGACTGCTGGTCACAGCTAGAATTTGTCTAGAGAGAGATATCACTTGTGAAACTAGCCAAGTGGAAAATGACTAGTTTCATTAAAAATAGCAGTAATGAAAGAGCACTTGCCTACTATCAAATATAGCTTTATACAACTATAAACTGTGACATCGCTGTGGTGCTATAGCCATCCATGGGCTAGGAATGTCATGTTTTGTTCAAACTGACTTAGACTTTAATCAAAGCAGCCACATAGCACTAAGTATCAAAATAAGTGGTGTTTCTCTTAGCTCCCCATCCTAGGCCTTTATTTCAGTCATGTGAAGGCTATAAAAGGGCATTGAAGAGGTATATGGTGGTATTACAGTAAAGAAGGCTCCCACCAGATAGAACCATTGGGTCTGGAAGACTGTTCTCCCCACAGAATATCCAGAGAATATCCCAAGGAATATTCTGCAGTCCCAGCTGAGCTATCAGTCTGTGGGTTACGTAAATGTTGCTGTTCTATCCAGCAAATCTCTAAGACCTCTTGGGTGTTAGAGAAAAATGCCACTGCTATAGAAAATCGGAATAACCCCTAAAACTCTGGGGTCACTAACATTTTCTAAATTGATGGCTTCTGTCAAAATACAAAAATTAAGAGCCAACTCTCACATGTTCTTGGGCACTCATTCCAGTATTTAAATTGCTTTATTCGCAACTTGATCTTTGCTCACATCCAAGCAAGTCCTAGCAGCTCTTGAACCAGTTGGTACCATGTTTGAGGCTCATTCTTTACCATGATTCTACTGTGATCTACCTAATTCTATTCCTGAGGTTTTAGTCTAAATTTTGCTAGAGATATAGGTCAAAGCTGACCTTTGTCTATAAAATCATAAGGGTTTTCCATTAACCATTGAAGGCGTTTTTAGTAAATGCAAAAAGTTTATGTCACCTCGTAACTTTAGTTTATTAATTTTGTCTTATCTTACTAGCCATAAGAGAACACTATGATGAGAAGGCTTGTGAGGGTTCAATGTTGGAGAGGGCTTTGATGAACATAAAATATCTTTCATAAAGCACGGAGAGCATTGTGGCAGGTATTTGCTATTCCTATATTGTACTTCCTTTTGAGTCTCTACTGTAATAATCTGTTACTGTTATGGTTAAACAAGATGCAGGCAGGCCTACCTGCCCATTTTTAAGGCATTGCTTTGTTGCTGTTAGTGCTGTCAAGTGGGTTCTGGCTCCTGGCCACAATGTACACAGAAGAGAGGAATCCTGCCCCGTCTTTTTGAGCCATCCTCTCATCTTCTGGTACTCTATTAGACAATGCTCTGCTGCTGGTCATAGGATTTTCATGGCCAAGTTTTTTGGAAGTGGGTGGCCAGGTCCTTCTTCCTAATCTCTCTTAGTCTGGAAGCTCTGCTGAAACCATGAGTGACCCTGCTAGTACTTGAAATACCAATGGCATAGCTTTCAGCATCACAGTAACACACAGCCACCACAGTATGTCAACCAACAGACGGGTAGTGTAGTTCCCTCACCAGGAAGTGAACCTGGCTAGTGGCAGTGAAAGCACCTAATCTTAACCACTAGATCACCAGGGCTGGCTAAGGCATTGCTACATGGAAAGAAATATTTTCTAAAAAATGTTAATAAGTAGAAAGTTTTGGAGCAATGTAGCTACTACCATTGCAAATTCTTTCCCCTAGATGATTCTTTCCCAAAACAATCTTAAACACATTTATTCTATTCCTACCATTATAGCTCCCATCCTCCTTTCTATCTTATCAAATCCTGCTACCTTTTTCACTAAACTAGTGGTCTGTGCCTAATAACTAGTCTTAAATTAATACATTTAACTGCTTTCTCTATAAATCAGGCAATCAAACAAGAGCTAGAACGTTAATTTATTTAAGTAACATCACTTCCCATGTCATTGTGGAGTCAACACAACTGAACCATCAAGTATGAAGATATATATTAGTGGTTAATCTAGTCAAAATAAACAAATACATTATGGTAATTTTGTGCCAATAGAAATGGTCTCAGAATTTGTCAATTAGAAATTGGCAAAGATTCCATGACACAAAGAAAAAGAAATGCTAATACACCATATTTTCACTCTTCTGTTCTGCGTTGGTTGATGTTGATTCTTAGCATGCATTATCAGTGTTGTTTACACAATTAAATTGTTTATTTTAAAATGTTTATCCAATAAGCCTCAACTGTAGCAAAGTGACTTATGAATAGACCTCCACATCAAGAAAATACAGAGTGCAAAAAATCAATGTGTAGGAAAGCTGATATAAGAACAGATATTTAATATGAAAAGAAATTCTCAAAAGAACTCTTTATAATACACTCATGCAACTGTCTTCCGTTTTTATAATTCAAACGTATCAATAAAAAATGTTTTAAATAATTTTTATGTATAGACAATTGTTGATTCATTTACTAAAGCTTAATATGTTTCTTAGATTAAGAAAAAGGATGCAGTATTTCTAATATTTGTGTTTCATTCCTTCTGAGAATATAAGCAGTCTACCATGGAGACATCTACCTTGGTGAAACTATGAATTATCCAACATGTTTATTTTCAGAAAATATCTTAGTCATGAAAAAAGTGAACTGGATGGTTTCTGTTGGATAATAGCAGCTGTCTAAACTCAAGCCTCTTTGGACATTCTTCACCAACCACAGATCAACAAGGTGAGCAACACACGACCTTATACATATACATCATAACTACAAGACAGGATACTATAAACTTCAATATACATGTTAGTTGTGAAATAACCATCTGAAACAATTAGAGACATCCTTGAACCTCTACTAGAATGACTGGCAGGCAGAGACTGTATGAAAAAGAGGAGGCAATGGAGGCCTCAGGTTGTTTGAATACAAGTAAAATCACCCTCAGAAAAAGTAACAATCTGATTTGAAATACTGAGAAGGGTTATTGAGAAAGTTCTAGGATAAAAACAACTAATCTCCAGTGGAAAAAAGATCCATCAGTCTAGAATTGGGTGGAGGTAGGGATTGCCCCAGATGGGTCATGAGGGAATTTGCTAGAGTGACGAGAATATGCTATATCTTGAATTGATGGCTGAGTTACGTAGCTGTATGCACTTGTTAACATTCATCAGATGAGACACTTAATATCTGTGTATTTTATTTTATATAAATTTACCAGAAAAATATAAACATATTGAACTCTAGTTAACAATAAGTACCCCAAAGTAGTTAGGGGTACCATGCATTGATCTTAGCAATCTATTATTAAATTTATTGAGAGAAAAAAGAGAGAGAAATTGGGTAGAGAGAAGGATAGATAGTTTTGTGATATGGAAAATATAGCAAAATGTTGATTGTAGAACAAGTTGTTAGGTATATGGATTTTCCATATAATTAAAAAAAATTTTTCTTTTGGTGAGGAAGATTTGGCCTCAGTTAACATCCATTTCAATCTTCCTCTTTTTTTGCTTAAGGAAGATTAGCTCTGAGCTAACATCTGTGCCAATCTTCCTCTATTTTGTATGTGGGATACCTCCACAGCATGACTGATGGGTAGAGTAGGTCTGCACCCACAAACCTGGGGGGCTGAAGCAGAGCACATGGAACTTTACCCACTCAGCCACGGTGCTGGCCATCTCTATATAAGTTTTTTAACTTTTTGTATACTTGAACATTTTCCTAATATGGTGTTACAAAAATTTCAAGAAAGTTGTGCATTCTGCTCTATATTTGGCTATTTAAAACATAAGCATAAAAGCTTAAAATTATTAACCGTGATAGGTGAAGAAAGCTTTCCACCTATGACACCTATGGGTTCATAGGAAAGATGCTTTTGTGTTACCACCTATTAATTTTGGCAAATTGGACTAAACTTTAAAAATTGTAGCATTTCCTATGAAGTTCAACAACTCTGCAATTTTCCTTTTTTTTTTTTGTATTTTTGATACTGTGAGAACCCAGTCATAACAAATTCATTCATTCATTTTTTAATTAATTTACTTAATAAATATCTATTTAGTGCCATAAATGTGCCAGGCACTTCACAAGAAAGCACTGAGAATACCACAATGAAAAATACAGAGGGAACCCCTATCCCCTGAAGAGTACAAGTGTAATGGGGGAGGGAGCAATCAAGCATGCAAACATAATAAATGAGTTAAGTGTTCCAGCAGCCAAAGTTCTCCATGCTAGTGAAATGCATTACAGGACACGTGCAAATTCAAATGCAGTTCTCTCTCTATGTCTGAGTGATTACTGAGGAAAAACGCATTTAGTGCCACCAAAGAGGGGTTCAGCAATGAGGGACAATACCTTCAGTCCTCTGTTAATAGAAATTTAGATTAGTGAATCTTGCTATGAGTTCAACTAACTTGTATCGGTAACCATAGAGCACAAGAATGAACAGCCTGATTCTAGACTGCCTCACTTTGGCACTCACCAAGTTTACTACCTTTGTAAAATTATTAAAACTTTTGTGCTTAGTCTGTTTGTAAATTAAGAACTATAATCGTATCCACTACATAGGACTTTTTGACAAAAAAAAAAAAAAGAATTGGATTCAGGAGAAGTGCTAGGAGTAGTCCCTGGTACACGATAAACATTCAATGATGTTGGTTATTATTATTATGTGGTCACTGACTCCTAGATCAGATTCTTTAGCTCCTGCCAGGAAAGTTAAAAACTTTTCTTTTTTCGCTGAACAATTTTCATGAAATAGAAATGAGAAAGTTAAATATTTGTCAGTTACTCAACAGAAAACACAATTCTACTCAGAGTGTTGAAATGAAGAGACATGTGAAGAGAGTAGTTTAGGAGAAAGAAGAAGGTACCCAGAGACCTGCAGTAACAAGAAGCCTTAACCACTTTGAAGGCTGTAGGCGCAAGTGAAGAAAATAATATTCTTGAAACCCAGTGTAAGCTGGAGCCTTGGAGTGGGGACCGCCTGGCAGGAGCTGTCAGTGCATAGGAACACTATCAGTGCCACTTTCAGTATACAAAGCAGAGAGTGAGCAGGGATGAAAACACATCTGATTGCCCACAATTGGCTAAAATTTTTAAAAAGTCAATTGGTGAGGTTGCTTGGGAAACAAATGGATGAGTTTCCTGGTCTTCGAGCAAGGAAGAGAAGTATGAAGAGTAGATCTGAGGTAGCAAATGGAGAAAAACCAGCATGGTAACACCTCTACATAGAACCTATATGAACAATTTGATAAATGAATCACATTAGGAAATTTACTGTTTCGATTGCCATGTTGAGCACTCCAGTAACAGCAAGAGGAAGATTCCTTAAGGAAAGACAATCTTGGAGAATTACGTGGTTGTTTGTATAGTCAGGATTTGTTATTGCTTGCTACAAAGGTACTACGCCTGAAGATTGATCTATTCTAGACTTGGGTTCACCTCTACTGAACAAAGACCAATGCAACTACCCAATAATAACATTTCCAGTATAATTTCTAAACATCCTGGTTAACTCAATTTTTATGACCTAAATATCAAAATACTCCTTTATCTAAGTTATCCTTTTAGGCACATTAGAATAAGATATTTTAACTGTGAATCTATCAGTGTATTTTGGGGATGGGGAAATGACACTCACTCTCTCTTTCCTCCTCCATCACTCTTGCTCTCTGGCTTTCTCTCTTAATCCAAAAATAGATTTGGGTATCTATAGTTAAAGCATCACCAAATTTTCTCCAGTTACCTAAGCTTTACCTGCCAAAGCAAGCCTAGAAAACCTTGAAGGAGTCCAAACTTGCTTTCACTTGCATATTTGATTTTGCATTCCACTATATTGCACCTAGATAAGGCTTTTTATTTTTATTTGCAAAAAGTTGGTACTTATCTTCCATCACTTTCATTTTGTTTTTTAAATGTCTCTGCAAGTGTCCTGGTCTCATAGATTTATTACTTAGGGCTTACGCACAAAAGTAGCCTACATTCATTTAAATATTAGTTATAAAAAATCGCTTTCTCATATAATTGTTTAAATACAATCTTCATTGATTAAATTAACTAAAGCTATTTGCTAATATCTGTCAATAGAGTTATATAACTTCTCCATTGGAAGATTTATTGCTTAGATTCTTAGGGGGAAACATCTTTTTCCCCACTACTAGTATTTCTGTTGTTCTAAAATACTTTTCATTATTGTTTTCATTGGTTTAAATTTTTGTATTTCGAATTTTATGTTTGTATACAAAAGTATGTTTCCTGTGGACCATATAGTTTTAAATTGATACATTTTAAAAAATGTAAACAATGAAAAACACTAAAGGGGCCAGCCCCATGGCCAAGTGGTTGAGTTTGGGTGATCCACTTTGGCAGCCCCAGGCTTCCCGAGTTCAGATCCTGAGTGTGGACCTAGCACCGCTCATCAAGCACACTGAGGTGGCACAACCAGAAGGACCTACAATTGGAATATACGACCATGTGCTGGGGGGCTTTGGGGAGAAGAAGAAGAAAGAAAAAAAAAAAGATTGGAAACAAATGTTAGCTCAGGTGCCAGTCCTTAAAAGAAAGGAAAAAAATAGAGGAAGACTGGAAATAGATGTCAGCTCAGGACCAATCTTCTCACAAAGGAAAAAAAAGAAAAGAAAAGAAAAACACTAAAACTGTAATTATGCATATACACAGATTTCACCAACAATCACTTAACAAATTTTTCATTACTTATATGTATAGTAATGTGCCAAATTTTTGCTGCAAATTTCCATGACTTACATCCTACTTTATATTTCTGTTTATTTCTTTTTCTTCACTTCTTAACTGTGGGACTAATAAGAGAAGAATCATGTAATTCTTGTTTGTCATTCTGCTCCCGTGGACTAAAACTTTATTGATACAAAATAGACACTAAGTAAATATCTTTGAAGGAGTATGTGCATAATTGAACAAATGAAAAAATGTGATTGAGTGTACATGGTGTAATAATTTGAGGAAAATAGTTTTTTAAGCAACCAAAAGTAAATAAACACTGGTTCATAAGCTGATGCAATATTTATTTTAATATGTGCCATAGAGTCATCTATATAAAGTCACAAATAAATAATATTTTTTAATGGTATCAACATACTTCACTCTCACATTAGTATCGACCCTATTTGCCTTGAACACACTGAAGTACTGGCAACACTGGGTTACGTTATCTATCATCAAAATATCAAATTATCACAAGACTTCGAGTTACATATAATAATTAAATTTTCTGAGCTTTTTTTTTTTGGTAAGATCAACAACAATACCTAAAGATGAGACAAAATAGAAAAACAGTATCTCATAATTTTTCTCATACACATTAGCATGTACTTTTAAAAACATAAAAATTCAAATGTCATTCTCCATATTTTCTAGCATAATTTGTTCCATGGGGATCTATGTTCTGTCAATACTGTGACTTCATGTACCCAATAATGTGTGCATATCAATCTACCACAATTTGAGAGGTGAATCTATAAGTGACTTTTTGGTTCTAATAGTCTGTGAGTCAATAATCCTAACTCTTTCGGAATGCACTTGTCATGTAAGATCAAAGAGGATCAAAAAGCACCACTTAGATGCAGTAGCTTAAGCACATATATATTTTCAACACTTAGAAGAAACAAGTTGTTGCATTAAGTGACTACAATATTTTAGAGAATATTAAAAACACTTCATATCTGATTACAAGTGTGTATTACTTAAGTAGTATCTCCCTTTAGCTTCTATGGTTTATATTTAATTCAAACAATAATTGCCTTTGCTATGCTATAGGGCTGGCTTTGCAAAACAAAGCAAGAGACTCTAATATTAAAACCATTTCACATCATGGAAGTTTATCTAGGTAGATAAATAAAAATGTTCATATGTTGCATTTCTATTTGAAGAATTCATAAGAGCAAAGCATCAAAAAATATTCCTTTGGATATAATACAAAATAATAGAAAGCTATAAAAATGGTTGCTGGAAACTATCGGCTTGTTCCTGGAAAATGTGGAAACATTTCACTACAACTGAAGGAAATTAGATGTTAAAAAACAACAAGGAAAAACGAGTTTCCACATAGCTTCAAAATATTTAATTCAATGAAGAATAAAAATCTGTGGACAGGACTTCTGCTTTTGAAAAGACAGAGCAGGCACATTTTCCCCCATTCTTTCTGTTAAGTACAAACAAAAATTCTGGACACAAGCACAGGAAAAATTTGAAAGGTGGAAAGACAGCAAACCAGCTAGGGACTTGAAGACCTGAGGAACCACATGGTGGTGAATTCCTTGGGTTTCCTTTCCCCCCATATATCTCATACTTGGAGCTGAAGAACCTGGTATTCCAGAAGTGCCAATGGGAAGATTTAAAAAGCTCCAAGAAAGGTCTACTGTCTTTAACCAAAGACAGAGAGGGACAGTCTAACAAGAAAATCATTTAGACAATAACAGCTCTACTCCAGCCAAGCACACCCAATATACAGTGGTCCCACAACCATCTGTGCCAGTAAAGGCCATAAGGGAGGCTAGACTTCTACCTTTGTGAGACTGTAATGAGGGGCCCCAATATTCCTTCCAAGGTAGTGTCAGAGAAGGCCAAGTAATGAGTGAGCACTTTCATCTCCACTGGTCATGAGTGCGCTGCCACTTCCCACCCCACCCTGTAATGTCACTGGAGAACACACAGAGAGCTTGGTCTTCCACCCATCACAGGAGTCATGATACTCCCCTTCTCCACTCCTCTGGGTTGATAGCAGAGGACGTCCAATAGAGAGTTAGTATGTTCATCACTGACCCGCAGTAACAAGGCCATCCCCATGGTGGTGTCAGTGGAGACCATATGGAGAGCCAGAACTCCCATTCATGTTCAGCAGCAATGAGGAGTCTCACCTCCCTTTGAGTATAAGCAGTAGCTGATGGAAAACCTGGCCTTCTATCTTCATTAGGCAGTAAAAAGATGGTGACCCACTTTCCCCTAGCAGAATAGTGTCAAAAAAAAATCCAGTTAAAATAGAAGGTTTAAATAAGATCCAGAATGTCATACATAATAAAAAGTGTCCAGGTTTCAATTAAATGTTATTCATCATAACAAAACTGAGGAAAATTTCAAATTGAATGAAAAAAAGACAATCAATAGATGCCAACAATGAGATGGCAGACATATTAGAATTCTCTGACAATAATTTTAAAGCAACCATGATAAAATTGCTTCAACAAGCAATTTTTGATGTGCTTGAAACAAATAAATAAAATAGAAGGCCTCAAGAAAGAAATAAAGTCTTAGCAAAGAAATAGAAGATATAAAGAAGAACAAAATAGATAATTTAGAACTTAAAAAAAAGTAACCAAAAAACCCAGTGGATAGGCTCAATAGCAGAATGGAGGAACCAAAGGAAAAAATCAGTGAATTGGAAGATAGAACAATGAAAATTACTCAATCCAAACAACAGAGGAAAAATATTCTGAAAAAAGTGAACGTAGCCACAGGGACCTGTGGCACTATAACAAAAGATCTCACATTCATGCTATTGGAGTCCTGGAAGAAAAGGAGAAAGAGCACAGTGCTGAAAAAGTAATTGAAGAAACATTGGCTGAAAACTTTGCAAGTTGTTAAAAGACATAATCCTGCAGATTGAAGAAGTTGAGCAAAAAATGGGATAAACCCCAAAAAAGCCACAGAAGGCAAATGATAATTCTTCTTCTGAAAAATAAGATGAAGAAAAAAATCTTGAAAGCAGTGAGAGAAAAAGAACACTTTTCTTATATGAGAAAATAAATTTGAATGACAGTGAATTTCCAATAAGAAACCATGGAAACTCAAAAGAAGTGAGTGGCAGAATAGGTTTTAAGTGCTGAAAGAAAAAACTGTCAACACAGAATTCTATACCCAATGAAAATATCCGCAGTAATGAAGGGACTATTGAGACATTCTCAAATGAAGGAAAACAAAGAACTTGTCACCAGCAAATGTACCCAAAAGAATGGATAAAGTAAGTTCTCTAAGCAGAATAGAAATGATAAAATAAGGAACCTTGGAACATCAGAAACGTAGATCATCATAAGCAAAAATATGCATAGTACAATAGAATTTCCCTTTCCTCTTGAGTTTTCTAAGTTAAGTTTGACAGTTGAAAAAGATTGTAACACTATCTGACGTGATTCTAAATCTAGAGGAAATAGTAAAACAATTGTGATTAGGGGAGGATAAAGGACGTAAAGGAAGATGTATTGGGTTGAATAGTGTCCCCTCAAAATTTGGAAATTGTGTCTTTGTAGATATAATTAGTAAAGTTGACATAAGGTCACACTGCATTAGAGTAGGCCCTAATCCATTGACAATTTTCCTAACCAGAAAACAGAGACACGCAGACACAGAGGAAAGACAGCTACATAAAGTTGGAGGCAGAGATTGGAGTTGTGCTGCCGCAAGACCAGGAACACCAAGTATTGCCGACACCAGCCAGACTCTACAAGAGGTAAGGAAGGATTCTTCCCTGAAGCCATTGGAGGGGCATGACCCTATTAACACCTTGAACCCAGACTTCTAGCCTCCAGAAACGTGAGATAACAAATTTTTGTTATTCTGTTATTTTAATCCACCAATTTTATGATACTTTGTTAGGGCAGCCCAAGGAAACTAATACAGAAGATAAGGTTCCCATACTTTACCTAAATTGGTAAAATAACTACACTAGTAAATTATGATGAGACATACACGCATATCTTTGTCTGTTTGAGCAATTACTAAAATGCTACAAATATATATATACACAAAAACACTATAGACACATTAAAATGGAATACTAAAAACCATTCAAGTAACCTATTGAATGGCGTAAAAAATAGAGAAATGAAAAACAGAAAACAAAAAGTAAAATGTCAAACTTATGCCTTAACATATCAATAGTTGGATTAAATGTAAATGGTCTAAATGCACCAATTAAAAGCTATAGATTGGCAGAAAGGATTAGAAAATGTAACCCAATAATATTCTGTCTATGTCTATAAGTAATATATTTCAAATACAACAATATAGGAAGTTGAAATTAAAAAGATAAAAGAAGATATACAGGGGTCAGCCTGGTGGTGCAGCAGTTAAGTTCGCACATTCTGCTTTGGTAGCCCAGGGTTCACCAGTTTGGATCCTGGCTGTGGACCTACACACCATTTGTCAAGCCATACTGTGGCAGGTGTTCCACATATAAAGTAGAGGAAGATGGGCACAGATGCTAGCTCAGGGCCAGTCTTCCTCAGTAAAAATGAGGAGGATTGGCAGCAGATATTAGCTAAGGGCTAGTCTTCCTCAAAAAAAAAAAAAAAGATATATAAACATTAATCAAAGGAAAGAGGAAGTGGCTATAGTAATATCAAATAAAATAGTCTTCAGAGCAAAGGAAATTAGAAGGGAGAGGGGCTGAATAGAATGATAAAATGGTCAGTCAACTAAGAAAATATGACAATACTAAATGTGTACGAATCAATCAACAGAGCTGCAAAATACATTCAGTGTAGACTGACAGAACTAAAAGGAGACATAGACAAAGCCAGAATTAGAGTTGCAGGCGTCAACAACCCTCTCAACAGGTGATAAAACAAGTAGACAAAAAATCAACAAGGATATAGAATAATTCAACATTATTATCAAATAAAACAATCTAATCTTCACTTATAAAACATTCCACTCAGCAACAAAAGAATATACGTTCTTTTCAAATGCCCACAGAACATAAATCAAGATAGATTATATCCTAGGCATTAAAAAACTCCAAAAAGTTAAAATAATTGAAATCAAACAAAATGTATTGTCTGACCACAGTAGAACTGATAACAGAAAGATAACATAAAAACCTTCAGACACTTGGAAACTAAGAAAAACAAAACAAAACAACTTTTTTACATAATCCATGCATCAAAGGGGAAGTCTCATGGGAAATTTTTAAAAAGACATTGCACTGAATCAAAATGAAATTAAAACATGTCAAATTTTGTGAGACATATTTAAAGCAGTGCTGAGAAGCAAATTTATACCACTAAATGCATACTTTTTTAAAATAAAAAGTCTCAAATCAGTAATCTAAGCTCCCACCTCAAGAACTTAGAAAAAGAAGAGCAAAATAAACCTAAAACAAGAAAGAAGAATAAAGATGGGAGCAAAAATCAACGAAAATCACAACAGAAAAACAATAAAGAAAATCAATGAATCAAAGATCTGCTTCTTTGAAAATAGCAGTTAATTTGAAATCTCTAGTAAAACTCTCAAAGAAATTAAGAGGACGAAAATGATCAACATCAGGAGTTAAACAGGGGATAGCATACAGATCCTGCAGACATCAATAGCATGATAAGGGCATACTACAAACAACTCTACACACGTTAATTTCTCAACTTAGAAGAAATGTATCAATTCCTCAAGAAACAAAACCTACCACAACTCACAAAATATGAAATAGATAACATATTGAATTCTGAATTTAAAACTCCCCAAAGGAAATTTACAACCTCTGTTGATTCCACTGGAGAATACTATCCAATATTTAAAAAATAATTAGCATCAATTCTATACACTCCCTTTCAGAAAATAGAATAGGAAGGAAATCTTCTCAATTCATTTCATGAAGCTAGTATTACCCTGATAACAAAACTAGACAAAGAGAA
This sequence comes from Equus przewalskii, assembly GCF_037783145.1. NCBI lineage: Eukaryota > Metazoa > Chordata > Mammalia > Perissodactyla > Equidae > Equus > Equus przewalskii. The sequence continues at coordinate 9,313,310 of NC_091858.1, read as the reverse complement.
TACAAAAGCTAAAACTACAGACCAATATCTCTCATGAATATAAACAAAAAAATCTTTAAAAAATATTGACAAATAGAGTCCAGCAGCATAGAAAAGGAGTTATACACCATGACTAAGTAGAAATTATTCCATAGATGCAAGACTGGCTCAATATTAAAAAATTAATGAATGTAACCCAATATATTAATAGGCAAAAGAAGAAAAATCAAGTGATTCTATCAATCAATGAAGAAATGCATTTGACATAATTTAGCACATGTTCATCATAAAACTAGTAATACAAGACAGCTTCCTCAACTTGATAAAGAGCATCTACAAAAGACCTACAACTCACATTATACTTAATGATGAAAGCCTAAATGCTTTCCACCTAAGATCCAGAAGAAAACAAAGATGTCCACTTTCACCACTCTTATTCAACAAAGTGACAGAAGTCTGGTCAGTACTATAGGAAAGAAGAGTAAATAAAAAGAGTATAGATTGAAAAAAAAGAAATAAAACTGCTCATATTGACAGATGACATAATAGCCTACGGAGAAACTCCCAAAAGAATTAAAAAAAAAAAAACTCCTAGAACTAATAAGTGAGTTCAGCAATATTGTAGGTTACAAGATGAACATAGAAAAATTAATTATATTTTTATTTATTAGCAATGAACACATGGATACTAAAATGAAAAATACATATCATTTACAATTGATAAAAATGTGAAATAGCTGTAAATTTATCAAAGCATGTACAGAACTCGTTTGCTGAAAACTACACAATGCTGACAAAAGAAATCAAAGTAGACCTAAACTGAGAGATGTATCATGTTCATGGATTGGAAAACTTAACATAGCAGAGACACCAACTATTTCTAAATCAGTCAAGAGGCTTAATGCAATTCTTATCAAAACCCTAGAAAGGATTTTTTTTTTTGTATTTAAAGGCAAGATTACTCTAAAATTAATACAGAAAAGTAAAAGAATTAAAATAGCTAAAAGAATTTTGAAAAATAAGAATATAATGGGAGGAATCAGACTACCAGTTTAAAACTTATTATATAGCTACTGTAATCAAGACTGCAAGATATTGGTGGAGGGATAGAGATATTCATTAGTGGAATAGCATAAAGAACCCATAAATAGACTCAAACTAATATGCCCTATTGATTTTTGAGGTACCAGAGTAACTCACTGGAGGAAAGATAGACTTTTCAACAAATGGTGCTGGAGCAACAGGACATTCATAAACTAAAAAATGAACGTGAACTTCAGTCTCACACCTTATACCAAAATTAACTCAAAATCGTTCATAGACATAAATGTGAAATGTAAATCTATAAAACTTTTAGGAAAAAAATGCAGAATATCTTCAGCATCTTGGGCTAGGCAAGGAATACATTGACTGAACACCAAGAGCAAGGTTCATAAAAGGAAAAAATGCTAAATTGGGCTTGATCATAATTAAAAATGTTTCTTCTGTGAAAAACTCTGTTAAAGTATACAACAAACTAGTGGGTGGGAGAAAGTATTTGCAAACCACACTATCTGACAAAGCACTAGTACCTAGAATATATTTCATATGTAAATATTTTTTCAAAACTCAACATTAAAAAAATAAATATATGAAATAAAACCCATCTAATTAGGAAAGGGCAAATACATACGTCTCCAAAGAGGATATAGAAATACAATAATCACATGGAATGATTTTCAACATCATTAGCTATTAGGCAAATGCTAACTAAAAGTACAAGAAGATATCATTACACACAAATCACAATGGCTAAAATTAAAAATAGTGACAATACTAAATGCTAATGAGAAGAAACTGGATCACTCCTACATTGTTGATAGGAATGTAAAATGGTACTGGTGGAATTGTAAAATTGAATAGCTCCTCCGGAAAATGATTTGGTAGTTTCTTAAAAAAAACAAATATACAACTACCATATGACTCAGCAATTATACTGCTGGGCTTTGTACCAGGGAAATAAAGACTTATGTTCACAAAAAAACCTATCCACAGATGTTTATAGCAGTTTTATTAAAAATTCAAACAACCCAGATGTCCTTCAATAGGTGAATGTTAAACTGTGGCACATTCATGTTATGGGATGTGCAATAAAAAGGAATAAATTATTGATACACATAACAACTTGTATGAATCTCCAGAGAATTAGGGTAAATGAAAGAAAGCCAATTCCCAAATGGTCATGATTCCATATATATATTATTCTTGAAATGACAAACTTGTAGAAATTAAAAATAGATTAGCTGTTGCCAGAGTTTAAGGAAGGAGTGGAGGAGGGAGGAAAGTGAGTATGATTATAAGAGAGCAAGATGAGATATTTTTGTGGTGATGGAAGTGGTCTGTATTTTGATTGTATTAATGTCCACATCCTGCTTATGATATTATACTACAGTGTTGCAAATTGTCGTCACAGAGGAAACCGGGTGTCTCCGGAGGAGAGAGTAAACAGGGATCTCTCTGCATTCTTTCTTACAAATGCATATGAATTTTTATCTCAAAATAAAAATTTCAATTAAAATAAAGAAAATTCCAAGATGCAGGGAAGAGGAAAGAATGAATAGAGCACAGAGGATTTTTAGGGCAGTGAAATTATCCTGTATGATACTATAAGGATGAATTGAGGTCGTTAAACATTTGTCCAAACCCATAGAATGTACAACACCAAGAGTGAACATTGATGTACACTATGGTCTTTGGCTCATAATAAAGTATCAGAGTTGATTCATCGACTGGAATGAATGTGCCACTATCATGAGGGATGTTGACCATGGGAGAGGATATGCATGTGTGGGGCAAGGAGTATACAGGAAGTCTCTATACCAGCAAAAAAACAAAAGAAAAGAAAGAAAGAAAAAGAAAAAGAAAGAAGATAATGGACAAAATGGAGTTTTGCTTTATTTATTTGTTGTTATAAAGACATGCTGAAAATGTCATATCATTCAGTCAATGAAGCAAAAAACAAGGTGATGGTTAGAGTTAGTGGTGTCTTAATACAATAAAATGAGTAGGAAGTGAGGAAACAGTTTGCTCAATTTTTATTTTTCCGTGGGCTGTTGGTAATTCCTAAAATTCCCAAACAGTAGAAGGTCCACACAGATTATATTTTAGTGGAAATCTCAGAAAAAAATAGTTTGATCAATTAATTAGCATGATTTTTAATTGGTCAGTCAATTTTGGCATAGTCTATGAGTGTGTTCAATTATTTTAAAACACTTGTAAGATAGTGTTCTTTCTATTAGTTAATTTAACCATTGTCTTAGCAGTCTTGTTTATGCAACTCTTTCCCTTAGGACGAAAAATATATTTATCCGTTAAAGAAGAAAACAAACTTTAAACAAAGCAGTTGAAATTGTCACAAATTTTGATTCACTCACATATGAAATTGTGACAGACTTTTACAAACATTAGACATTGGAAGTCAACTAATGTATGAGAAGGGTTACTAATTCCTTTATTTGGAAAAACAAAAAGATTATCGTTTTACCTGACTTCCAGAGTTGCAAAGAGGATCATAGAATATTATGCAATTTAAGGAGAAACCATAAAACTTTGAATGTACAAAGCAGCTTGTACTATTGATAGTAATTATTGGTATTCCACAATGGTAGTTTGTTTTTTGAACACCAGTCTCCCTGAAATTCACTACATACCATTCCAAATTTATTGCATCCCCTCTATGGCTTAAGTTGCCTTTCATAATTCATAAAACAAGTTTGTTTTCTCACTCTTTAGTATACTTGATGGCATAAAAAGAAGCTTTGGTTTTAAATAAACTTTAAAAAAGTGGTAACAATATCTCTGTACATTCTAGCTCATTTTAAGTCATGGTAAAAGATTAAAAAAAAGCTATCATCATATTTTGCTTAAGCACTGGCTCAGTGCACTTTAAAGCTGTCACTTCTCTAGCTTGATTTGGCACATTCAGTTTAATCTCTTAAGTGCTAGAGAACAAATCATAATTAAAAGAGAGGTGGAAAGGGTTCCTTTAGAAGACTGTTTCTTGCATACAGAGGAGTAATTACAGTGACCTCAATATGGCCGCTTTCCTTTGTTGCTGAGTGACAAATACTTTTGTGTGGCAGATAAACAATCTCAGCTCTGCAAATCCTTAATGTGAACTGTCTCCCTGGAAGCTGGGAATTGTCTTTGGTGTCTTTGCATTTAGATGAAAGGGAGTGGAACCTGCGGTTAAAACAAGGGTGAGGAAGTTTAAAGTTTGACTTTGTTGTTACTTTACCGTGCAAAGTTAGCTCATTAGGAGATTGCTCTCCCCAGAAATCAACAGTCAAGATTCCACCACACTTCCTTGAAACACACACACACACACACACACACACACACACACAGGAAAAAACCCAGAATAATACTTTGGAAGAGTTTTGGAGAGAACAAGGTATGGTTCATTTGAGTTTAGAATGTCTCATTTTAAAAACAAAATTTTCTCCTGGTGAGAGTTACGAGCAATTACAACTTGGTCTTCTCTAGCATCAGCAGTGTTTTGCCTTTTGTGAGAGTGGATTATATATATAACACAGAATCCAAGATGTAATCATTAAAATAAATGCATTTATTTCAGAAACAGTGGCAATCCGTTGGATAAATGAGTAGATTCAGTGGGAATTATGAATATATCCCAGGAAGAATATTAATGGCTATTTAATATTTCCCTTTTAAAAGTACAGGAAAATGATATATTATGATCACAGCATAGTAGTTAGACAGCCCTGTTTTCAGTTAGAATTTCACAAAGTGGAAATTAATCTGTTCATCTTCTTATTCTTAATGATCTCTAAGAAAAGAGGTTCCAAAACTTCTTTATCAATCTATTTCTTTGTTTCGTAAAACAGATAAAATGTTTTTCTCAGCTATTCCTTGCCGCCAGAAGCTTTCTGTATCCACTCCTTTTGCCATGCTTTCCCAGCAGATTAAATATACATCCAGGTACCATTGACTTTGGGCTTACCCATGTGACTGACTTTGACCAGTAGAATAAGAGTGGAAGTTTCAGATGTGTCAGCTTGGGATGGAAGAGGTGTGGCGTGCTTCTGATTCCATTTTAGCAGTTCTGCCTTCAAGAAGGGAAAGGGCATGCCCTACATAGGGCTTAGCTCTTCATTCTGTGTCTCTAAAGATGTGTGGGGGCTGGCCCCGTGGTTAAGTTCACGTGCTCTGCTGCAGGTGGCCCAGTATTTCGTTGGTTCGAATCCTGGGCACGGACATGGCACTGCTCATCAAACCACGCTGAGGCAGCGCCCCACATGCCACAGCTAGAAGGATCCACAACGAAGAATATACAACTATGTACCGGGGGGCTTTGGGGAGAAAAAGGAAAAATAAAATCTTTAAAGATGTGTGGAACAATACTTGATCTGGAACTGAGCCCAGCAGAACCTCATAGGCAAGAGAGGAGCCATAGAATGATTTAATAACAAGCAGTAGTGTAGCTTGGGTGCTGAGATGAAGTAGCTTTGTCTTAAATCTTGGCTCTATTACCCAGTTACATCATGACCTTGAATGAGTCAATTGACCTTTGGCTCTTAGTTTTTTCATGTATATTTTTAATTTAATAATGGCCTACTTACAAATTATTGTATGACGTATGCATCTCTATCCAGCCAGAGTGAGGCTCAAGGCAAACACTTGAAAATTCTCATTTTTCTTCTTTGGTAACACCGTTTTACCTCTAAGCCCAAACCAGGAACATGGTCCAAATAGAGAAGGAAGGTAACTGAGTAAAAACTATCATTAACAATGGTGTTGAGGAATAGTCAATGTATTAGTAAAAAGAGTTGGATTAGGGCTCAGCCCCATGGACGAGTGGTTAAAGGTCCACGTACTCTGCTTCAGCAGCCCAGGTTCATGGGTTCGCGTCCCAGGCATGGACCTACTCCACTCACCAGCCATGCTGTGGTGGGGTCCTACATACAAAAAAATTGAGGAGGATTGGTACAGATGTTAGCTCAGGGCAAATCTTCCTCAGCCAAAAAAAAAAAGACTTTGACTAGTCAATGTCTATGCCACCTAGTTCCTCAAGAGAGTAAAGAAGTTATACTGTCTTTGGGGTACACACCAGTTTTCCCTTAGAGTCAGAATGTTAGATCTAGAAGGAATTTAAATGATGACTTAGTCTGGTCACTGCCTTTCATGAATGAGAGAATTAAGGCCCAGAAAGATGAATTGTCTTCCCCCAAATTAGTTAATGGCAAATTCATCACTTAAACCCACAAATGATTTTATAAATGGCAGTTGGATGCTCAGTCTGGCATATTAAGACTATACTTCCTGTCTAATATTCTTTTCCCAGAATAGTGGAATGTTTATGTCCCAGAGCATATATTCTTTTTTTCACAGAATACCCACAAATAGCAGTTTCAGGAAACTTATGAATGGAGATATATTGTTCAGTAGGGAAGCATGTGTGAAATACTGTTTGTTTGTGAAATCTAACTGCACTTTTATAAAAGAGGCTCAATCCAGAGTCAGAGCACCCTTGGCAACCTTCATATGCTGTCATTTATGCATCCATTGTTATTGTTTAAAGTGACAAATTCACAATTTAGACACTGTAACTAATTTGTCCAGTTTTCAAAACTTGAACCTTTTAGGAACAGGTCTAAAGAGAGGGTTTTCATATACTAAGACAGGAGCAGTAATTCTCATATTTGTTTCTTTGTTTACAAAATTTGGTTTTTGGCCATGGGATCTTCAGGGAGACAAAGGCTCTTTCTACTACCTGCACTCTTTGCCATCACAAAAGAAACAAAAATACATGAGTAGCATTATAATGGAAAATTATTTTTAAAAAGACTCCCATGTGGTGGTTAAAAAGGATAGAGAAAAAAGAAAGTAAAAGGGAAACTAAACTGAAAATATAAAGGAATAAATGCAAGGAGAGAAAAGCAAAAAAAAAAAATAAAGAGGATATAGGAATATAGAATATTAGTACCTAGTTAATCTTTTCATGTTTTTTTGACCCACAGACACTTCATACCTTCTGACCGTTGCTCAGGCCTGGAATGAGCCTTAGTTTTGGCCCACCTAAAGCCCCAAGCTAAGTCTATAACTAAAACTTTGCCTAACTGATTCTCAAGAGGCAATTCTTTGGCAACTTGCTTTGCTGCTGAAGCGAATAGCGTGCAAGGGGTTTATAATGAGGACCCTCTTGTGTGATCCCTTACCCACTGCATGCAGATCTGCTTAAGAGAAGCAGTAGACTGAGAAAGAAGCGGTTCCACCAAGGGGGGCAACCTCTATACCTCTCGGGCTGCTCTCCTCTGAAGTAGCATTCATCGGAGAGAGTCTGGAAATTCAGGATCTAAGTCCATCCCTATTCTGAGGTTTTGGTTCCAGGAAAGGAAGCAGCCTCAGCACAGCCATGCTGCACTAACACTCCTTAAGCTCAGACCTATACAAGGAAATCCACCTTGAACTATTAAATCAAATATCGCTCCTCTTGAAACTGGGTAAAGTTGTATGTCAGATTGCATTTAACTAATACGGCATTTTTTTCTTCTACTTCGGAGAGAACAATTTGATGGATTCACACATAACTCCCGGACTTGCTGTCATGCAGCCATGAAGGAAGTGGGTAATATTGGAATTGCACTAAAGCATTCTAGATCTGGCTGAATGGCTGGTAGGCAGTAATTCCCCCAGCCCTGTGAATCCTAGCAATCCATCAAGGGGAATTACTGGTAAAAATGACAGAAAAATGTCATAAACCTTGCTTTCATTTGATTCCTGTGGATGTGAGGACTCGTGCAGTTTAAGCAGATTATGCTACTGAACTGGAGCTTGGTTGAATGATTAAAAGATAAAATACTTCCATTTAAATCTTTACCTAAATTTATCAGCTTGGATTTTCTGAATTGTACTCTGAAGTTTTGTCATAAAATGGAAATGTTTGATTCAAAGGTAATAAAAGCTATTGATCTACAGTGAAGCAATATTAATATTAACATACAGCTTTTATAATTAATTTGGTGCCAGATAAAAGAAAAAATCAAGATCTTTTAGCTTTGATGATTAAAGAAGGACTAGACCTTTGAAAATATATTTGTATGTAAAGCAAGATGAACTTGTTTTAGAGGAGTTATAGAAAGGGTTAGCTGTTAGAGTTGCATGTCAGACGTCCAATTAGCAATGACCTAGTTAAGTGGAAAGGCAAAACATGTTCCCACTTTTGGTAAACTCCCATTTGGTAAACTCCCATTTAAACATAGGACACAGAAATATAATTTTCTTTCTTTGTTTTTTCTTTTTTTGGGGGAGTAAGGAAGATTGGCCCTGAGCTACCATCTATTGGCAATCTTCCTTTTTTTGGTCAGTCTGGGTTTCCATACAAACACTAGCTCAGAATAGATATATGATCCCAGGATCTTTCCTGGGAACTTTCCCTCCCTCCAGACTTCAGCTTCATCATCTGTACAAAATGGAGAATACACATATTTCAGAGGATAATTATGAATATGAAATAAGCTAACAAATAGAAAATACCCAGTAAAATCATGACACATTCCTTCTCAATGCATGCTTGCTCTCTCTCTCTCTCTCTCGCCTTCTTTCTTTTTCTCCATGTATCTTTATATGATTTGGTGTTTGTGGGGAACAAGGGAGAAGAAAAGGAAAAAGAAGATCTGAAAGATGTAAAAAGAACTATTTAGAGAAAAAGAGTTGGCAAAAAAAGACCGTTTAGCCACTTTTCCACAATAAACAGCAGGTGCCCCCTACAACAGAGCTGTCTTTTCAATCCTGTTTGGGTGCTTTTTTCAAGCAATATAAGATCAATTTTCTAAAAATTCATGTGCATTATATTTTATTTGTATGAAATGTGTAGCAAGATTACTTTTAGCTCACGATGGCATTTATTTGTGTTTGTTTTAACCATGGGAACATTTGGAATATGGCTACCATATTTGCACAGGCATTGAATTAGAAAAGTACAAATTTATAAGGTATCATTCATTCCGAGTACTGTGATAAAAATAATACTGTTTATTTAAGCTACATGTCTTAGATCTATTTATCTATCTATCTTTATAAGTTTTATATGTCTATTTATAATTTTCCCAGGTAAGTAAAATGCTTTTCTGCTATAACATTTCTTTGACAGAAAACATATGAATATTTCAGTATTTCAGGCTATCTACTGAACTTCCAGATAATAATAATAGCTACGATTTATTGAACATTTACTCTTTGACAGACACTATAATTAGGATTTAAAGTGCATTACCTAATTTAATTCTAAAAATAGTTTTGAGGGAGGTTTTAGAATTATCCTAATTTTAAAGGAGAAGAAATCAAAGCTCAGACATATTATATAACTTGCTCAAACTCATTCTGCTGCAATTTATTAACCAGGAATTTGGACCCATTTCTTACTAAGTACAAAACTCTACTCTGGTGTACTATCTGAAGTATCAAATAATATAGCCACCAATAAACACTGGTTTTACATGAAAGTTGGTTCAGGAAAAGTAGACTGCTCATAGGAACTTTTTTTTGGTCCTTTAGAAAATTTTTCTTTTTGTCAGAACATGAAAAACATAAGAGAGAAGAATTGTCTTTGAGACCAAAATTTTAAAAACTACAAAATGATTTTTATATCTTATGTTCTGCCTGTCAACACATCTTTGTGAGAAAACAGCTCTTTTCAAATGGTCAAAGGATTTGAGGGAGGAATTTGGGATCGGGGAGGGAAATTGCCACCAGAGTCAGTGACAAATTAGGGACAACTGAAAACGCTGTCATAGAGGGGCTTAGCCATCCTGGGACTGAGGACTGAGGACTGCAGCACTCAGGATAGAAAAGTCTACACTTTATAACAAACAACCCTCAGATCATCAGTGGCTTATAGGACCAAAGTTTTAAAGTTGGTTTTGTTTTGTTTTGTTTTTTCATCTCTAATGCTAAATGACCATCAATTGTCAGTTGGGGGTTGTACTCCACATCTTGTAACCGTGGGGCCTAAACTCCCAAACTGACAGACCATCCATATATCTCAATCTACAGCTGGACCATTGCTGTGGCAGAGGAAAAAAAAATAGAATTCTGGAGAATGGTAACACCAGCACATAAATGCTCAATCAACAGATGCATCACTTCTGCTCAAAGCTCATTGGCCAGAACTAGGCATATGGTTTTACGCCACCAAATGTAACCCTTCCAAGGTGCCTGATGCCACCTAGGCTCAAAGTAGGTCAAAGAGAGTTTGCTAATGCTGTGTCTCAGGGCTGGATGGAAGCGCCGTGTAACTACAAAGACACTAAAATAACTCTTTGAGGAGAAGTTTATTTTCTCTAACAGCAGAATTCTTGAGATGACACCTGATTGTGACAGGTTAATATTTAGATCAACTGTCTAGAACTGGGGCTCCAGGGCTTGTGGAAGCACTGGTGATCAGGAGACAGAGAAGAAGAAAGAGAGAGAGGAAGAGGAGGAGGGGAAGAGAAATAATGCTTGGGTGAAATCTAAGGACTGGTGGCTGAAGGAATCTTTGGAAAATAATAGAAATATTTAAAGAAAATTTGTTTGCTATTTTCTTTGTCCTCTCAACAAGGTTCTTGGGTAAATTATTGGTTTGTTTTACAATGCTTTGTGGAGCTGTGGCAGAGCAGTAAAGCGCTGAGCTCTGCATCTGGGTTGATATAGACTAGAACCAAGGTAATGCCATAACAGTGCCTGACCTTTCTTTATCTTTCATTTCCAAACTACAGAACCGCTTATGCCCAGCCCTGGGGCAGGAGATATGGATATCACAACTCAGTTTAAGAGAGTTTCCTCAAAGTCCACACAAGTGAGGGAGAATGTGAATGAAGGGAATCATTTTTCTTCATTTTTAACAGGTTTAGCCTTTGTTCCTGAGATCTGGTTGTGATCCCTCCAGCAAAGCTCCATGGGATACATGTGCCACCACAGGCTGTGCTGTGATCACTATGGATATGTAAGTTCTTCTGCTTAAGTCAGATTTGAGAAATTCCATATTTAAAATTTATAAATAAAATGACCACTTTCTTCCATAAATAGCTTTAAAATATGTGCATTTCCATCACTCTCATTATCTCATTTAATATAAAAATCAATACTGCAATGTAGGTAGGACAAAGATTTTGTACTCATTTTATATACTGGAAAATCGAGGAATAGAGAAAACAAATAACCCAGTAGCAGAGCAGAATCCAATTGTTCATGTGTTTTCTAACACCCAATCCGGTAGTTTGTTTACAGTATCTGCTGCTTTGTTGAAAGCTAAACCCGAAATTAGCTGTTAAACATGGAAGCATTTACCTATTGGATTAATTTCAACGAAATATACTTGACCTTTTCTAATTTTCTCACATTCCCCTCTGCTCTCTTCTACCTCTAGAAATATCTGCTCCAAGGGCACTCTTTTCCAAGAGTCCAATGTCTTCTACCACCTAGTTCCCTGGTGGACCAGTGTATTTTCTGAAGTCACTCCAGGGAGAGGTGCAATGCTTTTCATGCATAAGGCTTTCATCTCTTCTTCTCCTTGGCAGTGTTCTTGAAGTTGACTTCCTCCTCCCTTAGTGGCTTTTAAATGTTTCTTTCAAAAAATTATATTTTTACATTTTCTTATTTCCTTAAATCTTAATCTTTATTTATTTATTTACTTATTTAGATATTGTGAAAGGTGGTCAGATTTTTTGTAAGGGAAAATGTTATTCTCTTTGCTCCTCCCCTTGCACCCTCTCCCCCTCATTATCAATTATTTATTCCTTTTGTCAGGATATTAATTCACCCATTGACGTGGGAACTCAGTCTCTGGGAACACTTACACTTTAACATTTTAGTCACTGGAAGCTAATTTCTTTCATTTGTTTCAGTCTTCCCATGTTTATCTCCATGTCCTTCTCCCAGTTGTCTGAAGGGAAAGTACGATGAGAAGAATGAAATCATAGGATGAGAGGGCAGTTGCTACAACCAGCCCCAAATTATAAACTCTACGTCTGTATCACTTTCAGAAGAGTCAAAGTTCCAGGTGAGAGTAACCAGTTATCCAAGCCCAGATCACAGGTGCATGCCTCCCTGAGGACAAGGAGAGGGCCTCACAGACCACTTAGGCTTCCATGGGCCCCACCAAAACACACTTACTGAGAAAACACCCCCAAAGGAATTAGAATGGCATACTGGGGATTAAATAAAAAGGCAAACATCCACTACAATCCAATACGTGGGCTGCCAAAAATCCACATATACCTGTTTTTCTACACTTATACTTCTAAAAAATGTTTAAGTATGTAAAAAGAAATAATTCTCAAATGCAGCTTTCTTTCTATTACTGATAATGCCCAGTCCCTAAAAGGAGGCAATCCAAAAGTCTCACCACTTACTGTATATAGCTTCAAGTCTGTGATCTCGGGAGGTCCATTTCTCTACCGATTTTACTATTACCTCATCAATATCCAGCAATCTTGACTAAATAGTACCAACAAACCCTCTTTTCAATAGTAGAGAAAAGGAAAAAAAAAAAAAAAACAGAGCTTTGTTAAACTACCTAAATAAATATATGATACTGCAAAGAAAAAAAGAGAAACAATAGCAATAAACAGTAATAATAATAGCTATTATCACTTGATAAATAAAATTTATTAAGCATTTATTTCTTTGCTTGTTTCTACACTATTCCATGTAATAATAATAGCAATTGTAGGAGGTAGGTGCCGTTGTTATCCACAGTTTAAAGGAGATAAAACTGAGGCACAGAAAGATTGGGAGACCATCAAGTTAGTAAAACAGTGTGCAATCCAGGCAGCCTGTCTCCAGAGCCCACCCACGCCTGTCACACAATGCTGCCTTCTCTATACAGTCCACAGAGACTGACTAGAGTCCTCAGTACTACAACTGGACCCAAGGCAGTTTATGAAATCTATTACATCCTTCCTTATTAAATATCTGTTTGCCTTCAGTTGGTGTATCCGATCATCTGGGTTCTTTACTAAGAGAAGTGGTCCAAGCTTTCATTCCCAAAAGATTCTGAGCCTTGTTATTCTGTCCTTCTTGAGGCTGCAGTATAGTCCCATGCACTTTTGCCCTTGCATGAAATAATATGAAGCATTACTGGTGATCCCCTAGGTTCAATGCACATTCCTTTTTGTCTTTATTGAGTGGCATCACACTATTTCCTCTTGATAGGTTGAGTCTACATAACCCATAGCATGACTCTTTCATTTCCCTTTCTACCAGTGAAATGAGGATCCTTAAATTACAGAGCAGACTCTTATTTCATTGGAATCATTGATGTGGGCCCTGATAGCATTCCTCCACTGGGTTCTAAAAATTCTAATCATTAGCCCAAGATCATTGAGTTAGGAAGCAAACGCTTTGCTATTGTGGGTGTGATTGTGAGATATTACATCCCTTTTCTGTGCCTTTATCCCTGACCTTGAATAGTGGCTGTGGGAAAAATAGGAGTGCATGTTGGTGACATTTTCAGATATTATACCGCATGCTAAAGATGACACCACAAACTCATGGGTGTTGGCTTCCAGCTGGTGCCGTAATGGTGTCTTTAATAGGCTATTCCACCGATCTGTAAGACCACCTGCCCTGAGTGATGATATATTAGGTAAGGTCTGAAAATCCCATAGGTATCCATTCATTACCTAGCTTCTTTCACTGTAAATTAAGTCCCTTGGTAGGACTCAGTGTAATTTGAGATTCCATAGGCATCCAGAAAGCTTCTTAAATGATAGAGCTGGAAGATGAACGATAGTCAGAGAAAGAAAATCGAAATCTAGAGTTAATGTCTATCCTGTGAGGACAAATGATGCCCTCCCAGTGATGGAAAGGGTCAATTTAAGTACCCTGCCACCGGGGACCTACCTGTTTTCTGAAAATTATAGTACCACACAACAGTCTCAATGTTGGTCACTGCTGGTGGTACATTTAGGAACTCAGTCATATCAAGAGGCAGTCCAGAACTGACAGAGGAAGTACATTATAGTCTCCATCCCTGCCATGAGTCTTGCCCTCAATGGATACTTCATTCTAGGTACACATAGAAATAACTATGCTATTTCACTACGGCATGCCATATGCCTTCAAGGGACCCACTGGGAACCATAATAGAATTTTGACTGCCACCAGTCTTAGATAAAAAACAAAGCCACAAATGACTACAACAAAAGGCAAGCTATTCTCTGTTGGAGGGCTAGGCCTCTCTAAATATCTAACAGTTAAAGCTGAATGAGAGCTCTTACGGGATAAGCAAAGGAAGTGATTGCTGGTGAATAATGGACATGAAACAGGGAGCAAAAAGGGAAAAAAGGAAGACGCAGAAAGCTTAAGGGAAGAGATGGTCTAGGCTCGGCTTTGCCTCTAATTAGGAAGGTGACATTTGTTGAGGCATGTCAAGACTCCACCTTCCTAATTGTAGAATGAAGCAATTGGACCAAGTCTGACTTTCGAGGTGGCATGTTAAGTTTCATTTTACAGTTCCATGGAAATTTTTTTCTAGACTTAACGTAAGAGTTTGTGACTTTCTGATGCAAGAATGTGATTAGTGTTAGAAAGTGTTAGTGAATGCAAGATGTTTCTTTGGAAAAATGAAGTGATAGTTTAGCATGAAATCTTTATTTTTTTAAATGGGATTCTCTTGGACAGAAGAAATCCTGCAAATTTCCCAAATATGGGAAATTCTAGAAATCCTCATTTTCCCAAATATGGGAAAGGGGTGCATAATATGAATCAGGAATTTGACTGAAGGTTTTCCAGTGACTCTGAGGGAACTCATCTGAAATTGAAAGACTCAATTTATCAAAAATAAATAAATAAACCAAATGTAATGCAGTGATTCCTGTTACTGCATTAATCAAAGATATTGACTGCTTAATTGATTGAGAACTTGAAATATCTTTTAAAATATAAAAAAAGATAATATAGAACAGTTAAGATATTTGGAGTCATATTAACTGTGGTTAAAGTTATGTTAACAATCTCAGCTGAAAGGTTTATGCCTCAAAATTATTTCTCTTAGTCCTTTTAGGCAATATCATCTGTAGAAAGATTAAAGGAAATTACTCCACTTTTTAAAAGAAAGCAAATCTTAGTATAAGTAATAAAGTTATTTCCCCAATGCAAATGTGAACCCCTCTGAGAGTTTTGCAAGCTTTTTCTCACATTTAATCTTCAGTATTATTTGGTAATTATACTGCAAAATTGTCTATCCTTATTCTCCAAACCCTATTAAACAGTTAATAAAATATTTAAACGATATCAAAATGTTGTTTATTTCAATAATATTCTCTCTAATCCTGACCTATGGGTAATTAAGCATTTCATTTCAACAGTGGTGCATGGCAAACATGCTGCCCTTCCATTCTAAACTTGTGTGCATACACAGGCCCATTAATGTGATTTGTGTTCTTATTTACATACATTATTTTAATAATATTCTGAGTTGGGAGCTTCTTGGAAATTCTCAGTCAAGTAGGCCAATACTACCATCTGTTAGTCTCCTACTGGAATCACCCAATTGGAATCGGAGTTTCAGTCTTGGCAATGGTGAGATTTTTGGTGCCATGAAAAGAAAAAAGGAAGAAAAGATACAAGGAAGGGAAAGACTTGCTCCCTGTAATAGGCGCTCTCATCGGTACATTTCAGAGTGGAAACCTCCTGCATTCTCACTGGATACTTAAAGATAATGGACCCCTAGTTTCTTACATTATCACTGCTGAGAAAAATGAGTAAAATAGGCACCAATTTGAAAAAATAAATACAAATGAGCATGATTTGTCTTTAACTTAATGTATGTTTATTTCAGAAAACTTTAAACCACAAAGCATCAGAAGACAAGCTGCAATAACAAAAACTGTGTAATTCTATACCCAGAAGACCTAACTTCAAATCCACCATCCTCCACTTAATTATTGAGGGACTTTAGGCAGATCACACATTTTCTCACCATCTGTTTTCTCATCTTTAGAATGCAGATAATCTACATGTCAAAAAAGAAACAACAGGCCCAAAATGGAGTCACTTATGCTACACTCACCAATTCGCCAAACCAAGGCTTAATACTGAACCTAATTGCAGTTTCAACCTTCCCCAGGAATGTGATCTTAACGGGTCAGTCTGGAATTTTCTAGTCAGCATCAACGAGGCAATCTGCCACATGGCCCTTTTCTCATCTCCTAAAGGAAGACGAAGTAATCTGTTCTTTCCTTATCCCTTCCCCCTTCTGCCTGTAAATGCCTTCCATTTTATACAACTCCTCAGAGCTCCTCTCTACTTGCTAGATAGGATACTGCCTGGACATGAATCATTCAATAAAGCCAATTGATCTTTAAAATTTACTTGATTGAATTTTGTCTTTTTAGCATATTTATATCTCAAAATTTCTGTAAAGGTTATATGAGATAATAAATCTCACTTAGCACAAAAACAGGAACATAGTAGGAGCTAATTAAATGTCAGCTGCCATTTAAATTAGTTGACACCAAAGCTGGATCCTCTCAATGAATTGTTCCAAAATTGGAAAAAGCATTGTCACTAGGAAACCTCAAATGATTGAAAAGCAATCTTATCCATGTTTTATAGCTTCAGGAATAACACAGGGTGAAAAAAGAGTAGAACTAAGTAGTTGGTATGAAAATCTGGATTTCAGTGAAAACAAACATGAAGACTGAATGTGAGAGGTGTGGGCATCTTTGTGATCAATTCCATTATTTAACTTTTTGAACTTTCAAAGTAATATTGAGTTGCTGTGCAGACATTGCCTCAGGGAGCCATTACTCATGGAAAGTCAACAACATTTACAGCTGGAAAACTTCAAGTATTGTAATAGTACAGTTTCTTCCAATTCCTTAGGCCCAGATGTAGGCTACCTGAGGAATTGCTAACAGTGAATACATTTCTCACAAGGAAGGAAAGAAAGAGATAAGCAGCTCCTAAAACCCTGCTGCTTATCCAAACCGGTGATTTCTAGATCTGGTTCATCTATTTATCCACTCAGTCGGTGGTATTTTATGATAAGGCAAGGATGGAAATAATATTCTGCCTTTCTATTTTCAGATGCTCAGATTGATATCAATCTCAGAAACACAGAAATCAATTGCAACGGAGATCAAGATGACGTTAAGTAAAGATTTATCCCTTAGGGAAAGTAGCTCATTGGTTTCAGAAGACGTTAAGAAGCTCTTAAGACTTGAACAAACTGTAAATATCTATATTAATTTAGACAAAGGATATTTGCTTTTGTATTTGATTCAGTTTAGGAGTTTGACTCCGTTGTGGTGTTCTTCTTAAAACGTACCTTTGGAAAGAATAAAGCTATCGATTTTAATTTACTATTTAGATTTCACTTTTTTAAGTCACAGCATTTCATTTTCTAAATTCAAGTACATCAGATTTTAAAAAAGAGAAGCAGGAATGGATATCATCATATTAATTTTCTGGATTTGGACATTTTGATTCTTTAAAAAATGCAAATGAAAAAAATTAAAAAATGCGAATGGACAGAAGACCAAATGTGCAGACCCTGAATCTAAGAAAATGTAAAAGCCAAGGCAAATAACTAGAAGACCAGAGTAGACACCACAAACATAGATATCCTCAGGATGTAATTCTGTCAGAGTCACAATAATTCTGGAGGAGAGGACATTTTGTGAGCTTAAAAGAACTTGAAGACTAACCAATGAGGAAATCAGTTTACTCAGTTACGAATTCAAAGAATAACCGTAGTCAATACACACGTCTATGGACATAAGAAAGCAGTTATTCTCCCTCACTTCAATATATTCCCTCATGTGCACCCTCATGTGCACCCCCCCGTACACACAGAGATGCATTTCCTGCTCCACAAAAGGCTGCTTTCACTCCTCCAATATTATCTGCGGCAATTGGCACTGGTGATCAAGTCAGGTCAGATGAGAATCATCACCAGAGAGGCTCCATTGTTGCCAATCAGTACGACTTGTGTTTGGAATCCCTCTCTGGACCTACAGCAGACACCAACTGGGAACCGAGACTGAATGTGAGAGGCAAGGGCTCTTTGTGATCAATTCTTATTTTCATGTAAGACCCTAACATCTACAGTTCTAAGTCCCAATTAAACCTTCTTAAATTTTTGATGGCTGTTTGACTGCTTGACAATTGTATGCATTTTCTCAGGAAAAGGATTCTGAACTCTTAGGATAAATGTGTTGAATGCTTTTTAATCAAAACCTGAGCCAACAGAGGAATGAGTATATAGTTAGGATTGCCTTGCTAGACAAGTAAAGCCTAGTAGTTGAGTCGCAGCCTAGGCTGCCAGGAATACCCAGCAAAAAATTACTTATATGAATGTTTTCCACTCTATGGCTGTCACAGTGGACTCATAATACTACCAAGATTGAACAACATGGAAGATCCTTAGCTTCCTCTTGCCAGCTCATGTGCAGGGGCAACATGTGAGCACTGTAACCTCTACCTGTAGCTGTTGGTTGACTTGTACTACAGCAATATGCACGTAATTCTAACTGATACTGCTGGCAATTCAAGCCTCCTGTTTCTAAGTAGCAAGGACCCCAGATCGACAGTATAAGAATCTTTGTGGTTTATATGTATGGCACTCTGCTAATAAAAAAGAAAACTTGTGATATGCCTTAAAAATAAAGAAAAGATGCCCTGAAGCGCTTCCATGATTAAGTGTAGATTGGGTATACTTGGTGAAAGGGTAAAGTTTATAGGTTAGAATAAAGGCCACTTATCAAATATCAACAAAGCACATTAAATCATTCTGTGGGAAATGAGCTGAGTTTCCAGAATAAGGGAGAGAAAACAGTCCATTAAGTTCTTAATACAAGTCTTTAAATTGGTGTAATTGAATTCTCATTGACTACAAGAATGATATTTCCTTTAGCTTGTGCAGTAAGAGGAGTGAACAGGAAACTAGAGATACTTTTTTGTTTGGTAAATAACAGCAGATGACAGGAGAATTTATAAGCCAATCCTAATCAGCTGAATGAACCTTCTTAATCGTCAAATATGACTGTACAAATACAATGCTGGACTTAGAGAAGGAAACTTATTATTTCAATTCAACTGATAATGGGAAAAGCTATTAGTTTGGAACATTAGCTAACTATTGGGAGACTGCATTGCTTATCTTATTGGATTTTTGCAGTGGAAATCACAGCAGTGGAAAGATGGTGATAGTTTGTGGAGGAGGTAGAGATTTGAAAGAAAAAAAAATCATGGGAGTAAATAAAACATCAGTGAATTATAGTTACATAAATACTAGGCCAGGAGTCAGTTCACCTATATTTACCCTAGATTTTGCTATTTCTGGTTGTGTAATTTGGGCCAAGTCCCTCCCTTTCTCCAAACTTTAGTTTCCTCATCTTTAAAAATAAGATGTTGTATACATGGTCTCTAAATTTTCTACCAGTTCTAAAAGACTTTAGCCTAATGACTAGTTCTGAAATAACTTTTGCTTTAGCACTGAAGTACTTTAGCACTCAAGCTCCTGGAAAACCTCCACACTATCTTGTGGATTTGTCTGTTTGCTTTGTTTTAATGTTTTTTGTTTATTTTATTGTTTTTCTGAAGAAAGGCATGCATTCTTAACGGTAAATTCAAAAAACAAGTTTGAAAACAAAATTCAAAATTGTGGACTGAATAAGGAGAATTAGAATCACACAAGACACTGAATAAACACTTACAACAGTGGGCGTTGCCACTATCACACAACTGTTGAAAGCCATATTGCATCCAGAGCATTAGTTAAATATCGTATGTGTTGCTTGAGGTGGTATAATTACAATAAGCTCAAAGTCTAAAAGAAATCAGTTTACAATATTGAGAAAGAGAAGAAGAAGAAGGGAAAAAAAAAGAAGGAAAGAAAGGGAAAGAGGGGGAAAAGAGGTGGGCCACCTTACTGCAAAACTCCATGGGCACCATTTGTATAGACAACAATAAGAACCATGTCTCTCCCATTTTGCAACGAGGAAGCCCAGGACTGTAATATTCCTTGGCAGAGCCATCATTATCTCTTGATGAACTTGGAGAATAGCTTCCTAACTATTCTCCACATTATTCCACTTAACTCTCTCACTCCTTCATCTATTCTCCATGAAGAAGTGGAGAAGTAATTTTCCTAAAACAAGAGACATATCTATCTAGTTGTTTTCTTGCTTAAAACCCTTAGTAGACTTTCTGTTAATCTTGGAATAAAAGCCCAAGGCCCTGCATGATCCAAGTCCTGCCTGTTTCTTCAGTGTCACCACGTGCCAGGTTCCAAGCCACACTGGCCTTTAAGTTCTTCAAACACAGCTACGTTATGCCCCAGAGAGGGTCTTCACTCACTCTCTTCCTTTGGCCTCAGTGTTTCTGCTGGTCTCCCCATTATTTTTTTTAATTTATTTTATTTTTAATTCTTTTATTTCTCCTTCTTCTACCCAAAGGCCCCCAGTACATAGTTGTGTATTTTGTTGTGGGTCCTTCTAGTTGTGGCATGTGGGTTGCTGCCTCAGTATGGCTTAATGAGTGGTGCCATGTCCGTGCCCATGATCCAAACCTGTGAGACCCTGGACCGCCGAAGCAGAGTGCACAAACAGCCACTCCGCCGCAGGGCTGGCTCCTTCCTTCACTGGGATCCTTCCTTTGGTCTCTGCTTGAACATTACTTCCTCACAAACCTTTCTCTTGACCTTTCCTTTCTGTGCTGCATCCCGTATGGCAAACTAAATTAGTTATCCTACTATACACACTGATTATATTTCATAATATTCTTCTCAATTCATAATTATACAGTTGGGTCATTATTTGCTTAATTCTCATCTCTTCCACTAGCAAATAAACTTCATATCTATTTTGCTCAGCTATATATCCCGTTAACTTAGAACAATGCCTAACATAGTAGGCACTCAAATTATTTGTTGAATGAATGAATGAGATCTATTTTCAAGCTACAGAGACAGTGGATTATTGAACTTTTCAGGTTGTTTTATTGAGAGCAGAACCTCTGATTATGAAAAATCTGTAGAAGAGGCAACCAGGGAATGGCTAGTGTGACATAAAACCTTTAGGTAATAACAGGGCAGGGGGGACATTGTGCCATAAGGGATTGACTTGTTAAATTAGCAGAATACAAAAGGGCTTTCTCTGATCATGTGCTTGTAAAGTACTAAACACTACACAATGAAAGTACTTCTGGGCTATAGAGGAAAGCAGGTTTCCTTAACCCAAAATATTAAGCAAGATAGAAAACCTAAACATGGGGAGGAAAAGGCCAAGGAGAAACAATGTTAACTTAAGGGAGTGTAACTAAATTAAAGCAAGGACTTGCAGGAGACAGTCCTAGGTGAAGAACAAGGAAATGAAAAGTGGAATTAGCACATCAGGAATGAAATCACTGAGTGGTACATCAGAGTTGGTGTCTTAAGAAAAGGAAATTCTTTGGAGGAATTCCTTGAAAAGACATCAGGGTATAGTGAAAAAACACAGGATTCAAAGTCAGGACAGCTGCCACCATTCCTAGATCAGCCCCTGATCTGGCATGTGACTTTGTTAGATGGTGGCATCTCCTGTTCATACATACTATGAGGGGATGGAAATGAATCTAAGATTTAGATTGCATTTCCAGCTCTAATATGCTAGGGAAAATCAAGTAAGTCCAATTCTATTTCAAGACAAGAGCCAAGGTGTTTTGGGTAAATATGAAAATCTCAGCCAGTAAACCTCAGAGTGGAACACAAAGCCCCAGACCCACTTCCTCACCTTGATGATAGTCTCTGCTTATTGACACAGCACATCACTGCTCAGACAAATCAAATATGGGAAGCCTGATGGCAAGTTTGTGAGACTAATAAAAATCTGTGTGTTCAAATACATTTCTAGCTTTCCAGAGGGCTATATTATTTTTATTATTGCAGTTAAGAATTTCTATGGAGTCCGACTTAGCGCCTGGCCGAGAATGGCTTTTACTACCCGCCACTGTGATTCTAGGATGCAGCCTGAGGTGGTTACCCATATTTTACATTTTACTAGGGTGTTCTGCTTTATCAAAATTAATACTGCTATTTTCAAATGAACGGAGATTGTGCCAGAGGGGTAGGATTATTGGGCCTTTACAGCTACTCTGTGCTGGTTAAAAGATCATACATCTTGAATCCTTTTTCTCCTCTCTATCCCCACTGCCTAGCTCAGAACCTCACATCTCTTGCTCAGACTATTTTAACATCATTCCTGCTGTTCTTCCTGCCTCCAGTCTGTCTCCCCCTAGATCCAGCATGCCCCTTGCCACCAGAATGAATTTTCCAAAATGATCACATTGCATCAGTCTCCTGCTTAAAAATTCTCAAAGTGAAGCTCAGATTCTTTTGCAGCACATGGACAGAGCTTCCTAATCAGGGGCCAGTCTCCTTTCCAGTCACTTCATGACAAATCAGATGACTCTTTCCTCCCACATGTGCCATTTCATGTCTCTTCAGCTTTGCTCATGCATTTTCTTTGTCCTGACAGGTGTTTCTGTCTAGGAAACATTGACTTATCTTGCAACCTCCAACTCACCTATGCCTTCCCCACTGTAACCTCTGCTATTATGCTTCCCACTGCCCCCCATTAACATTAGTTGTTTTCTTTCCATGCTCTTAAAAACACTTCATGCAAAGTCCTCTAACCTCTTTGAGTGTTTCGCCTGATTTACTGTAATAGAAGATGTTTCTAGAAGGCATACAGGTTTGAACTTCTGGTGTCTTGTACAGCGTCTGACATATAACTGGCATGCAATAAATGGTGAATGAATTCTTCTGGACCTAACTGGATTCAATTAAACTAAATAATAACAGATCACCATGACTAGAGAGTATAAAACATTAGGGACATTTTAAACTCTGGAGAATGATGGCAATGTGTCCTTCTGAGTTCACAGGGGAATGGAGCATCACTTGTTCTCTCCTCCAGGACAAGCATTCCATCCTCCGCAGCCAACTTGGCTGTCAAGAGCGACACAGCTGCTCCCTCTTCAAAGTGAAAATAATTTGGATCTCCCAAAAGAAGGTGGGTGGGCAAGATGACAAGTAAAACATGTGTGAGTAGAGCAAGATCTTTTATAGCAATCTTATTTTTCCTACATGCCCCTTGGTAGAAACCCAAGACTTAGGAAAAAACTCCGTAGGTAAAATTTTCCATCATGAGATTTCTATGATGTCACAAAAATAAAGGAAATTTTAAAAAGTTAGAGACATACAAACACACAAGTATAGATATGTATGCATGAGAACCAGTGCCAAATTGCCAACTGTCCTTTCTCAAGAAGGGCTAGCCTTCATTCTGAGATGAAATCCTTTCTGACTTCTTCTTATTAATATTTCCTTGTTTACAAGAAATGATGGTGACAGTAGTTGTTCATTTGTTCTTTGGTTTTTATGTCTTTGTTTTTTTGTTTTTATTTCTACTTTGTTTTTGTTGTTAGTTTTTTATTCTTTTTTAAAGATTCTACTTCGACAAATTAGAATTTAGTAATACTCTCTTGGAACTTAAAAGGATTTTTGAAATTTAACTGATCCATAAAAGCCAAAGTATGGGAACAAGAGAATTCTCAAGGAGCCAACATGAAACTGTTGATATCTACTGGAAGAACAGGGACTCAGGGACAAGAGGCCAGAGTGTAAGTCTGGCTTCTTTCACTAGATGAATATGTAATCATCTGTGAATTGCTTAAGTAACTATGCGGAATCCACATTTCTATATTTATAAATGAGGATGCTGAAGTTGATCATTTTTTTCAATATTTGTTATGAAGGTTGCTGGGATAGCACAGAGTTACCCTTAGAGCCGTACAAGGGGGTAGGTGAGTATACATGAAGAGAGCATTTTTTGTGCTATTTCTCCACTCATCCTCTCACGTCAACCCTAGCAGTTTCTCTTTCATATCTCTTACTTACTGAGTTTCCATAAGACTGCTTTGGGGGAAAAAAAAACAAAAACAAAACCTGTGTACTTGACATCTCTACATAGATAACTAATAGATAATCAAGTCAAAGACCAAACTCCAATCTTCACCCCAAATCTGCTCCATCCACAGCCTTCTGCATCTCAGCTGGTGGAGACTCCAGGCATCTAATTACTTAGACAAAAACCCTGAGAAGTCATCCTGATCCCTTTCTTTTTCCCATAACCCACATTGGATATTTCAGGATATCATGTTGTCTACATCTTCAAAATAGATCCAGAATCATAGAACGTCTCATCATCTCATTGGAGCTGCCACCATCATCTCTCACCTGCATCACAGAAATAGCTTCCTTCCCTGCTTTTACCTTTGAGCCCTACAGTCCATTCTTCTCACAGCAGACAGATAAATATTTGTAAAATGTAAGTCAAATTATGTCATTCCTTTGTTCAAAACTCTCCAGTGGTTCCTTATCTCACTCAGAATAAAAGCTAAAATGGGGGGCCTGCCCTGGGGCCTGGTGGTTAAGTTGGGTGTGCTCTGCTTTGGCAACCCCGGTTTGGTTCCCAGGTGCAGAGCTATATCACTCCTCAGTGGCCATGTTGTGATGATGACCCACATACAAAATAGATAGATTGGCACAGATCTCACCTCAGGGCAAATCTTCTTCAGCAAAATGAGGAAGATTGGCAACAGATGTTAGCTCTGGGTGAATCCTCCTTAGTAAATAAAAAAAGATAAAATCAACATATGAGACAAAAGGTCCTAATGACTGTGCTGCTGGTGGGATGGGGGCCTGGCCACTTTGGCTTCTCCTCCCACTTCTCTCATCCATCCCTCAGTTTCTGCCACACTGTCCTCTGCGCTGTTTATCCAGCAGGCTGGATGTTCTCCTGCCTCAAGGCCTGTGCACTACCTGGACTGCTCTTCTCCCACATATCAAATGATGAAAACTTCACCTCTTTCATAGAATTCTGGAACCATTATGTACTACTTGGCAGCTCTTTTTACTTTCATGATTCTTGATTATTTCTATGTTATCACAGTAACCAATTAAATATTCTATATAACTTTTTTGAAATTATTTAAAGTATTTTACTAACATTTCACTTTTTCAATGAGATCTGCCTTGACCACTTTATTTAAAATTCAACCCATAACCTGCTCCAGTAGTCCTATCCCTCTTATCCTACACTACTTTTTTCTTTATCTATCATTCATTTGTTTTTTGCATATGTTGTCTATTGTCTCTTAATTATTGCCCACATACCTTGGATAGAATATAAGCTTAATGATGAAAAGCTTCTCTCTCTACTTTTTCCCATTGATGTATCTCAAGCATCTAAAATAATGCCTCTTCTGAACACAAAGTAAAGGTTCAATTAATACTTGTTGAAAGTTGAAAAACTTAAGAATTTCATTACTTAAAAAAAAGACCACTAGTCCATATGATCACCAAGATCTCTCCTACTTTTAAAATACAGTTATTCTATAAGTGGATACATAAAATTGATTCTGTGGACTCCCAGGTCTAATGTCTGGCTTTGAGGCCTGCCAGCTTCTGGAAACATCAGTGACAAAGCAAGTTTTTTCACGGTTTGTGGGGCTAAAGTCACACATTGCTCAAACCATCTCACAAAACACTGCCAGTTGATATACCCTCTCTGCTGCCCATGCCCTTACCAGCATCTCTCAGAGAGCAATTTTGAACCTCTTCTGGCTTTCTGTTTTGCTTCTGGCTGTGGTAAGTTTCCGCCACTGGGAGACATTACTTAGAAATTTGCATTGCTTCCATGTTCAGATCTGCCAGCTATCCAGTGGCCAGAGAGGAGAGATGAGTTAGCAGAATGGATCCTGCATCTAGCAAATAGTCTCCAGCATGGGTCCTCCAAAAATGAGTGCAGCTGAGGCTTGAAGAAGCTCTCATGATTTTCAAGGCAATTAGCTTGTCAGGGGCTTGGGACCGGGAACCTCTCCAACTGGATTCATCCAGGAGAAAATTTTCTTCAAGGGAAACATGTTTTCCGCTCACTTTGTTTAGGATATTTCTCCATTGCCTTTTTACATTATTAAATCCATACTTAGGAAACATCTGAGTGGTCTCAGCAAAGACCAGCAGCTAACCAAGGATGCTAAAGAAACAAGATGTTTAGGTATATACTTCCTCTTTCCTTCTCCTTCCCAGATGAGTTCTATGCTTATTCCAACAGTTGACTATATTGTATATATTCCTTTTTATTTTAATAAGTGAAATTCTAGAGATAAGTTTCACAAGTTCTTTTGTGGGTACGATAATAGGAGATATTTTAGAAAAAAGGACGGGTGAGACAACATAAATTTTTGTGGAAAGAAAACACAAAAAGAAGAATTGCCCCTGTTTTTATTTGCCTTTGTCCATCTTTTGTGTCTCTTTCTTTCCTTTTTCATTTTCTTAATAACCTCAATTTTGTTGTATTCTCTTTTCCTCAGGATTTTTATCACACTATGGAGGGAAAAGATTTGGAATCAGAAAAGTGAGGTCAAAGTATCTTAAGATATTTCTTTAATTTATTGAGTGATTATGAGAAATTACTCAACTTAAATCAGTCTTACTTTTTTTATCTTCAAATTGTGGATAATAAGAGCACAGATTAACCAGGTTTGAGTGAGGATGAAACAAGACAACATAATGTGCTGCATTGCAGATATATGAATATGTATGTACATATGTATAAATCAATCACTTGGCCAGATGATTAATACCTGGGACAAGATATTTGTCTCTGTCTTTTTGTTGTTCCCCAAACTCTCCCCCACTAGTACAAAGCTCCTAGACTTCAGAGATTTGTCCTGTTCAACACTGTATTCCTAAAGCCCAAGAAAGTGTGTAACAGCCCAGTGTAGGTAAGACCTGAAAAATTTGAAAAATGAATCAACGAATGAATGATCTTTTAGGAATTTCTTTCTCTTTAGATTATCTTGTGAATTTGGTTAAAGACAGAAGTTTGTCAAAAATCTTAAGAGACTTTTGAAAAACAGATGACAATTAATTTATAAGCCCTCCAGGATTTTGTCCTTTCATTATTTCACTTTTCTTTATCTCTCAATAGATTTTCAGATGTAATTACCATCCTACGTGGCTCAAGGAGAAATGAGACAGGTTGAGAAATATGTAGAATTGTTTCCCAACTTACTAAAGTGGCATCTATGTCAGTTTTCTTTTACTTTTAGGGTTCAGGATGGGAATGATGCAGAGGGAAAGGGAAAATTCAGGCAGAAAAGGATGTAATTACATCAGGTGGAGGACATTTGGCTCTGTGGATGGAACGGAAAGCTCTAATATTTTTCTTTTCTAACCTTGTGGAGGGAGGTGGGAGGGTATCCATCAAATACTGGAAAATGCTTCTGTTCTTCAGACAGTGAGAGAGAGACTTCAGTTGACTCCTTGAAAAGAGCAATAGATGACAAAGGCTTGAGATGAATTTCTTGTTAAACTCTCAAAATTCAGTATAATGTGAGGGCACATTAGATGGAATACAAAAGCATACAATCTTAGAGAATGTATAAACTGTGATTTTTGAGGGAAATTCAAGCAGTCTGGAAGGCACTTGGAGGGTTTATTGGAAGTTTTTGCTTACTTGAAGACAATGGAAGAGAAAAAGAGAAATTTTCAAATGGAATCTGATGAGGATCAAGGCTGCCCCAGGGAGAAAAGCCCAAGGAGTCCTGGTCTACGTGCCGCTCTATATCATCCTCTGGGAAGTATAGGACATCCTCACCTGATTTGACCTGATTCCTATCCAAAGTTATGCGACCACCCAATACCCAGACCTCACTTGCACTGATACCATTTTAATGATTTTTTACATGATCTTTCCTTTGTCTTGTAAAGAGATAACTCACATACCTATGCCTTATAAATTTAGTCCTACTCTCAACCCATTGCAGCTCTTCACTGCCCATGGGTCCTGTCCCCATGCTATTCTCTGAATAAAGGAACACTACTACCAGACCTTGAGAATCCAAGAAATCTTTCTTTCAACTCCTCAGCTTGCCGAGCCTGCATCAGAATCAGTCAGGTCAGCATTTCTGGGCACGTTTTGCCTCATTATCCACTCTGAGTGGGTAATATATGTGAAAGCAGAAAAGGCAGATTGCGTCCTGAGGTGTGTCTTACTCATGTTTACCCTCCCCACAACTCTCTCTCAGTGCCCCTGTGTGTCTGTACCTGGAAATGAGAATGGCGCTTCGAGTTTTACAGAATTATGGGCAATAAGTTGGGTGATGCAGTAGGCAGACTCCTAAGGTGACCCCAGTGATCTCTGCTTCCTGGTAGTGAGGGTGGGCTGGATCTAGTAACTTTCTTCTATCAACACAACACAGAAAAAGTACCAAAAATGACTTCTGAGATAACATTGTAAAAGACTGACTTCCATTTGCTC
This sequence comes from Equus przewalskii, assembly GCF_037783145.1. NCBI lineage: Eukaryota > Metazoa > Chordata > Mammalia > Perissodactyla > Equidae > Equus > Equus przewalskii. Next base: position 9,284,976 of record NC_091858.1, on the reverse strand, counting down.
ACTCTCTCTCTGGATCTGCTCGCTTGCTCTGATGAAGAAACCTGCCACATGGCGAGCTGTCCTATGGGGAGGCCCACATGGAGAGGACCTGAGAGTGGCCTCGAGGCAACACCCAGTGAAAACCGAGGCCTTAGTCTAACTGCAACAACGACGTGACTGAGCATGAAAAAGGATCCTCCTCAGTTGACCCTTGAGATGACTGCAGCCCCAGATCCTACCTTGATCACAGCCTGTGGGAGCCCCTAAACAGAGGACCCACACAAGCCATGTTGAAGTCCTGACCTGTAGAAACTGTAATAAAATAAGTGTTTCTTTAAGCCACTGAGTTTTGGGGTAATGTGCTACTTGTGAACACTACCTTAGGTGATTAATGAGCTTCTTCCAATTAGTTTGTAAATCTCTTTTTAGTAATTGAAGTAGGCACAACATAATACTTATGTGGGTAAGATGATTTTTCCAGCTCTCCACATGCATTTGCTAAGGACAGAGCATGTGGAAGAAGTGTTTGGCTTTGGTTCCCACCTCCACCTCTCTAGTACAATGGGAAATTTATGTTTGGTCTTTGTCTCAGGTTCATGGCAACTCCTAATCCTAAAATCTGAAATTTCCTGAGTGATAAGAGCATCTTTTCCTATTCTTAACAAGCACCTTTTAACCACACCAGAGTTTATGCTAATGAGATGACTTTCCTCCAGGTCGCAAGATAGCTTAAGGATGGGGCTGCTTGCCAGAAAGACCAAGCCTTGATTAGAAGAAATTTCAGTCCCACCGCCAGACCTCGGTGGAGGGAAGAGGAGCTGGAAACTGAGTTCAATCACCAATGCCCAATAATTTAATGAATCACATCTATATAATGAAACTTCCATAAAATCCCATAAGTGATGGGATTTGGAGAGCCTCTGGGTTGGGGAACACACTGGGGTGCTAGGAAGGTGGTATGCCCAGAAAGGACGTGGAAGCTCACCTCCCCTGCCACCCCCCATCTTGCCCTATGCATCTCTTCCATTTGGCGGTTCTTGAGTCATATTGTGTCATTCATAATAAACCACTAATAGTAATTAAAGTGCTTTCCTGAGTTCTGTGAGTCATTCTAGCAAATTACTTAACCTGAGAAAGTCATCATGGAAAACTCCAAATTTTTAGTCAACTAAAGCAGAAATGTGGGTAGCCTGGGCACTCCATCTGTGGCTGGTGTCTGAAGTTGGGGCAGTTTTGTGGGACTGAGGGTTCTGGGCTAACTCTGGATAGTATCAGAAGTGACTTGAATTGTTGGACACTCAGCTGATGCTAGAGAATTGGAGAATTTGATAGTGCTGGAAAAGACACTTTGTATTTGCTGTTAGGGAAGATAAAAACCTCTCAAATGCCTACTGTGTGGATCTGGGCAAACCACAAAACTGTTCTGATCCTCAATTTCCTCATCTATGAAATGTGCATGATGCTTCCTTTGCAAGGTTATTGTACAAATCAGAAAAAAGTAACCAAAAATAGAACTGAACTTTAATAGGTGATCAATAAATAGTACCTATGATAATTTTCTTTCCTTTTTTGTTTTTGGAGGAAGATTAGCCCTGAGCTAACTTCCGCCAATCCTCCTCTTTCAGCTGAGGAAGACTGGCCCTGAGCTAACATCCGTGCTCATCTTCCTCTACTTTATATGTGGGATGCCTACCACAGCATGGTTTTTGCCAAGCAGTGCCATGTCCACACCCGGGATCTGAACTGGTGAACCCCGGGCTGCCAAAGCAGAATGCGCTAACTTAACTGCTGCACCACTGGGCTGGCCCCAACGATTTTCATTTTTACCATTTTCAGTGTCCTTATCTTCAAGTGTGTTTTTCAATTTTCTACTTACTGAGGGACTTTGTGTTATTGATACCGACTCAACACAAGGTTGACATAAGGGAAGCCATATTGTAGAAAAGAAACCATATTGTAACTTTAAATGACCTCCGATTAACTAGCCTAGATACGCTCTGTAGATTTTGTGGCCCCTCCCAGCTGCTTTAAGATGACAACTTTGCTTTTTTGAGTTTTCTAGGAATGTGATGAGACCCGGGAAGAGAGCCTATGCTGATAACCATCATCAATGACAACTGAAAGACCAGGGAATAGGACATTGCTCCATTCTCTGATGCACGTCCAGTAAAACAAAGGACTATCGGGAACCAAGACCAGACATCTGCCCCACCCAGAGACCAGCCACTCCCCCACCTGCAGACCAGCCCCATATATAACTGGCCTGTAGTCTTCATTCTGTGAGATGGTTCTTTCAGACTTGAGTCAGCCATCTTCCCTCTTGCTAGCAAGCTGTAATAAAGTCCTTTCTCTCCTACCACCTTGCCTCCTGACTATTGGCAAATCTTGTGGTGAGCAGATGACCCCCTATGGATGGCAACATTATTACCAATAAAACAATTACATCATGAGAAAATATTTCTAAAATCCCGTTACACTATTTCCCTTTATTCAGGTAAGTGATAAGAGTGAACAATAAATAAATGTCAGGAAATGAATAATAGATGAGTTGCTAACATTTGATAGTGTTTTGTAAATAAAGTAAATAAGTCCAGGGAGAGGTAGAAACTAATCAAGCTTGCATAAAACTTCCATAGGGCCTCTGGAAGGTAGCTATATTATTCATTGAAAATTCATGAGTGTAAATAGCGACTGTTGAAGACTTCCAAGACTACCCTGTATAAAGAGGTATACCATCATCCACCTCATTTTCTATCCCAGGTCCTAGATTTATTGTCTTAATAACACTTAACATTGTTTAAAATTATCTTACTTGTCTTTTTATTTCTTTTTTTAATGTTTATTTACTCACTACCAGTATATAAGTATCTTTTATATTCATCACTTTATTTCCAGCTCCAAGACCAAGAACAATGTCCAGGAAAAAAGCAGTTCACTAAATGTTTATGGAATGAACGACCAGTACATACAAATTTTGAAGATGAAAACTTATAGGTTTAGAAACTGAGGAAGAATAAAAGAAGAAAAGTAATCCCTCTCACTTTAGGACTGCTTAGAACAACAGTAGATGGATTCATTTGACATGAAGTGGTCATTAGATCCATTGCTAAGTTTGGTGATCTACCGTGTCCTTTCTTCAAAACTAAAATGAAATGACTCAGCCTTTTGATCTCAGGCAGGAAGATGCAGATATATTTTTCAGGATGTGTTAGTCTAGGCTATCTATCCCTTTCCTTGGGTTCTCTGAAAGGGATAACCTAATTATAAAAATTTAACCCCCCATCTCAATTCATGCTCCCACCAGGAAAGGGAAGAAAGACGGTGCCAAAAATAGCTCAAACCACCACGATTAAGGGGAATTGACAGTCTCTCCCCCAAGTCTCACTCCATTCCTCAGTTATTTTGAAGGATGTTGCACATTCTGATAAGGCTCTGGATGTCAAGGCCAAGTGTGAAGGGAGAGGCATCCTCCATATTCAAAGAATAAGCTATAAAACATCTCCAAGTTCTCACCAGATTTAAGGCGGCCAAAGTGTAGTCTTCCTGCTCAGAAACAAGTGATTTAGGAGCTCTTAACTCCTTGTGCATGTCGGCTAGGGAGTGGTGGGGGAAAGGGGAGAATGTTGAAACTCTTATGCTATTCATCACCAGTGTCTAAGCCAGCACATGGTCCTCTCTTTTCTATATCTAGATGGGCACAATGTAGCCATATGCAGAAGAGCCCACACTATCTGCTTCACTTCAGAGCTGCTATCTTTTCACATCTTGAGTCATGTCCCCACTGAGAAGGTGAAATGACTTCAATCCTGGACTGATTTAGAGAATCTAAGTGAAGAGATGATTAGTGCCTTTGTCCCCAGGTAGCTCCTTGAGTTGTAGTAATCCCCACAGAGATCCTTAGGCCCAGCATAGCACAGGATCAATGGATTAGAGATGGCTGTGTGGGAGTTGGTGTCTAGGCCAATAGACCTGAGATTTCCTAAAGTTCCTCAATCCCAGAGAGATATGGGAATAGCTAAAAGTATTCAATGATCTCAAGAAGATGTGAAAGGAGCTGAGGGAGAGGTAGACTCAGAAAATTGTGTGTTGAATAAGAAGTCTCTAGGATTAATTTCTATGTATTGATGTTGAGAAACCAAATATGAAGAATGTCATCTCAGTGCAAGCTTCATGAATAGATAAAAACTCAGTATCAGATGCTACACTTTCCACAACATGCCCTTTCTGTAATGTTCCTGGTCCCACCTTCCATCCACTCAAACTTAGATGCAGCCTCAGAGATGGTAGAGGGTGTTGAATTGAGTGGAGCTCTGAAATAATTGAGATTTAGTTTCCACTATTTGGCAGCATAGGAGCTCCATAAATGTAAATTATGTTATGTTATGTAAAAATAAAATTGCATTCCTTTATTTGGTGAATGAAATTTCATACCTATTGCAGAGGTTTCCTATTCTACAGAAAGTGGTGTCCTTCATAAACTATATCTACCAGGATTTACTGTGAGGCAGCAAGAATATATCAAGTAGAGAGCATGCATGGACTTTGGCTTTTGTCAGACCTGGATTTGAATTATGGTTCTGTAACTTATCACTTATGTGAGCTTAGGAAATTTACTAAATATTCCCAGGGCTGTTTTCCCTCTATAAAATGTGGGAAATGCTCATATCATGGAATATGTTGAAGGATATCATGAAATGAGGCAAATGGAAATCGGTAGCCCTATACTTGAAATGTGATCTATTTTGGTTTCCAAGTATTGGTGCTGGAGGGGTAGGCTCCACTTAGGAATGGGTAGACCCTGAAAATAACTGGGTCTTGACATCACAAGGTCTGCATTTCTGGATGTAGCTCTCCAAGCTCCTGCCATGACCAGAATCAGGGGAAACAGGACCTCCTGAGAGAATGACAGGATGGATGGCTGGTCTTCAGAGCTGTGTGGTGCTCTTAACAGTGTTCCAGTTCTCCCTCAGGCCCTGCTATTTCAGCATCCAAGGGGAGAGCTGCCTAATCAACCTTATATCCCTTCAATTCTTATAATAAATCCCAATTACTTAAATATTCTGTTATCGTAATTCCTTTGCTTTCGAAAAATGAATAATTAACTGAATAAGTAATTTTTTTAAAACCATTTAATTTTCTGAGTTCAACATTTTCAAATTATTTACCATGTGGTGGGCACTGCACCAGCCAAAGATGATACAATCATGCATAAAACAGTCTTTATCCTCAAAAAGCTCAAAATGTAGTATGAAAGATAGATAGAAAAGCAGTCCATTAGAAGAAAATGCGACAAGTACAATAAGAGAAGTGTGTTCAGGGCACTATGGACTTGGCATAAAGGTTAGGGGGGCAGAATGAGAATCAACTACTAATTATTGACCCCTGACATAATTTCCATACAATCTTTACAAATAGGAGTTACTGAATCCATTTCCGAGATGGGGAAACTAAAACTCAAAGAGCTAAGTGATATTTCTAAATTTGGTAGTTTAGACAAGAGTAAGGCTGAGAAAGGCAGCCAACCAGATCTATCTATACCCAAACCCCATGCTTTGCCTAATGCTCTCAGGCCAGTTAGTGACTGCTTAGCAGAAGGAGGACCAGATACAACCCTGTCACCCAATTCCAAGACACCTCAAGTGTTTCCTCTGCAGTGACTTCTACATCTGCCACCAGATAATTCCTAAAATGTCCATTATCATCCACAGAGAGCGAGAACTACATTTTTTTTCAAGTTTTTTTTCATTACGAGTATTGGTGTTATTTCATATTTATGCCTTTCTTGCGAACTATATTAAATTTGACATGTTTACTGTACATTTTTATTTCTTCTCTATCTCTGGTTAGGACAGAGGGGTTTTCTCTAATCAGTTTATATATTAGAGTTTATGTTGCATTGTGGAACTGCCTAGAGACTCATTGGTATTATCGGTATAATATAAATGTTAGTTGTTATCATTATAAAACCTCAATAAACACTTAAGCAATGCAAAGCTATAATTTGGGGAGTTTATGGAAGAATCTGAAATAAGTCAAGTCATGAAAGATTCCATTATTAGTGGCTACTGGGCTGATTTCAGTAATACACAGCTCATTGTTCATTTTTACCCTAGCTGTCCTTCCACAAGACTCTATTTTGGCAGGGAAAAGCAATTAAAATCACTGTTTTGGAACTTAGTTCATCTTTGTCATTCCTCCTTCTCATCTACTCTCTGTCCAATCTGTCGTTAACACATAAGATGCTCTGGCCTTGAGCTGGCTTTGGCAGAGCTGAAGAAAGAGAAAAAGAATTTCTAGGAAAGAAGGAAACCTGTACGGAGTGTGAAGGACTTTGCACTAGAACTCAAGGGCCCTAGAGGCTGCCTTTCTGGTACTCGAAAGTGTGTGTAGCAGCAACTTAACCAAGAGCACAAGTGTGCATACTCTCATAAAGGCCAAGGTCAACAGAGAAGTAGAAAGCTGGCCATTGGTAAAAAGAGGGAGTCTTAGGAGAGGCTGAAAAAGACTACTTCTAGCTCTCAATAAAGGCTGAAAGCCTGGGGAAAGGCAAATGGAAAGAGAAATTTTTAAGGCTACATCGTGGCATTTTTCATGTGTATGGAGTAATATGTTGAACACACAAACAGAAATAGGCTTCCACAGCAGGAACCCTGTAACACTGGAGTGCGGGTTAGGGGGGAGAACTGCCTTACTTGGTTTAACTCATTTGAGCACCAGAATCTTGACTATAACACGTAATTTCGAACAAGTTAAACAAACTAGCTATGCATTTAACACCGAGAGGAAGTGATTTTGTTTTAAAATTATTCTCAAGTTCTATTAAATATACAAATTTTAAATGTGCGGCTTGATTAATCTTACATATGTATACCCACGGATAGCCACCATCTTCCCAAAACTAGATGTTTCCATGCCTCCAATGGACCTCTAATTCCTCCTCTTGAAGGCATTCTTTACCATATGATTATGATTTTATAAAGTTGAGAAAATGTTTTGAGAAATAAATAATCCCACATTCTGCAATGGCAATGTAGAAAGGAGTAATATAAAGTGAGAATAATCCTGTTCATTTTATTTTTGTTTTGGTCATTCTCCAGATCCTTCTCACCAGGAAACCAATAGCCACTCAATCTCGGCTGCAGCGGGAATGGGTCTAACACAGTCTGAAGCTTTATCGGTGGGTCTTTCTTCTTGCTTCTGTTTCTAGTTGCCTGTACTAAGGAGTCAACTTCTTGTCCCAAAGCCTCTGCCAATGAGATTTATGCATTTATTCACGATGAATTTCTTAAGATCTAACTCTTTTTCACTTGATTTGAATGGAAAGGGCTACTTTCTTCTGGCATAACCACCAAAATACTGATAGTGACGATGGGATGTCGTAGCTCTCTAACTCATAACTGGAATTTGGATGTCTGTCTCTGTGTTCCCTGTGGCAGTCACTTTCTTTCTGTAGGGTCAATATTCTCAATGCCTCCTGTGGTGATGAGTGGCATTTTAAATCTCTTTTGTCAGGTAGCGTCCCTTCTTGCTGGGATCCTCCATTTTCAGAGTGCTGAAAGACATCCTGTGTTACACCAGGAAACACCTCACCCATCCCCCAGCAACAGCTTCCATTTTGATTAGGTGGTTATTTGATGTCAAATACCTTTTCGCTTACAAGATGATGATTACTATAACACATTTAACTGAAGTTTTATATTTGACTAGGTAACTTACGAGTTATTAAACTAATAATTCATACAATTATCCTGTGAAAGAAAGCATTCTTATTAGCTTTCTCTAATACATGAGTTGTAGGAGATTTCAAAAAGTTAAGCAGTTCTTTCAACATGAGGCAGCGCTGGGATTTGAACCCAAATATTCTAATTCCAAATCTTGTTCATGTTTTTTTACATATAAAAATGTATCTTTTTTAATATACAAAAAATTATATATACACACAGATAATGTGTAAGATACAGATTATATTTTTATATATAAAAATATAAAAAATAAAAATATTTATATATAAAAATTCTCTGGCTAGAATAAATATTGGCGGGTTAAAGTCCAGCTGCATGAAATCAGCCTGCCATCTTTGTTTCTGCTGGTTGTTGGTGGATATGATATTATTATTATTTTTTATCATTACCTAAGGTTAAAACGCATGCGACAAATTGTTCAATGACACCACTAAGGGTTAGAGGTTTAAAGAAAGGCAGTTGTGGATGCAAAAACTCCATGTCATACTGGTATCTCTACTCTTCCACTGAAAGCATATTTTTGAATTACAAATGTGACCATGTCAGTCTCTTGCTTAACACTTCCATTGTCTTCTCATCCTCCACAGGCAAAATTAAAAACTCGTAACTAAGCTAAAAGGATCTTCATAATCTGACACTTACCTCTCCAGGTTCATATCCCCCTTAATCCTCACACATACACTCTCAAAAAATCTCTACTTTAGCCAACCTGGTCTTTTATTCTTCCTCAAACAGTACACTCTTTCTCATTTCCAGGCCTCTGTGCATGTTCCTTTCTCTGTCTTGTTCAAGTTTCCCTACTCTTTGTGCAGTTGAGTTCATCACAGCTTACAAGTCACTTGCTTTGAGAAGTCCTTCCTTGTGATTGGTTGTTTTCGTCCTTTTTAACCATTCTTAACACGTACTAGGTTCTAAGTATATTTTTGCTGAATAAAAGAAAATTGGCAGGTATAGAATAATATGGGGAAGGGAAGTTCAGAGAATAGCTCTATTTCTTTTTTCTAGAAGGTAAAGAAAACTAAGATTGAAAAATTGACAGAGGTAAAGTTTATTTTTAAAGTTTTTGTTCTGCTCCATCAGCTATTTCTTCCATCTGGGGACCACCCTTTTAACTCCAACAAACCAATCAGTACCCCATTCCCTCACTATTCAATAAATATTTGCAATGTATTCCAGTGCCTAGTACTGTTCCAGATGCTGGGGATACAGTGGCAAACAAAACAGATAAAATCACCGCCTAATGGAACTTACAAGCTGGTGAAGAGGAGAGACAATGACCAAGTGAAGAAATAAACATACAGTTTCAGGCAGTGATAAATACTACGAAAATAAAACAGTAAGGGAAACAGAATATGATTGGTGTAGAGTCGCTTGTGTCACTTTTAACAGGGTCACTAAGGGAGGCCTCTCTGAAGAGATGACAACGGATCAAAGACCTGAATAAAGTAAGGACATGAGCCATGCAAATATCTGGAAAAGAGCATTACAAGCAGATGAAACAGCAAAAGAAAAAGCCCTGAGAAAATAATGAGTGTACATATCAGAAGAATGGATAGGTGTATCAATCAAGGTTCTACTAGAGAAAAAATATATATACAGAGAGAGAGAGATTTATTACAAGAAATTGGCTTACATCATTGTGAGGTCTGGCTAGGCAAGACTGAAATGCATAGGACAGGCCATAAGGAAATATTCTGGCAGGAGCTGACTCTGCAGTTCACATACAGGTAGAATTTCCTTTTCCTCATAGAAACATGCATTCCACTCTTAAGGCCTTTCAACTGATTGGATCAGGCCTACCCAGATTACTGAAGATAATCCTCCTTACTTAAAGTCAACCGATTGTAGATGTTTATCTAGAAAATATCTTTACAGAAATACCTAGAGTAGTGTTTGAATAACTGAAGACTGTAACCTAGCCAAGTGGACACATAAAACTGACCATCACAGTAGGATCATGTACAGTGAGGACAATAAAAAGACCAATAAGGTCAGAGTGGAGCAAGACAAAGAAAGTGATAAAATGTGAGATAAAAAAGGTATTTAGGGGAAGATCATGTGTAACCCTGATGCCGTGGTAGGAGCTTCATATTTTATTCCGTGAGAGTTGGAAAACTGGTAGAGGGTTCTTAGCAAAAGGGGACATGATCTAATAAACATATATATATATATATATATATATATATTTTTTTTTTTTTTTTTTTTGAGGAAGATCAGCCCTGAGCTAACATCTGCCACCAATCTTCCTCTTTTTGCTGAGGAAGACTGGCCCTGAGCTAACATCTGTGCCCATCTTCCCCCTTTATATGTAGGATGCCTGCCACAGCATGGCCTGACAAGCGGTGCCATGTCCACACCCAGGATCTGAACCTGTGAGCCCCGAGCCACCGAAGCAGAACGTGCAAACTTAACCGCTGTGCCACCAGGCTGGCCCTAATAAATATATTTTTAAAAGATTACTATGGCTATAATGAGAAGAATATCCTCTAGAGATAAACCTACTTATGAAGTTATTTATTTGGTCCATGGTAGAGATGAGGATGGTTTGGACTAGGATTGTAGAGGTGAGGTTGGGAATATATCATATCCAGGATATATTTTTGAAGGTAGAGCTAACAGTAATTTGATGTGATAGGTGAGGCAGAAAAAATAACAAAGATGACATCTAGAGTTTTGATCCAAGTAATTAGATTCGACGTGCTTTATAAGCATCCAGGTAGTAATGTTAAATAGGCAGTTTGATATGCAAGCATGGAGTTTGGGAGAGATTGTGGTGGGAGGTAGATTAGGATTATCAGCATATCCTAAACCATGGGACCTCCTAAGAAGAGGACGAGGATCCAGCAAAGAAAGCTACTAAGGAGCAATGAGTGAGGTGGAAGACCCAGGAGAGTGTGTGTCAAGGAAGCTAAGTGGAGAAAAGTTTCACAAAGGGATAGGAAACTGTACAAATATCAAGGCATTGACAGATTTCTAAGCTAGTTGACAACCTCATTCCAATTTATGGCTATCAAAGTAAAATGGCTCAAAAGTGTGATAGGCTAAGAAAGAATTGGGGTATACTGAAGGCCGTGAATGGGCATATCTCCTGTTGAAAGAAAGAAACAATAGGCCCAAGGACAGCAAATCAAAACTTAGTTGCAGTTTTCACCCCTCTCAGGAATGTGACCTTAAACCAATCAGTCTGAAAACTCCTGATCATCACTGGTGAGGTAATCTGATAAGATCTCTGCCACCCTTTCCTCAAAGAAAGGTGAGGGGCCTGAAACAATCCTTTCTCTTCTTTTGCTCAGAAATTTCTTGTCCTGCCCAGTTTCTGCCTATAAACAGCTTCCATTTTGCACTACTCCTCAGGAGTGCCTTTCTATTTACTAGAGAGGATGCTGCCCATTTCATGAATCATTGAATAAAACCAACTATATCTTCAAACTTGCTTAGTTGAATTTTTTTAGATTAGCATACTTGGGGGCAACACCAGGACCAAAGGAGACTTCTGGCATCTTCAGGGACAACAAGAAACACAGGAGTGGTGCCCTCAACCCCTTTGAGCTCTCTGTCTTTATTGCCATTTCTGAGGGCTGGTGGTAAGTTCCTCTCAGTATGGAGCTCTACTCTCTTTGCATTGATCTCCTAATCTAATTGGCTTTCCTTTGTAGGGCAGGTCAGCTTCAGCGGTGGATGGTTTTGCCCAGAGCCAAGCCCCTAGCCTTTCACATTGCATTTCCCAGGTTTTTTGCCAAAGTTCAACGAGACTGGGCCCCAAATCAGACGGAGTCCAGCTTAAGAACCAGACTAGGTTCAATTTAGGCTGAACTGGGTCCAGTGGGAGGCTCCAGGTAAAGAGTTGAGTGCACCACCTTCTGGCACATCTGCTTATTTTATGTATAAGAACTACAGTCCTAGAAGTTGCAGATATCCAGCAAGATGGCAAAATTCTACTAAAAACAGCCTAGAATTAAAATGGTCTTTATGGGGAACATTCCAATTAGACAAGATCTTTCATTTCAGAAGTATACTCGAGAACAAGGGATCCCAAATTGAACAAACAGCATGAGATGCCTATAGTCATGCATTGCTTAACAATAGGGATATGTTCTGAGAAATTCCTTGTTAGGCTGTTTTGTCATTATGCAAAGATCGTAGAGTGCACTTACATAAATCTGAAAGGTATAGCCTGCTACCCACCTAGGCTATATGGCACTAATCTTCAAGGAGCACTGTTGTATATGTATTCATCATTGACCAAAATGCTGTTATGTGGTGCATGACTGTATTTTAATTGGTATGCAGAAGCTTCCAAAAGGCTTCAAGATCCCAAAATGGCTTCATTAAAAGGCTCATTACAAAAGGCTAATAAAGAAGTAAAGGCGTAAGAGATACCTAAAACAAAAGACATAGGACGCATGTGACTTCTACTGCTCTCATTGTCCTTTGTCACCTGAGTACTCACCTTTTACTAATTCTGTCTGAACCGCTTTTCCACTCTGCTGAGACTATTATACAATTACCTTTTAAAATAAAACTACCCAAGTTTGCAGACAAACTTCCTCAGATATCCTTCACCCCTTGGTCAAAGACTGAACTAAAGGCTATAGTTAAAGAATTTCCTAAACCTAGGGAGTTTTTTGAGGAATTTAGAATCCTTATCAGGGCCCATGACCCTGGCCTGCCAGATCTTCCTGAGTTTGTACACACATTGGTAGGACCTGGGGAAGCCCAAAAATGGGTGCAGGAAGAAAGATGGTAAAACCATGAGGATATTGGAGATCCTTGTCAAGAAACGGCTTGCAAAATGGCAACTGAACTTTTACAAGCCATACCTAGAATCTTTCCTGCCTGTACTGATGGGTCTACTATACAAACATGCAACCAAAAAAAACGATGAATCAGTAATGGATTTTAAAGCCCATTCAGAAGCCTTCTTTCTACAGCATTCAGGGTTCTATACAATAAATGAGGTCACTCAGCCTGCTGTAGCTGGCCTCTGTGTAAATGGATTATCTCCTGAGATTAGTGGATTGATAAAAAGGCAGAAAATAGGATGGGAGGCCACCAGCCTGACTGAAATCGTGACTATAACCAAGCATTTTGAAAGGATCCTGGAGCAAGTTTCCAAACGAAAATCCACCAAGCTAATGGCTTTACAGCTACAAGAGATCCAAGGCCATAGACCCCAAATAACACCTGGGCCCCGCATGGCACCTGCCTAGGAGACCATCGTCAAAAAAATGTTGGTCCAAAGATTGATGCCTCAGCTGTAATCAACTGAGACACTGGAAAAGACATGGTCCTCAAAGGTCCTATGCAAATTCTTCTCGGATGTCATTATGTGCACCTCCAAAGGAGGACCCTCATAGGGTCCCCTGCTACACTTGATGGGGCTCCGAGGGGTTCATTAGTAAATTGTTACCAGTAATTCCTTAAACAGTCAAGAGAAAACTGAAATTAAAATTAATGGGAAATCTTGCCAAATTCTAGTTGATACCAGAGCTACATTTTCTACTTTAAACCCCACTCTCAAAGGACAACAAATCCCTCTGAATAAAAAGCAGGTTTCCATAGTGGGGACATCTAATAAAATTCAGAGACTATTTTTATCTCAACCAGTACAACTGACTCTGAGACTTCCAAAGTCTAATCAACTCTGAATTGACTCAACATTTCCCTGTAAGTAGACTAACTTCCTATGTGATCTTCTTGTTTTCACCACCTAATCTACATCTTAAACCTTCAATGTTCTTAATCCTGCTATATTACTATCTCTGCCTGACAAAGGAGAACCTGTAATTGCAAGGTAATAATGTTCCATTCTGTAACGCCACTTCCTGATTTACCAGACATCCCTTTAACTAATCCTGATCTAATCTTGTCTATTGACGAGTAATAACTGTAGAAATGAAAAAGGGAATTTCTAAGCTGGGTATGATATTACTATCCAATATAGCCTGACTCAAAAGGGGAAACTTCCCACAAGCTAAATCATCCCAACAAGCAGAGCCCCATGCCCTTACCTGAGCATGCTGGTTATCAGAAGGACAAACCATTAATATTTGTACTGACAGCCAGTATGCCCTTGGGTCATCTGTGATTTGTGGGTGTTGTGGAAACAAAGGGGTTTTTTTACATTCTCTGGAAGCCCAATCAAAAATGAGCAACAAGTAAACAATCTTCTTACTGCTATTCTCTTACTTTCTGAAATCGCTGTCATCAAACTGAGGCCTGCACTAAAAGAACTGAGTCTGAGTATCAGGTAAATGCCCTAGCTGACTCTCATGCAAAGGCAGCAGCAGCAAAATCTGTAAATGTTCTGGCACTTGTAGATGAAGTCCACTCTGCTTCTGCAAAAAATGACATCTCACTGCTGGACTTTTGCCATCCTGATGTCTTTGTAACACGACAATAGCCTGCTCCTGAATCAGAGAAACTATGATGAGTAAACAATGATTGTAAGCTGAATGAACAGTTGGGGCTTTGGGAAACCCAAGACAGCCACTAGTTTCTTCCCAGTTCCCTGGCAAACCCCATTTTTCTGTTTTTTTGAAATTCTTCACCCGCCATAGTGCATTCAAGATGACTCAAATTACGAATAGACGTAGGTGGGGAGACGTCTATAAAATTGTAAAAACAGTTTACCAGCAATGTTTGGCCTATCATAACCCTAGAAAAACTACTTTTGTCCCCAGAGGCCTCCAGCCTCCTCCCTCTGGACCCTCTGAACACCTGCAACTGGACTTCATTCAACTATCACTTAGTATGAGTTATCAATACGTTCTTGTTATTGTATGTTTTCCAAGTGGGTTGAAGCTTTCCCCTGCTATAAGGCCAATGGCCCCAGAGTGACAAAGAAACTGTTAGAAAATGTGTTTTCCAGTCAAAGTATACCTTGCACAATCTGCAGTGATAGAGACACCCACCTTCACCAGGCAAATCAAATGAGCCTTAACAAAAACCTTGCAAACTGCTTGGAATTATCACTGTTCCTATCACCCTTAGTCATCTGGCAAGGTTGAGAGAACTAATGGGATCCTCCAACTTAAATTTTCTAAACTTGCTGAAAATACTGCACTTCTCTGGTCTAACGTATTACCTTCGGTCTTGCTGACTGTGCACAGTACCCCCTTTGGAAAACATACACTCACTCTGCATGAGATAGTCACCAGCAGATCAATGTCTATTAGTATACAACCTTCTGTTGATTCCTTGTTGTCACATGCTAGCATGACCACCTACCGTAAGTCTCTAATGCCTTATGCTCAAGCTTATCATCAACAGGTTATCCTGGATCCCAATTCAAGAAATCCTGTTGGCCACAGTGCAGACCCTGGTGCCTGGGTATTCTGGAGGCATCATCAGCGGAAGATAGCGCTCAAGCCCCATTGGAAGGGATCATATCAAGTTCTCTCGACCACTGACACTGCAGCAAAACTAGAGGCATTGAGCCTGAGATAAATATCTCACAGCTAAAGAAGGTTTTACTGACATCTGGTCTAGTATAAACACTAGAGACCTCTGAATCAAATTGATGAGGAAAAGAAGTAGCTGACATTGAGGTAGACTGCTTACACCCAAGACAACAATTCAAAACTTTATATTTTAACTAAACATGAAAACTTTTCTCCTTCTTTTCCTTTCCTTTACTCCACCATTGGCCTGGAAAGATAACAGCCTCACGTGTATTTCTCAGGTCATTGCTAAGGGGGGTAACTTTTCAGATTCTTGGATTTGTCTTCAAAGATTCCAGTCTACTTATGTTGCAGGGGATCCTCTGATCCTCCCTCTGAGCAATTTTTCTTCTATTCCCAATGTCATTGCAAACTACAGTCAACCTCTCTTAGAAGTCTCTTCATGCTGCATGTTCCTATGATTACCTAGATCAGATTCGCCCGCACTCGCTAAGAGATCTCACCAGCAGCACCCCTTTTTGAAGGGCATTTAGAATGATTCTTTATTTAAGAGTAAGAAATTCTCTTCCCATGTGCACTAAAAACCTGACTGACCCCTGGTTTGAAGGGTAAATGCAGCAATCCCTTGGAATAAATCCATTCCCTGGTTAGGAGTAAATACAAATAAGAATATGATTATAAATTTCTTGTTAGCTCTTGGAGACATTGCAGATTCCATTGTTAAGACATTGGCTCCCCAACAAAGATCTTTAGACTCTGGCCAAAGTGGTTCTTGATTATAGGATAGCCCTTGATTGTATTTTACCTGAGCAAAGGAGGTGTGTGTGCTGTGGCCAACACCACCTGCTGCACCTAGATTGACCCTTCTGGAAAGTTGAAATCACATAAGATCATTGAGCAAGCCACTTGGCTTAAAAGGTTGACTCCATCAACAGAGTCTTTCTTTGATTGGTTTGGGTCTTGAGGATGATGACTCTGAAGTGCACTCCGAAAACTGGGAATTATCCTGCTTATAGTTATCGTAACAATCTCTCTGGTGCATATCCTCTCAAAAGCTTTGAAAGTATCTTCACAGCTGCTGATCACCAGGCAAATGACCTCCCTAAGACTGGAACTTCAAAAAAGGAACAAAGAGAATGACCTACTTAATGATTGTGAACCTGAAGCCGTGACCCATGAGACATCAAGAGAACTACCGAATGGTAGCTGAGAGTAGCACAAATGCCTTAAATTTTGATTACATTTCTCAATTAGGCTGAGAGTCTGATAAAAGGAGAGAATAGTGGGGGCCTGGCCCAGTGGTGCAGCAGTTAAGTTAGCACATTCCACTTCTTGGCGGCCCAGGGTTCACCAGTTCAGATCCCGGGTGCGGACATGGCACCACTTGGCAAAAACCATGCTGTGGTAGGCATTCCACATATAATGTAGAGGAAGATGGGCACAGATGTTAGCTCAGGGCCAGTCTTCCTCAGCAAAAAGAAGAGGATTGGCAGTAGTTAGCTCAGGGCTAATCGTCCTCAAAAAAAATAAATAAAGGGGGGAATAGTTGTTAAAAAAAAGAAACAACTCGGCAGGGCTGGCCTGCTGGTGCAGTGGTTAAGTGCGCATGTTCTACTTCAGCAACCCGGGGTTCACTGGTTCAGATTCCAGGTGCGGACATGGTACCACTTGGCAAGCCATGCTGTGGTAGGTGACCCACACATAAAGTAGAGGAAGATGGGCAAGGATGTTAGCTCAGGGCCAGTCTTCCTCAGCAAAAAGAGGAGGATTGGCAGATGTTAGCTCAGGGCTAATCTTCCCTGGGGGGAAAAAATTAAAAAAAAACATTCCAAGGTGGAGTCTCTTGCCGCCAGGACAGCAAACCAAGACTTGATTGCAGTTTCAACCCTTCCAAGGAATATAATCTTAAACCAATCAGTCCAGAAATTCCTGATCAACACTAGTCAGGTAATCTGCCTGATAAGACCCCTGCTGCCCTTCCCCCAAAGAAAGGTGTCCATGTCTGAAGCAATCCCTTATTTTCTTTTGCTAATAACTTTCTTTCTTCTCCTGCCCAGTTTCTGCCTATAAATAACTTCCAATTTGTACCAATTCTTGGAGTGTCTTCCTATTTATTAGATGGGATGCTGCCCAATTCATGAATCACTGAATAAAGCCAATTAGACATTGAAATTTACTTGGTTGAATTTTTGTACTTAAGAGCATCAGACCAGATTCATCACCACATCTGTTGTCTGTTGCTTTTCCCTTAGCTTACATTCACCAAACTAAAAGCTCTGTTATCTACATATTTCTTTAAACACTGTAAAAATAATAATAAAATAAAATTCAAGCAGAAAGCCCAGCAAACTATATCAAGAAGTTAGACACCCGCTCAATTTGTGATTAAGTCCACCTTTAACTGGTTTTGCGTATGAAGTAGGGGAGCTGGAAGAGCCTGAACGGTGGATGATTTAGAATGACGGGAGGCAAGAAGAGGAATGTGTGCTGATTTGAGGTGAACAGTGTGGGAGTCAAGGAAAGTGACATCAAAAAGGTACATTAAATAAATAAAGCAACATAGAAATGTAAATAGATGTCGTCATTCTCCTACAATGAGCTCTCCAGCAGATCCGCAGCTCCCTAACACGGGAGCTAATTAATGATTGTCTCTACAATGTCTTACACAGCCTTTGGCATGCTATAGGCTCTCAATTAACATCTTTCAAATAAGGAAATTAATGGATGTTTTGGCTTGGTAAGAAGCATGTCCTTTTGGAGCTGAAGGGCATCTTGCAGACTATCTAGTACAACTCCTTTGTTTTATAGTTATGGAAAATTGGTCTCAGAGAAGTGACGTAATTTGTCCAATACCATCTAGTGATATCGAAAACAAACAAATTTCATAAAATCTGGCTCCAGAGATAAATTAGCTATTCATCAGCAAGTATTTGAGGAATTTAAACTTGATATGTGACACTTGGAAAAGTGCCTCTTTAAATTTTCAATAGATAAAATTTGAAATGAACAGATCCGGATGCCTACCCTGACTTTCAGATCAAAGACAGGGCAGTTTGAATTGAAAGATGCCCACAAGGAATGAGTTTGCTGATGAAAAACAAGGATAGGGAAAGAGATAAATTATTTTGTACTATTCTGCACAAGAAGAGCAATTAACACAATTTATTAAATTTTAGATCATTAGAAATGAGTAAAGTGATAGAAAATCAGTAGAGATGGAAATAGTTTTAGCAGTTGTGATTCAGTGTGGTACTGAGGTAGGGCCTTTGTTATAAGTTCCAAAACATACGTTCCATGTATATGGTTATACCTATTTTATCTCTCCCTCATATATACCAGATCTATGCTATTAGTCAGATTACTAAATATTTAAGCTTTAGCATCTTCATCTGAAAATTGGGGAAGATAATAGTATCTACTAGTGAGGACTGAATCTGATAATCCATGTTAAGTACTTTTGTTCTTCAGAATTGACTCTAGGTCACATCGTAAAAAATAAAATAAGCAAAAATCAACATACTGCAGTGGGAAGAATGTGGACGCTGACTCTGTCTCCTACATCCTTGGTTCCCATGCTCCCTCTTCTTCCCCAGGTGACTGTAGGAAAATCATTTCACATCTCTGAACTTCAGTGTTTTCATATGAAGAATGGGTATGGTAATGACTACATCCCAGGTTCCCTGTGAGAATTGAGAAAATATATGTAGAATAAACTAGCACTTAGATATTATTTTTGTGTATTGTTGGCTCCTCTGTCATCCCATTTCAGCCTCTCCTTGATCTCAGCAGCCCCCTTTCTCCTGGTTTAACAACCCATGGCTTATTCCCAAATGACCTGCCCCTTAGGATATCAGTCAAACTATCTTAAATATATGGGCCAAAAACACTCTGAAGTGTTATTCCTCCCTTAAGGTACACATTTTAATGGCAATCCTTGAAAACCTAAAAGCCTTAAAAACCAAAAGAAATCAATGTTTAATGGTGGAATTTGAAGCATTATGACAGGCAAGAAGGAGCTAAAAGGGATTTTAGATTTCACTGAGTGCAACCAATTCATCTTGTGGATAAAAAAACTTAGAAGGAGAGAAGGAAATGACAGGTGTCGCCCAACAGCCCAAGGTCCATAACTCAGGCAGGAACTCAGATTATCAGGCTCATAATAGGATATTCTGCCTAAAGTGCTATGTGCTCTGAGGTGAGGCTTAGCAGCAGCTGCCTTACAACCAACAACAAAGATTTCCTGTCCTGCCTACTGAACACTCATATCCATCAGCAGCTGGATCAGTTTCTTTGCCCCCAGGACCCACAGGCAGTACTCTTTTCTGGGCATCTCATCTTAAGGAACAGCATACTACGTTGATACTTTACACGTAGAAGTGGTAAGGGAGACAGTAAACACCTTATTTAGAGAGTGCTCACTAATCAACTACTATTAAACAAGTATGTATCATTCAAGGACCATTCTATTAAAGGAGTGCATGAATTGACTTAAATTTATTTTACAGAACATAGCAGCAGCATCCATGTCTTAAAATCATAGATAAAAAATCCAGAATATAACAAGTTATCTAACCCTATATGTTTTTTTTCCCCATCCCAAGTTAATTTATACAAATGTCAGAGAAAAGATTGTCTTCAATTTAAGTACAGGCCTTATGACTGAGTCAGAAACTTGAACTTTGGTTTCTAACGGAGAGACAGAAAATAAAAGATGCCAGTACCTGCAGACAACTGTATTTTCTTGGGCCTATAATAGAAAACCATTGAATGTATATGGTGCAAGCGACGTACAACATCACGCACCTTAACCTGCCTTGAATTTTTTCTTTCAACCCACAGAGGTGGCCTCCAGCTCTGCCTTTCAATTTGTCGTCTCTCAGGCCTTTCTTGATGCTTTAGGTGCTGCGGGATTTCAGTTTGATCCTCCTTTAAATAACTAAGAGAGTCATTCTGGGTAACCACTTCTTTTGAAGGAACTAATTCCAAACTAAGGAAGATAGGAGGGGCACAGAGATTAGCTGAGAGAATGAATTATTTAAAACTGTGAGGCCAAGAATGGCAGTTGGGACAGAGAGGTAGAATCAGGACACAGTAAAAGGAAGATGAGGAGATCACATTCCAGAAAAAAAGTAAAGATGATGAGAGGAAACTGTAATAAAATTGTCAAAGGAAGATCAGAGACCAGGCAAACTGAGAGTTAAATAGAAAAGATTTGCATAAAAAGGGATTAAAAAGAATTGAAAAAAATTACAAAGTAAAAGATCTAATAAAGATTATAGGAAAATAAATGAACACGGCAACAAGAAGGGCTCTGCAAGGAACAATAAATACATTACAGTACTGCAAGAGGAAAACATCAGAGAGAAACCACAGAGCGAGGAAAATAAAAGAGGGAAAATAATTTAAAGTTCAGTCCACAGAGGAACCAGGAAGATGGAGATAAAAAGGATAAAAGAGGCGAGTAAGTGACAGATATTAATATAATACAGAGAAGGCAAGAGAGAACTATTCAAAGCATAAAAGAGTGAAGGCATTGACAGGCACAGGCGTGTAAGGAAATGCTGCACACAGGCAAAGCTTTTTTAAAAAAAAAATCTATTGAGAAAGCATTCAATATTGCTTTAAATAGCATTGACAGGATGATAAAGGTATTTTCAAAATTGTAATTAAGAGTTTATCGATGCATAAAGGCACCTATGGCAACATTAGAACAGTAAAGTCAGAGACCCTCATATCTCTGACTCTCATATCTGGAGAGCCAACTCTGTCTGCATGCACAATTTAGCTGTTATCTACCTCTCTGAAGGAAGTATCCTGAGATTCTGCACTTAAGTATCAAAGAAAAATGGTTTTGAACTTTTTCGTCATAAATATTGTGAAAGAGGAAAAATAATTTTACCTCTACTCTTCTAAGTTCTGGTTTAGACCCTCCTGTAATAAAAGACAGATTCACAGATGAAACATAAACACAAGTTTATTAACATGCATGCCTCCTGTATACTTGAGAGAGACCCAGGAAAACTGAGCAACTCTCTGAAATGGCCCAAGCCACCACCTTAAATACCACCCACAGCTAAAGACAAAAGATGTTGGGAGTCAGTGAGTCAGCCATGGGAGGTCACCAGGAAAAGTCCAGTAAACAAAGATAAAGTTGTTATGCAGATTTAACTCACTGCCTTCTGCACTGATAAGAAATTCTAGAGGTTTAGAGTCATTCTTCTCTTTCTGGTACAGAGAGGGAGACACCCTTACAAATGGAGATTTCCCCTATAAATGTAAATGTCTCTTACAAAGAGGTAACTTCTGCTCAGTTTTCAGAGCTTTTCCTCTGTCTACTGTTTCTCAAAAATAGTCAGCCTAAAATAATCTTGATGCCAAGGTGGCGTGGTATATTTTGGGGTGGGTATATTCTGACCCCCCTCAGTATAACATGATTTTCAGGACACTTGGAAGAACAGGACTGAGTTCTAAGTAGATGGCTCTCAACAACATGAAGATTTTCTTCCATGGTACCCTTCCTGCAACTCCAAGATCCAAGCAAAATTATAAAGTAGAAAAAGAGTAGCCTGCTCTACAATGTCCTGGTGATACTGGCTTAGCACAAGGTTGACATAAGGGAAGCCAATTATAGAAAAGAAATCATATCGTAATTTTGAATGACCTCTGATTAACTAACCCAGCTGGATATGCACCCTCCAGGAGATATACATGCTTTGTAGATTTTATGACTCCTCCCAGCTGTGATAGGTTGATAACTTTGTTCTTTTGAGTTCCTTAGGAATGAGAGGACTCCCAGGCAGAGAGTCTATGCTGATAGCCATCACCTACCACTGAAAGATCAGCGTATAGGGCATTCCTCTGGTCTCTGATACATATCCAGTAAAACAAAAGATTGTCAGGAGCTAAGACTAGATGTCTACCCTACCTGGAGAGCAGACTACTCCCCTAGCAGGAGACCATCCCCTTATACAACTGGTCTGTAGTCTTGTTCTGTAAGATGGTTCTTTCAGACATTTGTCAGCCATTTTCCCCTTGCTAGCAAGCTGTAATAAAGCCCTTTCTCTCCTACCACCTTGCCTCTTGATTATTGGCATGTCTTGCAGTGGACAGACGATGCTCCTTAGGCAGTAACACAGGTATTCCTGTCTCAAGTACCTAGGTGTCAAAACCTACTTATTCAGGGCCTCCACTGGTACCCTTTATTTTGGACTTATCTGTATCAGTGCAATCTTCACACACATCTGAAAACTGTAGGCCATTGTCTCTGGACAGAGGATTTATTCTCTCCTACCTAAACCATGGTTTGGGGGCTCCCCTCATTCTGCCACCTGGATGACTCTGTCATATTTCAAGAATCTTTCAAGTTTATAGCAACAGAGAATGCTAGATTAGAAAGGAACTGAAGATAGCAAATAATCCACACTCATATTTCACAGATGGGGGGATCAAAGCTGACACTGATGATGTGACTATCTTAATCTAAAGGTGACACTAATACATCAGAATCCCCTCCACAGGTGGTCTATGAGGAACACATTTAAAAGATTTTATTATATTTAGGTAGATTGTATAAAAAGTAATCTTTCAAAACCTTTATAGGAGAGTAAAGGAATTAACATAAAAAAATGAAGCAGCCGTGGAGTACTTAACAACATGGAAAAGTCAGACACATTTTATTGCTTAAGGCCAGAGGCTCCCAATCTTTCTTGGTTCTCAGTGCTCTTAATGTGTCAGTAATTTTTCATGACACTGTTGGGCAAAAAGAAACATGTAACAGATCCATTTATTAAGAAAATATGTCCAACCGACTCAGCAAGTATTTATGTCTTAAAAACTTATTAGCTGTCTGAAAAAGTAATACATATAAAATGAATGATAAAAAGATATGCTTATTTCATTCTTAACTCCAATGCTGACTAATGGGATGTGTTCACCTGTTGGGCACTGCACAGCTTCTCACGCCTTGGAATCAGGTTGCATGTTGCCATCCTCGTTTCCTGTTCCATGTCGATTCTCGCATCACATTTGCTAAATATCACAACTGCCAAAAAGAAAGAAATATGATATATGCTGTTGAAATCAAGGTAGCATGATTTACTGTTGAAAGTGTGAACTAACTCTAGCTAGCAGTTAACACAGTATCTAAGAGATGCCAACTATTATCATGTTTACCTCGAAAATTTAAAATATCCCATAGTGGCCCTATGGTGTCCATGTGGTACCTTGGCACAAGGTTTGGGACCTACAGCTCCAACTCCTTGCTTTGATCATAGAGGAATATTTATCTTTATTAATGATGACAAATAAGAAGAGTTTAAACCCTCAAAACAAAATCAAAACTAGTTCTCTTCGTTATAATATATTATGCAAAAAACCCTTCTTGTCTCTATCTTTTAAGTTGTATTTCTTAACTAGCCTGCAAGGTTATCTTCAGAACTGGAGTCAGCTCAGATCTGGAACAAAACTCCAAAGTCATCTAACTATACCTAACCCATTCAGTGCACATTCAAAATTTATTTCCTTTGTTTTGATGAATTTCCAAAGGAAGCAAGAAAGCATATCCTATAAAATAAAGAACAAGTTCAACTGAATTCCTCTTAATAATCTAATACATCTCCATAATAGTAGTGTATCGTTGGAGTAATTTCCCTTCTAATACCTGATTTGATCCTCACAACACCATCTGAAGCAGGCAAAGGCATAATCAGTATTTTTGTTTGACCTACCATAGTCTGTTAATAACAGTAGTAAAGAATTGATGCATCTATTGATAAATCAAAAGGCTCTACTGAGTCCCTTCCCTATATCAGCACTATGCCCAAACCAGCAGAATTTAAGAGAAGTATAAAACATGCTTCCTCCCCAAAAGAAGCCTTTATGCTAACTGTTGCAGAAGAAGGTATACACACATAGAGGAATTAATGAGTTATTACAGAAAGCAATAGCAGACAACAGCATTACAGAACAATTAAATAGAACAACATATAACTTGGCAGGTGTGCAATGCTGATAATAAACACAAAGTGAGTTAAGCCATAGCGAGATCAATCTGACTGCAGTCATGCAGGAAGCTTTATCTTCAGTAGTAAGGTCATCAGTTGAGGATCTCAAGCATACTCCAAGTTCACTACTTAATTTATATCCAGAATAACCAGAAGGACTGAAAATAAGATTAAGAGCATCCATTTTTAGTTTCAGTTTCGATACCGTTGTTGACTATTGACTTGTAGACAAAGTTGATTGCTACATATTAATCTTCATATGGAAATCAAGAGGCTCTAACTTTAAGAAAATAGAATCAAATAGATGAATCCTTCTCTGTAATTTACTAAAAATATGTTCAGAGTTAAACATAGCCAAAATGGAGGCAGGGCTTTTTACTATGGAAGATGGATAAAAATGAGAGAAAGTTGGGTAAAAGAGAAACCTGCAATCAGAATTTACTCCAGCCAAACATAGGGGGGATATCACACCTTAAAGGTCAAGGATGAGTAATAGAGAGCAGGCAATTAACTTGTTCAGGGACACTTCCAGACACAACTTGTGTCAGCCCCTAAGCGGGAACATACACAGCGTGTAACAGGTATAAGTGAGGGAACAAATTTTGGCTCACCAGGAAGAGGATAGATGGTTGAGGGTGGGGATAAAAGGTCTCCAGTCCTACCATTAGGTAAGCAATGCAGTCCTTGCCAATATATACATATGTATATCTTTTCATCAAATACTCTAAAATGAGCAGATATCTTCTCCTCGCCTCTTAAGTGTCATATTTTCTACAGTTATGTACTTTGTGCCCACTTTCCTCTTCTTATTCTACACTGTCTTTCTTGGCCATATCACCCATTCCCACATCCTCAGCTACTATGTAAAATTTGGATACTAAATGAGACAAATGCCAACCTTTCCCTTTAACCCAATATCCTGGGGTCTGTATATTTGACATCTCCAGCTGACAACTCAGTCTCAATACGAATAAATTTGAAATCACTGCTTTCCTCTAAGTCTGACCCTCTCTATACGTATCTATGTATTTCTAGCCTCGTGAGTGGGCCATTATCTGCTCAATCTCCCCAGTAGAAACCTTGGAATCATCTCTGACTCCTTCCTCTTGCTTATGGCCACATCTACTTTGTCTCCCAATATTTCTTCTTTTACTTCTTCTGCCTGCCTTCCTCCCTTCCTTCCTTTCCTCCTCCCCACCCTCCCTTCTTTCTTTTTCTTTTTTCTTTTTCTTTCTTTCTTTGTTTCTTTCTTTGTTTCTTTCTTTCTTCCTTCCTTTCTTTCTTTCTTTTTCTTTCTTCCTTTTTATTACTTTACTCATGTTTTAAACAGCATTATTGAAGTATAATTGATATACTATTCATTGTACATATTTAATGTATACAGTTTGATAAGCTTAAACATATGTATACACCTGTGAAACCATCAACACAATGAAGATAACAGACATATCCATCACCTCCAAAAGTTCCCTGTGGCTCTTTGTTTGTTTGTAGTAAGATGTCTAACATGAGATCTACCCTCTTAGCAAATATTTATAAGTGCATAATGCAATATTGTTGCATATAGGTGCTATGCAGTATAGTAGATCTCTAGAACTAACTCATCTGGCATAACTGAAACTCTTTGCTAATTGAACAACTCCCCATTTTTCCCCTATGCTCAGTCACTAATAATCACAGTTCTATTATCTGCTTCTATTAGTTTGACTATTTTAGGTACTTCATATAAGTGAAATCATGCAGTATTTTTTCCTTCTCTGACTAGCATATTTCAGCTAGGATAACGTCCCCTAGGTTCATCTACGTTGTCACACATAGCACAATTTTTTATTTGTTTGAGGGTAAATAATATTTCATTGTATGCATATACCAAACATTTTTTTTATCCGTTCATCTATTGATGGATATTTGGGTTATTTATGTAACTTGGCTATTGTTAACAGTGCTGCAATGAGCACAGTAGCGTCTCTTTAAGATCCTCATTTTTAATTCTTTTTTTTACATATCCAAAAGTGAGATTGCTGGGTCATATGGTAGTTCTACTTTTAATTTTTTTGAGGAAATTCCATACTGTTTTCCATAATAGATACACCATTTTACATGTTCTTCAAGAGAGCACAAGAGTTCCAATTTCTCCACATCCTCACCAACACTTGTTAGCTTTTTTATTTTATTTTTTGATAATAGCCATCCTAACTAATATGAGGCAATATCTTATTATGGTTTTGATTTGCATTTCCCTGATAATGAGTGATGTTGAACATCTTTATATACCTGTTGACCATTTGTATATTTTCTTTTGAGACATGTCTATTTAGGTCGTTAGCCCATTTTTTATCAGGTTATTTGATTTTTCGTTATTGAGTTACTTACATATTTTGTACATTAACCCCCACTAGATATAGGATTTTTAAATATTTTCTCCCATTCTATAGGTTGCCTTTTCATTTTGTTGATTGTTTCCTTTGGTGTGCAGAGGCTTTTTAGTTCAATGTAATCCCACTTAATCTATTTTTGCTTTTATTGCTTGTGTTTTGGTGTTTTGCCCAATAAATCATTGCTGGATCAATATCAAAAAGCTTTTCCCCTATTTTTTTCTAAGAGTTTTATGGTTTCAAGGCTTGTGCTTAAGTCTTTAATCCATTTTGTGTTTATTTTTGTGGATGATGTAAGACAGGGAACCAGTTTTATTCTTTTGCATGTGGCTATCCAATTTTCCCAATACCATTTATTGAAGACACTATTCTTTCTCCCATTGTGCAGTCTTGGCACCCTTGTTGAAGATCAGTCGACCATACATGCATGGGTGTAATTCTGAGATCTCTATTGTGTTCCATTGGTCTATAGTTCTGTCTTTATGCCAGTATCATATTGATTTAATTACTGTAGCTTTGTCATATATATTGAAATCAGGAATTGTGATGCCTCCAGCTTTGTTTTTCTTTCTCAAGATTACTTTGTCTATTCTGGGTCTTCTGTGGTTACACATGAATTTTAGAATTGTTTTTTTCTGTTTCTGTGAAAAAAACTTCCATGGGATTTTGATGGGGATGGCATTGAACCTGCAGCTCACGTTGGGTAGTATGAATATCTTAACAATATTAAGTCCTCCAATTCATGAACACTGGATACGATTCCACTTATTTGTGTCTTCTTTAATTTCTTTCATCAATGTTTTATAGTTTTCAGTGTAAAAATATTTCACTTCCAAAGTTAAGTTTATTTCTAAGTATTTTATTCTTTTTCATGCTATAGTAAATGGATCTTTTTCTATTACAAGTGATGCCACAGAAATTAAAATGATCATAAGAGACTATTATGAACAATTATGTACCAAAAAATTAAAGAAGAATCTAGAAAATATGGATAAATTCCCACAAACATACAATATACCAAGACTGAATCATGAAGAAATAGAAAATTTGAACTGACCAATAATAAATAAAGAGATTGGATCAGTAATCAAAAACTTCACAACAGAGGAAATTCAGGACCAAAAGACTTCACTGGTAATTTTTACCTAACATTTAAAAAAGACTGCCAATCCTTCCCAATCTCTCCAAAAAAATTGAAATGGAGACCGTTTTTACACTTATTTTATGAAGCCAGTGTTACTCTGATACCAAAACCAGACAAAGACACTACAAGAAAGGAAAACTATAGGCCAATGTTCCTGATGAATATACATGCAAAAATCATTAAAAAATATTAGCAAACCAATTGAACAGCACATTAAAAGGACCAATCATGAACAACTGGGATTAATCCCTGGGATGCAAGGATAGTTCAACATATACAAATCAATTAATATGATACACTACATTGAAATAATGAAGGATAAAAATCACAATATCATCTTAATAGATACAGAAAAAGCATTTGACAAAATTCAACACCCTTTCATGATAAAAGCTCTCTACAAAGTATGCATAGAAGGAACTTACCTCAACATGACAAAGGCCATATATGAAAAGCTATCACTGACATCTTGCTTAACAGTGGAAAACTGAAAGCTTGTCCTTGTCAGGAACAAGACAAGGGTGCCTGCTCTCTCCACTTCTATCCACAGTCCTGGAAGTCCTACCCAGGGCAATTAGGTTAAAATAAAGGAAAAACATCCAAATAAGAAAGGAAGTAGTAAAATTATCTCCGTAGCAGATGATATGATCTTCTATGTAGAAAATCTAGAAAAATTCACACACACAATAAAACTATAAGATCTAATAAACAAATTCAGCCAAGTTGCAGGTTACAAAATTTATATACAAAAATAAGTCCCATTTCTGTACACTAACAATGAATTGTCCAAAAAGCAAACTTTTATTTCATTCTTTTGGTCTTATTATCAGGCTCTCTGTCTCTTCTGATCTTCTTACTCTAGACTCCCAGTTTTTCCTCTCACTTGCACCATGGTGGTGATTATTATTTTATTTTAATTCATTTTATTTTTTTAAAGATTGGCACCTGAACTAACAACTGTTGCCAATCTTCTTTTTTTCTCCTTGCCAAAGCCCCCTAGTACGTAGTTGTATATTCTAGTTGTGTGTGCCTCTGGTTGTGCTATATGGGATGCCACCTCAGCGTGGCCTGGTAAGCAGTGCCATGTCCATGCCTGGGACCCGACCTGGCGAAACCCCGGGCTGCCGAAGGAGATCGTGTGAACTTAACCATTCAGCTACAGGGCTGACCCCATGATTATAATTTTAATGATAAACTATTTTAAAGATACATAATAATAGTCACTTATTTATATGTTTAATTATATATAATTACTTTTGCTGCATATTTTTCCTTTTTTTAAACAAAATATTAAACACAGAATGATATTTTAAAAATTCAAACATAATTTGATCATTCTCCTGCCAATAACCTCTGAAACTCCTTCACACGACTTGTAACCTCTCTCTTAATCTTGCCCCTCTCTAATTTTCTCGCTTCACTCTTGCCCACCCCCTGCACAGCCTGGATTCTGTTCCTACCAAACCACTGAATGTCTTTGCATAGGCTGTTCCTTTTTTCTAGAAATGATCTTTCCCACAGTATTTAACTCAATTCTTAAAACTCAACTGATACCTACATTGCAGGTTGTATACGACATATGCACACCAATTTTTTCTAGCTCTAAACTCGATCCATATTTATTTTAATATATCCTAGTGAAAGCAAGAGCGATGTGGATAGTGAAGAGGCAAAATGTCATCTGGTGCAATGGATATCAAGAAAAGAAGACACTTGAGCCACAGTGCATGGAAGAAAACCATATGGGAAAATCACAGAATTCCTGGGATATCCTTGAAAAATAGACAGATCTCAGGGAGTTGAAGAGAGGCAATGTGTATAGCAACGAGCAAGAGCAGAAGCTCTCAAGTCAGATTCCCTGAATTCAATCCTAGCTCCATCACTCTCCAGCCAGGTCAGATTAGGTAAATTATGTAATCCCTCTGTGCTTCAGTTTCCTCGTCTAAAAAGTGAGCATCATGACAGGCCTACCTCATGTGGTTGTTGTAGTGATTAAATGTGATAATCTATATCAAACATAATGGAGAGAAACTAGTACATTTATATCTTAAATAAGTGTTAACTAGTATTGTCATTACTCGTTATACAGCCACAGATAATTGAAAGGATGACCCGCAGTAGGAGAAGATAGTCTGATAAAGGTCAACACTTAGGCAACAACAAAAAGAGAAGGAAATTATACAGAAAGTTTTTGGAGAAACATGGTTTTCAAAATAAAGTGATGGAAATAGTGCTATATACTTATTATGAAGTGGTACAGGAAAGACAAAGCACCATATAAGCTCAGATTTTTAGCTAAATTCAACATAAAAGGCTCTTTCAAAGTTGTTTTCAGAAGGAAAAGAGAAAAGAAAGATAGGCTTTCAGCTTGGCATTGATTACACAATAGTAATGGATGGAAGCCATAGAGACAAATTCATCCACTCCTCCTTAACTTTCAAAGAAAATGAACTTCAAGCTAAATAAACAAATGAATGGATACACGGATAGATAGAGAGAGAGAGAGAAAGAGAAAGAAAGATAATAGATAAAATAGAACAAACATTGATAAGAGGAAATTGGAATCTTAGAGAAGGAAAAAGTTTCTAAGAAAATATCTTGGGGCCAGCCTGGTGGTGCAGCAGTAAAGTTCGCACGTTCCGCTTCGGCAGCCCAGGGTTCTCTGGTTTGGATGCTGGGTGTAGACCTATGCACCGCTTCTCAAGCCATGCTTTGGCAGGCGTCGCACATATAGAGTAGAGGAAGACAGGCACGGATGTTAGCTCAAGGCCAGTCTTTCTCAGCAAAAAGAGGAGGATTGGCGGCAGATGTTAGCTCAAGGCTAATCTTCCTCAAAAGAAAATATCTTGTATTCTGAATGAGCTCAAGGTACTGAGATCCCTGATATTAAGCACATAAGTTAGAGAATGCATGAAGATTGGAAAAGGGTGTGTAATGGAATTTTAATGAAGTGGAAGAAGGTAAATTTATTTAAATTACTAAACGTGAGTTTGATGCCCATTCTGGTCCATAGTTTAGAACTAACAGTGAAAGGGTGTTTTGTGGGGATTTAGAAAGAGAAGCAGAGATCTGACGAGATACTAGATTCTGTTTTTAAAAAGAGACTATTTAGGGAAAGGGAAGAGACAGACCTGCTCCACCCTGACCATAATGTTCACGCTGGGCACCAGTTTTTTGGAGTAGTAATCTGGAGGCCAAGTAAAATAGAACATCAGAAGAGTGTGTAAGTTCGAAGCAATGTGTATGAGAAGGAGTAGTTGGATAAAATTATAGTTGTGCCATTTCTAAGGATCGTTATTTTAAAAAAAAATTTCTTTTTTTTTTAAAGATTGGCACCTGAGCTAACATATGTTGCCAATCTTCTTTTTTCTTCTTCTTCTTCTCCCTAAAGTCCCCCAGTACCTAGTTGTATATTCTAGTTGTAGATCCTTCTGATTGTGCTGTGTGGGACGCCGCCTCAGCATGGCTTGATAAGAAGTGCCATGTCTGTGCCCAAGATCCAAACCAGAAAAACCCTTGACGAAGCAGAGCATGCAAACTTAACCACTCAGCCATGGGGCCAACCCCAACATATTTCTATATAATCTTAAATATTAGAATTAATATTCATGGGATCGCTATTAACTCTTTCTTTCCTTTACTAAGTTTTTTCTTTTTTAACAGCTTTCTTCAGATATAATTCATATGCCATACAATTCACCCGTATAAACATTGGGAGAAAATATTTGCCGATCATGTATCTCATAAGGGGTTGATATCTAAAATATATAAAGTACTAATACAACTCAATAGAAAAAAAAATAATCTGATTAAAAACTGAGCAGAGGATTGAGGCAGCCCTGACGGCCTGGTGGGTAAAGTTCGGCACCCTCACGGCTTGAGCAGCCCTGGTTTGCTTCCCGGGAGCAGAACCACGTCGCCATCTGTCAGTTGCCATGCTGTAGGGGCAGCTCACGTAGAAGAACTAGAATGACTTACAGCTAGGATAGACAGCCGTTTACAGGGCCCTTGGAGAGGGAATTAAAAAAAAGAAAGGAAAATTTGGCAACAGATGTTAGCAGAGGGCAAATCTTTCTGTACAAATAAAAAAACCTATTTAAATAAAAGAAAAAACAAAAATGGGCAAAGCATCTGAATAGACATTTCTCCAAGGGAGACATGCAGAAGGCCAATGGGTATGTGAAAAGGTGGTCAATATCACTAATTATCAGATTTTTTCACTTTTTTAAAATTTAGTTTTGTGGTGATTTCTCTACAGCTTGCCATATATATCTTAACTAATCAGAATCAGCTTCAGGTTTCTACTACTTTAATTCCAGAAAGATGTATAAACTGGATTACTCCTATATAGCTCTATTCATTTACCCCTCTTTGTGGTGTGACTGTTATACACATTCCGTCTAGGAACATTACAAACTCAACAATACATTGCCATAATTATTACTTTACATAATTTTCTATCTTTTAAGGCAGCTGTGAGAAAAAAGGGCAAATATGTGTTTATAGCGTTGGACACATTAGCCTCTTTTTTCAACATTTCTGATGGATTCAAGTTACTGTCTGGAATCGTTTCTTTAGCTCAGTACCACTTTGCTCCCACCCATCATATCTTCCTTAACTTCTTTAATTATGGTTCCTTTAGTTCTTTAAACATATATATAACAACTACTTTGAAGTCTTTTTCTCTCAAATCTAACATCTGGTTACTTTCACCGGCAGTTTCTTTTGCAGGTTTTGTTATTCCTGCCGTACGGGTCATACTTTCCTGTTTCTTTGCATGTGTCATTTTGTTGTTGGCAACTTGGCATTTTAGATAAGATATTGCAGCAACCCTGGGCATTGGTCTCCCTTCCAGGGCTTGTCGTTACTTGCTTGTTTATTTCTTTAGTTCCTAGCTAGACTATGTTAGTGACATAGACTTTTCTCTTTCAGTGTTAAGCTTCTGATCATACTCCTCAGGGAGGTGCAGCTCTGGATATGCCCAGAACATCCAGACGAAAGCACATCCTAGCCAGCCCATGCTTTCAGCCTTATGAGATCTCAAGCTACAAACCCAGCCAAGCCCACTCAGAATTCTCACCTACAGAACTGTGAGTTAATAAATGAGTTTTGTTCAAGCTCCTACATTTGTGGTAACTTGCTATGCATTAATAGAAAACTACTACAGTCATTAACCAGTCTCCAGTATTATTCCACTCAAACCTATTCTCCAGAAAGTTCTTTCTAGAAGGGAAATCAGATTGTAATTCTTCCTGAGAAGAATTTAAACTTAGAAGTTTAGAAGAAAATTTAAACTTAGCGTGATGTCCAAGGCCTCACACAAATACATCACCTGTTCTGAAATCGAATGGTGAATTTGTCCTCCTTTCATAAGTCAGGATCTCATTCACCTCCACGTGATTGCACAAAACACTCTGGTCCCTTCATGTTGCATTTAAAATGAAATCTGAACTCTTTACTCTTGTCATTTAGTACCTACACAATCTGCTCCTTCTCTCTTTACTTCCTTGAATTTATTTAACATCAATTTTCTCTTACTTACTAAATTCCAGCCACACAGCTTCTCTTCATACAGCATTTGCGTTTTCTCCTCCCTCTGCCTGACATGCTCCTTTCCAGATCGTTGCTTGGTTGGACAATTCTTATCATTCAGATCTTAGCTTAAATGTCACATCTTCAGAGATGCCCTTCCTGATCACTGAGTCTAAAAGATCCCTCAAGTGACTCTCACATCACCCCATTTTATGTTAATTACACCACATAACTATATCAATCCACCAGAAAGATAGAACAATTATAAACATATATACACCTAATAACAAAGCATCAAAACACATGGAGCAAAAACCTTATAGAAATGAAAGGACAAATTGACAGTTTACCATTCTAACAGGAGTGAAGTGATATCTCATTGTGATGTATTTTCTTGGTTATTTGTTTATATCTCCCCATCCACACACACACTAAAATACTGGTTCTATAAAAACAGACACCTAGATCATCTTGTTTAACCCACATCCCTATTCTTTAGGAAAAGACATATAATGGACACTCGATGTTTGAATGAAATAATTGTTGTCATCCGTGTGAGTGCAGGGTCATTAAGTATGGTTGAAGAGTGCACAACCTGCTCAACCATCCACTGGAAGCTGCCACTGAGGGGTAAAGCACAAAAAACACAACCTTGTTTTCTGACTATGATTTAATCTTCATAAGAGAGTTATAGAACTATAGGACATGAGTGGGAAATTTTTATTTAAACCGATTTCCTCCAAAGCTCAAGATTACATGATGTGTTGCCTTGGCAAAAATTTTGATCACTCTCTTATTAGAACTATGGCAAGTATTATATCTTCAGAAAGACAGGGCGGGGGATAATGGTTGATTTATTCAGTAGGATAATATAA
This sequence comes from Equus przewalskii, assembly GCF_037783145.1. Taxonomy (NCBI): domain Eukaryota; kingdom Metazoa; phylum Chordata; class Mammalia; order Perissodactyla; family Equidae; genus Equus; species Equus przewalskii. The sequence continues at coordinate 9,250,924 of NC_091858.1, read as the reverse complement.
TTACACTAATTATTGTCATACTAAATTAATAACAATCAAATTCTGTAATTAAGGTGATCAGTACTTTTGGCCTTGGAGCCAGAGGGCTGAAATTCATTGAGCAATCTATAAAATAGACATTTTAAAGAGTATATTTTTCTAGAAGCTTACCTTGCTAATGTTAACATAGAATTCCTCATTAACACCAGTCACTCAAAATATACAATGTGAACTCTAAAACCCATGAAATTCCAATAGTCATAGAATACAATTACCGAGGAAATTCATATTTAAAAGGCGGAGATATTTAGTGAGTTAGGAGCTTGGTACTTATTGAAATAGGAGTAAAAGGTTTTCTGTGGGAAATATTTTGGAAAAAACATATCAGCAAAAATGTAACTAACCTTAATCATAATTTAGTAATATTTTCTATAGGAAGGCATCTCTGGATCTGATATTAAACAATAATTGCTGCTTGCATAGTTTTGTACAAGTTGATTAATTTTTTGTACAAGCCTTCACTTTTACTTTTATTACACAGAAATGAAAATAACAATAACAACAGCAATGTGCCTTCCAACCATATATGACAGTTTGGGGCTCAAATGAAAAAACTATATGATATAAAGTTGTAAGCTGTGATGCATTATTGAAAGTGAGCTATGCATTTTAGGTAATAATGATGCATAGATTTGCTAAGCATTGAGTACTCAAATACACAATAACACAGCAGCCCACTTATTTTTTGCTTTCACAGCGCAAATTGCTATGAAAATCTAATAAAAATAAAATAGAATGAGAAATATTAATAATATATTTGAACCTGCTGACTTTCTCCTTTACCATGCTGGAGACACTGAGGTGCTGGGATCAAAGGCTAGTGTGAATTTCTATAGATGGGTTAACATAGCAGATCTCAAGGTTGTAAAATTTCATACCTCCATGTTCCAATCTCAGGAGTACTATTTAACCTAAGAATTCCTCCCTGCTCCTGAATGGGTCTCCAGTCATAAGGTTATATCTGTCCCGTGGCCTTGTACTTTTCCTGCCTATTCCCCCTCCAAGTGGCATTTCTGTCACTGCATCTAAGTCCCTAGAGGCCTAAGTATTAGCAGTCACAGCTGGCAGGAGTGATTTCTCCAAAGCATTTCAGGGTGAAAGGTTCTTCATCGGCCTACAATGCTATCATTGTCAGTCATCTCAGCAAAATCAGAGCTGAGCCTCCTTCCAGCATGACAGCAGCTGCAAACTACTGATATCCTCTTGATATGGATTTCTTGATTGTTAACCTAGAATCAAATGTATATTGCTTTGATAAAAAATGCATGTGGAAAAGCTTCTTATTTGAAGGATTAAAAGTAAAATCTGTTTTTGTTCTAATTTCCTTGTGTTCTATTTGAACAGTAGGAGTACAGACTTATTTTCACAATCCTTCTGCTCAGGGCAATGGGATTTTGATACTAAACAAAAGAAGGGAATTTACTTTAAATATCCAGGCCTAGGCCAAGGAACCAGGGCAATGAGTCAGTGACAGGAAAATTGGGCTTTGTTACATGAGATGCAACTCTAGATATTTTTTCCTTAATTGGCTCAGCGACAGCAGAAAAGTTCATTTACTGTAATCAATATTACTTTACATTGTGCCTCAATCAAATACTACTTTCCGTGATCAATAGGAATTAGACAGATGGACAGAAATGGCAGCATCAATGGTGATGAAACTCAAGATTTATACCTGGCTCTCTTCTCCAAAAAAAAAAAAAAGTGCCAGGGAAACAGCGCTAATTGCATTATATTGAATTTGCAACCTTGCAAGGAGGACCTAGAATGGGCTTTCTAAAAAGGCCGAAATACCATAGGTCAAGAAGCTGAGATGAAAAATCTCTCTAAGCCTTTATCCCTGATGTCTTCTTCAGTTAACCAAGATCTAACAAAAGCAAAAACACTGAAGGAGAAGAAACACAAAGGACACAACTGGGATATAAATTGGTATCTTGTAAGAATCTTCCAAAAAAGTTAGAATAATTTCACTGCGAAAGTAATTTATAAACAGGTGTCTTTGGTGTTCTTAAAGAACTGTGGCTGGTGAACACTGGAAAGATAATAAGGATAAAAGGAAATTGTAGCAAGAGGCATACTAAACAGAAGTGATGGGAATGAGTGAGCACCTGTAAAAATTGGAAGAGTTTGTCTGAATAAACATAGGCAAGTATTTACCTTCTGCTACAGTGTGTCAACCCAACTATACTCAGGTGTAAAACACCTCAAATGTCTGCTTCTTTGTAATTGGTTTTCTGATTTTTCTCTTTAATCCTTTCTTTAATCTATGTTGGATGATTTGGACCAATATTTCCAGGAAGACAAAACTACAGCGACACAGACCAAAAAGTCTTAGAATCACGATAGGATGAGTTAAGTCAAAGTAAGGATGGGACTGGGTTTGGGAGCCAGAGAAACACTAGCAATGGCGCTTGCGGAGCTGCAGCAGAGAGCGGTGGCAGCTGAGGAAGAGGCCGCATTAGCCCAACAAGAGAAGCCACATTGGATCAAAGCAAATATGAAAATGCAAATATGTGATCAAATCTAAGATACAAAGACACAGTGGTGAATAAAGAGCAAAGGTCCTGGGACTGGTGATCTGGATGAAGTCCAGTGGATAGGATCCTTATAACCCGAGTTACTGCAGGACACCACACCTTGGGAAATATAAAAGAAACATATTTGTACCACAACCAACACAACTTCCTAATATTTCTGGAGATTTCTCTCCCCAAAAATAACAGTTCCTCCAGAAAAAAAAAATGTGGAAACACCAATCTCATATTTTTGTTTTCTGGTTTGAAGAAGTTAATAACCTATATTACAAATGCTTACAAATACACATGAACACAGTCTCCTTTCATCTTGCTCAAGTGACCCTTACCTATTTACAACCATCTGTCTTTTGGCTTCTATCTTCATCATCCATCTCCATCCCATCTCCTCATGACACTCAGAAGAATTGTTTGAAAATGTCATGAATTGGGAAATATCATTCTCCTACCTAAACGGTTTTAGTAACTTCCTGTTATGCTCTGAATACATTTAAATCTTCTTCTAATGGCCTGGAAGGACCTTCAGGTTATGGTCCCCTCACCTCCATAGCTTTATGTCATGCTCCTGCCCCCGGTTTACTGTTCTCAATACACCAAGCACTTCACCTGAGGAAGATAACATCTCTCTCTATTTCTCTCCTTTTTATTTCCCTAGTGCCTGGGGGGTGGGGGGGTCTGATTTTTATTATCAGATGATTTATGGGTTTTGTCCCGGAGAGGGACAGAGTTAGTCAGAAGCCCTGATGATTTCCCATCATATTTGTTTTATTATATGCAAGCAGGCATTTATGGGCATTGCACCTTAATTCTTAGTGGTGCGGACTCACCAATGAGCATCTGATGGGATTCTAGGAAGCCCTGGGAGAAAAGAAAGAAAGGAGACAGGTAGAAAAACATCTACTACATGTATGGTGATGGGTATGGAAGATTATCAGGGGTTCAGGAAGGAATAATGAACTAAAAAGGGCTAAGGAAAGAGACTGTCGTCTACAGCAGGAGAAACCTAAGGAAGTAATGAATATGAAATTACAAAAGCAAGGTACCAATGAACCTCAAAAGTCACAGAGGAATTGTGAACATGATAGTGAGAGCCATTGAATGCAAACAAAAGAGTGAGAAAGCCCTGGGAAAATATACTGTTTATATATTTTGTATCGACTTATATGACGTAAGAATAGGCAAATGAGAAAAAAACTAATTTTTGAATCTTTTTAAAAGTTATGATTCCTAAAATTTTGACTAGTTATATAATTACCATGGAGGCCAAGATCTCATTGGTCCAAAACTCACCTGCATTAACACTCTTCTTGTGTCCCAAAGGGGCAAAATAGATAGCAGCACTTCATGCAGGTTTGTTTTCCTTCGGTTGTGCTGTTCACTTTCTGCCATGCATTGCCTTTCGTGAATGATCTTTTGTCAGAAAAAAAAATGCTGTATGTACAATGCACACATGTCTTGAAAACAAGACAGGGCTTTTACTGTTCTGGCTTCACTCAGGCATCTAGTACAAGTGTGCTCTTATCTTAGGCTATATTGTGTCCCTACCTTCTCACTTAACAAAGACACAAAGATCCAATTTATAACCATCCAGATCGGCGGGGGCATTCCCCTCTTGTGAGGACATACACAAGTGTAGGAGGCGCAAATGGCTTTGCAGCGCTTGTCACAGTTCATTGGAAGTTGAAGATGAATCAACAACAAAGAGGACATTTTAAATTATCATTTTGATTTCAATTTACTGCTACACCCACAAGTCTCTCTAAGTAATAGAGCAAATAAATAATCATTCTATAACAGGAAAATCACCCATCCTTTACACAAACCAACAGGTCTGTACTCATTACTGAAGACATAAGTGGGGCCAAATTGTGAACCAAAAACCAGAACAAGTAGCACGAATATTCTGAATCCAAAACTCAGCTTGTAGGATTTTTTTACTTTGATTTATTTTAGTTTATTCTTTTATTGAACCATGAACCAAACATAAGTTTTGGAGTTTTGTTTCTTTGTTTTTAATGTCTTCATGAAACAAAATCAACAGAATATAATTTATGTAATTTCAAGAATTATTCACTTAGAATAAAACTAGAATACAAAAATATTCTTTAAGCCAGAAGAACATTTTTATTCCAGTACTTCCGATTATATAGTATATATAATCAAGATTTATTACCAAACATACACATGTAGATGTTTGTGTGTGAATGGTGTGCGTGTGTGTGTGTATGTACCACATAGGTATTAGCTATTTGAAGATTGATTTAGGGGTGTATAAATTTGTAGCCATATCTTTTCTCTTTTTACATTTTAAATGAAATGAAATACATAAATAGTCTCTTAATGACCCTGGTACCTTATAGGTCCTTAATTCATGCTAGTTCTTTCTCCCCTTTGGTTAAGAAAGGGTGAAAAATGTTCACTTGTACTACTTCTGTGTTCACCAAAATTTTAGACTATCTGCTATATACCAGAAACCTCTAAATAAAGCATTTCATTAGCTCTTTACAAATGGGCATTGTAAGTCCCAATTTAGCGAAGAAGGAAGGGAGACTCAGTAAAAATAACTTTAAATGCACACAGCTAGATAGTGGTGAAGGTGGTAAGGATCAAAATTTGTACCAAGTGATTTGATGCCTGTTGTGGGTTGAATTGTGTCCTCCTAAAAAGATATGTTGAAGTTTTAATACCTTAGATCATGACCTTATTTAGAAATTGGGTCATTGCAGACATAATTAGTTAAGACAAGGTCATACTAGAGTGGGGTGGGCCTTTAATCCAACATGACAAGTGTCCTTATAAAAAGAAGAGAGACACAAGGGCAATATGTCTATGTGATGATGGAGGCAGACGTTGGAGTGATGCATCTACATGCAAGGACTGCCAGGCATTGCCAGTAAACACTTGAAGCTAGAAGAAGCAAAGACCATTTTACCACTACAGGTTTCACGAGGAGTGTGACTTTGGACGCCTTGATTTCAGCCTTCTGGCCTCCCAAACTGTGAGACAAAAAATTACTATTGTTCTAAGCCACCTAGTTTATGCTACTTTGATGAAAAACAGTCCTAGGAAACTAACAATCCCCCAAACTGGTGCTCCCTCAACCTGGCACGCTACCTCACTCTGTTAGGAACAGAAGCTGGATCAAAGAAAGTTTGAAGCTATGGAAATAATTTCACTCTAAAGTTTTCTCTGACTTACAAATGCTCATCTTCTCTCCTCGTTCTCCCTTTCCACCTTCTGCTTCCTCATCACACCCGCTAACATTTGTTAAGAGCTTAGGAACTGCCAGACACTGAGTTAAATACTATATACGCACTATTTTGTTTCATTCTAGCAAGAATATAAAGAGAGTCGGACAATTATTATCTTCGCTTTGCAGGTGAAAAAACTGAAGTCACCAAAGATCACAAATAAAGTAAGTTATGGAACTACTAGGATTCAGAGCTATATCTATCTGATTTCAGAGCCCAAATTCAAAACCATCTTTGTTGTACTGCATTATTTCAATCCAACCTAGTGTCCTGATAATATACAATTCACTATGTATACATGCGGATAAAGGTAAACAAAAGCAAACTAGAGAAACATCCAAGGAGAATGGCTAAGAAAGTTATTTCCTGTGCAGCTTTGCAGAATAGGATGTGGAGCCAGCCTACACTGTGTTCAGTACAACGTTAAATGAAATTTACGTGTTTTCTCATTTAATTCTCAAAAAATATCTTAGCTCTGTTTTATACACAAAGCATTGAGGCTAAAATAACCAAGAAAATCCTCTAAGATCATACAGATTGTAAGTGACAGAGCCAAGATTCAAATCCAGAATTTCCTGTCTCTTAGTTTCAGTTTCCCAAGAATAGATGAGAAGCTTAGTGTGTTATCTCTTTCTTATCCCCATCCCATTCTCCATACATATCTCTTTAATTGTAACTGTTGTCCTTCCAATGACCTTCTACCCTTTCTATCTTCTCAACACTTTCTAAAATCCCACTGGTAGCTTTCCACAGATGCCACCTTATGAAGAATCAAGGAGGATGCCCCTAAAAGCAAATCCAGAAAAAGATGCCCAGAATAGAGGCTGTGAATCCTCTGCCAGGCCATAGACATCAGTATTCCTTTCTGAAGGACATTTGGAGGGGACCCACAGAATGCTAATTTGCATAAGGAATCAAGAATATCCTGGCTCTGAAATCTGTTCTCCCTTCCATCACATCCTCACCTCAAAAATGATGGTAGGTATCAATGGAGAAATGAAGGATAAACCCATTGGTTATACAACAGATCTACACACTCCCTCTTCAATAAAATAATGACTACTAGTAAACTAATAAACTACTATAATTATCTTGGAGGTAATCATTCAGGCTCTTGGGAAATAACTGTAAAGTTGGAGAAAAAGCAACCAAAGATCGGAGGGATAGTTCCAGCTTGAGTTAGGAACGGAGCAGAGGCTGAGAAGTATAATTGAAGTTCTGTGCCCTAAAGCAGCCCTCTGTGATATAGACTGAATTCTGTCCTTCCAAAATTTGTATGTTGAAGCCCTAGTCCCCAGTGTGGTGGTATTTGGATTTGGGGCCTTTGGCAGGCAATTAGGTTTAGATGAGGTCATGAGAGCGGGGTCCTTATGATGGGATTAATGCCCTTATAAGAAGAGACATCAGAGAGCTTTCTTTTTCTTTCTCTGCCATGTGAAGACACAGCAAGGTGAGCATCTGCAAACCAGGAAGAAAATTCTTATCAGAACCTGACCATGACAACACCTTGACCTTGGACTTCCCATTCTCCAGAACTGTGAGAAATAAATATCTGCTGTGTAAGCCACCCAGTCTATGGTATTTTGTTATGGCAATCTGAGCAGACTAAGACACTGACCAAAAGAAATATCTGTGGTAACGAAAATATTCTATATCTGTGCTGTTCAATATTATAGTCACTAGCCACTATGACTACTGAGCATTTGAAATGTGGCTAGTGTGGCTGAAGAACTAGATTCTTTATTTGATTCCATTGTATCTAATTTAAATGTATATAGCCATTGGTGGCTAATGGTTATCATATTGGACAGTGCAACTCTAAAGAGTAAGGCTACGCAAGAGACACACTGAATGACTTCCTAGAACAGGCTTTGTGTCTTAGGTGTAGCCCAGGGTAGATAGAGATAGGATAGAGATCTGCACTCAAAGAGTGCACTGGAGTGCCCTCAAGGTTGACATCTGATGAGTGCAGGAAGTTGGAATGGGCAGAGAAGAGGGGTTGGACAGCATGCTCATCCCACCAGCGCTCTGGTGCCAAGGTGGCCCTTCAGAGGTGTCCTGCTTTGAAGCAAGGGTGCTGGGTCTCTATGTCCCCTACTGTTTTCCACTACATTGACCTATCATTGGTTGAAGTTTGTCCCCAGTGAGGTTCATGACTTGGGCAAGGAAGTTCTCTTTCTCTAAGGACTTTTCCTAGAAAGTGACTCAACTAAGCAGTCTCATCTGGCAATACTCCCAGCAGTGGGGGGAAATATTTATTTCAGTTGAGAAAGGGTAATCTGGACTTTAGAGCATGACATCAATTACACTAGACTTAAAATCCTATTACTTTATCTCCATAAACATGTTCCTACCTGTCAGATCATACGTCCCAATTTCTCGTTCATGAAATACACGTGTCATCATAAGGGCACTGAGTATATGGTGCTACGTAGGTTTGCCTCCAAGGCAAGCATTAAGACTCATTAAAAAAAGAAAAAGACCACTTGTTTTTTCAGAGCTATTTATTTTAAATTATCAAAAGATAAAAGAGACAATATTTTTGGAATGTTTTGCTAAGAGGCTGAGAAACCCAGATTTTAGTGTTCTGCCTATTTGTTTTATTCATTAAACATTTAAAGGGACCAAAAAAATCAACTAAAGTAAGACTTTCAATTTAAGGATTAGGAAATTAAAGCCTAGAAATGTATATAGAAATGTTCAAGATTTTTTTCATTCATGTACTTCTCCAACGTGTCATTTATTGAGTTTCAACTATGTGCCAGACACTGCTAAATACAAGGATACAAAGTGAATAAGGCATGGGTCTTACATTTGAGGGTTTCTAGTCTAGGAGAAAGATGAAACAACAACTGCATTATAAGATAATGTGGTAACTACTCTGGAGTGGTTGCATTGTAGTCCCCCAAAGATGTGTCTGCCTGGATCCTCAGAATGTGACTTTGTTTGGAACAAGGGTCTTTGCAGATATAATTAAATATGGGATCTCTATATGAGATTATCTTGGATCTTTGAGGGTCCTACATCTGATGGAGTGTCCTCATAAAAGGAAAAAAAGGAAAAGACACAGGGAAGAAGTCCATGTGAAGACAGAGGCAGAGACTGGCATTATGCTGTGCAAACCAGAAATGCAAAGAGTCACTGGAATCTAGAGGAGACGATGAATGATTATCCCCTACAGACTTCAGAGGGAACATAGCCCTGTCAACACCTTGATTTTGGACTTCAGGCTGCTGAAACTGAGAGAATAAATTTCTAATGTCTCAAGTCACCAGGATGTCTTTTTTCTCTCTCTCTTTTTTTTTGTTTTTGTTTTTTTTTTTTTGCTGAGGAAGATTCACCCTGAGCTAACATCTGTTGCCAATCTTCCTCTGTTTTGTATGTGGACCCCCGTCACATGGCCACTGACCAGTGGTGTAGGTCCGTGCCTGAGAACCAAACCCAGGTCACCAAAGCGGAGCATACCAAACTTAACCAGTAGTCCACTGGGGCTGGCCCCAAGATGTCTTAATTTGTCCTGGCAGCCATAGGAAATGAATAGATGCTCTAACAGATGTGAGCCAAATATGAGAGGAAATAAAGTTGAACCAAACTCTTTCCGGGGTGAGTGTGTTTTTCCAAAGAACATGATGTTTGAACTGGAACTTTAGGAAAAAATAAGTGTGTACCAGGTGAAGTTAGTTTAAGGTCAGATTACTGCTTTATTTCTGTCGGTAGAGAGGGAATTGGTAGTGATGGTGATGTTTAGGCAACACTAGCTCATTACAGTCATCTTAAATTGTGGTGAGCTTATTTTAAGGATACACATGGGGATAAGTAAACAAGGATCTCAGCCAAATGGCCAAAGCCCAAAGAACTGGGCCAAAACCAAACATGCAGGCTGAGGAGGAGGAAGAATCACAGAGGAACGGAGGCCCCTGAGCTTGGACCCAGGAGCTCATCTAGAATCCAAAGCAGCTCTAGGAATCGTGGCAGCAAAGGTTCTAAGTTTTCATTCTAGCTCTCTACCACTAATTCAACTCTGCCTCTGTGTCTGTCCACTCACTTTTCTGTTAACAATTTCCTGATTTCCCCCCATATTTTTCAGCACAAACTCCAGGAAAGGAATCACATTGGCTTATCTAATAATAATCATTATTTACCTCTGGGCAATATTTTTCCTCCCAAGCCACGTCATAGGCTGCTGGTCATCCTATTCCATCTTCCTAAGGCTTTGTCTCAGGAAGAGACAATAGATGGGACAACCCCAGGAGAGGCTGTTCAGGTGACAGGCTTTCCAAAGGACATTTGTAATACACTATTGAAAGGCATTATATGTCTATCTACAGAATTTCAAGTTTATTCTTTGGATTGCAATTAAAAGATGCTTTTATACAGGGAAGTGTCATGACTAGCTGCATTTTAGGAAGACAATTATAGGACCTGTGAGAAGCAAAGACTAAAAGGCAATGACACTGGTGATCAAGATATTAGCAAGAGGCTTTGCAGGAGTCCAAGCTAGTTAAGGACAGAAGTATAACTAGAGGCCAGTGTCTTTCTACCATCCACTCCTTGGTGGTTTCATGCAGAAATCTATCTCAAATATCTTGCACACAGATCACTTGAGATGTTCTGTCTTGATCTTTGTTTTGTATCCAGTTTTGTTTAACAACAATTCATCAGTAGAAAAGTGGTGACTGAGGACTCAGGCTGCTGAGGTCCCATGTCTCTGTACTGGGTTAAAAAACACAAAAAACTTGGCACTCCAATCCGTGATTATAACAGATTGAGTTATATAAATGCCTTTTGTTTCAAAAAAGCAAAGCATCAACCAGAACACCTTCCAAAAATGGCTATGTAGTAAAGATTCAGTGCAGAGCCATTCCATTTTGCTTTAGGTAAAAGATAAGCCCATGTATTTATTATTGCCATCTTCCTTTTGCTTTCCTATTTTTCTTTTAATTAAGATACAACTTTGAGTTCTAAGAGTTCTGATCACATCATTACGAAGTCACTTTGGAGAGAGGAAGAGGAAGTGTTGGCAAGAATTGGGAGTATCTGATCCCCACATACAGAAAGCAAAAAGCGAAAAACAAAGGCTGGTGTCACCCAGGCATTTTCTGTTTTATGTTTCAAACTGTCGTTTTAAACAAACAAATACAAATATTCCTGAGCAATGGGAAAGTCAAAGCCAGTTGTTGGGTTTTTTTGGTTCCACTTTTCATCTCTCAGTGAGTTTCCTAATAGCACCTTTGACAAGTAACATGCTTTTCCACTTGTGATCAAAATCACTAAAGAATAGGCAGCTCTCTTTTCCTTTATCAGCTTCTTCTGTCACTGCTGCCCCAGGAGATTTTTTTTTTCATTCCCAAATAAAATCATCTAAGGCCACAACTAAAGGGGAGATGTTTTATAATGAATAGTTACTCCAAGATCATTTCATTAACCCTTCATTACCGTCAAATCTGATTTAACCTCCCTCAAAAGGACATAATTAAAAGTATAGGAAATCTATAGCAACAAATGACAGAGCTGGAAGAGATATGCTTCCATGCTGTGTGATGGAAAAATGTAGCTTGAGGGGCACCACCTAACCTTTTCAAGAAATCATCAGGGGCCAGCTCGGTGGTGCAGCAGTTAAGTGTGCATGTTCTGCATCGGTGGCCCAGGGCTCGCAGGTTTGGATCCTGGGTGCGGACATGGCACCACTTGGCAAGCCACGCTGTGGCAGGCATCCCACATATAAAGTAGAGGAACATGGGCACGGATGTTAGCTTAGGGCCAGTCTTCCTAAGCATAAAGAGGAGAGCAGATGTTAGCTCAGGGCTAATCTTCCTCAAAAAAAAAAAAAAAGAAGAAGAATTCAGCAGTCATAATTATGTACTAGAGGCCCACTGAGTTTCCAAAGAGATGGAAGGAAGGAGAGACGAGGACAGCATATTACAATCAAAGGCACTTAACCTCCACCTACACTGAACATTTTATGCAGTTGGTAAGAGCAATTCAGATGGAAAGCCTGGATTGAAATTTCCCATTGTGCAAGTTACCTACCCCTTAACAAGTCCTCTTGTGATTCTAGTTTCTAACCCATAGAGGATTGCGAAGATGTGACGCAATTCTGTATATAAACCTCTAAGCAGAGGGTCTGACATATAGTAGACCCCTAAAAAACGTTAGCTCCTCAAGGTAAGGTAGGCATTCCACTTCCCTTGCACTGAAGAATTGATCACCTAATGCAATGCATAAGGATTCCAGAAGGTATTACTGTTTTCTTTGATTAATTTGCTTAGTTTATTTTGATTCTAGGTGAATTTGGAAGCATTTATTTCCTCAATCACTATGCATTTTGTCGTAATATGACAGAACTATTCCTGGCCTCTGTTGCCCTCTCAGGTAGGAATATGTTTTTATTATTGTCTCCTACATGTTAGGCCACAAGCGGAAGACAGAGATGTCTATCTCATTCAGTTTTAGAATTCATCAACCATGGAAAGATTTAGCAGTTTAGTATACGGGGAAAATTTGTTCATTGTAGTCAAACAGACGTGGGTCTAACATCTCATTTCTCTAGTAATATTAATTTTTTGCACTTTCTATTTGGGGCTCACTTTCTTCATTTATCAAGAAGGAGTAATAATACCTACACAATAGTGTTAATAAGAGGACTAAGTATAGTGTTTTTAAAATGTTTATTTTGCCATAATATTAAACTTATTAGGAAGTTGTAAAAACAACAGAGAGCCTTCATCTAGCTTCCTCTAATGTTAACACTTTACATAACATAGTACAATTATCAAAATCGGAAATTAACATTAATAGAATTCAAATTCAGAGACTATTAACTAATACACAACATCTTATTCAAATATCACAATTTTCCCACTAATGTCCTTCTTCTAGTGCAGGATCCAATTCTGGATTCTGTATTACATTTAGTTTTCAAGTTTGTTTAGCATCCTCCAATCTGTGAGTTTCTCAGACTTTCTTTGTCTTTCATGACCTTGACCCTTGTAAGTAGTATTAGTTATCTTTTAGACTATCCCTCAATTGGGGCTTGTCTGATATTTTCTTGTGATTAGATTGAGGTTATACATTTTCAGCAAAATACCCAAAACTGATGTTGTGTCCTTCTCAGTGCATGATAACAGGAGGTGCATGATGTTCGTATGTCTTGTTACTAGTGATATGAATTTTGACCACTTGGTTAAGGTGGGGTCTGCCAGGTTTTCCACTATAAATTTACTATTTTCCCTTTGTAATTAATACCTTATGATTGATGAAATGTTTTGTAACCATACAAAAGTCCTTTTACTCATCACGCATTTGCCCACTAATTTTCACATCCATCAATGATTCTTGCCTGTAACAATTATTGCTTTGCTAACTGACTCATGGTGCCTTTTGATTCCATTATTCTTGCTTAATAGTTGGAATTTTACTATTAGAAAGAGCTGTTCCTTCTCCCTTATTTATTTATTCTATTATTTACTTACATCAGTATGGATTCCTGCATATTTATTTTATTCTATTGGTCATAATCCTTTACCATCATTATTTATTTTGTTACTCTAATTGTCCAAGATTTGGCCTTGAGAGCTATGTCAGGTTAACCCCTGTGCTATTTGAATATTAACTTACTTTCTGGATCAAAATATGTATTCTTGGTTCAACTTGCAATTTATTCTGCCCCAGCCTTTCAGTGTGCTATTTCTCTAAGGAACTCTGGTTCCTTTTTCTGGAGAATGGCATTTAGAAATCAAGATCTGGGTAGTAGGTATGCTAATGCTTACAGAGGTGTCATTGCTTCTAGGTCCTTCCAGCAGACAGAGCTGGGAAGTTATATATATATTCCTACATTCGTATATTTACAATTTTATATCTATCCATCTTTATACATATATCTAAAAAAACAAATTCATACCGACTCCTCTTGTCCTTTAAAGTAAGAGATCCAACCAGCACCACAGAGTTCGATCTAATATCTCTCTTTTTCTTATTTGTAACTCCTTTGCACAATATTGAGAAGCACGGCTCTCATTAGGCATAATATATTTACTTCCTTGTTCAATCTTTGTACACACACAAAGTTGTTTCAGAATTGCTAAACCATGCTCCTGTAAAAACCAATTTATGAAATAGAGGACAATGTTTATGTATAGTTCTTTTTGTCTTTAGCTTTATAGAATATATAATCAAAAAGCTCTTTCCAAAATTATTTAAATTAATTTTCTTCTACTTTTTTCCATGTACTTATATCATTTATTTGTAATAGAGTTGGATTCATTCGTTTGTATTCCATTTTGGGTTTCCTTGGCAATTTGGTTGATTTCATTAGTTCATTCATTGACTCATTTTTAGGTATATTCTAAAGAGCAGAACTACAACAAATGTGATGCTCGGAGAAGAGCAACTCTCCTCTCATCTTTTCATCCCATTCTCATCCCCCTAGTCTTTTCACCCCAATTCCATCCTCTCCCATTAGGTAACTAATCTCATTAATATCTGGTTTATCTTTCCTGTATGTATTTTTGCACAAATGATCAGATGCATATATATTTTTATATCCTGTTCCTTTTTATGTAAAAGTTGTATTACTATAGATATTCATAGGTGCTTTATTTTTTCCCCTAACAATATATCCAAGAAATTCCCCCCATATCTCTTCATAGACATCTTTCTCATTCTTGTTGAAGTCTGCATAATTCTATATTGTGAGGATACACCGTAGTTTATTCAATCCCTTTCCTGTGCATAGGCATTTGGGATATTTCCAATATTTTGCATTTATAAAGAATGCTGCAATTAATAGTGTACTTTTGTATTGTTGGAGGTATTATAATATTTTAAAAGCTTCTGGTACATGGTAAAAGTTAGTCACTAACCCTGCCAAGGGTCTGAACTCTCATGTGAGCTACATTCTAGGAGATTATTATTGGCTGTGTATGTCAGTTGTATAAAGAATAAGAAAAAGAAATGACCCAGGTTGAGAAAGCTTGGAAATCAGGAGACAGTACAAAGCACTGACTAATGGGGAGAAAGAGAAGACTAAACTTGACCTCACATAAAGAATCTGCAAAGCCAGTTCAATCAAGATGTTTTGGGAGACGAACCTCAGAGTCAGAAGATGGCCTGAGGTCACAGTAAGCGGAGTCCTTTACAAGGAATTGAGAACAACTATTGATAAACTTGTCATAAGAAAAGCAAATGACTATCATTGCAGAAGCCCTGCAAATGTGCCCTTTTTTCAAAAAGAAAATAAATTTCTTTAAAATGTTATTGGTGGAAATGTAATGGACGGAAGATGCAGGAAGTAAAATAACTTATTCTGTCTGACATTTCTTGTAAATGCATCTAGGGCTTCCTGACCCTGTCGCTCCAGTTGAGTATTCTTCCCTAAGACAATTCTCCAATTTTTATAACTTCAAATCAATGCATATTAAAAAGATTAATTTCTGGCTGTGTGATTGTTCTTTTTAACTTTATGCTAGTTTGCCTTAAGTCAAAAAGCTATTAAGAGTCCATTAATGTAGCAAAGGAAAACAGAAAATTGTTGAAATTATCTTTATGGTATGCAAGCATTCCTCCCATTAGAGGAAAGAGGCGTTTGAGATACCAATGAGCACCTTCATCCTCCTTGTCCAAATTCTAAAATAATTGAAAGAAAGACACTGATATCAGAGATAGACAGAATAAAGAAGCAGCTTTAATACTAAAAAACAGAACAAAAACAAAAAGCAAAGCAAACAAAGAAATCCAGGTTGGTGAATGAGATATAATATCTGTGACGCAATGGTCTTGTTAATGCTTCATCCTCATTGCAGGAGAAATAGGAAAATCAAAGCTTCCCTTTCGAGGGTCTGCCTAGCAGAAAATAGAATCTTCCTGCTGACAGGTTGAGTCTCAAAGTAGAAATCAGGAGAACTAAGTATGCTCAGATACATCTTTCAAACCCAATAATCAAATAAGTTATTTCTGTTGCCATGTACAGGCTGATTAAAGCTAAGGGAAGAAGCTAGGGCCCCTCTGCACGTGTAAATTAATAGTGGAAAAAGGTCGTTCTCTATATTGCAAACCCATCCCCACCACTGCAAAAAGAACTCCCAATATATGCACTTCCAAACACGAGACAGAAGAGCTGCTTTTATACTCCAGATACATTTCTCAAAGGCACATTTTTTACCTTCTGACGCGGCCGTATGTTAGGACCCTGGGGCTTGTTATATATATCTTAGTCGATTAGGATAAGCGGGATCCCGACCTCAGATGAATGCTTGGTGGCAAAGCTCTTAACAAGAGTCCTGAGGCTCCTGATCCATGATAATTAAACACTCCAAACTCCTACTGTTTCTGGCTCTCATTTTTTTGTTGTTTTTATTTTTTTGTTTTTCTTTTAATCTGATGCTGCTTTTGCATCTTGAATTAATTATTCTTCCAAAGCTCCTTGATTTGTTTGTCTCATGCAGGGAGAGACAGGTATGAGAGTTAATTAAATATCCTCTTGTCAGACAGCTGATGAAGACTTCAGTGCCACTGGTTCTGGTCTGCGTGTGTGTTTACGTTCTTAATTTCTTCTTCTTGGAAGAGAATGAAAGGTGGCAATGGCCTCCTTCTTTATTTTAATGGCTGGGTGGACTTTGCTTTGGAAAGATCAGACTATAGCCGCACAGAAGCAAAGTGGCAGCAGGGGTCCAACTGGTGCCTTATCTGACAACGCTCATAAGTAATTCTGGCCATGTTGTTGCCAAAGCCTCTTTCCTCAGCTCTGTGTTAGATGCTATACCTCCAGATCTTTTTCACTGTGTCCCTTGTGCTGATAGGGATGGACACAGCCCATTGCCTACAACGATATAAGAGGCTGTTGGAGAGAATTGTGTTGCTACAAGAAGAACAAGATTATTACAAGAGCAAATATCTGGGTGAGGGACAGGGAGTGAGCAATAGGGATACTAGCAAGGCTTAAGTGTCATCTGGGAGGAGGGAGCACTTCTTCTTTTTTCACTTTATGTGCAACAAAGAATAATTTCCAGGCGTTTTATATCTATAGTCACAGATATTGTTTCTTCATTTTAGTTTCTCTATTTAAAAAAGTATATATGTTGTCAGTGGGGAGATAATAGGTGAGAGGAAGAAATATCAGATATAAGATTCTGTCAAATTATTCTCAATATTATTTAAGAGCCGATCTCTTGTTCCTGGGAAGTTCAATCACAGTTTATCACAGGTAGCCGGACGACATATTTAAGCTATGTGCACTTATTCCTTTTACACAAGGACATAATTTCTTAAAATAAGTTATTTCCTATTTTGAAATCCCCAAGAAAAGGTGCCACTTATTTCTTCATTTGAATAATGATGAAGATTTTTTTCTGTATCATGAAAGAAATAATGAAATCCTTGGAACGCCATGGCTGCCTTTCTGGTGCCCCTTCCCTCACTAGCACGACGGTATTTTGGGAATCATCATCCACGTGTCTTGAAAAATATTTGCCTATGCTTTCCCCTAAGGAGCATATTCCTCTGAAACCACCCCCAGATCTCAGACCCTTTATCCATTAACTAAAAGTTCACGTGCATCACGCTTTTCCCCATTCGTTCCAGCTACTTGTCATATTTCCTTGAACTCCTATAATCTGTAGTTTGACCTCACTGATAATATTTTTCAGATTTAATAGCTATTTCGGTCTGTTCCCTATTCTCTTTAGTCTATTTCTTTCTTAAGAGTAGGGATTACATCTTTAGTGCACTACTGTATAAATTCAGCCTTCATTCAACAAGGTCCTGATCTCATGGAATTTATTTCTAATTGGAGATGGAGGTGGAGAAGATAGAAAAGATAAAGATGCAAATAAACATATCAACACACAGTAACAATTTCTGAATAAAGTAAAACACTGGTACGGTAGAGAGTGGCCTGAGAAGGAGGAGTTTGATGCAAGGGGAAATAGGCAGTAGGTGGATTGAATAGTCAAGGAAGGTCTCCCTGATGCTCAAGCTGAGGCCAGAATGAAAAGAAAGGACAGAGAATGCCAATATCTAGAATCAGGTGGTTTTAGGGAAAAGAAACAGAAAAAGTAAGCCCCTTAGATAGTCATGAACTTGGAATGTGCAGCAAAAGAAAGTGCTGGTGTGTGTGGGTAGGCATCATTAGAGAACGTGTAGGAGTTGGAAGTGAAGTGGAAAGGGCCATCAGGTAGCAGAACAAGTAAGCTCTTGTCAGTTATGAAAAGGAGAATCTTAAGCCAAAGGGTTGCACAGACTAATTTTCATTATTAAAGATCATTCTGGGTGCTGTGTAGGTCAGGATTGTAAGGAAGCCAGAATGACAGGAAGCAGACTAGTCATGGGTTTAAGGCACCAGCTCAGGCTAGACTGGATAGGCTTGGACTAGGGTGAACTATAGCATTTAGCCCTAAGCTTTGTTGAAGAACAAATAAATGGCTGATTAAATAAATGAAAGGAAGAGGAAGGTTTCCTGGAATGAGGAGCTCTCCACTTTGAAAACCTCCTTTTATGAATCAGGAAATTCTGAGGCAACACTAACCTGAACCTGAACCCTAACCTGAGCCTGAACTCTAACCCAAACCTGAACGCTAACTCAAACGCTAACTCTAACACAAACTAAAGGAATTAACAGGGGAAATTACGCTGGGCAAAAGGCCTTTTTCTCCTTTGGATTTTTTTATTTAAGTTTAATAAAGTTGTACATTTTTAGATATAGACCAAGGATTCTGGAATTCATGTACAGCAGAAAGCACAAACTCCATGTCTCAATTAACATTCCTCCAAGTAAGAGGCTCTCTTCTCTCTTTTGGCCTGAGCAGAACTGAACTAGCAAATGGGAATCCAGGTCAATGCAGTGTTAAATGAATTAGGCCCCAAAGTATAGGAACCAAGAAAATCTATGTCTCATTATCTCATAATGTCCCTAATTGTATCAGTTGTAAACCCTCGAAATACCCACCTCGGTACTCCAGTAGGATTCTTTTCTACTCTGATACCTTGAAATTTTGTGCCAACTTGGAGAATTATTTCTCTGTTTACCTTTGAGTTTTGCCTCCACAAATCAAGTGAGATATTCAGAAAGCACAAATTGGGTCTTCTAATATCATTATACTCTCAGCGTCTGCAAGGTCATGCATATAGCTGGGGTTCAGTGAATGTTTGGTGACACCACTAGTGACAAAATCATTCACCACCCCTACAATGACCACTCTGAAATTTGACATAGGGGAAATTTATCTGCTGATGAAATCCTTTCCAGGTAATCTCAAGTCATACCCAGGTGGGTAGTTGTCTCTGTAGGATTGTTGCACCTTGCCCTCCTGCTCATGAATCTTGACCCTTGACCATTGATTTTGTTTACATTGAGATTTTTGGACAATCCCTTCTCTTCCCAAGGGCAGTGACAAGTTGATATGCTAATACCTGGTTCTTTCTTATGCCTGTACTACTCTTCATTCCTAAGAAGAAAGATGCTATGTCAGTAAAGTACATTTTTATTTCTTTTGCATTATCCGGCAAGAATAAGATGGGTCAAGCCACATAACTGCCTTAAAGATGTGGCATTTAGCAACCCTGACTGCTCCTTTAGCCTGAGCTAAATGTGCATAGTAACCTTAAGGTGAAGATTTTCATTGGCCCTTTCTTAAATGCCTAGCCTTCCTATTCCCCGAGGATCTTGAATGTTTTCTTTGCAAATAAAAATGTCAAAAGGTCTATTTATAAATTTATATTTAATGACCCAGCAGAAAAATTTTGGCCAAGAATGTATTTGTTTGAGGAATAGTTCTAAGTTCTGAATCAGCTGGAGGGTTGTGGATAATTGTAAAAGATCCTCCTGGTTCCTGAAACACATCGCCCTTCACCCTCATTCTCACCTTGTCAGACATGCTGTGCCCTGCTTTGAGCTGGAGGATGAGCAGCCCAGTTTACTCTGCTGTGGGACAGTGTGATGAGAATCAGCCCAGAGACGAAATTTTTAAAGATGTTTTATTAATGTGTCCCTGGACTGTTCATTTGCTAAGGGTTTACAAATGCTTTATCAATTATTAATGGTCTTGATACCTAGCTTTAAAAAAAAAATCCTTAAAGTTGGGAAGCATATGGGCATTGAATAATTCACATCCACTGCCACTTCTACTAAACTAATGCCTTTTAACAGATAAGGCCAGAGTAATCTGGATTAAATTTGTTTCTCTCCAGGTTTGTTTCCTTTTCACTCCTCTAAGAATGGGAACTATACTTGCAAGAACAAGGCGTGTCATCTAGTTGTTAAAATTGGAAACAGGGAGCCAGGGCTTTCATGGTTTCAAGCTAGTGTTTCTCCTGACCTTGGGTAACTGCTGGAAAGTCATTTAACAGGTCTCTCTTCTTGACATTTTCAGATTTCTCTGGCTTTATTCTGCTACTCATTTCTAAATGAATTATTGAAGATGAATTTAACCAGCCACCCATTAGTTTGCGCTTTTCTCACTCTTCATATATCACTTTTCGCCTGGCTTTTTTCCTTGCAGAGATAGAAACCACGACTAGTTGTGCATTCTGGCTTTGAGTAGATGCTTTTTCTGATTTCTCACTACTTCACACTTCCATTTTGTTGCTTTTAACCAAATGCAGTTAGAAATCAAAAGGCATTTTGCATTCCATGTGTGTGGGGGGTTGTATTAATATATGGACTTTTCAAGGTCAAGGAACACAGTGCATTTTCAGACAGATCAGCTTCCAGATAGAACGCATTTAAAGTGGGAAAGCTTCTAGGATGAGCAGCATACAGTGATCAAGATGAAACCTGTTGATCAGAGCCCCTTGTCTGAGTTGTGCTATATGGGCCTGGGATAACTAAACTGGCTATAGAAATTGGTCCAGGCAAGCACAACTAGGAAGTCCAGGATAATGGATTTATTCCAAGAGATCCAATCTGGATGAAAAGGCTTAGCAACAATAGATCTCAGGTAGAAGGCAAGAATTTGTAAGACAGACATTCTTGCATCTCTGTTCTTCAATATTGGAATATTATAGGACCCTAACCAGTAGTTGGGGATGTGAAGAATTAAGATTCAACATAGTGATGTAGGGAAATGGAAAGAGTCACACAGTATCTGTTGGATACTATGGACCAATCTGGAATTCCTTCCAAAGGACCAGAAGAAACTTCGAGAATATAGTTCCGCATATTTACTTTAGTATCAACTCCACGGCAAAGCAGAAACATAGACCTGTGGACTGACTCATGGACCCAGCCGCAACACACACCTGACATTGGGCCTGAAATTTCAGCATTTCTGTCTCAGTACCAAAGTTGTGCTCTTCTGTCTGCTCACCTGATCAAATTCCTCTTTGTATGGGTACCTGATATAAAACTGAAGTTGATGTTTCTGAGTTGAACCTTGGATTGCCAGTTGTATCTCTGAAGAATTTTATCTCTGCTCTCATTTCTCTACACTTATGTCAGCTTTCTGTTAACTCCCTTTCTTCACTAAGCCTGAAAAATCCTTCCCAGCGTGTCATGTGACTCACAGATCTGGACAGTCAACACTGACTATCTTTTATGAATACTCCAATCCCAAGCTGCAAGCGTGACCAGCAAAAAATTAAATGCTAAGCCCCACAACATGTTTGGGCTGAGACTGGTGATTTCAGTTCTGCTCCTGTGGGATTGATTCCGGAAGACAGAGTCTGTCAGCCAAGTTTCCAACAGAAAACCAATGACACAGTCAAATTAGGATAACTTAAGGAGGGTTCATTCTCAAAGGCCCTACTTCCAAAAGAATGGAGGTAGGGGAAACCACAAAGCAGAGTTTAGTAATCCAGGGCTTTTGTCTCATAAGCCCAAACATATGAGGTGAGCAGGTAGTTCCTGAAACCAAAGAGGAAAGAGTGTTGTGGAGTTGTTGCCTGCCTTGAGAGGAATAGCACTTCCATGCCAGAACACAGCCTCCCTGGGGTGATCATAGGAAAAAAGTTAAGGGAAAAAGCACCCTGATCTCCCCCTCCTTCCTCATTTGATATCTAAATGGGATCCCCATTGGCTGAACCCACCTGAAGGCCAGAGGACATGGGAAATCACTCATGCAATCCCTAAAGGCCAGCATCCATCCCTGGCGCTATCACCACACCAACCCAACAAGAGTATAGAAAAGTGGAGAGTGGATCTGGAAAGGCAAAAGGAACGGAACTCAGGAAAGCCAAATCCATAGTTGGGATTCATCAATTAATCAGCTGAGGATAGGAGCCAGGAAACTTTAGGGTAAGAGAGAAAAAGCAGGGGCTGATATCAGTGTCCGTTTACTCTGCATCAAATCATAATAAGCACAATCAACACACTAGGTGAAAACTAGAATCAGTATCTGTGATTCTGTAGATCAAGTGTAATCAAACTACAGCCCTTTAGCCTGGGCCAAATCCAGCCTCTGCTTATTTTTGTAAATAAAGTTTTATTGGAACACAGCCACACCTATTTGTTTACATATTGCTTTTGGCTATTCTCATGATACATCTCCAGATGAGTAGTTGCAGCAGAGACCATATGGCCAACAACATCAAACATATATAAGCTCTTTAATTCTATGGAAAAATTTGCTGAGTCCTGCTGTAAATTGATCTGCAAAAGGAGCACATGTAAAGTATCTTGTATGGTGTGGAGGGGTAGAGGTGGTGAGAAAGTAGTAAGTGGTAGTTTTCTATCCCTCCTTCCCTATATGCCTTTCTAATATATGCTTCTGTGACTCATACACAATATGGGCTTTATTTTCAAATAAATACATTGCAATGCCAGGTCAATCATGTTTGATTCCACCATGGTTCTCTACTTTCCCTGTCTGGCCATCTTTTAAATAGTGAGTAGGTTGAAAGTTGTTATGGTAAGACAATATGGTATTCTTAGAAGCCTATGAAGATAATAATAGTGATAATAGAGAGATACCTAAAAATTTTCTATGACCCAGGCTGTTTTCTAAATTTTCTGCTTATTTAACAGAATAAATTGCTCAAAACTTACAATAGCATTATGAGTAGGTACTTTTATTATCATTGCCATTTTATAGATGAGGAAATAGAGGCACAGAAGGGTTAATTAAAGGGCCCAAGCTCAAGAAACTGGTAAGTGACAGAGCTGAAATTCAAACCCAGGTAGGCTGCCTCCAAAGTTTCTGTTCATATCCCCTACACGATGCTACTTTAGCTTTTGAACTCTATGACATCCAGAGGGTCATGAAACAGTATATTCTAATGATGGACATGTCTCAGCTAATGGAAAGTAAAACATACCAAATGAGAATTACCATTTTTAAATATCTTTATAGTGGAATCAGCACCCAAACTATATCAATTATCTAATTTAATGATTTAAAATATACATCTAGAGTTCACAGCTCTGAATTATAAAAAATCAGCTACTTACTTGGCAAAGAGTGAAGTCTTGACTAACAGAGATTTCTAAGGAGGAAAAATAGAGCCGTAAAGTAGAGAATGTCCTGAATGTTTTTATCTTATTCCCTTAATAAAAACATCCATGGGATAAAGAGGCATATATACGGACAAATGACTAAATCTATGATGAGCTATGTGATGAGGGTTGGAGAAGTCCCTTCAGGAAATTTACAAGTGTTTCCCAAACTAATTCATTGGGCTAGTTCATGACTCAGTTCATGCAATTTTCTTGTCAGGGTTCTTTTTCTCCTAGTCTTAGTTTGGTTGAAGCAAATGATATGCATGCATCATTTTCCCTGAAGCGCTCTCAAAAATGTCTATCACAAAGCTGTTGCTAAACTTTTCTTTCCAGTATCTGATTTTAATTGGTTCACCTCTTGTCATTGAGAAATCACTTTGTTTGGAATTTTCAAGACACCTTTTATTCCTGCTCACACGAATATAATTAATGTGTTTTGTGCTAAGGCAGCAACATAAAATATAAGTTTTTTCTTGCTGTTCTGAAATTACCAGCTTAGTACTGAGAATAAATGATGTACCTTTAAAATGCCTGCAATTGAAAAGGAAATGTTTTCTGGATGAATTGGATTTTTATTTGTTTTTACTTGTATGATCTTTAAGATCCCCCATTCTCATTTTATCACTGAATTATAAAACAGTGTTGAAATGATCCCCTAAATGGTGTTCCAGGCCCTGTCCCTGCATTCAGAGAGCACTTCATCTAAACCCTGTCAGAGAGACCCATTCATTCTCTCATTCATTCAATAAATATTTATTGAATACTTAGCATAGGCCAAATACCCCAACCATCCCAAGTGACACAAAGATGAAAAGACAGTGCCTCTTCCCTTGATTAGCTCACACTCTAGAAGAGAAGACAGATTCAAAGAAAAACATAACATACTTTATAACAAGTTCTTGTGCATATAGCTGGGGAAACTCAGAGGACATGGTAGGTTATTTTCCTCAGGGATACTAGAGCAACTACACCAGGGAGTTGACATTTAAAGATGTCCAAGAAAGGCCATTCACAACTTTCTTTAAATTTAAAATTACATATTTAAAGTCAGGTAAAGATACAGTTTAAAAAATTAAAAATATATATTTAGAAAAAGGTTGACTAAATGAATGACGCCCACATCTGGGGCATTCACCATAGAGTTGAACTCATTATGAAACAGATGCATTTTAGATAGCAAAGTACTTACAATTTTTTTTTAAAGTTCAGCTTGAAATCAGGGTTTTGCCCCAAGTTAACCTTGTATTTTGTCTCTAACATGGATACTGAAAGGTGTAGATAGATCTCAGCTCTCTATTCTATGCCTCTGCTCAATTGTTCATCCCTGCATTCACAGCCTGTCTTCGTTGCGATAGCTTTATAAAAAGTCCTGATATCTGGTAAGGCAAGAACCCTCCCACTTCTCCAGAAGCTCTTGGGATTCTTGGCCCTTTGCTCTCCCAAATAAGCTTTCCAATCACATTATTTCATCCGTATCAAGTCCATAAAGACTTTTGGGAACTATTTGGAATTGGATTGAATATATAGATAAACTTGCTTAGAATTTTATCACAATATTCTTCTCCATGAAAATAATGTATATTTCTATTTATTTAGATCTTTTAAAATATCCCTTAATACACTTTTATAATTCTCTTCCGTGCTCTTCTCTTCTCCTTCTCTCTTCTCTCTTTAGAATTCTAAAAGTAACTGCAAGACACCAGAGATTCGGCAGCCACACCTGATCTCACATCGCCCAGCTATCTGTAAATGCCTAACCTCAGTTTAGGTTCAATGCCCTATTGCTTTCCTCTGAAGCTTTCCCTGATAAATTTTACCCCACTATGATCGCTTTCTTGCTCTTTTTCCCTTCCATGCATATTGCTGCTTGACTTCAGAATGTAGTTGTTATCAGGACTTTTCACTGATTTTTAGTTGTTCTCTCTTCAGCAGTTTCCAATAACATGTTTTGTCTCCCCATAAAAGCCTATGACTGCTGTCTACTTTGTAATTCCTCTCCTGGACTTAGTAAAGGGTTTGGTATTAGTTAGACTGGCACTCAAAATTGTTTATTAAAGGAACAAAAGGCTTCAACAAATGCTTCTTTTATCCAAAAAGCCTCTCATTTTCAGAGTCAACCTCACTTCCTGATAGATCACGAGGAAAGAAAGCTCTCCTTCTCACGGTTAGTTTCTCTTCCAGGCTTGTCAACATGGCTTTCTTCACACTGAGGAAAAACAATGTGTCATTTAGTATCAAACTATTTGCTTTTCAAATCGAATATCTCGGAATAATAAATCATAAAAGAAAGGCTATGAATCAAAAATGCCACCTGAACACATCCTGTATTTTTTTTTTCTCAGCACGGCCCAAAGTAACTGCTACATTAGGATGAATCATCAGATAATCAACACAAAAGACCTCATTTGAGTTCATTATTCATAGTGAAAGGCTGGCTTGGAGTCCTGATACAATTCGGAACTTTGGTTTACAGAGATAATAAAAACATTCAAAGATATGTCATACTAACCTGTGTCCCCATCTCCATATAAATGAGATGAGTCCTCCCTAGACTGGCCTCAGCCTCACAAGGGGGCCTCCTCCTCAGTATACATCCTCTAAACAGCCTCATTTTTGGCAGCACCACCATTTAGGGTGGTCATTCTGTGCTTTGGTGAAACAGCGTTC
Organism: Equus przewalskii; assembly: GCF_037783145.1. Lineage (NCBI taxonomy): Eukaryota > Metazoa > Chordata > Mammalia > Perissodactyla > Equidae > Equus > Equus przewalskii. The sequence goes on along the minus strand of NC_091858.1, from coordinate 9,225,008 downwards.
CTTCTTCACTAAGATGTTCTTTATTCATCCCTCTGCCAAGTCAAACAGTACACTGATCTTTAAAGACTCCAGTCATACCCTACCTGAAGAAAGGAAGCACATTTATTTGGCCATGTGTTCATTCAGCAAGCATCACTGAAGGTCCAGTCTGTTTGCGACAGTCTGCTTGGTGCTGATGGAAGATGGAGTAGACCAGATCAGATCTCTGCCCCAACAACTTACACTGAAGATGAAGCACCAGAAGAAGGATGACTTTATACACGTGGATAGTTAAATGGAGACACAACAGATGTCTAAAAGCAGTACAGAGAGTTGCTGCCTCCTCTGTTTCTGAACAGACCCTCAGAACAGTATGTACTCAGCAGAGAACAAAAAGTGCTACGGGAGTGAGGGACCAGGAGAAGGGCATTGTCTTTGTAGACAGGAGACCTCTAGTCCAGTTTTATTCTTACCACAAACCAGCTCGGTGACTGAGGACAAGACGTGCTCGCTCCTCTATACAACTGAGTTTCCTCATTTGTAAAACGAGAGGAATTTAGGCAATGATTTCTAATTTTATCTTCAGCTTTGTCTTTTTATAACTCTATGAAGCTTCATTATGAAGTCAACCACTGTAAAAAGAAAAAATGGAACATCTCCATGTTGCATTCTTCACCATCAGTTCCAAACAAAACCACGGCTATGATAGACAACCCAGCGAATGGCAATTCTAAACTTTAGGAGTCATTTAAGATAGTAAAATTGTGTTTGGAGTGCAGCAACTGAGGTGCAAATGTACAGTATTCACAGACTATACAAGAGATACAGACTTTGAATAAATTTCATTATCTTTATACTAAAGTGTTATACTTTATATAAATTACCTTTATAGTAAGTTTAATTTTAACATATATTATATTTTTAATATAAAACATTTACTTTGTTCTTTAAATTAAAAGGGATTTGTTTAGAAAGATGAAAGCATCAGTGACTTAAAATTTCATCTTAATGCATGTCTGTATTTTATACAATAACTATGTATTACTTTAGCAATATGGCAAAACATTTTAAATTTAATTTATTTTTAAAATAAGTATTGTGTGAGGTGTTGTTTGAATGAGTCTAATATCAGTAAACTGGAAGTGAGTGATACCTCCAAGTTTCTGGAACCACCATCACCCAAATGAAGTAACCCATGAGTCTTCAGTTTTGAATCTACCCTCATTCAGTCTATGCAACAGATGGAGTCTCTGACTTCTGGATCTGCCATCACCTCACAGAGTGAGAAGTCCCCTGGCCACTAAGCTCAGTGTCCATTCACATCAAGGTGACTGTAGAAATAACATATACCTTCCTTTCCTCTCTGTTTTTATAAGATATTCCCATTAGTCCTCTCCCCAATGATCATTTCCACATTTCTCTGAAGCGTTCCTCAATCCTGTCCTCCACCCCTCCCCAGACCCCCCAAACTCTATTTCCTCTATGAAATTGCGGCTCATTGACCAACCAGCTTTTCTCAATCTTTCAACTTCTTTTCTCATTACCTTGACTGACAGCTATCCATCTTTTGAGGGTACTGCCTCCTCTATACCCTCCGAGGTTGTGGCAGTTTGTTTTCTCAAACTTTATATTTTCAAACCAGACATGGAACTAGAGCCATTCTTGCTACCCATCGCTGCCTTAAGATCATTATCTTACCAATATGATTTTAAGTCTATCGCTTCAAGGCTCATGACATTCAGTTACATCATCCTCTTCTGCTCTCTACCATTATCATTTATCATGCCTCTGATAACTCCTTCTCATTCATCAAAAACTTTGGTACCTGGGATAAGCTTTCTCCTCCCTCCAAGTGCAGCTCTCAGTCAGAACAACATTAACATCTGGTTCCCTGACTCATCTGAACATGCCTCTCTGTTTCTCACCTCATTTCCAAGGACATTCTCCCCGTTGCCTTTCATTATTCATAACGGCTCCACCTCCCAAACTCCGATTTAAACATCTCATTTCAAACATAGCCTTTTTCTTTATCCAGTTTGCTTCTTTTGTAACTACCGTTACCACCCACTTGGAAAAACTATCTTTCTTGATTGCTCTAACTCTAAGAAAGACTTCTTGTTTTCCTCTAATATCTAGGCTTCCCCTATTTCTCAGTAACAGAAAACTTGAATGCTGTCTTGGCACATGGACGTCTGGATAAACATCAAATTTTTCAGCGTCTCCTTCAGCTAGTGGCGACTATGAGACCACAGTGTGCAACTGCAGGTAGTGTCTCTAGAGCGAGGTACATGCCTTGCTTGTCCTTTCCTCTTTCCAGCTCATCAGAAAGTAGACATAATGTTGGAAATGCAGAAAGCCTCTTGTTTCAAGCAGTGACCTTGGGATTGGGTCACATCCAGCTGATGAATCAGGTAGGATGCTGTGAGACACAATAGTAGTCACACATGGACTATCACTAAACTTATTGAATGTTGAAAGAAAGTAAATTTATCTCTTGTTTATGCCACTGTTATTGTTATTATGGGTTTGTGGTTTTGTTTTTAGTTACTCATGGTTGAACCTAATCAGAACTAATATACAAATTATCCACTCTCTCCATACCGATCTCTGAACAGCTGATCACTCAGCTGGCAAAAGGCAAACAACACAGAAGATGACTTCCATTGAAAATTTATGATACAACCCCACATGGTCCTTCAACATTACTCAGAAGTCATCCCATATTTCTCCTGTCAACTTGCTGTACCACCCTCCAAGACTGTTTCAATCCTCCTTTGCTCTCTTCAAACTATCCCATTGACTTTTATCAACTTCCTATTTTACCAATGAAATATAATCCATTAGACAGGAATTTCTTCATTTTCAAGATGTTAAACCAATAAACCTACCTTATTCGTCACTCTTCTGTATATGACTAATCCACCTTTCATTAACTTCTCAAGAACCATTGCACTATCAATTATTGCTTCTCCATTTTACACTCAGTTTCTCAATCTCTGATACATCATTTCCAATGTTTTTGTTGTTATTGTTGATAGGACTATTGTTGCTACTGTTTTAAACATTCAAGCCCTTCCCCTTTTAAAGAGGAAAGTATGCTCACTCAGATCCTCATCCCTACCACTTTTTCTCTCTTCTCTACTTATCTCCTCCAGTTTGGAGTCAATTACTCAAAGGAGCTGTCTATTCTTACATTCTCATTTTTCACCTTTCTCTCACACCTCCACACACTGAAAATTGGAATCTAGTCCATTATCCTACTGAAAGAGCTCCTACTAATGACACCATTGTCTTCCATATCACCAGATATTTTTCAAATATTATTTTACTTGACCTCTTGACAGCATTAGGTGTCATGGCCAATTTTTCTTTCTTGAAACATTATTTTCCCTTAGGTTTTTTGAGTCAGTGTTATCTTGGTTTTCCTTCTAGATTTTTGTCAATTCCTTTTCTATTTCCTCATTTGCTTGTATTCATCTATGAGGCATTAAAGATGAGAGTGACTCAAGACTCCTAGTCGATCTTCTCTTTCTCTTCTTAGGGATTTTATCCAAAATCATAGTCAAATTTACCACAAATACAATTAATTCACAAATTTAGATATCAAGCAAAACCTTCTCCTTGGATTTCCAGAACCCATTTGAGTTGATCTATTTCAATCCCTTAGAAAAATGCCTTGCACACGTTAAGTGCTATATAAGCATTACCTATCACTTTTATAGTATGTCCAACTTCATTTGTGATATCTTCCTTTAGATGTATCAGAGGCACCTCAAGCTCACTATGTTCAAAATGAAACACACATTCTTCTTCTGCCACCATATGTGGTCTTCTTCCAATGTTTCTCTTTCAGAGAGAGCCACCATCTACCATCTAGTTGTACAAAGTCAGAAACCTGATAGTCTTCTTTGATAATTTCTGCTTATTAATTTACCTACAAAAATATCACAAATCCCTTTACTTACCTCCCTCTCAATCTTTACCCCTCCTGCCCCATTGCTATCTTCTCTTGCCTAAATTATCGCAACAGTTTCCTAACCACTTACTCCAATACCTTTTCTCTATTTCTCACTTTGCAGCTGGAGTGAATTTTGAAAATAAAAATCCATTTGTGTTCCTCTGTTCCGTAGCATACACGTGATCTTAGGAAAAGAGCAAATGCCTCCTTGTGGCCAGAAAGGCTCTTTATAGGAATTGACTTCTCCAGCTTTCTCTTGCGCTTTGCTCTTTCCCACCATCATTCGCACTCACTGCCGCTGACCTTTTGGTTCATCATAGTGTTCATGCTCCATCCTATCATAGGCCTTTGCACATGCTATTTCCACTGCCTAGAAAAATTTCACTTCTTCATCTACGTAATTTCTGCTTAGCATATGAAAGCCTTTTCTGTGCTCCCTTACAAGGACTCCCAGAGCACTGTGCACCTCTCTCCCTTAGCTCTTGTCATTATCCCAATTTCACATTTGTAAGATAAGTTGATTATTGTGTATCTTTCCCAACATCCCTGAAGGCAGAGTTTGTTCCTCTTTGTACCTAGGCTGTAACAAAGTTTTTTGGCACCTAGTAAGTGAGAAACAAATATATACTGAACTGATGAATGAACAAGTGCCTGAATTAACTTATCTCTTGTGAAGACTGTCCAGGAATATTTCAACTATCCTTTTTGTTTTTTTTAATCTCTTTTTTCTCCATGAAACCTCCTATAGTAAGCAAAGATTTTCAAAACCATTTTACTGATGTTAAAGCTGAACTTAAAATTGGATAGCATTCTACTTTTAAAAGGCATAGAAGTATAAAAATATTTGATGGCTCATTACTTGAATTATGTGTACGTGACAGTAGAAGTTTCCTCTCTTTTTGTCCCCACCCCCTCACCTTGTTCTCCTCAACCTCAAAAGATTTTTCCTTGAAGGTGAAAATGATTCCCAAGGGAGAGTCAAAGACTGTATATGTAAGGAGTGTGAGAGAGGCCATGGTGGCTTTATACCTGGACAGGGCCCCAGATATGTGTGGGATTCTATGGAGAGACTCTTCAGGTACTTAAAAGAAATAAATGAAGGGTACCAAGTGGTGGTGCCCCGTCCAGTATTGCAGCCAGGCCCAGTCCTAGGAAACATAGTACTGACCGAAGTCTAGCAAAGGAAAATAGCATTCTTAGTTATCTAGTACTGAATGAGACAAGAAATAACACTGTTTGGAAGTATTGCAAATAGCGCTCCCTATATATGATTAATTGCCAAATGAGGGGTAAAAACAATAAGTGTTAATCTTAGCGGAGAAATATTTGTTAAGAGCTGAGGGAAATTAGGAGGATTTGTGGACGAAAGGTACTAGAGTTGGGCATTGATGGATAGAGCTTTACTAGATAGGGAGAATTAGAAAGAATATTCTAATCAGGAGAAGTAGTGAGGAACATGGGTTTGAAGTAGCACGATATTTTTTAAGGGGAGGTGAGTAGCCAAGTCAGACTGGATTTGAGAATTTATGTGAGAGATCAGGGGGGATCTAAAGGTAGGAATTATCTCACTGACAAGGAAGAACTATTAAACGTTTGACTAAGGGCATTTTAGGGATATGAACTTACTCAAAGTCATTCAAAAGAGAATGAAGCAGACAGAATACAGACAGAACAGGGAGAATTTCACCAAGTATTCCACTGACATACGCTGAATAAATTGTCAAAGGAGAAAGAAACTAGAATTTATTGAGTACATATTATGTATTTGATCACATTAGATATTTTACATACAATATGCCACTTTACCTTTAAAAATCATAAAAAGTATCAATTATTATCACTATTTTAAGATATTTAGATTTAAGATATAAAAGTTCACAAATGTAGTAAATCGTGGACTGAAGATTTGAACCTGGGTTTGTAGGATTATAAAACCTGTATTCTACAGTTTAGCACATCTTTGGTAATGGAAATGTAAAAGGAGAGTTGGAAAATAAGATTTATATTATGAAATGTAGCAAGAAAAAACTTGATAAATATTTGAAAATTAATATAAAAAGAAAGCAGAGCTGATAGATAATTTTTAAGTGATATTTTGAGCCTTGATGACTAAGAAAGAGAGAAAGAGGAAAATCTTTTTTAAATTACAAAATGATCAGTTAGATTTTGAACATGTTGGGCATGCTGTGATGGATGGACATCTCATAAAGTAAGTGGGAAACACATAGCTGGTGCTCAGAAGAAGCAGGGATATTAAATTAGGAGTTTTATCTAGTGACATCCATTATGACCTGGCCCCAATGTCCCTCTAGTGCCCACCTCTTTGAATCAGCAGCTATTGAATTAGCCTTGCCTTGGGGTAAAGGTTTCTCAAGTTGCCTACTAACCAAGAATCATGATTGGTAGCCCCAAAAGTTTAACATCGACCTGGAACTTTTGCTGAGTTTGGTCTAGTCTGTTGCCTCTAAACTTTGACTTTGTGTCTTAAAACAAGTCTTTACCTTGCATCCCAGTTCTAGTACCTGGGATATTTTCCTGTTATGTGAGACTAAGCCCCTGCTCCAGTTTCTTGCGTGACTCCTACATTTTTCTAGATAAGAAATTTTACCTCCTTCTCATTCTGTGCTTTTAGGACAGATATTCTGCACTAAATAAAGATAAGCAGGCTGTGATCTGGACATATGGGGCCAGTCATTGCTGCTTATCTTCCTGTCAGTTGCTATGCGTTCCTATGGAAGGACCATCTACAAGATCATTTCCACCTGCATCTCACATGTTACACTAGCTCCATCTGAACAAACAAGACAAAAAAAAAAACAAAGTAAACAGAAACAAACAGAAAATCTTCTCTTGACTCCACCCCAGCTGTCACCTTTTTTTTTCTTCTTCTTCTCTCCAAAGTCCCCCAGACGTAGTTGTATATTCTAGTTGTAGGTCTTTCTGGTTGTGCTATGTGGGATGGCCACCTCAATGTGGCTTGATGAGTGGTACATGTTCCAGCCCAGGATCCGAAACAGCAAAACCCTGCGGCCACTGAAGCAGGGGGCGCGGAATTAACCTCTCAGCCATGGAGCCAGTCCCCCAGCTGTCACCTTTTGTAGTAAAAAATTTTTACATACAATAAAGATTTACAATGACTCACATATACATAAAAAGCAGTTAGTGATTAAATCTGGTTCTCTGACCAACAAAGAGACAGAAGAGGGAATGGGCTAAAGTTCTTTACTTTGAAATGGAGAACGGTAGGAGTGTCCAGGCTGGGAAATTATAGGATTTAAATTAAGATGTTGGAGAGTAGGCACCAAATCCCCAGTGTTCTCCCAGCACAATTTCAATCAGTTTCGTATCAGGTGACATGACAGTCACTACACATGTCCTGAAAATCCCAGACAGCCACAGGATCCAGAATCGACCCTGTGTGTATTTGGATAGGAGTGGACAACTCCTATGTGTTGGCAAATTGCAGTCACCACGTGGACAAATGTGAATTACAGAGCCGGACCCTCGGAACTCCCAGCATGATAGTTACCCAGGTCATTTCATTAACCTTGAAATAATGGCCCTCCACATTTTATACAACTGAAAATTTTGGACTCTGTGCATTGGATTATGCTAGAGTTTTCTGAAACCATGCTCTGTTTCCATTACTGTTTGACCCTCTGTAATCTGGTTTTACTCTCTCCCACTTCACAGAAACTGCTTTTGTCAAGGTCACTGATGATAACCATAGTGCTAAATCGACTGCACAAATTATTTGTCTTTATTTTACTTGACCTGCATTCAATATACTTGAGCACATGTTCTTTTTTCTCACACACTCCTATCTTGACTTCCATGACAACATCCTCTGTTTCTTTGGTTTTTTTCTTACCTCAAGGGCCATTCATTCTCAAGTTTCTTTGATGTCTTACCTTCTTCAATCTGACCTCTAAACGCTGGAGTCCCTCAGGGCTCCCTCCTAAATCGTTCTCTATGTCTAGATGATCTCATTAACCTCTATGGACTTAAACAGCATATTTATGTTCCTTATTCTCAAATTCACATTTCTAGTATCGGATTCTCTTTTGCATTTTAAGATTGCATATCCAACGGCCATCTGAACTTGATTTTCTCATAGACACTCAATTTATTAAATCATAATTTTATTGTAATCAATTTTGTTTTCCCACTCTTCCCATCTGTCCCCAGAAATATCCCCTACTTCTAAATTTTCCACCTAAGCATTTTCAAGGGTGCTACAGTCAGAATCTAAGGAGTGATCCTTGATTCTTTTCTCTTCTTTTGTCCTCTATTCATTTCATTATCATTTCCTGTTAACTATGCGTATAAATTATATTTTAGAGTTATGGACTTCTTCTATTTCCAAAATCATCCCCTTAGTCAGATCATGGGTCATTTCTTATTTGAACTACAACAATATACTACCGCCCCGTCTCTCAGTACTCTCACGCCCCTCCATCTCTTCTTCACGTACTGGCAAAAGGAATACTCTTAAGGGGTAAATTAAACAATATCACTCTCCTGCACAAACTCCCTCAGTGACTTCCCTTTCAACCCAGAAAAAACTCAATTTCTTTAACTATCCCTGCACAAATCTGTCTCAGAACTGAAACTCTATCCCCATTTCTTGCTAAATGTTAGCCCCATCCATCTTTTCTGAGATACTCTGACATACAAGGTCTTTGTCATCTCAGAACTTTTGAATTTACTGTTCTTCTTCTATGGGATGATTTCCCTCTGTTCTCCTGCCTGTGGGTTTCAGCATAAATGCCACCTCCTCAAAGAAGACTTCCTTAATCATCCTAATTAAAATTGGTCCCTTAAATTTTTTTTAATTCATTTTTTGTTGAGGTAACATTGGTTCATAACGTTACATAAATTCCATGTGTACATCACCACATCTCAACCTCTGTGCAGACTACATCTTGCCCACCAACCAAAGTCCACCTACTGTTTATCACTGCACAATCTGCCTTTTCATCCCTCTCCCCGCTCCCCCTTCCCCTCTGTTAACCACCTGTCTATTATCCATGTCTATGTGTTTGTTTGTTGTTGTTGTTTTTTACCTTCCACATCTGTGTGAAATCATATGGTGTTTGTCTTTCTCTGTCTGTTTTCCACTGAGCAAAATATCCTCAAAATTTATCCATGTTGTCACAAAAGGCAAGTTTTTGTCTTTTTTATGTCTGAGTGGTCTTCCTTTGTATATATATATATAGCCACATTTTCTTTATTCATTCATCTGTTGATGGGCAGTTAGGTTGTTTCTAAGTCTTGGCTATTGGGAATAATGCTGCAATGAACACAGGGGTGCATATATTGTTTTCGAATTAGTGTTTTCGTGTTCTTTGGATCAATACCCAGAACTGGAATATCTGAATCATATGGTAGTTCTATTTTTAATTTTTTGAGGAATCTCCATACTGTTTTCCATAGTGGCTACACCAGTTTACATTCTCACCAAACGTGTATGAGGGTTCTCTTTTCTTCAGAGCCTCTTGAATACTTGTTATTTCTTGTCTTTTTAATAATAGCCATTTTGATGGGCGTGAGGTGATATCCTAATGTAGTTTTCATTTGCATTTCCCTAATAATTAGTGATGCTGAACATTTTTTCATGTGCCTGTTGGCCAACTGCACATCTTCTTTGAAAAAATGTCTGTTCAGAGCCTCTGCCCATTTTTTAATCAGGTTGTTTGTTTTTCTGTTGTTGAGTTATATGAGTTCTTTATATATTTTGGATATTAATCCTTTATGGGGTATATGATTTGCAAATATCTTATCCCAATTGTTAAGTTGTCTTTTCATTTTGTTCATGCTTTCCTTTGCTGTGCAGAAGCATTGTAGTTTGATGTAGTCCCTCTTGTTTATTTTTTCTTTTGTTTCTCTTGCCTGAAGGAACATGATTTTCAAAAGCTACTGCTAAGATTGATGTCAAAGTGCCTACTACCTATGTTTTCTTCTAGGACTTTTGTGATTTCAGGTCTTACTTTCAAGTCTTCAATCTATTTTGAGTTAATTTTTGTGTATGCTATAAGATAATGGTCTACTTTCATTTTTTTGCCTGTGGCTGTCCAGTTTCCCCAACACCATTTATTGAAGAGACTTCTCTTTCTCCATTGTATGTTCTTGGCACCTTTATCAAAAATTCATAGCTATGTGGATTTATTTCTAGGCTCTCAATTCTGTTTCTTTGATCTATGTGTCTGTTTTTTCTGACAATACCATGCTGTTTTTATTACTGTAGCTTTGTAGTATATTTTGAAATCAGGGAATTTGATACCTCCAGCTTTGTTCTTTTTTCTCAGGACTGCTTTGGCTGTTTGGGGCCTTTTGTTGTTCCCCTTCAGGGATTTTCTATCTCAGCCTTGCATATGTTTCCTTATTAGCACTTAGCATCATATGGAAGTGTTTATATTTGTTTATTTATTTGAGTGCATGGGATAAAACTGCTGTCCCATCACTATCCTTTACTTTACCATAGTGCCTGATACATAGTGGACATTCACTATGGGTACATAGACTCTTTCTAATAATTGAATTGTCAAAAAGAATTATATGGGAAAAAACTTAGGATGTATACTATTACAAAGAAAGAAGAAGAAAACACTTTTTAAACAAGAAAATTTTGATCTGCAGTATTTTCTTTAGAGCATATAAGAATCAGACCTAAGGTCAAGAGATAATGTAGAAAAGTTAATAGGTAACAATTACCTTTGAGAGGCTGTGTCAGTCTTGTTTTTTTCCATATGATTTAATAAGAGCTTGGATCATGTAATCTCATTGGTCTGTGTAGGACTTGACTGATAGATGCCAAGTCTTTACTTATGTCTTTCTGGGAGACAGTACAGTGAAATAGTTATAGTAAAACATTTTGGGAATTAGATTTCGGTAGTTGTGTGACTTTACTCCAGTTATTTAACCTCTTCAACCCCAAAAGTGTTCTCATTTATCATGTTGGGATGATAATAGCACCTGTCTCATACTCTTGTTGTAAAGAATAGATGAAAGGACATGTGTAAGTATATTTAGGAATGTCTGGCATATGGTAAGCACTCAATGTGTTAACTGTTAGCCACTGTTATTATATTTGTAATTTAAGTCTCACGAATGAAATAATCTAGCTCTTTCCCAGGTGACAGACCTGGCCTCAGCTAAACTCAACCTATCCCAACTCTCTCATTATCAAACGACAACATTCTCAAGCTCTAGTGTACATCAAAATCACAAGGGAGGTTGTTTAAAATGCACATTCCTGGGATGCCTCCCCAGAGATTCTTTCATAATAAGTTTAGGGTAAGACCCAGGAATATGTGCTTATAATAAACACCCAAGGCTATGACTTATGAAGAAGTTTATTCCGGTATCTCATTTGGGGATAAGTTGGCCTGGGATAGATCTATTTCCTCCTCGTAGCTGACTAACGTTCTGGAGTTGAGAAGAAATATTTTTTTGCTGGTTGGAATTGAGAACAGAAAAGCATGGAGGATATTTGTTAAAAGGAAACTTTAAAGAAATGTATTAAAAGAGGACTCATTTGAGAGGGCTATGAGATAGTGAAACTCGTTGGGGAAAGTCACTAAGCATCAGTATTAGAGCTCTGTCAGAATAAACTTTCTCTCTCTCTCTCCCTGACTCTCTCTCATACTTTTTCGTAACTCATTGGTCTTTTTAATTATATTTGTGTGGGTAGGAAGTAATTACATCAGTAGCATCATCACTGAACACAAAGAAAAAGTCTATCAATGTTTGAAAGGCATCTGAAGGGATTCTTAGTTCTTTCGTTGAGGTTAAAACCGCTATGTAGGGTTCTTAGTCCTGGAGGGAGAAGCAGCTACATAAATCCTGAATATGCTGCTTGGCAAGTGGATCTTGGCAACATACATGGTATCTATTTAATTGTTCTCTCAGTCCAATCTATATTTTGCCAGTTTTTTCTCTGCACTATTGGTAACCAGAGCCAAGTAAGTGACAATAGGAAAAAATTCTCATAGTAACATACCAAATATTTGTTTTTTTAATATAAAACACAACATTCCTTACAAAAAAGCTATTTATATCATGCCTTTTGTTATGTGAACCAGTGAATTTCCTCCTCAAAGTCATTTTCGTCTATTTCTCCATAGACAGATTTAATTGAATCATATGGGTTGAACGTCACTTTTCTGGATCAACTTTACTTTAAAAAAAAGATGAGATTTTTCAAAGTATTTCTCTATACGTTTAAGTGTCAAAATACCACACCTTTAATTTGACACCAGAATAATACCGGTACTTCATTGTCTTCCAGTTCTTTCTTAACAGAGGAGATGTACATGTTGGTACTCCTGTAGTCATCATGTTGTCTATCATCACAAAGCTGTTTGTGAGTGACACCAATGACCCATCAAATTCTAACCTTCCACTTTCAATATGAATTCCTGCCATCTCTTTTGAGTTTGATACTGGTGAACGTTTTCATTTTAAGTGCTCTAGAATACGCATGCTCCATAAAGATCAAAGTTTCTTTGTTCTATTTACATCAAATCTTCCCTCAATTGTTGCCATTTAGCTGCTGGTGTAATTGCAGATGATACCCTGTGTCTGGATGCCACAGAAACGAAAATGACTTAGCAGAAGCAATTGCTAGCTATCCTCACTTACCTCGCTAGAAAGTCGACACTGAATTGAGAAGAGAGCACTCAGGTGAAAGTACTTCAGAAGAGGTGTACTCTGAGGGGGATTGTCTTTATTGCCTGCAGTAACTACTGCAGGAGTCAAGTCCCTCAACTATTTATCCTCAAATTATCTTCCTAACTTCCTCAGTATTGACATTTCCTAAAGATCCTGTGATGACATCAGCCTTTTCTGTCCTAGGCGGTAGTGATCCACTGAGTCTGTTGCAGTGCAACTAACTAAAGCTATAGTAAATTGTTTGTTTGTTAAATATTTATTTGTTCCATCCTGTTCCAAGTATTATGCTAAGTACTGGGGACACAGGAACGGGTAAGACACCTGCAATCCCTACTGCATGAACTTTCAGTCTAGTAGAAATTAGACAATTAAACAATTAATTATTATAAATTCTGATAAATACTATGTAGTGAGTGTATAAGAAATTATTAGAAAAATAAAAGGGCAACTTCTTTGATCTGGTGCATTATTACTGGCATTTTGGGGACAGTGATGTTTAGGTTAAAGCTGGCTCAAGGGATTGCCAAATGAAAGAAGTTTGGAACTTCAGAAAGAAAAAACAACATGTTCAGATGCTCTGAGATGAGAAAGTATAGCACATTGGAATATCTAGAGATGTGCAATGTAGGAAGAGCATAGGATATAAGAGTGCACAGACCTTGATAAGTGACTGTAGAGATAGGTGGGGGTTAGATTACGGAAGAACGACTCAAGAAGTTTGGGTTACATCCCAAGAGAAATGGAAAGCTGTAGACAGCTTTTAAGCAGGAAAATCATCATATCCTTGCTGTTAAACAGTTCACTCTGAAAATAAAATAGAGGATGACTTGGAGGAGAACAAGACTCAAGCGGAGAGAGAAGAAGCAGGCTTGAGACGTGAAGTTTGGCAATTTAAACTATGTTAGACATTTAATTTCCCAGGATGATGACAAGACTTGGCATGGAGAACGAGACATTGAAACAGAAACTAAATTATTAATGAATGAGATAGCAAATGATAACAATGAGGAGTAGCACTACAAGACAGAACAGTTGACTGCGTGAGACTCAAAGGAATAGGACTTTTTGAAAGAAGATAAAGGAGCAATGATTTGGAAGAAGTAATAATGACCCAGGATTATACAGACCACACTTCTGATCTTAAAGTAGGTCTTGAATGGGAGAATGGGTACCTACACTTGATAAGTCTACAGGAAAATACAACAATCTGAAAGGAGAACCAAGTTTCTTTTGAAACCAGAAATTCTTGAAAATGTCTTTTAAAAAATAGGTGGAAGATGCCAGGAAATTTTTCCAGTTCATCACAAATGGCTTCTGAAAACTTCCTGGTGCAGTGCCTGTAGGCTGTGTTACTTTGTGCAGCCTCCTGACTCCAAGGTCCACAAGGTAGTCATGCGGGACTGCTGAGCTGGTCCCTTGCCAGATTGCATGTACAACATGTGTGGCTGCTTCTTGCCAGGAAGAGCCATCGATCATGTCTTAGGGGTTCTATGAAGCTCAGAAATGTCTCAAAGATGGCTCACTTCTTTGCTTCCCCTGCCAATTCCTTCCCAGGGTATCCTTGTCTTATTATAATCACATCACTTGCTAAAGCTGTTTTGTTTTGTTTTGTGTATTCAACTTCTTTTAAACTTCAAGCATCTCAAAGACAGAGATTGTGCATTATTTATCTTTTGTCTTCAGTGTTTAGTAAGTAGAGGTTCTCCATAAATGTTTATTGAATTAATTAATTGATTAGTGAAACCTGTCTAGATGAGGCAATTTGCTCTATTATAAAAGGAGCAGGATGCCTCTTTTTAGCAAAACTAATGATCTCGCATATCTCTGGCTAATATAAAATATTTTGCTATCAAGTTTTCTTAGAATATCAGCTTTTAAAAGGAAGGAATTAATATCTCAATAGATTTTCTGCCAAGATGAAGGGAGACCCAGATTTGAGCTCATATGCCAACTCTAATCAATTGGCTGTCATTCCCTACAGTACTGCTTTGACCAGATTTTGAGACTTCTTCCAGGCACTACAGGATAGAGTATCATAACTGATTTGAGATCTGCATCATTGGTTGGAGATTTGGGAGTGATGGCAATTATCCCACATAGTTCCCCATCCCTAATCCAGAGCTACTTAATATATGTTAAAGTAACAATTCTGTTTCCCTTAGTAGAGAAACTAGGTTACTTTACAATTTTAAATGTTATATCTATAATTCAATCTCACTAACCTTTCCTTTATGGAAATTTTAAGAGATCTTATTGTCTAAACTACACAGTCTAGGTTATCAGTCACTGTTTATTGCTCTGGGTTTATCTTTTTTTGACTAGATCATAAGCAATATGAAAGCAAGAATCTTCTTTTCCTGATTGTTAACTATCTGATTTTGGCTAAAGTAATTCTATCAGTCAGCTATCGCTGCATAACAAACCACCCCAACACTCAGTGGCATGCAACAATAAACGTATCATTATACTCACATTTCTTTGGGTAAACTGGGGTGGCTATGCTTCAAGCTTCAGGTCTGCAGGTTTTCAGGGTTGACTCTGTTACCAAGGTTTCAAGGGACATCAACTAGGATAGGTCTGCTCAACACATCTCCCAGTCTTCTATGATAAGAGGGTTGCCAAAGTCACATTGTTTCATAACAATGGCAGAAGCACAAGAGCTGCCTCTAATGCAGAAGCACATTTCAAGTCTTTGCTTGGATCATGTCTTATGACACCTTTTGTCCAAATCAAGTCCATGGCCAAGCCTACCATCAATGAAGTAAGATAGTATACTTCACCCACAGACAGGAGGAGGAGAGTGACTATTTGCTGAATTCAAATCTCAGTAGGATTCATTTTCCTCAAATTAAAAGTAGTAATAACCCACAAGGCTCTGAGATTGCTTTGTGACAACTGAGAAGGGAAATGCCTAGCATTCATTGGCATTCAGCAAATATTTGTTGAACTGCTGAATTTCTTTTTCTACCCTCACAGTATATACAATGTGTGATGCACAGTTGGGTTTCAGAGATTTACTAGACTTTGATTGAGGTAGGGTTTCCAGATTCTATCTCTATGCCACTCTGTGACCTTAGGCAAGTTCAGAAATGTTTCTCTGCATTTTATCTTGCAGTTAAGTTATAGATCTCAGACTATTTATTAGAGAATATTTTGGGACTCTATGATATATATTATGTAAGCTATTCAAACTTTCAAAATTTTAGCTTCTAATCTGACCTCAGCAATAGTTGTGTGGAAAATGTCACCCATTAAATTACTAATTTGTTGATTTTAAGTAAAAACTACTTTCCACTTAAGGGGATACAATTAGCTTTCCATCCTTTCAGGCATCAATTGTTTTAGCACACAAGAGTCCCAAATTCAAAATCTTCGGCTTTGAAGGTTCATTTTTCTGAAACTTTATAAATATAAATAAGTTCTCATGAAGTATTAATGCATCCTTTCCAGGCCACAAGGTAAAAAAGTCATAACAAATAAAGAAACTCACAATCTCTTTAAATCCATAATGAAAGAACATATTTAAAAAGCAATAAACAGACAACTAAGTTACTAGTAATACATCATTTAATATTTTTCCCCAAGATGGAAAAAATACATTCTTCACCTGACATCACAATCACACATGATAAAAAACACAAGAATGTGCGATCTGATGGTGATCAGCATCTCTGAGAAAGGAACACTCTGTAGGGGGCTTTGTTTTCTCCCACGGAGTTTGAATCCCTTATGCCCATTAACACTTTAAAGGGAAGTTCCAGGAGGTGGAGCTTTCACTCTGCGGAATGATTATTATTTAGAACAAGGACTGTATCAATATTTTTTTAATGATATGTTTCCTGAAACACCTGGCACAGGATTATCAAATATGTTAAAATATTAACAAATATTTGGTTGCTAATTCAATTGTGTTTTTCTTGGTGTATATCTGTAAATTTTGTGCCAGAGAAAATAAAAGTTAATGGTAATATTCTACTCATTCTGCATCAGACGTGCGTCTAAATGTGTTACTGATATTTCACAACTTTAAGAGGCAGATACTATTATGCCCATTTTACAGATGAAAACATTGAGAACACAGAGGATAAGTAGTTTACTAAAAGTCACAAAGCCAGTTAAGTGTCAATGAGTGACATTAAACTCAGGCTTTCTGAGTTCTAATCTATGCTCTTAACCATTACGTGACCAAGCTACCTTCGAAGATGCAAGCTTCTTTAGGAAGGCAGCATAAGACAGTGATTAAGGACATAGGTTTTAGAAAGAACAGGTCTCAATTAAAATCTTATTTCTACTCTTTATTAGCTCTGCACCTTGGGCAATTTTCTTACCTCTCTCAATTTCAGTTTTTTCTCTGTGTCAATGGAGAGTATATTTACTTAGAAGGGTTATTAACGAGATAGGAAAGTATATATAGCAGAGTATTGGCATATAATAAACTGGAATTATTAATACTATTTAGTCTAAGCGCCCAGGGAAATTAAATGGCTTGCCCAAGGTCATATATCTAGTTTTGGAAAAGTGAAGTCTAAACTATGGATTTCTTGGTTCAAAGTCCAATGCCTTAAGCACTCTGGTAATGGTCACCCCTCAGGGATTTCTTACATTATTTGATAGGTGAGATGATCCACAAAGGAAACATATTGACTAACAATGTGGTTACAAACTATACAGGGTGGCTAGACTTTGCTAATGTATTATATCACTTAGATTAGCCTGCTTGCTATTGTAATTATGTTTTCTTCAACAGATCAGAACAATAGGTAACAGAATATTCACAACAAAGTCAGATGTCTTCATGAGGGTTTTCCAGTCAAAATTTTAGGGCTCAATCAAGTCTATGTCATCAATATCTGTATCCCCATAGTAAGCGCTTCTCCATTTCCAGCTCTACACCCTAATATTTAACATCAATCATTTAAGAATTTCATACATTTATAGATTTCCATACCTCAGTATTCGTCTGCTAGTTTCTTGCTTAATATAATGTTATATCAAGCATTTTTAAAAATCTACTTGTTCCAAAATCATCCAGTTGTCTTTTACCCTCCCAAGTTTAATAGGAGGAGATGTACACGTAAGAGACATTTCTATTTGCATAGTATTCTGGAATTTTTAAAGCTATTCACAGATTTTGTAGTCCATAAGCTATTTGTTGCCCTTTTTATAGATTACATTACTAAAACTATTTATTTTGCATTTAATTTCTAGGAATTCAATTAATGTGAGCACACTCAAAGTAGTTTTAAAGTCTTTGCAGTCTGCGCAGCATTATTCCAGAACAGCCTTAAACGTTGTTCTTCCAAGTCATATTTTTGATGATGCCTGATGCTTTCTGCAAATATTTTCTCTCCATTCTCCAAGTCTGATTTGATTTAGCCCCACAGCTTTATAAATGTTCCTGAAACACATGGGATATAACTATAATCGATGATTCAGCGCATTTCCATCACATAAAAATCAAATTTCCAGTGGCACCACTTACACTTTATTGTGCTGAGATCAATAGTTGGAGAAACCCTTAACCCAGCTGCATGCCCATCTACCCAACATGTATTCATAATATCAGTCTATAAATTCAATAGAAATATTAGATTGCTGGGGCATTCATGCTCAGAATAGCAAGGTTTCTTGAGTTTTTGGAGGGTGCTTCAGACAAATTGCTCTTCTAACTAACCAAAGTCTTCCAGAATGAAAGTGCACCATAAAGCAGGACTCTGAGCCACCACAACTGTGTGTGGTGAGTCAATAGATGGGGTGAGTGCTTGAATATATATATACATATTCTTTTTTTTCCTGAGGAAGATGCACCCTGAGCTAACATCTGTTGCCAATCTTTCTGTTTCTTTTTTGCCTGGGGCAGATTCGCCCTGAGCTAACAGCCGTGCCAATCTTCCTCTACTTTGCATGTGGATCACTGCCATAGCATGACTGACAAGCAGTGTAGGTCTGTGCCCAGGATCTGAACCCGTGAACCTGGGCCGCCAAAGCAGTGTGGGGAACTTAACCTCTAGGCTACAAGGTGGCCCCTGGGAGATGTTGAGGACATACAAAACCTTCTTCCTACCCCTCTACTTAGTTGACTATAAGAACTGAAATCCTTGGCTAAATCCATATTTCATTTGTGCTGAACTTTTTCAAATAACTTGTTGGGATCGCTCTTTTTCTGGGCCAGAGTGGGAGTTCTCAGCGCCATTCCATAACAGGTAGCTCCTCCTTGAAAACACACTCAGAGCTACTTATTCACCTGGTCCTGCTCTTCTTCTTGTTCGTGTACTTCTAAACTATATTTATAGTAACTACAAATCTTTTTAATGTCACATCTAAACTTTAAGAAAATATTAAATTGGACAAGAGGCATTTGATACAGGCTTTCAAATACACAAAGTTCAGAAGCACCTTTGAAACTGATTCTGAAAACAAGAGTGAAGCTCTTTTAAATAGGTTTCCCTGGTAGACTTTAATGCTTTCTGGTTTACATTGTTTTAAAAAACACGTACTAAAACAGGCAATGTTTTCTTACGTGCTCAAGCTAGCTTATGGATAACTGTTTGAAATCTGACCTGTTACTCCCCTCCCCCACAAAAAATAGGCTTTGAATGGAATTTTACTTATTTTATCCCCACAAAGAGAAGAGAAGAGAAGATTCCATCAAAAGACTTTGCGGTTTTAAGGCAAGAAAATTAGTTTGAGAAGAGAGCCATCTTCTATTTACCAAAACGATTTAATAAGTCATTTTGATTTTAAATTTCAGGTAATAGCAGGAAGAGTAAGACAAAGAAAAAGCTAAATTGCATGAATAATAAAATAAAGAAAACAATGGAGTTTCTGAGTGTGATCTGTAAAGACAGGGTGGGAGGGTCCAGCGATGGGGAGAAGAGAAGACATGACAATCAGTGACAGGAGGACAGGGGTGGTCCTACAACAGGAGACCTGGTATCTGAAAGGATAAGGCAGCCAGGAGATGGTCATGAGGATGCGGGAGCATCTTATGAGAAGAGGAATGCTAATGTTCAAGTTCAAGTGTTAACTCTACTATGATTCTGTGTGGTCCCCTTCAGTACTCTTCATCTTCATCAAAAATTGCTACACATAGCTGACTTTTGTGAATAGCATTTTTAAAAGTTAAGAAAACAGTATTTGTACCCAAAGTATGGCTTAGAGAAAAGCTAAGGGGTGCGGAAGTGAGGAAGTGAGTCAAAATTGAGCAAGAATTTATCAGAAACAAGAGCTGAGGGAAAAGATAAGCAAAGGGAGGTAAGCCCCGAAAGAATATCTGGATTCCCAGAGGAAAAGGAGATCCTGGGTTTCCCATGCAGATGGTATGAGAGGTCAAACCAACTCACTTGAATATCAAAGAAAAGGTTGCATCAGGCTAAAGGGCTCAGGACACATGGACTAACATGTGATTACACAAGGATATTTATGGATCAGAGTTAGAATTTAAGGTTGATATAAGCAAAGCAGAATGACTTCCCTTTTTCTTTTCTTATTTCTCCTTGTTTTTTCCCAGCCCACCAAACTGCTGGCTTCTCTCCACCCTAGTGTTTCTGAACTTTGGTCCTGGAAATGAAAGGAAAAGGAACAATCTAAAATGGGAGCTGGAAAGAGGATTAGGCATGCAGTTCCACATGTTTTACTTGTCACTGCATCACCTAGCCATTTCCCTACACATGCATATACCACAAAGAATAGAATAATTCTATTAGAATAATTTTTAGCTTAATTTGTTAAAGAGTTAGAGAATTTTATGTATCAAGCATTGGACAAAGGAAACCATCAACAAAATGAAAAAGTAACCTACTGAATGAGAGAAGATATTTCCAAATGATATATTTGATAAGAGGTTAATATATAAAATATATAAAGAACTCATTCAACTCACTATCAAAAAAACAATCTATTTAAAAAATGGACAGAGGACCTGAATAGACATTTTTCCAAAGAGAACATTCAGATGGCCAACAGACACACGAAAAGATGCTCAACATCAGTAATAATCAGGGAAATGCAAATCAAAACCACAATGAGATATTACCTCACACTTATCAGAATGGCTATTATCCAAAAGACAAGAAATAACTGTTGGAGAGGATGTGAAGAAAAGGGAACCCTCATATACTGTTAGTAGAAATGTAAATTGGCATATTTACATTTCTGCAATTTATAAATACAAATGTAAATTGCAGCCACTATAGAAAACAGTATAGAGCTTCCTCAAAAAAAATTAAAAATATAACTACTATAGGATCCAGCAATTCCACTTCTGGGAATTTAATCAAAGAAAATGAAACCATTAATTTGAAAAGATATATGCACCCCTATATTCATTGCAGCATTATTTACAATAGTTAAGATATGGAAGCAACCTAAGTGTTTATTGATACATGAATGGATAAAGAAGATGTGGTACATATACACAATGGACTATTACTCAGCCATGAAAAAGAATGGAATCTTGCTATTTGCAACATGGATACACCAGAAGGTGTTACAGTAGGTGAAATAAGTCAGAACGACACAGACAAATACTGTATGATTTCACTTATATGTGGAATCTAAAAAACAAAACAAATGAACAAATGAAACATGACAGAAACAAATTCACAAATATGAAGAACAAACTGGTGGTCACCAGAGGGGCGGAGTTGAGGGGTGGGCAAAATAAGTGAAGGGGATTAAGGGGTACACACTTCCCGTTATAAAATAAATTTGTCACTGGGATGTAATGGATAGCATAAGGAATATAGTCAGTAATATTGCAATAACTTTGTATGGTGACAGATGTTTACTAGACCTGTTGTGGTGAGCATTTCATAATGTATATAAATGTTGAATCACTATGTTGTACACCTGATACTAATAAAATATTGTATATCAACTATACCTTAATTACCAAAGAAGAAATGAGTCTTGCCAATGGGATTGAAAAAATCAAAGCAAATTTAAGGATCAATGCCCTGACATGGAACAGAAACAATTCAAGAATGGCAAGGCTGGTGCTACTAACTGTCTGAGAGCATAAAAGCAATCCCCACTCCTCCGCGGACATTATATGATTATGAGACAGAAGATTGTGATACTGTTAACTTCATTTATATGAGCCTACGGCTTTCCTTTGTTTCTTCAATTTTGGGAAGTGATCAATATATTAACGAATTTTTCAGGAGAAATGTACACATCAACTGAAAGATGCTTCTGTAAGAGCATCCCTAAAGCAGAGTCAGAGTTAGCCATTTAAGTGAATATCGTGACCAGGCAGGTGGAGCATTGCACTTTAGATTACTTCTGTTTGGAGAACCTGCTGTTTAATCTTCCTTGTGACCCGCTAGACCTCTGCCCACCACCTCACAAACCTCAGACTCACCCTGTACCTGCAGTCAGATGTTTTACAATGTGTACAGGAGGACATGAATCCCACAGAGGCTCCGCCATTTCCTTATTGTGAAGTTTCGGGCAAATCAGTTAATGTACTGAGACCTTCTTTTCTCATCTGGAAAACAATAGAGTAATCATAACCAAGAATGTTTTGTGAGAGTCGAAATAAAGTATTTTCAAAGTGTTTTTTAACAAACAAATGAATAAATGGGTTAGAATGTCTGTTGTTTTATTCTAGATAATCTTCTGTGCCCACTCTTTCATACTGTTGCCTCTCCTCCCCTTCTGCCATTTGTAATCATCTGTAAAGTCAAACAGCCTCATAGGCTAAATACATTTTTAATGCTCAGACTCAGGAGGGTTGCTTGGGACTTCAGGAGAGAGATCTTAGGCTATGCTAACTTGCAGCAATTACATGCAGAAAAATGGAACTGCTGGTGGATCAGCAAAGCACATTCCACACATGCCTGTCTTTTTAAAAAACGGTTAAAAGCTGTACTTTCACAGGAGATACACACATCACTACCACCACCACCTCTACCATCAGCAAAGCCTTAGCCATTTGCTTCCCAAAGCCAAAATAAACTACTTACATTTTACTCTCATTTTTAATTTCTTGGGATATTTTTCAATAGGAGGTAAATATATCTAATTCCCTCCCCAACCCATATAAACTCTTAGAACTCTAGCCTCCTCTTTAATGACTCTAAAAGAGTGGATAACTTCGCTGAGTACTTGCTACACAGCAGGGGCTGTGCTAAGTGTTTTGCATCTTGGCTGCCATACCTCACAATGGTTGTCTTCAATTTACAGGTACAGAAAAGTTAAGGAGAGTAGTCCCTCCTTCTCTGCAGGGGATATGTTCCAAGACCCTCTGAGGATGCGTGACACTACGATAGTACCAAATCCTAATTACATTAGACTTTTTCCTAACTAATGGGCTAACATGTGGGTAGCATATACAACGTGGATATGCTGGACAAAGAGATGATTCACATTCTGGGGAGGACGGCAAGACAGTGTGAGATTTCATCACACTACTCAGAATGACATGCAATTTAAAACGTATGAATTGTTTATTCCTGGAATTTTCCATTTAATATTTTTGGACTGCAGTTTACTGCGAATAACTAAAACAGCAGAAAGTGAAACCACGGATAAGGAGGAACTACTGTAAGTCCTTCAATGTTCTATGAATGATGTGTAATAAAGGCTGCCCCAGTCTATCTCTGACTTCAGAGTCTAGGTTATTATTCATTATTTCACATTGCCTTCCAAGTTCTTCATTATTAACATTTATACATATTATTAACGTTTATACGTATTAATATATTTATACATACTAACATTTATAAATATTATTAACATTGTTTGGTACACTTCTATGTGACAGAAACTGTTCTAAGTTCTTTATATATATTATTTCATTTGATCCTTAAAACCATACCATGAAGTGGCTAGCCAGGTGGCATAGTGATCAAGTTCCCACACTTTGCTTCGGTGGCCCTGGGTTCACGGGTTCTAATCCGGCATGGACCTACCCACTGCTATCAAGCCATGCTCTGGCAGAGTCCCACATACAAAACAGAGAAAGATTGGCAATAGATGCTAGCTCAGGGTCAATCTTCCTCATCAAACAAACAAACAAACAAACACACCATACCACGAGATTGAAATTGTTTTATCATTCCCAGTTTACAGAAAAGAAAACTGAAGCATGAATGGAGCAGTAACTTGCCAAAGATCACACTGTTATTAAATTGGAGAAACAGGATGCAGATTCAAATCCTGTAATACTTCCTGCCCTGCCTGCCCCACACCCAGCCCCCTGGGGCCACACTGAGGATTGAAAGCCACAGAAACCTGGTGGCAGGCTATCTTCTCAATTCCAAGTATGCTAGATTGTCATCACAGTAGGTTGCCTACTATTCGAGATGGATACACACTCTGTGCATTGGTCCCCATACCTGGGATTTTCCTCTCTTTCCCTCCTCTCTGTGCTCACCTGGACAAACTTTTTCATCCTCTAAGGTCTCCAATGTCACTTTTGCCCTGTGGATTCCTCTGGCCACTTCCCTTCCCTAGATAACATTTAATTATTTCCAAAGCACTATGATCAGTCTTCATTATCCCAGTTTTTACATTAAGTCACTGTTAATTGTTTCCTAGTCTTTCTCTTCTTCTAGATTATGAGCTCCTCAAAGCAGAGATGGTGTTGGAGGAGGTCACGGAGAAGGTGTGACTACCAGTTGACCTGTAATCTGGACCGGGCAATTCGAGGCTCCTCACCTCCTCCGCTGTCCTTGGAATGTATATTCTGCCCACTATTCCGACAGTGGGAGCCATTTTCAAGGACGCAGGCTTGAGAGATCAATGTGTTGTTGAGACCATCTGGACGGTGTATGGTGACTGAACCCCGTTGAGGCCTCTAGATACACGTTTAAGATTCTGGCGGGAGCTGTGGAGATTTACTTGTCTTGCAGCTGCCCAAGAAAAGCCTCGTATGTAAGTTCCGTCACTTATTAAACCCTCCACCCACGAATCTGGAGTGGTCTCCCTCTTTCTTCAGTCTCTCTTTGCCCTCCATGTTTGGGGGCCAGTTTCAGACTTCACCTGGGAACCTCCTGAGTTTTTAAAGCAGCAGATGGCTTGGTATTCTTCTGTGTTCTCTAATGTATGATCAAGTGACTGGCGTATAGGGGATATGCATTTAATTATTTGTTGAACTGAATCTTTACAACTGCTTTAGCTGTTCTTTTGATTCTGTACCCCATAAGGATTAGAATGAAGTAAAATCAGAGACCTTTTCACCCACTTTTTCTCTAATTAGAAAATTTTAGTAAACAAGTCATAGGTTTAGTCCTTACGTAGAATGGTTCAGTCCATGATTTTTGTTTGTGTGAGGTAATTTTAGTTCAATAAAAATAGCTAGTTGGTGTGTCAGGTCACTATGTATGAATACAGGTATACCTCATTTTATTAAACTTCGCAGATATATGTTTTTTACAGGACCCTTTACCAGCAAAAAGATTAGGACTAGCTGAAGGCTCAGATGATGGTTAGCATTTTTTAGCAAGGAAGAATTTTTAAATTAAGGTATGTCCTTTTATTAGCCATAATGTTATTCCACATTCAATAGACTACAGTATTATGTAAATATAACTTTTATATGCACTGAGAAACCAAAACATTCATGTGACTAGCTTTGTTGCAATATTCACCTTATTGCCACGGTCTGGAGCAAACTCGCCACTTCTCTGAGGATGCCTGTGTAGTGGGCTTGAGTTTGCAGTTTGGTTTGGTTCCACTCTCTGGCATTATCTATTATTTCCTTTCCATTAGTGTTTGATTTCCAGGGCTTTTATAAATTATTTTTGGCTATTAGTGAAATTTACCTGTTCCTCTTGAAAGTACCATGTGTTCAGATTAAGGCACCAATTTTAAAACTATCTCATATAAAATCTTGTTTTATTCTTTCCCACATGATGCTTCTTTCCCTCTTAATATTGTTTCATTATAAGAAGTAAAGAGATCAAACGTGTTTGATGTGTGATAATTTATCTTAATATACTAGTCCTGCAATAATCTCCCAAGTCGATGTCAGAAGCTGTCCCAGTGTCCTTAAAGAATAGAGGATGGAGGTGGGAAATGGAAGTCCTGACCTGGCGAGAGGTACGTACGAAGGCCAGGTGGAGCAATAATGTCCATTCTATGGAATTTTTCCATAAGGCCATTGCTTGCAAATTTTGGATCTTTAAACTCTTTGGTGCTCCCACAGCATTTTGTGTCTCTCTGTTCCCTTGACTTCCACCTCTGTGTCTACTCTCTGTAGACATTCACTCTCTGACTAGTGTTCTCAGTAGGCTTGTGATTATACTTGCTGCTTCAACACTCTTCCAAAATCTTCCCCTGTATCTGTTATTCTGAATTTTACCACTCCTATTATTCCATCTCTAGTCCCATTCTTTCCCAGACCCACTCAATTCACCATTACCATGGCTTGTACCAATTAGATCCTTTCACTACAAAAGCTGCTCAGATCTAGATTGTCTCACCTGGTGGGTGGGTCTTTACCCTTGGCTTAGTGTCTCATCCTCAGAGTATGACAACAGAAGAAATTACTATATTTGTATTTTTTTCTTAGGTGACGTACTAGAAATATTACTGAAATATATTGTAACTCATTTCTGGTCCAGATTCTATTCTTGATGAACTGAGTAACCTTAGGCAAATAATCAATGAGGCATGTGCATCCGAATAACTTGTGCAACCTTTTCAATATACAAATTCTTCTGCTCAACCCTGGACCTATTGCATTGGAATCTCTGGAAGTGTAATAGCAGAAATATGTATTTGTCAGATACTAGACGATACTAATGTCTATCCTTGGGTCAGAACAACAACTTAGTTTTGATGTCTCAAATTTCCCTTCCAGGGATAGAATGTTTCCTATCAAAAGCATTTATCTTCTAAGAATTCTGGAGAATCAGACAGAAGTATTAAAAACTTGACTTTATATTTATCTAAAACAGATAAATTATTTTTTTCTCAGATGTTTATGCTACTTAGCTCTATTTTAGCCTATTGTGTCAGGAGATTATTGTGCCCAAACTTCAGGATTATTTTTTAAATAAGAAACACAAAATTTGAGTTATCTGGAAGAGTAACCACAAATAATATGTTTTTAAAATACAAGTAATTCTTGCACAGATTTCTCAAAATCTCCAGGACTCCTTGTTAACTGTCATTAATGGCACATTTTATGACTTCTGAGTCACTGAGTTTCCCTCAAAAGACCAATGGGATTACACCTAGCATCATCCCTTTATATGGAATAATTGTTGTCTCATGACAATATAGCCTGAACTTCGGGGCATGAAAATTCTAAACAGAAAAAAATCACTAACGCCAGTAGAGCTGCTTGTTGGAAGTGGAGAGGAAATATTAAAGGGGAAGGAGAAGAATTAATTTATAATATACAGGGAAATTTGCATCAAGTCATTGGTTTCTCCTTAGTATAGTAGGTTTTCTCACTTACTACTCAAGTTGAGAATCTTTCTTCCTACAAAAAGACCAGGCAGTTTATATAATCTCTTCAACCACAGCGTCAGAAGGTGGAGCAGTGAAAGTTGTCATTGGACAGTAACTAGTCACAGTCATTTCGTAATGAAGGCCCTGGAATAAATGGAGCTTTTAACACAAAACAGGAAATCAGAAGAGAGATAAACAGGGCTATGAATTTACACATGATGAAGAAAATCTATCTCGACGTCCAGAATTTTTTACAATTGCAAGTAGAAAGACTGAGAAGTCTCTGTCTTTATTTTAAAAGACACAGTCATGGAAATAGCCCATTCTGGCAAAGATGAAGAACAACACAGATAGTTAACAAATAGCATGGAACCAAAATAAGGTCTGGAATATACTAAAGCAAAGGGAATTGACTTACAGATGCCCCTGACTAGATTTACCATGTTCTTTAGTAGGCAAGATTCAACATCATATTGCACACTATATATAGTTTGCATTCTCTGTCTGTCTGTGCATCTTTAAGTTAATTGTTTGATAAACTGCACATTACTAATTTCATGATCTTTTTAAATCATTTTTTATAATCAATTTTGTTGTCATCTATATACGTTTTTGAATAAAAGAAACATTTAAAGGATGGCTATACCAGACTGGGTGGACCTAATTGGCAATTAAGCAAAACATAGAAAAAAAAGTTGCAACATTTACAGAACAGTGGTTGACCATTGTCAAATTTTAGTTTGCTTTCTTTCTTGGAGGGTAAATCCTACAAGAAAGTGAAGTCTTAGATGAGGAATAAAGTTGAGTTTCTCTCTGTAAATTAGTTCCATCTTCTCTCCTTTCCTATTTCTCTTTCCCACCCTAACTCCCTTCCTCCCTTCCCTCCTTTCTTAATTCCTTTCTTCTCTTCCTCCCTTTATCACCTTCTACATCTTTCCATTCTCACCAGAAATATATCTTGAGTAGCAAACGCAGTGAACATTTTACTTCTTTTCTTTATTTTCCTCTATGCCTAATGAAAAATGCCCAAAAAAGATCAATGTCAGTAGGTTCCTGCTACAGAGTCCAGTCTCGCCACCCTGAAATGATGTTCTACGGTGCATAGCTTTGCTGAGTTGGACACACACGGCAGCACTAAGATAACAGGCTACTCAGACGATACTGTCTGGTGAACTGAAGTGAGACAGCTGCAAGTAAGAAGGGTGAAAAAACACTTTAAAGATGTACTGAAGCATGGAGATGAGCAATCTGGTGGGGCAGAAGCTCCTAGGAAATGGCTGAGGCAGACAGAGAGAATGGCCTGGTATTTAGAAATTGAAAACTAGATTTCGGCTGAATATGAGTCTATAGTAGTTGATACTGAAACTCCATAGGACTGATTGTTTATTAAGGTGGAATGCTTTCCTAATTCTCAATCTCTATAACCAATACCAGGATCACCATAAGTAGTGCTAGTCTTGAAAAAGCAGGGCAATTTGAATGATAGCTAAATACGTTACCCAAGTGATTTAAGAAAAAGTATGAGCTACATTGCTTTGGAAACGTTGAGAAACAGCAGGCTAATCCTATGAAGAGTACTTTCATTTTTTTGTTTCATAGGATACACCAAGTTGTGCTTGACCTCAAATTTGATTAGACAGACAGATAGATACAGACAGACTGACATACATAGACAGATATGGGAGAAGCATATGTCGAAGATTGGGAATTATGGCCAAGTACTCTGAAAACTCAGTCAGAATGATGGACTCTCCACTCCAAACACTAGGAGGACAGTTTTGTAGGGGATAGGAAAGTACATGGAACTAAGGGACAGGCAACGAACTTGTGCCCAAGGGCAGGGCAGAGGGTACAACTTGGAGCATGATAGTATGTGGCGTATGTTAACTTGCTTTCTAAGTCAAATTTAGAGAAGTTGGGAGTTGTAATAAGTTCCTTATAGCCTATTTTTTTTCTTTTCTTTCTTTCTTTTTTTTTTGTGTGTAAGGAAGATTGGCCCTAAGCTAACACCTATTTCCAATCTTCCACTTTTTGCTGAGGAAGACTAGCCCTGAGCTAACATCTGTACCCATTTTCCTCTAGTTTGTATATGAGAGGATGCCACAGCATGCCTGGATGAGTGGTGTGTAGGTCCTCACCTGGGATCCGAACCTGTGAACCCCAGGCAATGAAACAGAATGAGTGAACTTAATCATCATGCCACAAAGCCCACCCCCCCCAGCCTATCTGTTTCCAAAGAGGAGTACAAGATTATAGTTTCCACATGAGATTCAGGGAGACAGTATTCTGTTCTCTGTCTTGTGTGTTCACGTAGATGATAAACAGCCGGAATTCTTTTTTAAAAAACTTTAGAGTAGATCTTTAAAGAATAAGAACATTTCTCTTGTAACCTCAATAACATGGTCACAGTGACACAATTTAATAATCCCTTAATATTATCCCTGTCCTGGTCATATTCAAATTCCTTCAATTGTTTCAAAAATGTCTTTGCAGTTGAGCGTCCAAACCAGAATCAATCAAGGACCATGCATTACGTATGGTAACACATCCGGTCATTCTCCTTGCTCTGGAAGAGTTTTGTTTCCCTTTTTTTAATGGCGGAGAATCTATTTAAAAAAACACACAACAAACGAATAAAACCCTACTCTGTTATCCTGCAGCATATCTTAATTTCTAGATTAGTCTGTTTATTTCCTTGTAGTGTGAGTTTTTTCTCACTTCTGTTTTCTGTATTTCTGATACTTTGGAAATTAGCTCTAAAGTCTTGAGTTAAAATTAAGAATTTATAATTAGAATGTGTTAGAGGTGATATTGTATACCACATATTGCATCATGTCTCAGGACACAAAGCAACTAAATATCTCGTCATTAACAAAGTTAAATCTGAGCACTGGATTAGAGATATGACAGCCGCAGCCCTGTACTACTCACATATTTTTCTCTTTATGACCAGAGAGTAACAGGTTTGGTGCAACTTTACCCGCATACAATTATACAACTCTTAAAAATTCACCTAATGGGTCAAGAGGTACAAACTCTCAGTTATAAGAGAAATGAGTACCACAGATGTAATGTACAAGATGATGACTATAGTTGACATTGCTGCATGATATATAGGAAAGTTGTTGATAGAGTAAGTCCTAAGAGTTCTCATCACAAGGAGAAAATGCTTTTTCTTTTTCTTTTTATTGTGTCTGTACGAGATGATGAATGCTAATTAAACTTACTCGGTAATCATTTCACAATATATGTTAGTCAAACCATTATATTGTGCAGTGATGTTTGCCAATTATATCTCAATAAAACTGGGGGGAAAAAAGAAAAAATTCATCTAATGGTTTTAACACCAAATGATAATCAATCTTTCCCCAAATAAAAAATTTTATTAATGATTGAAAAATAGTGATTTTCGATTTCTACCATGCTTTCTCTATGATTAACCATCCTTTTTTTTTTTAAGTAGAATTTTCCCTCAATAGCTATGGTTAATTTGGTTCCCTGAAATGTAGTTTCTAATGAAAATATGGGACATTTATTTTTCCCTTAATTACAAATTTTAAAGTAAATAGTTGGTTTAATGCCATTACATATTCCTCCAAATATTGGTCCAAGAGTATAGCATAGGAATCAAACCTTAGACTCATATAATTATTGATTCACACAAGTAAAAAATGCCTTTTGCAAAGAGGATTTTAAAGTTCTGGCCAGAAAACACAGTGAAGTTGAGACATAAAAGCACTTAACGCAAAATTCAGCCAATTAAAACTGCATTTTGGTTGTCAGATTACAAATACAGGACCTAGCTAGGAGAAAAGATCAATATATACTAATAACCATAGGATATATACTTTAAATATTATATTTATATAGAGTGACCATAAGCCCTAGCTTGCCTGGGGCAGTCTGAGTTTATACCTGATGCCTTGTATGATTATTAATAGCACCTCCTTTCTCTCTCAAAAGAGGTCCTTGGTTGGAGGATAAATTATATTCCCACCAAACATCTGCATACTTTTTGCCAACTAAATCACTTATGTAAAGTGTAGTCCCTTAGGCTTAGTTTAGGGCATGTATTCTTAAGGGATGGTAGTGGGCAATATTATCTACAAAGGAAAGAAGAAGTTTGGGGATGCGGAGAAAAATTCTGGAGATGACAATGATGTGTGACTCTTAATGGAGAGTTGCGGGCGTTTTGGAAAAAAATTACAAACCCTCCTTAGGGGGTTGATGATGAACAGACGATTGAGAATGATTGGAGTCCTACTGCTTTGACCTGTCTGAAATATTTTTGAAATGCATCAAATGTTTATGATTGCATGATCTTTTGACTCATGTTCATTCTTTAGCCTATGTCACTAAAGGGACGGTCCTCAAGGAGGGATAAGTGTTTGTTTAAAAATTATCAACAAAAGGAAAGAAAAGAAGTAGAACTTATTTAGCACCATTTTCTGTCCAGTACATTACATAAATCGTGTTTCGTATCTTCACAACAATGCTCTGAGGGGAATCGTTATTGTCTCCTACTTTTAGCTGAGAAAAGTGTGGCTCAGATAAAGTAATGTGCCAGATCTCCCACAATTCATAATAGGAATGAGCCTGTTTTGAGTATTCCAATTTGTACCTACTCATTATTATGATCATTTTAAATAAAATTTCCTTAGACATTTTTTAGTTGTGCACAACTCCTAGTCTCTCTCTCTCTCTCTTGCTCTCCATTCTTCTCCTTCTCCTCCTCATCCTTTTACTTCTGCTGTTTTATAGTTTAATGAGGTATAATGGAAATACAATAAAATAAAAAGTGTACAATATGATGAATTTTAACATATATATACACCCTTGAAACCACCACCACTAACAAACATTTTAATAACCCCCAAAAATTCCTCATGCCATTTTGTGATCCAGCCCTTTCTCACCACTGTCTCCACGTGGCCCTTCTCCTTTTTGTCATTATGAAGCTGTTTTCATTTTAAAGAATGTTATATGAATGGAGTAACATAGTAAGTACTCTTTTTGACTGTTTTTTTACTCAACATAATTTTTGAGTTATCGATTTTCTTTCTATATCCGTAATTTCTTCCTTTTTATTGCTGAATAGTATCCCACTGTATGAATATACCACAATTCTTTTATCCATTTCAGTTTTAGGCTACAAATAAAGTTGTCAGGAGCATTTTGGTACAAGTTTATTTTTTGGTGAAGAAATGCTTTCATGCTTTCATTTCTCTTGGGTAAGTACTTAAGAATGGATTTTCTGCATCGTATGATAAGTATGTGTTTAACTTTTAAGGAAACTGCAAACTTTTCCAAAGTGGTTAATTATTTTGCCTTCTCACCAGTAGTGCTTAAGAGTTACAATTTTTTCATATCCTTGTCAGTTCTTGGTGTTCTCAGACCCTTTCATTTTAGCCATGCTAATGGGTGTGTAGTAAAATAGCATTGTGTTTCAATTTGCATTTTTTTGATGACTAAAGATGTTGAGCGCCTTTATCTCTATTTATTAGTCATTTGTATTTCTTCTCTGGTTGAGTATTTGTTCAAACCTTTTATGATTTTTTAAAATGGGGTTATTTGTCTCATTGAATTGCAAGCTTTTTTTTTAGTAAGATTAGCCCTGGGCTAACTGCTGCCAATCCTCCTCTTTTTGCTGGGGAAGACTGCCCCGGAGCCAACATCCATGCCCATCTTCCTCTACTTTATATATGGGATGCCTACCACGGCATGGCTTGCCAAGAGGTGCCATGTCTGCACCGGGGATCTGAACCGGCAAACACCGGGCCGCCAAAGCAGAATGTGCGAGCTTAACCGCTGTGCCACAGGGCCAGCCCCTGAATTGCAAGGTTTTTAATATAACATAAAAAATACATATACATATATGTTTGTTTCCTTTGTCTGACTTATATGTTTGTTTGTTGTTGTTTTTGGGTCTTTTGCATTTTCATATAAATATTAAGCTTGTTGATTTTCACAGAAATGTCCACTAGATTTATATTGAAAAGTCCCAGCCTTTTAGCAGCCATAAATTCCTACGTGTAAACCAGTTTCTTGCTACTTAAGTTTTACATGAACTCCAATTTGTGTTGACAAGCTGCTTTGAAAACCTCTGGTAAATGCTAGCTCTAACAGGCACAGATGCAGGCTTTAGCAGTCAGTTTTCAGCCTCCAACTCATTGAGGCACATTTTCAACTATGTTGAGACCTTGGTAGTTAAAGTAACTTCTTTAAAGCAGAAAAGTGATACATTGGAAGTTAAGATCGTTATCACAGCACATTAATTTATTTTGCATAAATCCGTTTCTTCTAGACTTTAAGAACTCTGTTTTCATAATTATTCAATAAATATAAACTGAAAGAAAAATTCCACCAGGATCCCAGAAGCAGAAATAACATTACGATGCTAATACAGTCAGTAGGAGGCCACAGTAATCCAGATTATCATACATAACTGTCTCATGGAAACTAATTTGACTTTTATTGTGCTGCGAAATTAAATTATTACATGATCTATAGATTATTGAGCCCTCTGGCAAGGCTGGAGAGTGAGATGCTGTGCTGCATCTTTTCCTTTGATGGTTGCAAGGTTTTTAAAGCACTTTACACATTAAGAGTGAGTAAAGAAGACTATAATATTCAGAAACAACACAATGACTAAATAAATTACTTGCCAGAAACCATAAGTATGGCAAAAATAATGCAACAAACAAAGAATTTCCTCATTAACCATGTGCATCCAATGAAGACAAGACATTGAAAAGAACTCGCATGTGAGAGCTATAGAATTATAAAGACGGCATTGTTCCTCTGACAGGCTTGACTAGGACAGTGCCCCCAGATGATGCCTAAGCAAGCCCCTAACAGGCTTGGAATATTCCGGGGAATTTGTCATCTTACTCAGTGGTGGAAACAATGCTGTGACCATGGAAATTCTGACTTTGAAACCACTGGAAATGGTGCAATAGGATTAAGGATATTGTTTAAGACGGAGTTTAGGGCAAAAGAGACGACACGTGTTTGGAGATAATAAAGTCTTCTTGTTATGGGAATTGCATTTATACATTACAGGGAACATACTTTTTGTTACAGGAATTGGCATTTGAATCATAATTAATATATTAACAGCAATGGTTCAAATTAATACTAAAAGCTAAAATTTCATGTTATTTTGGAACTCTTCTTGGACCCATCTCCTAACCTACCAGCAATTCAGGCCCATTTAGTGACTATGTTAGTACTTAGCTACAATCCTCCACACTACTCCAAGTTCTAAAACCATCCAGGGTGACTTCAGCATCTTTGCATAGCCTGGCCTATCAGTCTTTTGTTGTCTCATCTCCAAAGACATTTCCTTCCACTCCACTTTGCTCACCTGCTCCCAAAACAGTTCAGGCCACTACCTGAACTTGCTCCCTATCAAAGATTACAAATTGAAGAATATCAGCTTATAACCACAACTTTCTCTCCTTCTAACTTTGTTTCTTCATTTATTCCTGCTTCAGGCCTTTCAGCTCATCTAGTTTTCTTGCATGTTAAACCCTTTACATTCTCCCAGGCCTCCAGCTCTCTACTTTCCCACTTTCCTCCATCATTTAGCTAAAGTTCTATGATTTGTTTTGGCAATATTCTTGCTCCACTGTTTTTTATCACTCCTTTCAGCCAGACATCAACCAGGAAGACCTCTATTGTCTTTTTTCTCCACGATTGCTCCCCAGTAGCCCAGCACTACTTGGTACAAAAAGGCAAACTGGTTCCATGAACATTTAGAATCACCAGCTTCAAATGGCTCTCACTATATCTCTGGTTGACTTGTTCTCCCACTTTCTATAACAACTAGTTCACACTTACTTCATTGCCCTTAAAATTAAATCCATCCTTTCTTCTCTCACTGTGACTTGATAATTGCTTCCAGTTTCCCAGAGCAATAGAACAACCAGACAAAAGCTCTCATCTTTACAATAACAAATATCCAGTTCCTACTTTTGCACCTATTCCATCCTCCTTTTCTCTGACAAATAGAGACACAATCCCTCCTCTTATCTGAGGCCAAACGGTTCATCCACCTGTTCACTGGGTTCCAGTGGCTGATCACTTCTTAAAAACTCAGAATATTGATAACTTCTCTTGCTGTGTACATTCATGCATCACTTAATGATGGGGATATGTGCTGAGAAATGCCTCCATAGCTGGTTTTGTCACTGTGTGAACATCATAGAGTGCACTTATATACACCTAGATGGTATAGCCTACTACACACGTAGGCTGTATGGTACTAATCTTATGGGACTACCATCGTATATATGGTCTGTTGTTTACCAAAATGTTGTTCTGCAGTGCATGACTGTATTTATTTGCTTCCTCAGCTCTAACCTTTTCTTTGATACTTAAATATGCTGAAATATCTCCCATATGAATAAAAACTCTCCCTGGATCCCCAAATCCTTCAAGCTTCATCCCCTTTATTTCCTCTCTTTCACTGACAAACTTCTAATCTCACAGTCTTCATTCCTAACCTGTTATTCAGACAAAAGATCTGAAATCTCGTGTCTCTCCCAAACAGTGCATTGAAAAAGTTGTTACTGGATCCCTCAATGAAAGCCTTGTTACTTGACTTCTTAGCAGCATTTGACAGAGCTAACTACTTCCTCCTTCTTAAAATGCTCTTCCATTGGCCTCTGGAACTTCTTATTTTAGTTTTTTTCCTGTCTCTCTGGTCACTCTCTCTATGCTTCTTAAAAAATTCTTCCTCCTCTACAAAGGAACTAAATAATTCATTTCCTTTAAGTTCAGAATCTCACCTTCTTATCACTCTATAATATTACTTGGGAATTTATCCACCCAAAGCTTTTGAGTAGTATTAATAAGCCAATGGCCTTCAGCTAGGGCCTCTCTTCTGAGCTCCAGACTCATGTATATAACTATATAACTGGATACCTACTACCTCCACCTGGATACCTCAAATATACTTTAAATACAATATAACCTAAACTGATTTCATGATTCCTGACTAGAGACAGGGGGCAAAATCTGGTTCTCTTTCAATTTCTGTTATCTCAGTATAATAGTGTCATCATTCATCCAGATACATAAACCAGAAATCTTGGGGCAACCTTGACTCTGTCTCTTGATCAACCTACACTTCTCATTCATTACCAAGTTCCATTCAAAGCCTCGTTACTACGAATATCTTTCAAATTTTATCCCTTCTATCTTCGTGGTCACAAGCTTAGCCCAAGCTGCTGTCCTCTCATACCTGGAGCCCTGAAAGAGCCTATTACTGGTCCTTCAAATCTGTAATTCATTTTCCAAAATGAAGATTAATTGATTATTTCAAAATATAAATACAATTGTGTTCCCCTAATCATATTCCTGTCTAAAACCCTCTAGTGTTTCCCACTGCTCTAAGGATAAGGAAAACAGAAAGCTCTCATGGGACCATATGGTCTAGCTCCTGACTACCCCTGAAGTGTCTTTCTACATATTCTTTGCCTCACTCTCTGGAATCTTCCTACACTAGCCCTCTGGAAATTCCCCCAATGGGCCAAGTTCCTATAATAGGAACTTGACCAGTGCAGTTCCATACCTCTGCATACCCTTCCTCTCTTTGTTATTAAATTAATTCATAATCACCCTGACCTCTATGCAGACACCACTTCCTGAGACAAGCTTTCTGTGGCTCATATGCTAGACCAGATTCCTTTCCTTCCAAGAACCTACCTCACTTTCATCTGTACACAGTGTCATTAGTTACTTCAGTCTGTTTCCTATCTCATCTCCACTATCACTCACAACCAGATGCTCCATGACGCTTGGACAGAGTCTATGTAGGACTTTCCTTTAGTAAAGACTCAATACTTATTTTTTGGTTGTTGAACAGATAGGTGGATGGAAATATGAATGGATGGATGAATAAACAGGAAATTTTAAAGAGCTTACAGCATATTCAAAATATGAACAATAAACTAGAAGACAGGATTTTTTCTATTTTCTTTATTTCTCATGTTTCTTATATTTCAATAAAGTAAAATCTATTAGTGACTTTTTAATCTCTTAGATTTTTTCTAGTTAAGAAAAAAATTGGATTCTTTGATTGTTTTTTACCTTAATCTTTGGGCTTTTTATATTAATCCAATATGACAGAATAAATTTCCATCTCCCAAACCACCTAGTTTTCAATTCAAAACTCATCATATCCCACAGCAGGCAAAAAACCTTAGTATTTAGTCTAATGAGAATAGTTTCCTTTTACGCAAATGTTTGATGTTCAGTAATAGCCATGCTCTTAAAAAGGGAATTGTGATTATTTATTTTAATTGATTTCAATAAGTATCACATACCTACCGTGTGTCACAGTGTTTGTGAGAATACGGAAATGAGCAGGACAGATGCTTGTTCTGCTGGTATGAAGTTGTTAACAGAAAAGCTGGTGTTCCAGAGATAACAGTGATGTTTGGAGTCATGATTATCGTTTTATTGTAACATTTAATTACTTTGTTGCTTGAGTTTCCTGGGCCTTTCAAAACACTTAATCCAATAAATAATATTGACCAAGAGTGGCCCCTTGATAGGACAATCCACACTCACAATAACGATTTTAATAAATTTGGGAATCTTCAAACAGAATGGGAAAATGATTATATGTGACCAGAGAAAGATAAACACAAGTTTAATTAATGAACATTTCTAATAGTCATTCACTCTTCATGATAAGTCTTTAGTCTAAAGCCTATATCATAGCAGCAAAATAAAAACATAATAATGTAAATTATTATTATAAAGAACCCTGGGGAGGGACAGAAAATATAAATAATATCCTTAATACCACTAAGCATGAAACATAGTGCCTCACTGTTTGTTTAAGCAAATTATATTTTGACAAGAGTAGAAATTAAAGAAAAAATGGTTGAAAAATCTCAATATTAGAAAACTGGAAAGAAATACATTGCCTATAGGATGACGTTTCTCCCAACATTTGCTTCTTTTTTTTTTTTTTAAAGATTTTATTTTTCCTTTTTCTCCCCAAAGCCCCCCGGTACATAGTTGTATATTCTTCGTTGTGGGTCCTTCTAGTTGTGGCATGTGGGATGCTGCCTCAGCGTGGTCTGATGAGCAGTGCCATGTCCACGCCTAGGATTCGAACCAACGAAACACTGGACCAGCTACAGCCGAGCACACGAACTTAACCACTGGGCCACGGGGCCAGCCCCCCAACATTTGCTTCTTTTTTTTTTTTTTTTTAAGATTTTTTTTTTTTTTCCTTTTTCTCCCCAAAGCCCCCCGGTACATAGTTGTGTATTCTTCGTTGTGGGTTCTTCTAGTTGTGGCATGTGGGACGCTGCCTCAGCGTGGTCTGATGAGCAGTGCCATGTCCGCGCCCAGGATTCGAACTAACGAAACACTGGGCCGCCTGCAGCGGAGCGCGCGAACTTAACCACTCGGCCACGGGGCCAGCCCCCCAACATTTGCTTCTTAACACTATATTCCTTAAAGCAATGATTACCATTTCTCTAGTTTTTACCCATTATTATTTTAACATCGATTGAGACTTTGATATATGCTAGAGAGACACTGGGCTAAGACCTGTCTATATATCACTTCTTTTAACTCTAGAAAATTTATGAACCAGGCACAGCTATTATCCCATTTTGGTAATGAAGGAAATTGAGGTGCAGATAAATTAAATAATTTATTCAAGATCATATAGCTAGACTATCTGACTTCAATGCCCTTATTTATTTCTGTATACTCTCTTCCAACAAAATGTTCTTAAAAATGAATTAAAATTCAAATAAATGAATAAAGCACAGATTTCAGAAGGAGGAAGGCACATACCTTAAAAATCAAATAAAAGAGTCCAAATTCTAAAATGTTGGAGGAATCCCAGGCTTCTTCCTTTCCAATGAAAAGAGAATGGTCATCTAGACAAGATCAAAATGGGCAGTCTCTGTTCTAAATGACTCAGTGGATCAGAAGCCTCTTAACTGGGTTTTAGTAATTATCTTTTTCTTACTTTTTCCTTTTCCAAAGTCCTAACTGAATTTGTGGGGGCACCAAATCAAACTTTCTGG
Source organism: Equus przewalskii (assembly GCF_037783145.1). Classification (NCBI taxonomy): domain Eukaryota; kingdom Metazoa; phylum Chordata; class Mammalia; order Perissodactyla; family Equidae; genus Equus; species Equus przewalskii. The sequence goes on along the minus strand of NC_091858.1, from coordinate 9,185,930 downwards.
GCCTTTTCTTTCTTTCTTTTTTTTTTTTTTAATGAGTGTTACCTTTTGCTGTAATTCTGAGGTTGATCACCTGTGATGGGGCAAGGGAAAGCGTGTTAAGTGGGTGGAGCGACACACTGCTGAGAACTTGAAATTGGAGCGAGTCACAGCGAAGAGAGGGTGAACTTTAATCACTTGGTCAGGCCTGCATTAAAGGGCAAACTCACATTTGTCACAGAGAGTGCTTTCATCATTCAGAGGGGCAGTCCTGAAAAGGACAACTTTCTGGAGATGAGAACGTGGGAGGCGAGAAGGTCACCTGCTGCAATTAACTGGTTATCCGTTTTAGCTACTACAGCGGCATGTGCCGAGGTTTTCAGATCAACCAATTTTGTCTTTCACTTTTTATTTCTTTATGGTCAACAGTGAACTTTGGTGCTTATGAGGCATGGAAGAGAATGCTGATTGAAGATTAATCTACTTAACCCGCCTGGCATTTGTGTGTGCTCTCATTAACTACTTGCTCATTTTCGCAAAACAAAACACTACACACACATGCACATGAGTGTTTACAGGTATATTTTATACTGCAGTCTTCTGAACACGGCAGCTGAAGACTGCAGTGTGAGGAAGGAAGGGAGAGAGGGACACACGCAGTGCTTACAATGCAGCCTGTGTATGATTTCACATTGAAGATTTGGCTTACTCCTTTTAAAAATGTCCTTTGTTTATCTCACTATGGGATAGTGACACTTAAGTCCCAGACTCACTGTGTCCCTACCACTGTTCTCTTTTTGCTCCTTCCTCTGCCATTTCTTCTTTCTCCTTTTCCTCTCCCCTTCAGGGACCGGAGGAAAAAAGCGAAAACAACAACAGCAGCAACAACAAAAAGCAGAAAGGAAGACGGGAAGAAGGAAGGAAAGAGAGAGGGAGGAAGAAGGAAGTGAGAGACGAGAGAGAGAGAGAGAATATAAAGTCGGACAATGGCCAGATCTTATATGAAAATAGAATTCTGACCCACAACTTACAGCAACCTGTGCAGAAACCAAACTCCTCATCCACACTAAGCAGCCCAGGAAGCCAGCCTACAAGGCAGACTTGTAGGAAGTCAGACCACTATCTCTAGAAACAATCCAGGAAGCTAAACAATAACTTCTGTAACAATCAACCCCAAATGGCCAGGATTTGATTGATAACTGACAGCTTCTCTAATTTTTGTCTCCAAACTTTTGTCCCTGCTTCCAAGTTAGGACCAAACAGAGAAAGCCAAATACGCATCCCTAACCAGTTATATAGGATGCCCCACTTTAGTTAGCCCGCCCACAGCTTCCTTATGCTGACAGCCTCCAATTACAGCACACCTGAGCCTTCCCTTTCTTCTATCATTAAGCTTTCCCCTGCCTGCCTTTGAGTCTTTGCCAAAACACAAGTGACAGTGGCTGACTCCCTTGCTGTAGCAAGCTTTGAATAAATAGCCTTTGCTTTTCTCATTTGGTTAGTCTTTCTTTGTTTCCATAGGAAAAAGAAAGAAAGAGAAAGAAAAGAAAAAAATCTCATGACTAATTGTTACCTTTTTATTTTTGTTTACATTATCTACATGTCCAAATAAATTACAAATTTCTCGAGGGTAAGGACTCTATTTTGTACAACTTTGATCCCTCAGCACTCCTAACTAAAGGTTTTTAATGTAGTAGATGAGGTTTTTTTATTAATATTAAATGGAGTAAAACACCATAGTAATGTGCAGATCAAAAGAACCTTAGAGGAACTTTGATATAACATCTATTTCCAATGGGAGAGCTGAACTGTAAAAATGTAAAGTCTACAGCTCAAAACGCACAACTAAACAGTAACTTTACAAGACTCCTGAACTTTGTTTTTTCCCGCTACATCTTGCTGTTTTTCACACTTAAAACAAGCTCTGAACATACATATAAGTTATATTAAAGAATGTATGTATGCCTTTATCGCTCACATATATCAATAAATTTTTTCCTAAAATGGGGAAAATCACACCCCAATTTATTATTTGAAATAAAAACTAGTATTTTAGACATTATGATTTATTTAAAATGGCTTTTGTGGCCATGTGGTTAAACTCCTGTTTTCCACTAAAACCTACTGAAATAACAATAATGAAGATGATAGTAACAATAATAACATTGTTATATAGCTAAGAAGTATTAAAAAGGAATAAAACCACAGGAATACTAAAAATAGTAGGAAAAAAGGAGTCATTGGATAGGAGATTTTGACCCATTTCTATAAGACAGAAAACCAATAAGACCAATGTAGAAAGTTACTAAGGACTCCAAAGAGCTTTTGTTTATGAAGTAATATTTATTTATATTTATCACATAATAAAATTAAAACAGAAAATATTAAAATACTATGTCTTGATTTATTTTAATATAGCAATAATAAATCCATTAAATTAACGTAGAGAGTAACTTGATGAAAAATAATTATATTTTCCAAAATAAATTAGTGAAAAGAGTGACATTACATTTTTGGAAGTATCTTTTATGCTTGGCTTAATAGAAGACAACTGGGTTCTCATATTTGCTTCTGCATTTAATCTGTTAGGCCATTTCTTTTTTTGGTTGTTATATATGAAGAAAAGCTGCCCTCACACAGGCATATAATTGGAGAAGGGAAGAGTAATTTAACAGCCTCTTTAGATCATTATAGATAATCTTCATTTTTACTACACCAAAACTCAAAATTGGTCATTTAAAAAATCTAGTCTCAATGTAGAATCTGAAAGTATATCAATGAACTTTTCATACGTCATCACATTAAAATCTGTTGGTCTATCTTGCAATATGAATAGCTTTTTTATTCATGAATAATTATACAGCATATAAATGAATCATTTAGAGAACATTGCCTCAGAGAGTTATGCAGATCTTCCAAATGTTAACACATTTAATTATATTGTAATAAAAATCATATTTGTAAATATGATCACTGCTCTGCTCAGACAAGTCTTTTATTATCTGGAGCTGGTGAGCTATGGTGGTGAGTACAAGTTTCCCAAAATTCTAATTTTAACTCGAAACTAAGATTTTGTCATTAGCAATCAATTGCTTTCCTCAAAGTGACAGATTCATTTTGCTTGTCTTTGAGGAAAATGTCTGCCAAATGCCTAAATCTGTATAATCCTAGTTTGACCATATTTTAGGATGGTTGAGGAGACATACAGGCTAGCGTTAAGAGCATCTTCTCGTGTGATGTATACTGAGGTGCTAAGAAACCCTTTTTAAAGTTGGTAGAACAAGGAACAGGAGGTTAGGAATAATATTTATAGTTGCACATATAACTATGAGTAAAATTAAAAAGTAAAAGTAAAAACAAAAATTAAAAATAGGGCAAAGGAAGGAAAATAGTAAGTAAACATTCTCACGTGTCCTGGTGGAGTTATGTGGTCTGAAATTGGTTCCTCCAGAATGGAGTTCTAGAATGTTACTTAGACTATAGTGATCTTCAGGTGTAGATGTGAAAACAAAAACAGCAGAAGTAATTTATGCCAGGGAATGAGGCTAGAAATTGAGGAAGGAACAGGAAACTTCAGTTATTAACTTCATTTCATTCTAAACTACTTACTTTAAAATGAAGAGCTCATGATTTTTCTTTTTTTTCCAGGTGTACATCATTCTATTTCAATTTCTGTGTACATTACATCATCATCACCACCCAAAGACTACTTGCCATCCATCACCACACACATGTGCCTAATCATCCGTTTCACTCCCCTCCCTCCCCACTTCCCCGCTGGTAAACACCAATCCAATCTGTCTCTATGTGTGTGTTTGTTTTTGTTTTTATCTTCTATTTATGAGTAATATCATACGGTATTTGACTTTCTCCCTCTGACTTATTTCACTTAGCATAATACCCTCAAGGTCCATCCATTTTGTCACAAGTGGCCAGATTCCTCGTTTCTTATGGCTGAGTAGTATTCCATTGTGTATATATACCACATCTTCTTTATCCATGCGTCCCTTGATGGGGCACCTAGGTTGCTTCCAAGGCTTGGCTATTGTAAATAATGCCACAGTGAACATAAGGGTCTGTGTACCTTTACATATTTGTGTTTTGACTGTCTTTGGATAAATATCCAGCAATGGACTAGCTGGATCAAATGGTAGTTCTATTCTTCATATTTGAGGAATATCCACTCTACTTTCCATAGTGGCTGCACCAGTTTGCACTCCCAACAGTGGTTTATGAGAGTTTCGTTTTCTCCAAATCTCTCCAACAACTTGCTATTTCTTTTCTTTTTAATTATAATCATTCTGATGGGCATGAGTGCTGCCGAGACTGGCTAGGCAGCGAGCCGAAGGAGCGGATGGAATTAATAGGCAGAACACAATTTATATATCCAATGGGGCAGGGGACCATCAGCTTCAAAGACTGAGATGAGGTCCCTCGGATCGCCACATATTTATTTGCAGGCAAAGAATCACAAGCATGTACAATAGCAGGAAATCATGCCTACAGGGACACACAAGCCAAAGCCCAAATGTTCTATTTTTCATTGCTCCAGCCTTATCCCAGGTCATTCCCTTGGGGAGTATCTTAGGAACAATCAGCAAGGTATGCAGGCAATGTTCCAATTCCTGCAAGGTCCTGGCGTTCCTAAGCCCCTTGCCTTCATGCTCTCTAACATACTTCCCTCCAGCCTGAGATTCCAAAGCACAAGCAATCTGGTATAATAATTATGAGAGTCAGCAGATCACTTATCTCCCAGCCACCCATTTGGAATTTATTTTTCCTAGGCTTAAAGCCTACTAAGAATGCTGCTATGATCTCCTGCAGCACATGAGGTGATATCTCACTGTAATTTTGATTGGCATTTCCCTAATAATTAGTGATGTTGAACATCTCTTCATGTGCCTGTTGGCCATCTGTATATCTTCTTTGGAAAAACGTCTGTTCAGATCTTTTGCTCATTTTATTTTTGCTGGGGAAAATTGGCTGTGAGCTAACATCTGTGGCGCCAGGCCAGCCATTGGCCATTTTTTAAATGAGTTGTTAGTTTTTTGTTTTTGAGATGTCCAAGTTCTATATTTATTTTTAATATTAACTCTTTATCAGATAAATGGTTTGCAACTATCTTCCCCCAACTGTCAGGTTTTCTTTTTGTCTTGTCAGTGGTTTCCTTTGCTATGCAAGAAACTTTTTGGTTTGATGTAGTCCCATTTCTTCATTTTTTCGGTTGTTTGCCTTGCCCAGTCACACATATTACTTGAAAATATGCTGCTAAGACTGATGGCAAAGAGCATACTATGTTTTTTTCTATAAGTTTTATAGTGTCAGGACTTACATACAAGTCTTTAATCCCCTTTGATTTAATTTTTGTGTATGGTGTAAGATAATGGTCTACTTTCATTCTTTTGCATGTGACTGTCCAGTTTTCCCAACACCATTTATTGAAGAGTCTTTCCTTTCTCCATAGTATATTCTTGGATTTCTTGTCAAATATTAGCTTTCCATAGATGTGTGGGTCTATTTCTGGGCTCTCAATTATGTTTCATAGATCTGTGTGCTGTTTTTGTGCTAGTACCATGCTCTTTTGATTACTATAGCTTTGTGGTATATTTTGAAATCAGAGAGTGTGATATCCCCAGCTTTGTTCTTTTTTCTCAAGATTGCTTCCACTTTTCGGGGTCTTTTCTTGCTCTATATAAGTTTTAGGATTCTGTGTCCTATTTTTGTGAAAACTGTTGCTGGAACATTAATAAAAATTGCATTGAATCTGTAGATTGCTTTAGAAAGTGCGGTCATTTTAACTATGTTTGTTCTTCCAGTCCAACAGCACAGAATATCTTTCCATTTCTTTGTGTCTTCTTCAATTTCTTTCAACAATGTTTTATAGTTTTCAATGTACAGGTCTTTCACTTCTTTGGTTAAGTTTATTCCTAGATATTTCATTCCTTTTATAGCAATTGTAAATGAGATTGTATTCTTAAATTCTCTTTCTGCTACTTCATGGTTAGTGTACAGAAACGCAAATGGTTTCTGTGTTTTGATTTTGTATATTGAAACTTTATTCATTTATTATTTCTAAAAGATTTTTGATGAATTCTTTATGGTTTTCCATATTTAAAACCATGTCATCTGCAAATAGGGACAGTTTCACTTCTTTCTTCCAAATCTGGATTCCTTTTATTTCTTTTTTTTTGCCTGATTGCTCTGGCTAGGACTTCAAATACTATGTTACATACAAGTGGAAAAAGTGGGCATCCTTGTCTGTTCCTGTTCTTAGAGGGATAGATTTCAGTTTTTCTCCATTGAGTATGATATTAGCCGTGGCTTTGCCATATATGGCCTTTATTATGTTGAGATGCTTTCCTCCTATACTCATTTTATTTAGTTTTTATCATAAGTGAATGCTGTATCTTGTCAAATGTTTTCTCTGCATCTATTGAGATGATCATATGGTTCTCATTCTTCATTTTATTAACGTGATGTATCACATTGCTTGATTTGCGGATGTTGAACCACCCCTGCATCCCTGGAGAAAATCTCACTTGATATGGTGTACAGTCTTTTTAATATATTGTTGTATTCGAGTTGCTAGTATTTGGTTGAGGATTTTTGTATTGATGTTCATTAGTAATCTTGGCCTGTAATATTCTTTTTTTGTGTTGTCCTTGTTGGGTTTTGGAATCAGGGTAACGTTGGCATCATACAATGAGTTAGGAAGCTTCCTCTTCTCTTCAATTTTTTGGAAGAGTTTGAAAAGTATAGCTGCTACATCTTCTTTGAATGTTTGGTAGAATTCACCAGGGAAGTCATCTGGTCCTGGACTTTTATTTTGGGGGAGGTTTTTGGTTACTGTTTTAATCTCTTAATTGGTGATTGATCTATTCAAATTCTCTATTTTTGACTCAGTTTTGGAAGCTCGTATGATGCTAAGAATTTATCCATTTCTACTAGAGTATCCAATTTGTTGGCATATAGTTTTCATAGTGTTCTCTTTTAATCTTTTCTATTTCTGAGTTGTCTATTGTAATTTCTCCCCTTTCATTTCTATTTTATTTATTTGAGCCTTCTCTCTTTTTTCTTGGTCAGTCAAGATAAAGGCTTGTCAATTTTGTTTATCCTTTCAAAGAACCAGCTTTTAGTGTCATGGACTTTTTTCTATTTTTTTAATTCTCTATTTAATTTATTTCTCCTCTGATTTTTATTATTTCTTTCCTTCTGCTGATTTGGGGCTTTGTTCATTTTTCTCCAAGTCCTTTTAGGTACACAATTAGATTGTTTATTTGAGATTTTTCTTGTTTGTTGAAGTAGGCCTGTATTGCTATAAACTTCCCTCTTAGAAAGGCTTTTGCTCTATCCCACAAACTTAAGCATATTGTAATTCCATTATCATTTGTCTCCAGGTTTTTTTTTTTTTTATTTTCCCTTCCTTGATCCAAACATTGTTCAGTAGCATTTTATTTAATCTCCACATACCTGTGGCTTTTCTGATTTTCTTCCTGTAGTTGATTTCTAGTTTCATACCATCGTGGTCAAAAGAGATGCTTGGTAGTATTATTTCAAATTTCTTAAATTTATTGAGACTTGTTTTGTGGCCTAATTGTGATCAATCCTGGAAAATGATCCATGTGCTTTTGAAAAGAATGTGTATTCTGTGGTTTCTGAATGGAATGTTCTGTATATATCTACGATGTCCATCTGGTCTAATGTGTCATTTAAGGCCAATGTTTCCTTATTGATCATCTGTTTGGAAGATCTATCCATTGGTGTGAGTGGAGTGTTAAAGTCCCTGACTATTATTGTGTTACTGTTTATTTCTTCTTTTATGTCTGTTAATAATTGCTTTATATTTTTAGGTGCTCCTATGTTGGGTGCATAGATATTTACAAGTGTTATATCTTCTTGTTGGATTGTTCTTTTTATCATTATGTAGAGCCTTTCCTTGTCTCTTGTAATAGCTATTATTTTAAAGTCTATTGTTTCTGATAGAAGTACTGATACTCTAGCTTTCTTTTCATTGACATTTGCATGGGATTTCCTTTGTATGTAATTTGTTGCCTTTCTCTTGCAGCTTTTAGGATCCTCTCTTTATCTTTATTTCTTGACATTTTAATTATAATGTGTCTTGGTGTGGGCCTCTTTGGCTTTAACTTGTTTGGTGCTCTCTGTGTTTCTTCTACCTGGATGTCTGTTTCCTTCCTTAGATGGGGAAAGAGTTCAACTATTATTTCTTTAAATCGATTCTCTGCCCCTTTGTCTCTCTCTTCTCCTTCTTGGAGACCTATAATGCAGTTTTTGTGTGTTTGATGTTGTCTCAGAGGTCCCTTAGACTGCACTCATTCTTTTTAATTCTTTTTTCTTTCATCTGTTCAGCTTGGGTGATTTCCTCTAGTCTTTCTTCCAGCCCACTGATCCATTCTTCTGTATCATCTACTCTGCTATTGAGTCCCTCTAGTGATTTTTTCATTTCCAGTATTGTATTCTTCATTTATGATAGGTTCTTTTTTATCTTTTCCAGTTCTTTGTTGAAGTTCTCACTGAGTTCATCCATTCTTCTCCTAATATCAGTGAGCATCCTTATGACTATTCTTTGTACTCTTTATGAAGTAGATTGTTTATCTCTGTTTTGTTAAGTTCTTTTTGTGAGGATTTAACCTATTCCCTTATTTGGAACACATTCCTTTGTCTCCTCATTTTGCATTTTCTCCATGGTCATATCTATGTATTAGGTAGATCTGCTACATCTCCTGACCTTGGAGAGGTGGCTTTACGTAGGAGATGCCTTATGAGGCCTAGCAGTGTGCTTTCCCCTTGTCTCCAGTTCCAAACATTTTAGGTGTGTCCCCTGTGTGGGCTACATGTGTTCTTCTGTTGTGGCAGGGTTTCTCTTGTTGCAGGTGCATGGGGAAGCTAGGCTGTCCTTCTAGCTGTCTGGTTGCAATGCTCAGTTGCATGCAGCTGCTATGGTCCTTTCAGTCACCTTATCAGGTATGGGGAACCCCAGCACAGTTGGCTGCAAGATCTAATAGCACATTCCTATTGCAGTTTTCTGTTAAGTGAGTAGTCCCCCAGCATGGTTGCTAGCCTCAGGGGCTTACAATTGCTGTAGGCTTCTGGCCTGAAGGCTATTGTCAGCTCTGTCAGGAGTGCTGCTGGGTGGGGTGGGTCACAGGAATGGCAGCATACAATTGTTTCAGGCATTGGAAGGTCGAGCCAATCCCGTATGTGGCTGTTTGAGAAGCACAAGTCTTCTGCAGCTAATAAGCCCCATTGCCCACTGTCCCCCACACAGTCAACAGAGTCCTGCCCCATGTGCATGCCCTGACCCACTGAAACAGACCCACTTGCCCTGCTTCAGAGGCCCCACATATTCTGTCACAGGCCATCACCTTGTGCAGCCCCTGTCCCTCATGAATGCCCTGTCCCACTGAGGAGGACCCACTCAGTCTGCTGCAGAGGTCCCACTCACCCCAGCTATGTGTGCCCACAAGATGCCCAATGGATTGTGGTTTGGTGGGGCCAGCCCCTAGATTGGGCTGCCTGCCCTGGCTTAATTGGATTACATTGGTGCCCTAGTGGATGGGGCAGACGCTGGGCTAATAGACCAGAGGAAGAACTCCAATGATGTCTGCCAGAGTCTGTGTCAGCACGCCTGTACTAGGTCTCAATAATCACTGCCACCAATGTCTCAGTGCCTAAGGAGGTCTCACCTCTTGCTGAGATGTGCCCAGAGCCTATCAAGTGAGTCTCTTTTTACCAAAAGATTGTGCACTTTTCTTTCTGATGATTTTAGGTGAATGTGTGGGGGCTCTTTAAGAGAATGCTTTTGGTTCTCTTATGTTCAATAATTTTTCTGGGGGTATTCCAATCATTGTTAAAGCCAGAAAATCCAGATATTCTGATAGTCATCTCGTCTGTGCTGAGTCCAGAAGCTGTTTTATTATGGCACAGCTCTCCTGCTCTGATTCCCCTCTTCCAGAGAAAGCTTTGAGCCTTCATATTGCTTCTAGCATGAAGCGCTTCAGCTAAAATGTGGCTTTTTCCTCTCCAGAAAGGAATTTATGGCTTTTCCACCTCAGTCAGCACTGTTCCGTGTTGTGGGGGTTCTTTTTAGCCATTTTCTTGTTCTCTCTCAGGGGTAATTGTTCCAAGAGTAGTTGTAAAGTTTTGTCAGAGAGAAGAGATGAGTTCAGAGTCCTCCTACACTGCCATCTTCCTAGCAATCTTATGCTGTTCTAACATGTGTGTATGATTGTTGGGTTTTATGAAATGATGTGATGTAATTTGAAACTATATACTATTATACAAATATTAAAATATAATAATAAGAGATAATAAATGGAAAATTATAAAAGTCGGGCATTGAAAACATTTTTATGGATCTACCTTATGATACCTAGGTTCTTTGCAAAGCTTTCTTGCAATCAAGATTGTAACTGAACAAAAAAAGTCAAACTGATGACAAGCTAATGTGTGTAGTGATGTAAAATACTTGAGTCTATAACTTAGTATGAAATATGTCAATGAAATAAGATGGCCTGGCATGTGATTAGAGAAATGGATTAGTGCATAGTATTAGATAAAATAAGTAGAGTAAAAGATTAATTGTAAATTCTAAGCAGGGTATGTGGGTGTTCATCCTATAATCCCTTCCAATTCTTTGTTTCTTTAAAATTTTTCCTTAGTAAAATGTTGGGGAAAAATTTGAAAAATTGCACACAAATAAAACAACAAAATAGCAAATCAAGTCCCTAAGCTTCTCTGTCCTTATTCTTAACATATTCCTGGCTTATATCAACATGGGCTCTCTTTTCACTAAAAGTTTCAAAACCTGCCCCTCTTAGCATTGGCAAAGGAGCAATTCCAGTTTTGAGCACAGATCTGAGAGAAGGAAAATGGTTCTTTCAGAGGCGGGCTCTCTTTTCCTCTAGTAATTTCTTTACAGGGACTTTTTCAACATTTCCATTTTAGAAACTTGCCTCAGAGATTCTTACAATTCATCTCTAAAATTGATTCCTGACCTAAACACTACATAAAGTTCTTTGGTCCCAAGGAATAAATATTCAATTTTTATATAAAATTCAAATATACCTATTTGACCTTTGTTGTTATTATTGTTATTTTTGAGAGAAACTTTAAAATTTAAGACCTGCTTGTGAGACAATTACCAAGAGACTTCTCAGGATGTCAGGATTTTGGGCCAAGGGGCACAGGGAGGTATTAACATGAAAGCGAAATTGGTGTCATCAAGAAAACATTGATTATTCAGAAATATTGAAGGTTATCACATAGATTCACCTTGCAATGTCCCCTTTGGTTTCAATTCCTGACTTTTCACTGTTAATGCTGAGGGACCTTGGGCAAACTATTTCACCAAGAATAAATAAGACTTCCCTGTATGTTGTGTCTAATTTTCTAGAAATGCTAAATAAGGAGCAAGGAAATGAATGTAATGATTTCCAACTATTTCCATATTTTAGCTTCAAACATTCAGTGATTCCTCCTTGGTACTGCTCCTGGATAAGGACCTTATGTATTTTTTTCTTCAATCTTACTTATTCTGACATCCATTTCTACAAAATGAGAAGAGAAATGTGGATTCCAGATAAGTTGCAGTTTTACCAAGGCTGGTATTCTTTGCAACCACTCAGCAGGACCACAGGAGAGAATCCTGCACCTTCTCGGCTGTGATCTCTGTCCTCATTCAGAGAATTGGGTGCTGGAAGATTTGTTGTTGTTGCTTTTGTTTCTTAACAGAGGTAAAGTTACAGAACAACTCAACAGCTTTCATCTTTGCCCTTAGTAGTCTCTACTTAGAAGTGGAGACCTAGAAGCTTTATTTGTTAAAAGAAAAATTTAGGAAAAGCAAAGACAAACAAAGCAGCAAGAACCTACCACGTGGGGAGTTGGGCATCCTTAAGCAGTGTTAAAATACGAGATACATATTTTAAGTGCTGTAAAGGAGACTCTTTACAGACACTTTACTTCACTTCACTCAGATATTGTGGTGTGAAAGCAGAGGGACTCAGCGTCAGGACTAAAGCATCTCAGAAGCTAGCAGCTGCCAATACCCAAAGCTCCTCACAAGCCTGTGTGAATCTCTTAATTACCCTCCATTTTAAAAACCAAAAAGTAAATAAATGAATAAATAAAAACAACTAACTGAACAGCATCTCCATTGCACTAAGAAAACAAATGCACAGGCCATCCCGGTGATGCAGTGGTTAAGTTTGCACATCAGCCACCCAGGGTTTGCCAATTCAGATCCCGGGTGCAAACCTGTGCACCCCTTGTCAAGCCATGCTATGGTAGGCATCCTACATATAAAGCAGAGGAAGATCAGCATGGATGCTAGTTCAGGGCGAGTCTTCCTCAGCAAGAAAGAGGAGGATCCGTGGCAGATGTTAGCTTAGGGTTAATCTTCCTCAAAAAAAAGAAAAGAAAACAAATACATTATGTCATTTTTACTCTATAAGAACAGAAGGAACGGGGCGAAGGGGAGAGAGAGGATTTACACATGGGTGTAGACAGGAGGGGTTTGAGGATATTGAGTCAATAATGTATATCAACTCACATTAAGAAACTTATTTGTGTTTCTGCTACACACCTAACCAATCCCCTAGCTTAATCACCCAAGTACACTATAGCCCTGTTGAATGTGTAAAACCTGGTATTTATTTTCACTCTGATATGGGATAGATTGGGTTGAGTGCCCAGTGAACGAAAATTCCTTACAGATTTTTGCCACACATTCTGAGATCATATCACTTCTCATAGTTTCTCAGTTTTGGTATCTACCAACTGGAAGGAGCCATATTCTCTAAGGTTTAATGCATAGTCCCAACACATTTCAGAAGTTCTTGGAACAGGCTATGAACAGAGACTCAGGAGGCCTGGATTTTAGTCTTGTCCATGACACTTACCATCCCATTTGTCTTAAGAGAGTTTTTACCTTTTCGGAGTCATTGTTACAATATTGGAAAGATGTGAAAATCAATAGCGGACTAGAAAGCTCTACTCTCTGCCTTCAGGAAGGATGCTATAAAGAACCAGGAGGATGATGATGGTGGTGATGTTGATGGTCACTAACACCAGTCAGGCACCTACTGTATTTGGGCACTATGTTAAATATTTTACAAATAATATCTCACTGTATTCCCATAGAACCCCTATAAATGAGAAACCTCAAGCATATTCTTAAATTGAAGAAAGAAGTTATATTCTAGGACTTTCCTTGATTCCTACAAATCTAATTGTCTTACCTCTTTCTCCCCAGATCTATTGAGATGTCAAAATAAGTCAATGTGTGTAAAAATTCTTAAGAAATTGTAAAACAAAATGTAAATGTGAAATTGCTATTTGGATCACCAGTCAGTAATGCCTGTAAAATCTGGGACAAGCTATCTGCTCTTTCCCCCACACATTTCAATCTTAATTTTATCAACTCTCTATTTAGTTGAACTATTCTCTCAATTTAGTCTTTCTTACCTATCTTTTTTATTTCATTCTATTCCAACAAAACCTTAGGCATTGCTTAGCCCCACTATTGAAACTTTAATATCTTTATTCTCAAATTGTAAGTAAATTGTCACAAATTATCTCCCATTATAATGGGGTGTGTTTTTCAACAATAAAAATGGCAGCTATTACTAGGCTGTCTCGTCTTGTGTTTCCATGCAAAACGTTTATTTGGGAGGATTGTTAGGAAGAACAATCATGGGCAGGAAGGGTAGGAAACAGGATTGGTTAGATTGAGATGTTGAACTGTAGTGTAGTCTGGATGAAGGTGACAGCCAACTCTACAGAGAGTTTGGAAGCTGCAGAGGGTTTCCAAGTCGGAGTGAAAAGGCCAGTCCTTTCTCCTCCCACAAAGATCAGTCATTGACGTGAACAGTCAGTCCCTCAGGAAGGGTTATGACCCTGGCGCTCTTTAGCAGAGGCAATTCCCAAAGCAAGCTGACTCCTGAGGCTGGCTGGTTGCAGTAGTCCCAGCAGCTCTGGCAATATGTTCCTCATTCCTGAAGGGGATCTAGAGGGGCCACACATCACAGAGTACACACCCAGTTTTAGAGGAACACAAAGATTGACCTTAGAGCAAACCTTTGTTTAGAGAGTACTTTCTAAGCAACCTTGTTTAGTTATGTAAAAGTAAGTTTAGTAGTCACTGACTGCCTTGGAGGATGTTTTGAGACCCGGAATGACTCTTTTCCAAATGTGCTTTGGTATGCAAAACTGGTCACTAGATAAATTTGCTAAAAACCATCCTGGAGAGAAAAGATGCAAACCTGGACCTCTTCCGTTTTGAGATTTAATACTATAGAGAGATCCTCTTCTATCTACTGAGATGTTCCTAATTGAGATCTTCATGCAGGAAAGGACAAGCAACAATGCCAAAGGAGAACTTAGTAGGACAATGTCAGGAAACTGGCTTGATAAACCAGGCTTTTCATGGGAACTGAAAGGTTGCACTCAAGATGAGGTATACATATTTTTCTCTTGTTAGTCTGTCTTTTGTTATAGTGGACCCAGTTAAGAATTTAGATGGATAGAAGGAAAACTATCTTTCCCTCCCTTACAAGAGCAATAGCTGAGAATGCAATTAGGAAATAAAAATGGTTGCTACTTGGCAAACTGAAGTGTGCAGCACACTGGGATGTAAAGGGACCTGGACTACTAAAGGCAACGCAGCGGTGGGCAAGGATGCTCAGAAGTGGGTGAGACTTATTTTCACTAGTGACATCAACGGCCTTGTTCAAGGCAATTCAAAAATTCATTTGATAAATATTTATTGAGTGACCACAGGGTAATGAGATCCCCCTAGGCACAGGGGATACTGCAGCAAGCAAAACAGACGTAATCTCTGCCTTTAAGGAGCTTAAATTCTAACAGCAGAGGCATAAAATAAACAAGCAACTAAAGAAATTAGATAGTTTAAGACAGGATATCTACAATGAGGGAAATAAAGCAGAATAGTTGTGTAGAGAGTGGCTAGAGAATACTGGCTCTTGACAAAACCTCATTTAGGCTCCTCTGAGCTCTCTTCTCAACTAGGCCTTGACCTTGGCTCTCATCCTTGCCAGACCTGCACCTCTCAGTCTTAACAAGACTCTTACCACATCAGTTTAGTAAGAATCTCTCACTTTTAGTATTGGATCAATTGTTATCTGATCAAGTTCCTCATCCCCTACCCTTTATATCTGACCACCATGGCTTGCCTTCAGCAAGAATCTCCCCTACTCTTGATGTCTCCTCTTAAAAATTTTCCATCCACTGATCCCTTTATTCCACTCATTGGCTATAAATCTCCAGCCACCTTTGCTGTATTCAGAGTTTAGCCTTATCTCTCTCCCTTATTGTGATAGTCTTGGCTCCTACTGCAATAGTCCTGAAGAAAGTCTTCCTTACGATTTTAACAAGTGTCAGAATAATTTTTTTCTTTAACACTACCCAAATATCCCCTGAAAAAATGTTGACAAGACAAAGCTGAGTTTATTGTTTATCACTTAAGAGCAGCCACCACTACTTCAAAAGAGTCTGATTGACCCTTGGAGGAGGAAGGGTAAGGTCAGACCTATTGAACTTTTGAGGTCTAGTTTAAGACAGAGCTTTCACTAGGAGAGGAGGTGTTGATTAGTATTGGGTAAGGATCGTGATGTAATAATTTAGGAATTGTGGACACAGCCAGAGGAAGATTTTGAAGCAAGGGGTTCAAGAGTCTTGGGATGAAACTTTCTGTTGATGCTTGCTATTAGAGTTGATAGGTCTTTCTGGAAGTTCTTGTAATGAATAATAAAGCTAGTTGCAACTTCTGTTCCTGAGCAAGAGTCTCTTGGAATAGTAAAGTTATGCTAATGGTGACAATAGAATAGTAAACACATGTTAACATAGACCAGTGGTTAACAAGATTTTTCTGTGAGGAATAAGATAGCAAATATTTTAGATTTCGAGGGCCACATAAGGAATCTGTCACTTGTTCTTCTTTGTTTTTGTTTTTACTTTTGTTTACAACCCTTTAAAAATGAAAAAAAAAGAACATCTTTGCTCATAAGTCATATAAAAACAGGCCAGAGGCTGAATTTGGCCAACAATCCATAGTTTGCAAGCCCACGAATTAGACAGTAAATTGTGTGGAAGTAGATGATTTCACTTGTCAAGAAAACTACTTTAATTAGGATGGTCAGGGAAGGCCCCAAACTTGGGGCTCCTAGGACTAATCAGACTCTCATTCCATCTCTAACTGATATAGAGAATTAAGAATATTGTACTCTGAGGAAACTCATTGATGATCTTGGATTATTTGGTGATGGCAGAATTCATTAAAAGGCAGGTACTGAATATTTTCTTAGCAACAACAGGAGGTGGTGTTCAAGTAATTAATTGAAAAAAATAAAAGTGACCTTAGTTGTAGCTCAGATGGTGAAGCAGATCATAGATCTTATACCAACAAAATATTATGAGCTGAAGAGCCTGATTCTCTTTGAGAAAGCCATGCTTCTCAGTTAAAAGGTCCAGCTTCATCTTCCCTGCTTCCATTCTCACTCCGAACTTAGATTAACATAACTAGGAGAAATAATAGTGAACCACTGAAGATTTTATAGACCTATGAAGGTCAGTTATTATATATGTTCCTGGATGTGCCTTTTTCACAGCGATTTGCAGTTAATCATAGAACAGCCTTAGAGGTGTCTGTGGAGGCGAAGTGGAGAGAGACTTTAATTGCAATAAAGATAAAACCTTGTAAACATATATAAATATTTCAGAAGGCAGGATTAGAAGAAAAATCTGCTATAGCTTAAGTCCAATTTCATAGAACATCTAGCATAATCCTTTGTATAAAATAGATACTCAATGACCATTTGTTGAGTGAAGACACAAAAGCAAGAACAAGCAAAGACCATCATGGGGTTCTACACTGGGCATTATTGTTTCCTGATTTTTTTCATCCAGGCAGGTTATGTTCTTGACAGACTCTGTTTTTGGTTTCTCTCATACCCTTTCCCATTTGGCAGTTTCATTGCTTACTATATGCTTCTATATTGCTTACTATATTGCTCCTCCCTAGATGGGAAAAGAAAACTTGTATCTCTCTTTATTTCAGGAGTTGTTGTGGTATATTTAGACATAAAAGAGACCGATATAACAAGATAAAATGGGAGAGAGTGTGATGATTTGATGATTTCACTGATCTTTATTTTTTTAGCTGTCCTGCTTTAGCAATATAATTTCAAGGTAGTCCAAGCAATATAATTCCAAGAGAGTAAATTGCTTTAAATTATGCTATCTATTTCAAGCTGAGTTAAACTTCATTCCATGGTTAGCTAGTTGCTATATGGAAGTAAATACTTTGTAGTTACTTTAATCTTCTTTTCATGTCTTGATGCAATAGAAGAGATAATTTATCAAGCAATGGAATAATATCATTGAAAAAGATCCAGGAAAGTTTTATCTTTAGGAAAAGTGGGATTTTACATTAGTGTTTCATAACTACTTTTAGACCATTCTTTCCGTGTCTGAGATCTAATAGAAACTCTGGAGTTTTTTGTCTGTGTCCTTTTTCTTTCCCTCAAGTAACTTTCCATCCACTCTTTCTCTAGTTCATTGACAATGTTCCCATGATCTATGGATGAGCTGCTCTAGCAGCACTCTTTGCCATATTTATTGAAAAAAGGACATTTTGTGTTGGAAGCTGGCTTTATGATATGCCCCTATATGTCCAGAGAATGTCAATCAATTGCTCTTGAAATTGACAAGCTGGAAGGAATCTCATCTTTCTAGAGCTTGCATGATATCATTGTCCTTTCATGATAACAGGGAGTAATTTGCTATTACAGGAGAGGAAAGAGTTTTCCTCAACCCTCTTAGGGTCTCTGGCTGAGTCTGAAAGTTAAACTGACAAAGACAGATAAACAGAAGAAAACATACAAATTTATTCAATGTAAGTTTTACATGACTCAGGAACCTTCATAAGAAAATAAAGAAATGGTTAAGCCTGAACATTTTTATGCTAGGTCTGATTAAGAGTGGAGAGTCATGGAGAAATATGATAGATCAAAGAGTATGATGTAAGTGGAGTAAACTGGGGAGACAATAAGGCCTGTTTGTTCAAATTCTTCTTTGGGTCCCCTTGTCTATGGCCATAAGGCTGCTCTGTTCCTCTGGATATGGTAAGGACATCTCTTACATGAGGGTTTACGAACTGTTTCAGAGGAAAAAGGCAGGGGGAAGGGCAGGATGACTTTCCTGCTTCTGCTGTTTTCTCATATTCCTTCAGCTTAAAATATGCCAGGGTACCATATTTTGGGGTAGCATGTCCTGAACCCCGTCGTTATCTTTGTGGTAATATCTATCCCTAAAAGCATCCCCTTCAAAAGGTAGCAATGAATAGAATTGACCTAAGAAGTCAAGAAATTGAAGTTGTAGTTAAAATGCAGATAGATTCACAGCATACACATGTCATGTCACAAATATTTGTAGGCTAATTTCCCAGTTGGTGATGGGGAACTCTGAGCTCACACAAGAAGTTGAAAATGTAAAAGCTAGTGTTTTGAACTTTTTTGTTATTTTTTTTTTTTTTTGAGAGAAACAATGTGTGGGTAGAGTTGAAAAGAATGCTGAGATATCTTCCTATAGATCATACTGTCCCAAACGGGTAATATCACCCCCAAAGGGACGAATTTGACTCTTTTGTGGTGAAAAAAAGTTGCACATACCTATTCCATATTCCATATATATGTATATGTGTAACTTCTTTTAGTATATAATGTATACTATAATCTCCTAATATAGTGTGTGATGTGTATATATACATATTATATGTGTATATGTATTACATAAACAGTGTTTCTATAGTAC
Organism: Equus przewalskii; assembly: GCF_037783145.1. NCBI lineage: Eukaryota > Metazoa > Chordata > Mammalia > Perissodactyla > Equidae > Equus > Equus przewalskii. Next base: position 9,167,108 of record NC_091858.1, on the reverse strand, counting down.
TAAAATTTCACTGAGAGTGCAATTAGGAAAAAATTGTCTAAAAACACTCCTTACGGAGAGAATAAAGAAAAACAAGGGTCGAAAAACACTGCTTTAGGTCTAAAGAAAACTGAGAAAGAAAAAGGATAAGCAAAATTAAAAGAACCAAATTAAAATTGAGAGGGGTGAATCTGATATCAGGGAAGAAAAGACATTGTTTCTCTAGAGTGAAAAGACACAATTCATTTTCAGTTTAGGGGCATAAGGAGAGTAGATTATTAGATTAAACCAGTAGCTCCCAAACTTACGCTTGGAGATGGTACTGTTACCGAATCAGGTTTGTTTTTGCCCACCGCTCAGAAAGTCAAACACGGAGACGGGCGAGATTGCAGCATATAGAGAGTTTAATCACAAGGCAGCCACAAGAGGAAGTGAGAGCATGAGTCTCAAATCCGCTTCCCCGAAAATAAGGACTCAGGGATATTTCTGCGACAGCGGGCAATGTGGTCTAAAACATGGGGATAGGTGATTGGAAGTGAGGAGAAGTGAGGTAATTGATGATCTGCGCAAGCGTAGTATGACTTCATGCCTCTTCACGGGACCTGTGTTCACAAAATGGCAGCATTAGCATGATCTCAGAGTGGAGTTTTTAGCCTCTTGATGTCAAAAGGTTGCCTATCGGACATCTGCGTGGGTTGATGAATTGGTGGTCTTAACTGGCCTGAGGTGGACAAGGGGTTCTAATTCCTGAAAAACAGCTCACACACCCATTACCATGGTGACCCAGGCTCCAGGGAGATGTTATTTATAAGAGCCTAGTGGGAGTCAGATAGTACATTCCTGAACAACACAGTTATATGGGTGGGTTAAACAGCTAAAAGCTATAATCAGTAACTGCAAAAAGGAAAAAAACTTTAGTTGCTAGATACTTAATCATCAATGGCTAACTATGCCAGTTTCAGTACCTGTTAATAGAAAGAGGAATGAAAGCCAAAACGGCTCATTTAATGAAGTAAGCCTATGCCCAATGAGTAGAGTAACATGAAGTTACATTTTTAAACATGTCAATTCTATATAACCTGTTCTTTAAAGTCCCTTCCCAGTCTTGTGACAATAAGTTGTGCGTTTAAATTGACAGGAATGCTAGACTTCAGGGACCTGAGAGAAAAAGCTCTAGTATACTCAGAGCCAGATTCATGGAGGTGAGACTCACGTGGTTACACAGAGCCCCACATGTAGAAGGACATTGTGCTTGGTTTATGGCTCTGCTGTCATTGTCTTGAAATTCTTAATAATTTTGCACAAGGAGACTTATTTTCATTTTGCACTAGGTCCTGTAAACTATGTGGCTGGTCCTGAGCACAGTAATAGAATAAGGGCCATCCCAGAGAAGCAGATAGGCTAGTCTTCACAGAAGAATCTCCCTTCCCAATTTAACTTTTCAAGATGTCACAGGATGAAAGTTTCCCCAGGGAAGCAGGCGGCAAATGCTTCCTCTTCGGGTGCTCTAGGGGCAATGTTTCACTGAACATTTGCAGAAAGAGATGCTTTACTATCTTCAAATACCAAAATGTATCCCACTTGTAGAAAAGCGATGTTACCACCAACCTGAGCCTCACATTGTCGCTAGATTGTTTCTTCTTTGTGGCCACCAGTTTCCACCACCCTGAGGTTGGTCGTGAAGAGATGCTGGAGAGAGGTTAAAAGAATTGATTCACTAAATCAAATATAATATATGCTCAATTAGTTTTATTCTTTGCACCTTAAATCACATAAGGTTATACTTTTATTATTGCTATCATAAATAAATAAATTCCATGAAAGAAGGCTATCTCAAAAACTTCACTCTTACCAACTCTAAAATTCTATCATTTTATGATATAAAGAGTGGGAGAAATTATAGATAATTATGAGCGATTTGCTTTAGCCAACGTCAGAGGTTCAAAGGAAAACTTGTGGGTGGGCTAAGAAGATTCTGCCTGTAGTGTTTTGAAGTCTGCAAAACCAAGCTGGAGCAGCTGTTTGCATCCCGAGATGATTGTATTTCAGAAGCTGATGAACTTTAGTTGCTGAAAGTTTAACAGTGGCAATGAGGAAGATGAATGCTCACAGAAAATGCTCTTTCCTTCCATGTGAATGCTTCCAGTCCTTAGGCCTTTCAGGAGCAGAAACAAGATCCATTTTCATGGCGTCAGTCCCATTCAAAGACGTCAGCAGGGAGTCAGGAAAGAGGCACTCAGTCCGTGGAGCTGCCTTTCTCCCTCAGGGAGGCTGCAGCTCTTTGCAGGTGATGAGAAGAAGGTGTGATTCTCACATTTAATGAAATCCCTGAAACTTGAAGCTTTCAGTTAACATCTGGTCATGAAAGAGAAACTCTTGGCAGGCTATTTTCCTGCTGCTGGCTGGCTGGTTGGGTCGAAGGGACTTCCCGTCCTCCTCCCCACTTCTAGGTAGCATTAGCGAAGGGTTCTGTTCCATTCCCCCCCCAGCAGGGGGAAAGCTGGCGGAGGGAGCCCATTCAAAATTCCAGAGACTCCTGACAGCTGCTCCCGCCGTTCTCAGCCTGTGCCCTCTAATCAGGTAGCTGTTCAATTATGTCCAATGAACCCTAGCTGAGCAATTAAAACAGCAAACCCTGTCTGAGAATGGCGTGGCTGCAAACTGATAAATTCGCCTTTGCTTGTGACTCTAGGCACAGAGTAAGCTCTTTAAATGTTACCTTGGAGCCCTGGCTTAGTTGAGCTTTAAGGAGGGCTTATCCTTCTCAAAGAGAAGGGATGAAATCTACAAAGGGCAGCGGGAAATCTCGAACAATCAGCAATCATCACAGCTCTCTCTTCCTCTCATTTTCCCCTCCCAGTAAAGATTGTCTCTTTCTGGTAGTGATGGCAGGTATTATTGTAATTGCTCTGATTGGCTGGTCTCTCTGTAATCTCCGGACCCCACCGGATCTCTTTCTTTTCCCTTTCGTAATAGCGGTGGCTTTGATTCCATAACTGATCAAATGAAGGGTTGTTTCTTTGGTCACTGCCTCTCCTATTCTGCGATCCTTTTCCTTTCCTTTCCTTTCTCCTGTCTGATTTCTGTCCACTTCAAATGAACCCTAGGCTTTTCCAAACAAGAAACCTAGAAAGAAAAAACTCAAGCAAGACTCAGGGGGACAGAAGGGAGCATAAGCACGCCTTCCTGTTACTGGGGAATGGCTGTGCATTGAAGTAGTGACAGATCACGGGGAACAGTTTGTCCTGCAAGTGGGGCTGGTAGTAAATATCTTTGTATTTTCAGAAAGGAATGCTATTATATTGTATCAAAATCCTAAAAATAATAGCTTTCACTTAAGAGATACCAAGTACAAATCTACTTAGGAGAGAACCACAGATGTAAAGATGTTCTTGAAAATTTACCAGTGTCATGTAGAGGTAAAATAATAGAGTACAACCTAAGTGTTAACTAACAGTATTGACTAAATGAATCATATGTCTGTGCCATTAATTACCAGTGAAGGCATTAAAAAGGATTATGTAGATGTACGGCTATTAATATTGGGTACAGTATGCTAAATTTCATTTTATATACAGACATGTACACATATACACTACCTTTAGACGGTAGTATAATGGATAAGAGAAGGGGCAGGTCATCCTACTTAGCTCTGTTACAGGATCCTAGTGCTCTTATTGAAGCCTCTTGCATTAATTATATTTCTCAGGAACGCCCACATCCAAGATCCCTGCTCTTTACTTGCTGACACAAGGTAATCATGGACTAACTGGGAAAAAATGTCGACTAATTGTCTTACGTCTGGGCCTCATATTCTCATTTGTATAACAAGGGGGTTTGACCAGATAATCTTTCAAAGTCTTTCTAGCTCTAATAGTCTGTGATTCTCTATGTTGTAATTATTAATGAGTGACCCTGATGGAGTTTTGTTTTGTCTTTTGGTCACTGTGACAGGCACATGATAAATATATTTTTGGTAAATGGCTGTGTCAGCAGCCCTCAAATCACAGAGTACAGGCAGGTGTCCTCCCACCTAGTCAGTCCACACACAGAACTAACCCTGGCGGTGTAAGGCAGAGAGAGTAACCCCAACCGTCAAGCATCGTGAAGTCCTGAGACCATTTCCCATCAGCTTATGGAGTGTTTCTCTGATATTTAGATGATTATGAGCCACGTTAAAAGGTGTCCTCAACTATTTCTCATTGGCGGCACCCCAAAAGTTTGTCTCTCTTCAAGCCAAAGGGAAAGCATGAAGCCCAATGAAAGGTTAACCTATATGAATAGAGCATGTAGTGGACATGTATATGTATGTGCATGCATTGTGAGAATTATCTTATTTTTATTCAGATACACTTCCCTCCACCTTTCCTTCAGAAAATTATGTGTTTCCTGGAATTCAGTGCTTGAATAATTCCCCACATCCTGAGAACTATGATGCTTAATTAACTTCCTGATTTTGAATGCAGCTGTCGACAGACTATCAAACTGCCCTTTGGATTGTGATACAACTAAAGGAAGAGATATGGTCATATTAAACAAAAAATTATTATGTGACTTTGGATTGTACCTGCATTAATTTTATAATCTTACAAGTATGCCACTATTTCCTTTGTATAGAGATGGATGGATTTCTGTTGAAGATGGCATCTCCTGGCTGGTCTTTGGAACGTATTTTTGCTTCCTTCCTTGTGTTGGCATGACTTCTCCCGCTGGCCCATAGATACCATAGTTACCCTTGAGTGGAGCCAGGATAGTGTTGGGACTGAAGGCTAGTCTTACTCAGATTAGGTAGTCTCTAGGATGCCAGGAATTGTTCCATTGGATCTAATGCTGTCCATTGTAATTGCTTAGAAATGTGCTGGGAATATCTCCCATTAACTACCATGTTCACAAGAAAAGTAGCGGCCAATATTGTTACGGCAAGTTTCCAGAAATAAATTCCTGTGATAATAAATGTGTGGTTTGTGTCATCCACACTAGGCCAGCAGCTGGCCTGTAGCCAAAATGGCTATAATGCCTCTCTGAACAGCTGGGAATGGTCAATGGCATATACTAGTCCTCCTGTAAACTCCCCCAGGAAGGACCTGTTAGGCTGTGTCATCAGCAATAAGGGTCAGTCTCTCATGAAGATCTGAAGGCGAGAGAAGCAAGTGGTTTCAAAAGAGAAAGTATACTGTCTAGACAGGGCTCTCAGCTCCTCCTTTCTCTACCATAAACATTATTTCCTTCTGAAATTATTCTTTATTGGTGTCATACATTTCCTATTTGGCCCACCCTGAGGTCTGCAGGTGATGCTGCAGAATAGCCAGAGTTTTAGTTATTTCTCCACATAGAGGCAATGACTCCCCTCTGGGTTGGGGTTGAATAGAGAGTGGGGATGGCAGGGGACACAGTTTTCTTCTGTTGCACACTCTCAGTCTCTCTTCAATCCTTCCATGTGGTGCCTTTTGACTTAATTTAACCACAGTATAGAAGCCACTTTCCTACCTCAAGTCTCTTTATGGCTTGCCTGCTTAGCCCTGAGTCAGCAGACACCACAGAAACTTCCAGACATGACTCTTGGCTTTCCTTTTTCTCTTTTAACCATCTAAAAATTGCCTATTTCCATTTTCTAACACTAGAGATTGTATACTCTCGGCATAAAAATGTTAATTGACATATATATTATATATATAAATATTATATGCATAATGTAAGTATAGATATAGATATAGATATAGATGCAGACATAATCCAAAGTGTGTTCCCCAGGACATTAGGCCCATGACATGCACTGGAAAATTTTTGTGCAATGGATCCCTGCCCCTCCAACTTAGAGAGTCATGTTCAAATTTGTATATCGAAGGAACTGAAAAATTCTGCAGCGAAACCTGTTAATTTTTTTTGGTACAACCTAGAGTACATATGTTTATTTGTTTAACATCACAAAGAACTAATATTCTGCAGGACACACTCAAAATCACTGCTATAGAACAACAAATAGAAGATTGTAGGGCTGTCACAAGGGCTTAGGTTCCAGAGACAGTGCCTAAGGTGAAAAGATACTCTACACAATAGAATCACACTTTGTGGTGACACACTCAATTAAAGGTGGCAAAAGCGACCTGAGATTGAGTGACAGAGAGATACTTGTGTTGGATTCCTTACTCATCTGTGGACATATGATCACTGAAGGGAACAGGGGACAAGTCACCAAGTCACTGGTGATCTTAGATAACTTTCTCTATTTTTTCTGATCATGAGCATATATTTAATTTTTAAGAAACTAAACGTGTATATGAAGCAACCTCAGTCTAGGCCTTTGAGTGACCAACATGTAGCTAATATTACAAATCACTTGTATAACCTTCTAACTTGTATTTGAAAACTAGTCCTTGGGAGAATTGTGGGATTGAGAAATATCGTCACTTTTGGACTCCTGTACTCTTTTTCCAAAATTCTGTTGCCCTCCCTGAGTGCTCACGCCTCTCATCCTCTAGCGAAAAGAGCAGAGATTTGCAATCGGAAGATCCTGAGTGAGTCTTAGTTATGTCACTTCTTAGCTACATGAATTTGAACAAGCCACATAAGTTCTCTCTGAATCTCAACTTCTTCATAAGTAAAGGGAGAGATTGTTACTGTCTGACTTAGAAGATTGTAGAAAGACACGCAACAAAGGAAAATACATTGTGAATGTCCAAGATCCATAAAAATGGCTTTCGTGTTTATTTTTCTTCAGCTGCCTGGGGAACCTGACTGTGTTTCCTGACCTAGATCAAATGCCTAGGAGGTTCCCATGAACAAAATGCCCTTTTCCCATCTTCCATAATCTCAAATACCCTCTGCTCCTTACTCAAGCTAACTATGCCCAGTAGAAGCAAGTTGATGAAACAATGTAAATCCAGGTATAAGTTATAATGAATAATTAAGTGGCCTTAAGGGTAGTGTACTCTGAAAAGACTTGCCTTGAAGGACATGTAAAGGACATGCTGGTGAAATTTGAGGCAGCTGGGAGGCATACCGGAGGGATATTTCAGAAAGCTCATTCCCCGTACTCCTCAATTCATACCACATAGATGACCTCTACTCTACTCACAGCCACCTAGAGTAAGTGAGAAAAAAGCCTCCAAGATGTCCAATCCAGTATGCACAATGCCTTTTAGCATCTGACACCATGGGAAGATGCTTTAACTCTGATTTGGCCAAAGAATTTAAGTTCCCAGTTGTAAAATTTGTTGTCAGTGTCAACACATAGATCAAGAATAAAGTAACAAGATTCAGGAAGCATAAGTTGAATATTGCTTCCTTTAAATGTCCAACGCTTACCTATTCATTAGCATTCCCACAGCAAAAATTGGTGGAGTGCTTTCCAGGTGTAAGTTTTCCTTTTCACATTTGAAAGACACCTTTAACTTCCTTCAGCCTTGGGCACAGTCTATTCTTAGCTTCCAAAGGACTGTTTCCAACTTTCTCCAAATGCTTTGGCTTTTCTAGTAGATTCTAGATGATAGGATAGACTTTAGGTAAGCAGACGGCAAAGGCTTCTATCTGTGAAAAAATATTGATGAGTTTCTCATTATTTCCAGTTCTCTCCAAATATTCACCTTTTTAATTACTTCTTCTGTATTTTTCTTTTCAAACAGGAACAAAAAGGTCAAGGGAGATATGGCAGAATTTTCCACAATATACTTTAAAGTTCTATGACTAGTTTTTGTTTTTCGTTTTTGCTTGGTTTGGTTTCTCTTTAGGAAGCAAGAATCTTTGCTTCTCTAAATGCTTAATATACGATCATAGTTAAACCATGTTTTTCCTCTTTTTTTTTTTGAGGAAGATTAGCCCTCCTAAGCTAACATCTGCCGCCAATCCTCCTCTTTTTGCTGGGGAAGATTGGCCCTGAGCTAACATCCATGCCCATCTTCCTCTACTTATGTGGGACACCTGCCACAGCATGGCTTGACAAGCAGGGCGTAGGTCCTCACTGGGATCTGAACTGGCAAGCCCTGGGCCGCTGAAGTGGAACATGTGAACTTAACAGCAGTGCCACTGAGCCGGCACCAAAGTTAAACTGTTTCTAATAAAGATTTGCAGTAACTTACTCATTCATATGTGCAAAGCTCATGGTTTGTATAACCTCTTTCCTTATTCGGTATATGGGTAGCCCACTGATCATTCAACTTCAGAGTAGACTGATCTTGGACACCTGTTGCCTATGGCCTGGAGTGTATTGCTTAATTGAGATATAACAACTAAGACAGAATAGCATCTAAAGTAGAACAACTTATGAGGAGGTCTCATGTTAAACATGCCATTTGCGATTAGCCCTTATTCCATTTTTTTGTTTTTCTTAATTTTTATTTTATTTTATTTTTATTGAAGTATAGTTGATATATGATATTGCATCAGTTGCAGATGTGCAACACAGAGATTCAACATTTATATACATTACAAAGTGATCACCCTAAGACTAGTAACTATCTGTCACTATACAAAGTTATTACAATATTATTGACTATGTTCCCTATACTGTACATTGCATCCCCATTACCTATTTATTTTATAACCGGAAATATATACCTCTTAATTTCCTTCACCTATTTCACCCTTCCACCCACCCCCCTTTCCTCTGGAAACCACCGATTGTTCTCTGTATCTACAAGTCTGTTTCTATTTTGTTTTGTTTGTTCATTTGTTTTGGTTTTTAGATTCCACATAGAAGTGAAATCATATGATATTCTTCTTGCTCTGTCTAGCTTATTTCACTTAGTATAATACCCTCTAGATCCATCCATGGTTTTGCAAATGACATGATTTCATTGTTTTTTATGTCTGCAAAGGAATATTACTCAGCCATAAAAAATAATAAAACTCTTAGTCCATATTTAAAGACTGTAACCAGATATAAAAACAAAGTTGTTTTAAAAGTCCACCTCTTCAGAAGCTTATGAATTAATTGAGGAGAAAGGCAGATGTCAGTGAACATAGCAAATGTATAACTAGTATAAAAATATTAACTCTGTTATCTAATATTATTAAAAATGGAATGTTCTGGTTAAACACCATCATATTTACAAAAGAATTATATTTCATTGGTTTCTAAGCAATAACTCCAAATCCCTTCTCTTCTTCATTAATCTATTTTACAGTATTATTAAACATAATAGTACATCTTCTGAAATGCCAATTGAGAGAAAGTTATGATTAGCAGAATACCAGTTAATCGAGATTATAGGATTTGGCATAAAATCATTTAAAGCTGTACTAAACCTTATGAGGAGTTTATATGTACATCTACGCTTGTATCTATATCTATATATGTGCAGCAACATATTTGCAAATATAAAGTGGCAGCCACGTAGTATGTTTGTATACATGTCAATGCACGAAATCAGTCCTTTCAAAGTGTATACCCTGTGATTTGATTAGGAGCTACAGCTGCTTTCCACAAAAACTTATAATCTCTGTGACACTTCAACTCCTCTTACATCTGGTTTTGCAGTGTTTCTGACAACTCTATTCCTTTACTGTGATGTTTCCCAGTTGCCATGTTGTACTGTGTTTCTCGAGTCTGAACAAGTAGCAATTGCCTTTCCCACATGAATGTCATACTACTCTTCTTTAATTTTCATATCATTCTTGACATCTTTATATTGTGATAAGTACTTTAGTAATGTAAACATTAATCATTAAAATAATATGATAACTTCAACTGATACAGAAATTCAAAAAACTCTCTTATTCCGTTTTCTCTATAGTTTGGGACTTTAATGACCATACGGCTATCTTATAGTTGTAGATATAAATATGTGCCCTGCACTTCCAATATTCTGTTATGCATTATCACTCTGAATGTCCGTAGAAAACTATCTGTTCACTGTCTGACAAATAACAATATAAGAAAACGCTGTCGTTATGTAGATGGAATGAGTCTCTTTCCATTATCCAAAAAAGAGCTCAGAAATCTTACTTGCAGTTTCTCATGTATTTTTATAACTTCTAAAGGTGAGTAATCTTATTCAGGGTGTTTTGGTTTAAGTTTGAACAAAGTCCAGGAGGTAACTGGTCAAAGAATGAAAGGCTGGCATCATTGGCGTTGGCATATTATTATCTTTGTCCCTGGGCTCTAATGAATGCCATTCAAGGAGGCCAGATGCGTCAGCCTAAGAAAGATCCTGAAGAAGGACATTGTTATCATTGATATTCATTGCTGATGTTAATGTGATCATTATGAGGAATAACGAAATCTGCCAAGTGTGTGGTGAAATCACAAACTGCCGTCTACTACAATAGAAAATGTCTTAACAAAGAAAGAAAACTAGGACATGTGCTCTGCAAAAGAAAAGAATCTCATCCAAGGTCAGAACTAATAATAAAGAGTCAATATGGATGAAACGAAAACGTTGGTTGAAGGCTGGTAGACGTACTTGGAGAAAATGATGCAGCCTAGGATTACAAAATAACAATGCCCACTTATAATAGGTTTCTTTCCCGTCTTATGAAATAAAACTCAGATCCACAGGGGCTAAACAATATAATTCAAGGAAGTTTTACAATTATGAGAGGGGATTGGCTTCTGGGATTAAAAAGAAAAATTCTGATAAATAAATTAAAATTATGTCTTGCAGGCTGAAATCTCTAATGTAAAGAAGAAAATATTTTCAGTTGTTTCAGTTTTCAATCACTTGGTATGTAAAAGGATGCATGCATAGTCGTTCTTGGAGCATTGTTAATCCTTAAAAATGTTGACGAATGAAAAAGCAAACTTCAGTGACATTCTTACTCTCTACTACCTGTGCAACGTGTGGGATCACTAAGATTTGAGTTTGGCATTTCTTTGTCTTCACTATCCTAGGTTTACTTTGCAATTTTCTAATTTTCACTATCCCTAAGGAAAACTATTAGGTCCCCTGTTGAGTTCATTAGCATTGCCCAGTAAATTAAAACGTAGGAGACAGCTTGAAAGGAACAAGAGAGCACTATTTGTTAATGAAGCATCTTACCTGAACAAGTTTTTACTAATCAGGCTAGGGAAAACAAAGCTATGTTTAGCAAAGTGCCCATCGGGAGAGAAAAGGGAAGGAATCATTGATCGTGTAAGTGAGAAGGTAGCTGGTATTCAGCCTAACCAGCAGGGATGGCACTCCGGCTGCATTTCTGTGGCTACCTGTGGCAGTGTGACTACAGCTGAGTCCATGAGGATGTGTTATTCAGTCTGTATAGAGAATTACTGAGACATGTTAGGAAAACTCGATTTTAAGGAAACAACAGTTTTTCAGTGATTAGGAAGGGCAAAGTGTGGGGACTGTATACACAAATGGATCTTAGCTCCGTCTCTCCTCATTCTTACCTGTAATACTGCGTCAGCCATCTAATCAGTGTCTGATATTCTTGTCTCCAGGATGCAGGCTCCCACCCCATCCACACTCCTCCCAGTGAGTGTCCAAAAATAAAAGTCCATGTCACTCATCTGCTGAAAACCCTTCAGAGGTTCCCATAACCTGAAGGATAAAGATCAAAATCTTTAGTCAAGCAGAGAAATCCCTGTTAGACCTGACACCAGATGACCTTTTCAGTTTTATCTCCTGCTGCTCTTTATCTTGTGCACACTCGTGCATTAGCTGTACCAAACCTCCTTGGCTCTCCGAACTTGCCATATCCCGTCATACACCAGGCACTGCACATGCCATTCATCTGTAATGATCGTTACAATCCTCCTCATTTCTTTTATTACAGGTGAGTAATTACCCTTCCTTTACGACTCAGCTCCAATACCATCGTTTCTCACAGAATGTATGTATAGATACATGTATATATGTATGTAAGTGTATATGTATATATATGTACACATACAGAGAGGCAGTCCTCATTTTGCACAATAGCGCAGGACCAGAAAAAAGATTGTATCATCTAAAAACCAAGCAAAATGACCTTAATAATCAATGGGAAAAATTATAATTGTTTTATGACCTTTAAAATTTTTGTGGAAACATTAAAATCTCTCTTAGTTATAAATGCATAGAAGTGAAAAAAATAGTCAGATGCATATGTATTTCATACACTGTGATTAAAAACATTGAGACTGAAAATATTTTATTTCTTTGCCAAAAAGGTACCGAGTAGTTTGGACAGTGCTTTCCTCCTTCTTCTCATGGTATAACTTACAATACAGAGCAAACATCTTTTCTATGCCTTGGGAAACTGTCATATTCCTTTCTAAGTTTGGATCAGCTTCCAACATTTTGTTCTTCGCACTTTCAATGTCATGAAATACTCCAAGGTTTTTTTTCATGTGAAGTTTTTTGACAGTGTCACTTCCTCTGGGACATCATCATCCTTTTTGTTACAACCTCTTTCCTCATTTACGTTGGCAAGTTTGCCATTATTGAGTGCTTCTGGCTGTATATCTAGGGTCTCTCGAATGGCAGCGGTGCCAACATTCCCATAGTCAGATATTTCTTCTATCATCCTATTTACGTTCAATTCGAATTTCACTTGCAATGTCATCACTTTTCGTTTCTTTGCTGAGATTCATCTTCGTTAGCCAGTTTCCTCTTTTAATTATTCACACTGGTTTTAAAATATCACATGGATTCATAACTAGGAGACAGGGAGGCAACACAACTACACGCTTTGTTGGCTGTGCCTGAAGGTACACGGTGAGCAATCACTGACAAACTTTGAAATAAGTCATGCATTAGCGACGGATCATGTTGCACATCAATTATTTACACTACGATTTGTGAATGGAAGAGATAGAAATAGAGTTTGTACTTTTTGCAACTACTCATAGTAACATTGTGGAAACTCAAATTGAAACCATGTGGTTGAGGTACTATATAATTTAAATAGACTGTTATACATGATAACTGAAATTCATATATATTGGGTGGTGCAAAGTGAGGACTGCCTCTGTGCATGTGTGTGTGTGTGCATGTGTGTGTGTGTTGTGTGTAATAGAAATTTTTTGTAAGTCTATCTTTCCACATATAATGTAAATCTCTGTATCAGACACCTCTTATGCATCACCTCTGATGCTTTTGGACACTTGTTTCACTCCAATTGCTCTCTGACTGACTTCACATGGAAAGAAATTCAGTTGTGCTTCATCTTATGCTCAGATTAGGTGCTTCTCACCTCCCACCCCAAGTTTTCCTGTTCTCACTGAGGTATGAGATGTCAGAAGATCTCCTTGACAGGCATACACTTGCGCCCTAGTACGGGAACCAGTAGAACAATTTTTCTCTCTTCCTTTACATAGATAGATTGTTCTGAGACTCAGGAATTTGTTTAGCCTCTCATGGGACATTCCTGCAAGATCGAACAATCTCTTGTGCCAAACCAAAGGCTAAAATTTGGTGCTGACTTCTCAACTGTTAAAACATATAGATCTGGGAACCACGGGAAGTGGTGTTGGCTTTGCACTATCATCTCAGTGACCTACTTCCAGCACTTTGCTTGCTATTCTTACAAACTTGGCTTCTGCTGGGTTAGAGTTTCGCATTCCAAAAAGAGGAGTAATTCTGATGAGAGCAGGGTAAGTATTCCAATGAACTAGAGTATGCTACTATCATGCGGCCACTTTGGGCTCTTCATACCAGCAGATCAACAACAGGAAAGTGGTTAACGTATTCATGGGGTAATGAATCCAGAATATTAAAAAAATATATAGAATTGATGCTAACCAATGTAGGAAATGTGGAGTATATTTAGAACTTGGCATTTACTGAGCAACATCTCATGATGTTTCCCTGCTCAGCAGTAACAACAGAGAATTACTGGAACTATGACCCAACAAAAACAAGGCAGTAGGGGCTGAGACCGCTCAGGGATATGGCTTTGGTCATCCTATGAGACAATCTACAGACAGTCAAAGCACAAAGTGCTGGCAAAGGTGAGCTCTTTCTTGTTTGGAGAGGATAGGATGAAGATGATGAAAATCAGCTGTGTCCTCAGGAGCAGCAGCAAGAACAGAGTGCAAAGCTTGTTTCAAAACAAATTGCTGGCATTAAGACATTTTGGAGGCTGTGACTGGCCAACTAATTAAACTTGTGTCACCCTTCTTGAAGGAAAAAGTGAGGGTTATCTTTTTCTCTTAAAAATGAAGTCCATTATTATAGAATAGGAGATAGACTGATTGCTTTTCTGCGCCATCAATTGTGGTAGCCAGCTCAATGGTGTACCAGTCATAATGGCTCCTCCCTGTCATATTTCACAAGCTTCTCCCTTCATTTTGGGAGATTATACTTCCTGGTAAAGTCGGGGTACATGATCTTTTTTTGTATCTGGCTCTGTTTGCAAGAGGAACCTGGCTAAGATACACTACGAGGCAGAGAATGTGCTTGCTGGCTTTTCTTGCCTTTTAGTACGTGTTTAGTGCATGTCTATTAGGTGCCAACTACTCTAGTGGATATTTAGACTGTGAAGACATACAGACACGAGCCCATCCTTAAAGGATTTGCAATTTAGTGGGGAAAAAAATGACACAAAAATAAATAGAATGTAGGGAATATCAAAGTTTGCCTGGTAGTCAGTGAAGACTTAAAGTGAAATTACAGGTGAAATTTGAGGATGACTAGCAGATTTCCAAGCAGACAAGATGCATGAAATCCTTCCAGACAGAAGGAGTACAGGTACAAAGGCGTGAAGCCAGGCTAGAACATGGCATATTTGGGAGAATAGCCAGTTATTCAGAAAGAATGGACTGTGGGAAGGATAAAAGTAAGAACTGAAATAATACCAGTACCAGAGTCTTTAGGTTGTGCAAAGAGATTGAAACATTACCACAAGGGCTATGAGTAGCCATTAAGAAATTTTAAGCAGGAGACCGACATAAACTGATTTACTGGCAGGAAGGGCTCTCAGAAGTAGTGAGAAGGATGAATTAGAAGTAGGAGGGAATTGCAATCATCTAGCTAAGAGATTATGAAAGCCTGTAGTGGGCAGTGGGAATGTGTGTAAGATGAGTGAACGTCTTGAAGAGGCTTTCAAAAACTAAAACTAATACCGCTTGTCAATATTTTGCATGGTAGGAAAGAGGATAAAGAAGAAGGAGTAGTCTAGGATGCCTTCCACACTTTTGGCTTTAACCATACACTGAGTTATGAAATTCCAAAAAAAGAGCTAAGTTTTTGTAACCTCAAGATCTAGCAGTGGAGTGTTTGGCACAGAGTAGATGTCTGGTAAATTTTAAATTTATTCCTAAATTATCCAACTTCCTCTAATACTGCTCCTTATCTCACCAACCCTGCAAACTGATTCCCATTGAGAAAGTCAGCACGAACTAATATTGTTTTCTTAAGGAACAACGTAGATATTTATTTCCTAAATATAAATGACAAAAAATGTTCAGCAATGAGTAAGTAAAATACCTTGACAATATTCAGGCTTTGGAGCTTAGTTTTCACATTTATGAGTAGAGTGTTCGGCCATCTGGATTTTCCACATGGATCCGTTCGAAAAGGAAACTCCAATGGTTTATAACGCTAAATTAACTTGTTTGAAGGGCCAAGCAACAGATTTCCTTTTCCTTGTCTATCTTGACAGCTTACTTCTTTGCATTTCATCTGTGCACATATTTGGGGAGAAATGCATCCTTCAATGTGATTCCTGACAGCCATATTATTTAAGATTCAAAATGTTTTGCCTCCTGAGAACTTGACTCACATTTGTTAATCTTGATTTATAGCTAATGTTTGGTACTCCACTGGTGATTTTCACTTAACACACTTAATGAGCATCAGTTCTCACAGTGCCCCATATGTGGTCTGAAAATGTTATTTACAGCCTCTCAATGAGAGAGATATCAGAAGAACGTAGATCTCAGAAAGCAGCAGAATAAGCCAGGCAGGGATGACCTGGGGCCCAGTAACTTCATATATGCAATTTTCAATGGCTCACATGCTCAGAAATGAACCTTCCTATAGGCAATATGTATAAGGATGGTCCTCAACTTTTGATGGTTTGATTCTTTGACTTTACGAAGGGGTAAAAGTGATATGCATTCAATACAGTAGTCAATAAATTACATAAGATATTCAACAGTTTATTATAAAATAGGCTTTGCATTAGGTGCCTTTGCCCAGTTGTAGGCTGATGTATGTGTTCTGAGCATGGTTAGCATAGGCTAGGCTGAGCTATGATGCTCTGTAGGTTAGATGTATTAAATGCATTTTCAACAAGATATTTTCTACTTACAAAAGGCTTATCAGGCATTTAAATTTAGCAAGCAGTTTATGGGTGTTGGCGACACAGGTATTCTCAGTAGATTGTAGGGGGAGAAGCCTGTATTCAGTGGGTTGAGGTAAGAATAAAAGTGGAAAAGCATGGGTAGTAGTTGTAACTTGTCTTGTGGGAATTGTAGTGGTGAAGGAAAGAGGAGAGCTAAGACTGCATTTGATCATGAGGCAAGGCAATGACAAAGAGATAGGTTTTAACATTGTTTTTTGTGATGGGAAATTCTTGAATCTATTTTTAGTTTTAAGGGAAAGTAGCCATAAAAAGAGAAAGTTTGAAGAACAAAGAGAGAAGTGGGGTGAAAAATGCTGGAGAAATGGGGAAAAATGAAGTCATACAAAGCGAAGACAAATGATTCTGGTTACCTCAAATGTTGAAGCAGGACTTTGACTCATTAGCTTACGTGTGACTAAGGAAACTGACTTCAAATAGAGGAGATTTATGACGCAGCTAATGTAACTTACCTTCAGAAACTGTCAGTTGTATGAACTCCTCCTTTTCAAGGCCCTGAGATGGCCCCATTATTAGTTTACATTAGTTTTAACATTATTAGTTTACCTGGTCATATGTGTTTGTAAAATTTCAAAGACATATGGTATTTTACAAGCAAGTAGTAAAGACTACCATATTCTTCTACTCCAGCTACATTTATATCATGCCTCTTCTTGTCTCAGGTGGCCAAAGACTGGCTATGGGCATTTTGGAGATCTATTGAAGTGGAATTTAATTTAGGAATATGTTTAGTTTGTTTTTAGTAAGATATATATGAGGCTTATAGGTACCGCCATGTATAGATAAATTATTGACCATAATTTCAGCATAGGAATATCTTCTAGGAATACTCCTACCGCCTCCTTGTCTAGTCACCAAGAGCCATGGCATTAAAGTGCAGGACCACAGGTTACCCAGTGGTTTGAAGGTAACTGTGTGTCTGGTACCAAAGTGTATGGGCAACGGAGTGGAAACATAACATGAGCTACATGAAGCCAGAAGCCAATCTTTGGGAAAATTCTCTAAACTATACCACTTATATATGAAAAAACTTGAAAGACGTCCCAAAAGTTGACCATGTTCTAATATTTTATATGACTTTACCAATGAGTTGTAAAGCTGATAGATTTTAAAACTATCAATAATTAAAACATAAGTTTAGTCAATCACAATCAATTCAATTATATGTTTTTCTATAGAAAATTATATTTGAAAATCATTCTAATAAGGGGATTTGAGAAAGTGTGTAGCTAAATTGTGTAGAATAAAAAGAATTTCGAAGTGTCATGCAGTTAATTAATAAAAATTATGCTATTTCTCTGAATTTTCTTATGACTGTGCTATTTATCATATTTTAAATATATAATTTATCACCACAGCTTCTCTTTATAGATATTCATTTTTGCACTGACTTTTATGTTAGTAGCCTTGTAGTCTGTTTCTCAAAGAGGGCTCCCCAAATTGTACAAATTTCAAGTCCCACAGAACCTGGATCCACTGTGTCACGAGGGTTGAGTGGCCAGCTAGGAGTCAGGGGACTCCAAACTTGAGAATAGGACGGATGAGAGACAGGGAGCCTGGCAGTTCACTGCAGGAAATGGAAGCTTGACTTCATAAATTCCTAGACTCTGACACTAAGAGTAGTGGGAGGAAAGAGTGTATGTATGGCAGTGGGGGGAGGGATAATATTTATAGCACATTGCAACTTTCCAGATACTGTAGTAGATGCTTTATGTATGTTAATTCATTCAATCCTCTCAAGAATATTATCTGACTATTATTGAGCACTTATCCATTTACCATATGGTGAGTACTATTCTAAGCATTTTACCTACCTTCACTTATTGAATCCTTACACAAACCCTATGAGATAAGTACTATTGTTTTCCCCATTTTACTGATGGGGATGTTTGGGGGAACTCTAATTAGTAGTAGAGCCATGATTCATACACTGTTCTTTGTTTTCAAAACTACAACCTTAACCTCTACCGTGTGCTTGACCCATGGTGACATTAGTAAGTCAGTTCTCTTTCTCCTAACTAGGAGGGTATACAAGATCAGATAACCTAAATAACTTGTTCAAGATCAAGTAGTTTGTGATGGAGTTGAGATTTGAAATTTTCCTGAGTGGTTTCAAAACCCGTATGTTTTTCTGTTACACCAAACTGCCGCTCATTAAGGCTAGTTGCTACTCTGTGTTGTGTCCTCACCAGAAAATTTCCAAGTATGGGGAATGCAAGAAGTACCCATGGGTCAGTTTATTGAAATTCAGAACAATGTGCCCTTTTTTGGTACTCAGTCCTCAGATATAGCTGGGTGAAGACATCAGGGAGAAAATTCTGAAGTACTTGGCCTGTGCCCGATAGGACAGTGCACAAGTCATAGAAGGTCAATTAGCGTAGAACTGTCAGGAGATAGCATAGAGGAGCAAGCACTGAGTCAAGAGGGAGGAGTCGGTACAGGTTACAGGTTAGTGCAGATGTAGTTTCAGAAATGCTAAGTAACTTTAATTGTCAGAAATAGTGAAATTAAAAAATTCTTGCCACTTTTATTTTCAAAATCTCTTTCTGTTTTGGGGAGATTTTTGTTGTTTGTTGTTCGTTTTTTAAGCCCAAGAAAGGTCCTTTTCATTATACTTATCAGTGCAAATCACTTAGTAAACTATTAAGTGTATGTGACACGACATAAAATGCCAAAGTCCCTTCACGTTCCCTGAGCTTTTATCACGCAGAACAGCCAGCATTGGCTAAAGCAAATCCGAGAAAGATTTGAAAAGTATATTTTTTGTGAGTTATCAATAAAATGTATTTGTTGCTGTGGCCATAATAATTTGATATAGATTAACTAGCTTGTAAATCACCTAGGAATCGTATTCTAGTTTTGGGAACAGATATTCATAAATAAAAATCTGAACAAGCACAAGTGCCTGGAACATGACACAGGAAGTCAGACAATGGGGATAACTAAAAATGAGTCCTAATCCAGGTTCAGATATTGAGTCGGACCAAATAGATACTGGTTAAAAAAAAAAAAAAAAAGAACAAAGTGAGACTCATATTATCAAGCAAGGGGTAAAGTAAAAAACAGTGGTATGATGGAGGCCTGAGAGAAGAGAGGTTTGTTTTTGTTGGAGAACAATGGAAAATGATGTTTGATAGGTCTGTTGGGTAGTAGATTTTCAAAGCCAAGTTGAGAAGTCTGGACTCCATAATGGAGAACTATCAAAACCTGAAAGAGATCAATAGATGGGTGAAATGTATTGTTTTAGAAAAATTGAAAAGGTGTCAATAGGTGGAGTTACTTGGGAAGTACAAGAAACCCAGAAGAGAGAATAAATGCAGGGAAATCCTTTAGGATATTGTGAAAATTTTCCAGCATTAGGTGATAAGAAGCAGAAGTGAGATGGAAGTGCTGGAATTCACATTTTTTAAAGAAGAGACAGGGCTTGATTACTATTCAAACTTGCTGGTTGTGTGAGAAGTGTGAAAGCATTTACCAAGTAGATGCTGTGTAGGCAGGGTTTGGTGTCCTCCAAGCACTTCAGAAGAGAAAGACAGAGAGAGAAAGGAGACCTAAAGTAGTGAATGTCAATGTTCATGGAAGAGACTGGCTATCTGTGGATGTAAATCCAGAGACAGCTTGTAAATGTGTACCCTGTGTGTTTGGAACACTCAACTCTCTGAAACATTATCTACCTCCCTTTGCCTGGATCCAAGCTCACTAATCACATCTCTTATTGTTTATTTAGCTCCCCGAACATATATATCAGGAAAATACTGGCTGGAAACCATGAATACTACAGACTCTGGAAAGTACTATTCAGATTATAAATAAATCCTTGGCATTCTTGTTTACACGTATGTTCCCTGTAAGTTTGACTAGCCAAATGTGTCTCATTGGGTCCAATTAACTCTGGGGCTTGGACAAGATAGAGGTTCTGAGACCAGCTCTGCACTGGGCCCAATTATCCAAGGTAATGTTTCTTGTTACGTTCTGTCTTGGTGCTAGTTACACTAGCTATGCAGTCTCCTTGTGTGGTACACACTTCATAATGCTGTCCCCTCCAAATTGCAATCCCCTACAGAGAGGGGGCCACCCCTACATTGGCTAGGATGTAACTTCTCTGTTTCATCCTTGGAGGCTCATTTGAGGAACTGAAATTTCATATAAGTTAACTGATATAATTTGATCATTTGGGAAAGTGTGATAGAGAACATTATCCTGATGTGTGCTCACATTTCCAAAAAATTGTGATGCAATATTCATAGATAGATGTGACTTTTCAAAGAGAAGGTGTAAGAGAATAATGGTGAAAGAACCCTTCAGTTCATACAGTCTTATGTGACCCATACTGAATCATGACATTTTCTTTGTCTTTCAAACCCATAAAGCAATTGTGAGAAGTAATCAAATTTTTTTTATTGATTTAAGTTTCCCCTATGAAAGGTGCTTGTATAAGGAAAACAAATACTATAAGAAGCAATTTATGATTATAGAGATGTTCTTAAATGATCTACAGGTTTATAATTTAATGAAGTACAAATGGGCATCCTCTAGACTTTTATCCAATGTGTGGCAGACCATTGATCTGTGATCATTTCAGTCTGAACATTTCTTTTTCTTTTTCCTTTCCTTTCCTTCCTTTCTCTCCATTTCTTTATGTTTTGCTTTGTCTATGTTGGAATCTATGATATACTGCTTCATCATTTGTATATCTTGATTACATTTTAAAATAAGAATCAGAAATCCCGTATGATCGATGAATATAGAGAAAATAGAAATGAAAGGGTGTGAATGTGTGTACATATTTGTGAGATTAAAAAGAAAACAGAGCAGTGTATCTTAGAAAAATAGGCAATATCTCACAAACCCAAACCCAGATGTAATCAGATTTCAATTCAATCTAGCATCTTTTCAAATACTTTGCATCTAATAACAGCAGAAATGGGAGTGAATTACATCAAAATGACATATAGAAGGGGCTCACCCAGGCAGCAGACAGAGGCTCTTAGTGCTTGGGATGGTGTTATTTAATGTGTTTATGACTATTGCTTAAGCATGTTGAGAATTTTATAACAGAGATATGAATAGTACTTACTGTATCTCAATACAGCCACATCTGCATAAAAGGCATATGGAAAATGAATTCCCTCTGCACACTTTACCCCAAATTACCAGTGCTATTGGATATCCAGAAATTTTTTCACAAAAAAATACTGGAAATAAAATAAAAGGTATAGTTATCAAGGAGAAAGTTTAATCCTCAGATATGTTAGTAAGGAATATTTCAGATGAGCTCTTTATTAATTGCAGGTTAATGACCTCATTATGAACTACGCTTGTAACATGGCATCATTTCTCCCAGTCTTCAAAGTAACATAAACACCCTGTCCCAGGAAACGGGCTTTTGCTGACCCTTTCAAAGTAGAAACAGAGCAGAAGAAATTCACAGTCATCAATTTAGCCAACGAAGCTAAGAAAGGACTCAAGAAAAGGATGAATTCCAGGGAAAGCCAGGTGACCACATACTTAATGGCAGAATTTTGAAAGATTTTTCCAAAGTATAGACAACTGCAAATAATTCCTGCCTATGTAAATGGCTGTGGAGGTGCTGTACCCACAAATTCCTTAGAATATGTGGAACAGTTTTCATTTCTCAGTGTTTCTTAGCTCCTGAATTTAGTAGGTTCCCTGTTTTGCTATAACTCTTTCTTTATGGCAGCAATTTTCATGTTTTTATAGCATTTTTATGACCCACTGAAAGGCCTCTTGGTACAATGTTTGGCAATGTTTCACCTCAGATGCTGTCACAGAAGAATTCACAACAATAGGGAGCAGAGCTTCATCAAAGCATCCATCCTCCACTTGCCCTAGGTCTAATGGATGTCAGCCCCCAGGTATCTCAAGTTACCCCACAACTGACTTGATTCTCCTCAGTTCCCCAAACCAGTGATGCCTGAGCCTGGACAGTGATCTGGAGAGCCTTTCTTATGAGTGGATGAGTGCATGGCTTTAAGCCTCTATCTTATGATACCCAAATGAGAACCAAACTGCCGTGTTCAGTCCCAATCCGTATAATTTGTGCTCTTACATAGTTTCAGGGGAAAATTTAGCTCCCTACTAACACTAGGAGCTTGCAGTAAATTGTAGATCAGCTGGCTGATGAACTGAACTTCCTGCTCATTTTTTCCACCTAATTCATACCAGTTTCCAATGCCCCATATTGTGGATCTGAGCCCTGATAGTCTCAGATGCTGAATGGAGCCCTACATGAACTTATCTAAATCTCTCTGAAATGCTGACACCCATCTCTAAGACTGCCTGGACACTCTTGATGCTTTCTATACCCCACTTTGACTCAGTCCTGATTTCCATTCCCTACCCTTCAGCCTCACTTCTGGCTAACAACACCAGCATATGTAGGATGAGATTCATCTGCCTGCCCTTAGACTACTGATTTGTCCTTATGAGACAGCCCAGAGCCCTCAGTCAGCACACCCCAAATATCATCCCGGAACATATCCTGTCTGGCAGCTCAGGAAGCTGGAAGAGAAAGGTAGAAACCCATTTTTCCAGAGGAGAAGAGGACCATAGGGAACAAAGATAAAATAACTACAAATCCTAAATAAGAAGGAAACTGTATATGCAGAACTCAGTTTTCCTTTCATCCCAGCTCATTCCCTACTATTTAGTTGATAGTATTTTGAAAGTTGGGAATGAATCTCTTGCTTTTGGTCTTGATGCAGTCTGAATTAAAGTCAACCCAAGAAGCCTACTAAGTCCAGCAAAAGTTAAATCAACTCCTATCCCGAGGACACCAAGGAGATTACATTGTTTGACTTTTCCAGATCCCTCCTTTCTACCCCAACATTATATTTTAGTTACACCAAACCATTGCTTATGTGTTCACTACATACCAATCTATTTTATACCGCTACTCTTTTTAAAGATAAAGTTCTCTATTCCAGGAATTCCCGTTAGTCCCATTCCTACACAGGGAGCTATGATTGATTTGCCAAAACCAACATTAGATGTCACTTCCTCTCTCAAGCATTTTCTATGCCACCTGTCCCTATTTCTATTGACAGAGTAAATCATCTTCCCCTCAGAATGTTGTACAAATTGGTAATATTTCACAGTGCATGATGGTGGGGGGGGGGTTATGATAGTGAGGTATACAAGTGACTAAGTAGATTATAGTATGCTAAGGTACATATAAATGATAATCAATAATTATAATAAATTATGATGATTGTGAAAATACAGTTCACAATGATGGATGAAAAGATGAGGCAGTGATGGATGAATCACATTCAAAAAGTGTTGTCAAATCAATGAGTATTTTTCTGGATGGATTTTCAAATGGTTTTCCCAAAGGCTCTGACTACACTCTACCTCACTTACCTTTTTCTGTAGTTGTCTTGAATGAGACAAATGGCGTGAGTACTTTGATTCGCCAAACCCATTTGGACTGCTAATGTGATGGATAACAAGATTAAAATTAAAAAATGTTTCAACAAGTTGAATAGGTGGATGAAATTTAACTTGTGGAATGGGTACTGGATACTCTCCTAAATTGCTGATGGAATTGTAAATTGACTGACCCACTTTTTTTTGAAAGTTGGTAATATGTCTCAAAAGTGTTTAAAAAAATGCATAACCTTTGAATCAAACGTTTTACATCTAAGGATATATTCAAACAATCAGACATGCTGTTTAATTTTTAGATTTTATATACATGACTGTTCATTACATGCAAAATGGTAAAAATGGGAAACTGACCACATGTCAGTGATATATATACACATACATATGTATATATATACACATATATAAAGTATATCAAATATAACATACTTCAAAAATCATGTTATAAACAGTATGTAATTACAAGAGATATATTGTGCAGAACTGAGAGACAAAAAGTAAAATATAGGATCATTTGAACAATGTTTTATAAAGTATATTATATTTGCATGTATATACGTATATATATTTGCACTGTATGTTATAATTGCATACACAACTCAGAGGTCATCCAGGAGCACATTGGCTCTCAGAGAACAAAACCATCCCTGCAAATTCCCGCTCATTCCCAAGGGTTCAAGCATTCCTGATCCAGCACCTAAATTTATGGATGGTGTCATTTTTAGGCTTCATCACCCCAAATGAAATGCGCCATCCTTTAATCAGTTTCCACAAAATGCCCACTCACACAAACAAATTACAAGTGTTGATTGAATTCACTGAAGACAAGGGGGTGTCAGTTTCCAGGGAGGCGGTGCACTGCAGTGCACTTGAGCTTCCATCACTTCTCCTGGTCTCCACTCCATACTCCCTCCTCCCGCCCCGTCCTCTCATCCCTGTCCTCACCAGCCCCCCCTGGTGCCTTCGTGCCATTTGATAGCCAAACCCTGCCTAGGGGTCAACCTCCACCTCAAGATCAACAAATACAGTTATATATGTTTTAGTTACAGTCATAATTCATTTTCAACTAATTACATATATTTGCATAGATGAAAGACGGGATGGAAGTATACAAAAATATTAATAGCAGTTCATTCTTAGTGGTAGATTTAAAAGTGATTTTACTTTTATTATTTATCTGTAATTTCTAAACTTTCAAAAATGAGCAAGTGTTACTTTTTCATAAAGAAAAAAAGTTTTTTTAAGTGGAATTGTTTGTCTCACAATATGGTGAATTCTCCAAAATTAGAGACTAGATCATAATTTTGGGGGCTATTTTAGAGATAATGGTATAGGAAGGCCCTTCTAACTAGAATTTTATGATTCAAGGGTTGTTGCTAAGATAAAATGATATAATGATAATGAGAGTACTTTGAAAAGTACAAATCTCCATAAAATTATGGTATTATTTTGATGCTTTGTAGTGCAATGATAAGTACAATTGCTGGTACTGAATAGACTAGAAACTTCTAGAATAGGATGGAACAGAAGTGTCAGAATGGACAGTGGTTGAAATCCCAAAATTCATGTTTTAAAAGACATCCTATCTCTTCTTCATTCCTTTCCTTTCCTTTTTTTCCTGATTCTCTCCTTCATTTTATCCTAGGGAAATAGAGGAAAAGAAGGGGTCATTGAAGCTTCATCTCATTATCATAGTAAATCCATGAATTTAAATAAGCAACTATTGTCATATGATGTTTTAGTTACACCTACAACAATAGAGACATCTAATCTTTTATTAAATCTTCCAGAGTTTCTAATCTAATCCTTTAACTGTGCATAGTAGTTAATAAAAAGCAAATCAATTCATAAATAGAAATTAAGGAAAGCAGAGTTTATACATAGGAAGATTGGTAAATATTTGAAGTTAGAAAAGTAGTCAGCTCTTTTCCGATTGGTCCACCAAAGTTTAAAATCTAACAAATTTATATGCCTTGCTCAGTAGACCTGAAAGTATTAGGAAGCCTTTTAAATCTTGATGGGCTCTTGCTTGTTTTGTTTTGATTTTTACAGTTGTCTAAGAGATTTTAAACAGGGGTTAGGTTGTAGGAAAAATCAAAGGAAAAAAATCCTTAAAAATATGAGGTCCCTGTCATCATTTTCAAGGAGTGTCATCCATGAATATAAAACATACTTTCACCTCCATGAAACCTTAGCATTAAGATTATTGCACATTTTATTGGCCTTTCCTAGGCTCTGAAACTAGAAATTCATCTGCCTCTAACCTTTCCACCCAAGTCAACTTCATACATAAGTAAAGAGCAAGTTGAAATTACAGGGAGCTGTAAAGAAATGGAAGTTCTCCGCTTTCTTCTTTCAAAACCAATATTAAAATATATGAGGTACAATTGTCAAACTAAAAAAATTGCCAGATGATTCATAAGGAATGAGTGGCCGGCAGGCTAGCCTGACTACTCCCTTGCATTACCGATTTTTAACGGGTCTTTGGGAAGGAAGATGGTTATTTCCCATGAAGTCAGACAGCAATGGAGGCGGGGTGGGGGTGGGGCTAGTGGGCAAAGAGGAGAAAGAATGGCCAGACGCTGAACACAAATGGAAGATAATGCCACTCAGCACAGCATGTTCAGATGTTAAATTTTTTAGTAAACAGCTTGTAAATGAAACCCCAAAGGACTCAATTTCCCCTCCTCTAGTTCCTTATCTCTCCCACCTGCTCCCATCTTCTCATCTCCCCAAGGAGAAACGGGCGTATCTGTCAGGCATCCTTTTAACTTGTCAGGGACTGAAGTCTAGCTGAGGCAGCCAGATATTATAGCTAAATGGATTTACACATTTGAGGGTGAATATCTGCTTCAGTTCACTGAGGCGTGGCATTGATGTCTCATTTGTTGCTCATATGTCACAGCAGCATTGATTATTGTAACCAGTCTGTGCAGAAAGCAGGGATTTGGGGTGAGAATGTGATCCTGTCCTAGCTGATTTGGCCAACAGGCACTGTTTCTCTCTGAAAGATCCTGGATCAGCATCTACTTGACCTATGCAATAGAGATGTAGCATGAATTTGGAAAGAGAGCAAAGGGAATATGAAATCGTGTTCCTATTCTTCAGAAATTCCAACACCATTTCTATGAGCACCATCATGAATAAGGTTTGAGGCTTTCACTTGCTGATTGCACTGTATTGGGCACCGTTCATTGGCTTCTCCATTCATTCATCATTTATTGGGGTTGTTTATAAAGTTCTAGCAAATGTCCTTTAAGGCTTTGATTCTTACACGAACATAAAAACTGAACTGAACATATTCTATAGTGGGGAACTGGGAAAGGGGTTATTTTGCTGGAATTGGGCATTGTCAGGGTGCATTGTCAGAAGTTCTTATTGTATGAAAGCCAGACAGACCTAATGGGAGAGATGGTTAAAGTATATTGTGGTAAATGACCAGTGCCAGCTTTGGAACAATGGCATAAGAATGGGTGTAGGCAGGAAAAGTCCTTTACTCTTGGGAATCTTATTAGTTAAGAAAATCACTTCAAGAGAAAATAAAGTTGATGTGCATCTTATTACAGACACATTCACTGACTATCAGTATGAGGGATGATTTGAGCAGAACATTGTATGGCATTAATTAAAGCATTTTGTGACCTAGACTGTCAGGGAAGGCATACATAACTGTTGTCTCGATAAACTGAACAAGCAGCATTAAATAACACAGATAGTGCCATGAGTGATTTAAAGAAAAGAAAAAAGAAATGGAAGTCCAGTCCCCCACTGTTTGTGGGTCAATAAGTAATCCTAACACATAGGGAACAGAGCCCTTCTCCATTCCAGCATGGCGATTATTGTAGATGTGAGATTAGACATCAGTAACTAGAACAACACTAGAGATGATCCATGGAATGAGACCAACAAACCCCAAAGTCAACTTCAGAATCAGCTGTGAGTAACTGATCCCACAGCTGGTGGCAGGAGAGGAACTGCAGGGTCAGCAAGAGTGGAAATCACTGAGCAGAGAATGCTTCAGAAGGGAACATAGCTAACATCAGCAACATGTGTTTCTAAACTCTGGCTCTGCAGTAGAGTCACCTAGGGAGCTTTTTAAAAACCACTGATGCCTGAGCCCTGCTGTCAGGAATCCAGATTCAGTTGATCTGGCATGAAATCCTGTCATCAGTGGTCAGAATTTTCAGGGGTTCCAACGCGCAGCCAAGGTTAAGAACTACCACCACAACTCAAAGCGGGGCTGGATAGATTGGTTCCAGCAGTTAAGACAATGGGCCCTGGAGCTAAGACTAAGGCTGTAATGACCCACACCCTCCCACTTGAAGGCACTCCTCCAGGTTGTGGTAGCTTGAGAAATATAACTTATACATAAAAGATCAAACTGATAAACCTAATATGTCTCCAGCCAGGATACTGGCTCAAAAAATTCAAATCATATTTTGTCCTAAAATCCAAAACAAGTCTTAGGATATATATGTTCAACATATATGTATATATACAGTAATATATGGTAAATAATATTATATAATGAATTTATATCATCATTGAAGATATATATTCAGTGAAATGGCATTGACACATTCTTAGTAAATTGATCAAGAAATTGGCTATTTCATTTCAATGAAGCTAAAATTGTGGTCAAGAAGAATTTTAAGAGAATTTTTAAAGGCAAGTGAGAGTCTGTGAGTAGAGAAAGAGGAACATTCCAGACACAAGGCACAGACATCTGACAATGAGAGTTTGAATGATTAAAGGGAATATTTAACAGTTTGGCTTTAATTTCTTCTTCTTTTGGAAATATCTTCTTTTCTAGGGTGATTCTTTTCACTATTTATTTAAAAGCTGTGTATCTCTTAAAGAGATGCCTCATCTGTAAGGTGGAAAACACTAAAACCATGAACAAGTATATCATAGACTTCCTCTGCAGGACTAAATCAATACTTTTGGGATCTTTTTACATTAATTTATTTTCTCATTGTCAAGAATTGAAAATTATTGGGCATCTTCTGCACAAGCAGGATAAACCTAAAAGTAGTTAAAATTTTGTCACTTTTCTGTCATTTGATCTTTAAACATATTTAAAATAACTTCAAAAGATGATTGGGTATCCATTCAGAATCGAGATGAGGATGAGCAACATTACAATAAAGAAAGCTTGACAGAAGTCTGATTGTTGTGTCGCACGTTACCTTCACAATGTCCATATGAGGTTTACATGAACTTTAATGTTCCCATTTCAGAGAGTGAGAAACTAAAGACAAGGAAATCTGAGTGACTCTCCTAAAGACGCACAATGGATCAAGAATAAAACATTAATACACTGGCTTTCATATGAATGTCAATGTTGGTTTAGAAGACTATTAGATCACAGGAATATCCATCTAGAATGACGTCTATCTCCCAGCTTTGCTGTTTACCCTGTGTGTGATTTGACCATATTGTTGAACTTTAGGATCTTCATCTCTAACATGCAGATAGTACTTATTACATAACATTGTTGTGAAGTTTCAGTGAGAAGAGTATGTAAAGTGCCAAGTGTAATAAGTACTTAAAAAATAGAAGTTATTACTGATCTTAATAATTGCATTTTTGTTATTAACAGGATCCAATTTATGTCTAAGTAGACAGGTTCCCAGACCAGAAATAACACACCTTTAAAAGGTGGTAGTAGAATAAGCTTTCTGAAGGTATGCCTCATATTTTTGTTTTGAATGATTGAGTGAATATACTATGACATGCTACAGGGGGGAATTCTTTTAGTTCTCACATAACCCCAGCTGGAAGTTGGAATATGAGAGTCAAAGAGGAAGACGTTGTTATTGCTATCTCCTGCCAAGAGACAGCACGGTGGTTGTATTGGGAGTTCGAGGCTTAAGGAGAAAAGCAGAATCAAAGAGGAGAGAGCTAGAAAGTTTCTTAAAGACCTTCTGGTACAAATATCTTTTTTTTTTTTATTCTGACAGATGGAAACTCTGAGAGTTAGTTAAAAGATATATCTAAAATCCCACTGTTATTTCATAGTATAGACAGGGCCAGAACCCAGATCTCCAGATTTTCCATCATTCTTTCAACTAAATCATTCTTTCCTTTCTATAATTTTCGTCTATTATTAAATTGCTTTCTAACCTTAGCATTTCTAAGTTAAATTATTCACCATCTTGCAGCTTTACTTTATATATCTTACCTTTCAAAATTTTATATACCTTATCTATCCTATGAAAACTTAGGGCCTCTGTGTGGGGATCAGTTTATCACTATGAAAGGGCCTGAGATGACAGGGTCAAGCCAGTCCCACCAGAAGAAATATGAAATGCAGAGACCAGGGCATGAAACTTCCGGGTCATATTTTAATCATAAATTCCAATGAAATTACACCATAATTTTTTACAGGTAACAAGATATTGGAGAATAACTAAAGCAGATATGCTCTAGAGGTTTCAGTAAGTCTATTCATTCTCCACCACCAAGCGTATAAGAGGTGATAAATTTTGATTTAATATGAAAATGGGAATTAGGAGATATGGGACCACAAATCAAGTACCATTATTTAGAAATGAAGAAAAATGTAATACATTTTAATATTACTTGATAGCCTACAAATTAATTTTCCAAATCCTGTATGTGTTCCTCAATTCCTGTGAGGTAGGCAGTGCTATCTTCATCAGAGAGGTTCAGTGATTTACCGAAAGGTACACAGCTCCATGTTAGCAATCCAGCACCTAGAGTGTGGCGTGACTCCCAGCATGGTGTTGTTTCTAACATGATACTACCTAATTTCCCCAAAATTATTTGGAGTAGTTTGTTTTCTGGGCTAAAAAATAAATAAAAGAAACTGAAATACACGCAGGGCTTTGAGATTTTAAGAAATTATTTCCTGTAGCACTTTCAACATAAACTGTGTAGAGAGAGTGCAAAGAGGAAACCACAATTGGAAAAGAATCTTTAAAGGTCAACTGGTTTGAGAGGGCAGCCAAGGAAGCCATCTCAATTTTAGTGTGTTCTTGATATATGGCTCTAAATACAATCTGAAAAAACTAACCTAATATCTTTCTGACCCAGAGTTGACCCAAACTCAATCCTAACTTGCAGAAGAAGGAAAGCTGAAGTTGAAAGTTTGAGGCCATCAATCTCGTAGCGTATCTTAGATGGAAAACCTCAGCAAACTAGCCAAGAAAAGGATTACTGATCAAAAGTGAAGGAAAACAAATAAGGGGCAGGAATATTTTAGCTGCACATAAAAAAGGAGTGTGAATTTAAACATGCTAAAGATCCTTCACATTTGCAAACATTCTGTGTATATGAACTGCTTATGTATACACACACACACATACTTAGTAATTTCTTTTCTTCTTTTCTTTTGCACCCAAGATGTGCTGAAATTGATCTGGAAACCCATTGTAGGAAAAAGGATGGAATAGTGAGGAATGGTCAACCACAAAAAATCTAAGAGGAAAAAATGTTACTGTGTTAGAGTTTTCCAGAGAAACAGAACCAGTAGGATGAATATATGTATGTATGTATACATAACTACTTTATATATATATATTTAGAGAGAAAGATTGATTTATTATAAGGAATTGACTCACTGGCTCACATGACTATGGAGGCTGGTAAATCCCAAGACCTAGAAGGCAAGTTGGCAAGCCTTAGACCCAGGAGAGCTGGTGGTTTAGTTGTAGTCTGAAGGCCAGCAGCCTGGAGACCCAGAAAGAGCTGATGTTTCAGTTTGAGTACTTGGGAAAAGTCAGCCTTTTTGTACCATTGAGGCCTTCAATTGATTGGACAAGGGGCACCTACATTGTGGAAGGCAATCTGCTTTACTCAGTCCACCAACTTAAATGCTCATCTCATCCAAAAAACACCCTCCAGAAACACCCAGAATCATGTTTGACCAAATATCTGGATACTCCGTGGCCCAGTAAGCTGATACATAAAATCACAGTGACTAGAAGAGACCAATGTTATAAGTACATAGAATTTATAAGGTCAAGTGAATGTGGCCCTTCAATATTATTTATTTTGGGGAAAAAATGCTCACTCCAATAATGTGGTAAAAATATTTGTATGATGACCTTAAGTCAGGTGTCTTTGCAAAGCACAAGGGCGCCCAAGAAGAGAAACCCCAAATTAAGTTCAGGTTACAGGAAAGATCAAGTGGGTATGGAATCCAGTTGTCTTGAACCAAGACTGGAAAGAAGACAGAGGGGAAGCTCTTCACCTCTGCCCAGGCTCGGGGCACGGATGTGGAAGGTTTTGTATCGCCATAGAAATGTGTGTGTATTTGTGTGTGTGTGTGTGTGTGTGTGTGTGTGAAAACTGACTCCTGCATTTTTTCTTGATTATTCCTCCACTGGCGGATGAGGCAAACATAAAGTGGAATCTAGGGTTGCTCTACCTTTAGAACAGTCTCGACAATTGCCATTTGTTGGAAAAAGCACTGAATTCTAAAACACAGGTAGAGAATGTGTCTGATTTTGTGAAAAGCTTTTCTGTAATTAGCACTTTGTAAGAGAAGCTGAGCAGGTAAAAATCAAAACAAACAAAAATGTAAGAAGGCTTTAGAAGTGGTTAGCTAAGCATAATTTTCAAGAGTTTAATTTTAAACTCCTGACATAATACACATAGGAGTTTTCTTATATTTTCCCCCATATTTTCTGTTTTATACAATAAGGTACTGAATATACTTCACCATTAAACACCCAATATGAATACCACAATATATAGTTACATTTCAAAACACTTTCGTATCCATTAATGTACTTGATTTTTACAAAATATCTCTGACGTTGGTAGAATAGGTGTCTCATCTCCAATTTACAGATGGAAAAACTGAGGCACAATTCAGGATAATGACTTTCCTAATGTTACACAAAAACTGAGTGGCAGATCTGGAAAGGGATTAAACTTTAACTTTTGTACCACAATACCATAAATATCATCATGATTTTCCCATGATTTCTGTATAGATCATTCCACTCTTTTTTAAAAAAATTGTTCTTTAAGGGGAGGTGATATATGTTTTTCCCCTTTCCTTTTTGCATGGGCTGAACAACTCAATTGTATCTGGATCAGAGGGACTACCATTTTGCAGTGGTCTGGCATCTTCCTTTCTCCCCGTGCCTGAGATGAAAGCCCGATGCATTTGCCCAGCTCAGCTCTTCTATTGCGTGAGCAATGAAGAAAACATTACCCTAATCACGCTCAATGTGTGCTATCTCCAGTCACAGCTGTTGTGTAGTCTTTCCAAGCTCAGCCGTTAAGGTGTCTTACCAATGACAGAGCCCACAGAGAGCGGTAACGTCAGACACTTGCCCTCCATAACATCCATTTCTGCTTTTCTAGCTAATTCCAGGAAAGATAGCCTGTCGGGCAAGGTTTCACAGTTCATAACTCTCCTTTTATTGTCACTTTCCCCCCTCCTTTTGAGGGGGAGTTTGTGAGCCAACTCCCAAACATAGCCCTTGGAGCAAAAGATTAAGCATGGCTTGGAGTCAGCCTCCTTATCGAGCGAACCCATAGAGTAAAAAGCAAGCCTCAAAAAGACAGATCTGCTCTGGCAACTGCTCCAACAGTGAAGATGGCTGTAGGAAAAGCAACTGGTATCAGAGACTACAAATGGTAAACTATTCTGGCTGCCTCGGAAACACAACAATTTAGAGTTGTCTTCTCTTGTTTAGTAAAGGAATTGGAACTGATTGTTAGTGAGCTTTGATGATCACACTCCTGACCTGCTATGGGGAGGGTTGGAGTTTTCTGGAAGTGCAAATGGATGATGAGAATGCCAGATATTTATTAAAAACTTAGTTTACAAAACTCACTCACTTCTGTTAACTCTTTTGGAGATATAAAAGCAAAAATATGAGTTTTCAGTCAGAAATCTCAGATCAAATCCCAACTCTGCTCTTTACAAATTGTGTTATCTAGAACAAATTTTAACGCTCTTTAAACTCAAGTTCTGTACCTATAAATTGGAGGATGATCATGCTTACCTTCCTAAGCCATTGTTTGGATTAAAATCTATATGCAATTTAAGTGTTATGTAGAATACACACATTTCATAGAATATAGAGCCTGTCTCATGACATGTGGCTATCACTGCTTCTCACAAGAGCCATGGGATTTAGGAAGATTATCATTTTACCAATGAAAACACAGAGGCTCAGATTTCAGTGACTTGTCCAAGAGCACAGAGCTGAAAGAAAAAACCAAGACCTAAACACATCACTCAAATGTAAAATAGTTAGTTCTCTCATTCCAGAAATTCAGAAACTGGACAGATAACCCCAAATTAAAAGGAGTCTCCACTTCTTTACCTTGGCTTTTTTCTCTGAATTGCATGAGATTTTAGTTCTGACTGACTGTGTTTCCTATTAACGAGGTACATTAGAGAATGATGATGTGATTGATCTTGTGTAGCAGAAGCAGGAAAACCTGGGGGAGGAGGGCGCAGGAATGAAATGCATCCTGCATTCTCTTAAATTACTTCATAGAACGAGCTTAAGACAGATGAATAGAGACATGGCTCCCAGACTGAGAAAAACGTGTAAGAAAGAACTGAATATATCTGCCTAAAGAGGGGGATATGGGCATGATATGTGGTTCATCTATCTGAATCAGTAGGAGGAATGAGGTGAATTAGATAGACAAAACTAGAAATAGTTATTTGCATCTGTACTTTAGACCTAGTTAGCTTTTGTACGGCCTTGCTAGCATGTATTGACAAGCTGATAAAGGACAGGCCGTTATGAAACTATTAAATTCTTATACCACACTTTCTGAAGGGTTAGACCCTTTCAGCATATCAAGATAGAGATTTCTGGAGAGAATCACTGCTGGATCCAGTGGGCTAACGGAACCTATTTCTTAGTTCTGCCCTCATGGATACTTAAGGTGCCCCTGCGGCCATGTTGCAGTCTTATCCTCTTATATCCAAGTATGCTAAGAGCCCTCACAATGTGCCAGGCTCTGGGAAGCACTTTACATCCTCACAACAACCCTAGGAGGTCATACTAATGCTATCACCATAATGAAATGATGAAAGTGAAGCACAGAGAAGTTAAGCAATTTGCCTAGTATCACACAGCTGGAAAACAATGTTGGAACTCATGAAGTCTAGCTCTCATGCACATTCTTGTATCCAATACAATATATCCCAGGCGAATTCTTCTCAAACTATCTAAGGCCAAAGACTGGTGCTCTTTTGTTTTATAACGTGTTGTGAGCAAACAATTTTATAAACTACACTGAAAGATCAGTTAGTGGAAAAATTAAATTAAAAAGACCTCCAAAATAGAGCTCTAATTTTTAAATTATCACTAGACTCAACATGCACAGAATTACTCTGTAAATTGCTATGAAAGTTTCCAAGTACTTTATCAATGCTTGCCCTCACTTTCTTTATGTACCATGATGCACTAGTGGTCGCCTAACCACTGAGTAGCGCTGCTCCAGGCTTAGCTGGCTGACCTAGGCTGGGGCACTTTGGTCACTGAAATGAGTGAAGTTGGCTGCATTGCAGCAAGGTTAACTCTGATGCCATGAATCCTTAGGCCTGTGTTCTCTAATCAGCTAAGTCAACCAGTCATCTCCCGTGATTGAGAAATTAACAGATGGGGGGACCCTTTAGAACTGAAATTAGGATTTATTCCAGGCTGTAGTGAAGAGAGTTGAGTGTTCTAGTGCATTGTTATAAAATACATTTTGCAAAACTTCCCTTTCTTTGAGAACCAGCAACCTTCTTTCCCGCAATTGCTCCTGTATCTTAATATGAATTTCTCATTCCCTGCTGTTTTCTCATGACCAAAGTATTTGGCACATTTTCTGAAAAATAATAGGGATCCAATAAATGTATGTGACTGAAAATTCACATTTATTTCAACAAATGCTTTTTGAATTAAATTTTCCAGTGTGAATGACGCTATATAGGTACTACATGAGTCTGAAATGATTATAGGCTCCCTAGCTGGAGGTTTAGTACTGAAGGGAAAATATTACAGACAAACATCCTAAGTGATGGTTTATTCAAATGAAGTAGGGGAGATCAAGAAGGAAAGAGTTAAATTCAAAAGTGTTTACCACTTTGCTTTATTAAAAAATTCAAATATTTTAATATCCATGCTATAAACTTAATGTTCTTGTTATTATAACTTGGAGGCTTTAAGTAGTGCGTGATTGCTCACACAATAAAGGCTGTCTTCATAATAAAGTTTTGTCTAAATGTCTTTAAATCAAGAGTGCCAAGTTTCATGTTAGTCTTCAAAAATACAATTAGTCATTATTTTTCTAACAATTCCTAAACATGAGTCGCATATAATGACAGCATGCAGTTTGTCACATGCGGAGATCAATAAATCAGTCTCAGCACCTATTAAATGCTGAGAGTTTCCCTGGGTGCCGCTGGGAAGGGAGGAGAAGAAGAGTAAAAGGGAATATAAAGTTGAGTTCTCCTCAAGTAGCGCAGCTTTTAGTTGGGAAAATATGAAATAAAAAGGCCATAGTCATTGTTCTTTGGCAAAGCAAGACTCTGTTCAAACCCCCTCCCTGACCCATCCATCCTGTAAGACCCACCCTCCCACCTATCCACCCTGTAAGCCTCATGAAATTAGACGATGAAAGAAGAATGCCTAGGCTTTCATTAAATGTTACGTTGCTCAGTCCCGTCTACAAGGCTTGAGGGGATCAGAGCGCGGTGAATGCTACACAACCATTGCCAGTAGTTTTTCTGTTTCTTACCATGAGAATTTTAAATTTATCAGAAACTTTAGAGATCTTTAGCCTAACTTGCCTCCTAGAGAAGAGGGGACTTTTAATCAGCTTCTGGAAGGAAATGTACCTGACCCTTCTTCTCCCTCTTAGTTGCTTTTTCTTTGAATATAAGGTGACTGGCGGGGTTTAGGATGTCTTTAGGTCTATAAAACACTGCAGTCTACATTTCCTCCCACCACCCACACCAAATTAAAGCCATAAAATCACCTCCTTTTAGAGTTAGGCTTTAACCTAGTGTACGTATCAGAGGTATAACAATCTCACCCTATTCCTCATAACCATTAAAACACTTGATAAAATTCTATGCCTCTTGGAACAATAGGCATATTTCTGAACCTTCCCTTTTCTTCAAGGAACGTACGAATTCCTCTCTAAGTTTTGTTTCTGAGATATTTGCCTTTGTCTTTTCAGCATATCTTCCACCACTTGGAACAATTCATCTGTGTAGATGCCTCTTACTTCAAGCCAGTCTCATTCATGACATGGTGATGTCCCTGAAGAAGAGGAGAGACAAAGAAAGAATATAATACTGTGATAACTAAACAGAATAGGAAAGGTACATAAAAATTTATTCCACAACAGACACATTTTAATGTGGCTACACTTTAAAGAAGATAGGAGAACGATAGCTCCCGATAAAGCTGGTTGGGAGAAGAATTATTCAGGGTAGGCTAGGCTACGCTGTGATAATACATACACTCCCAAATCTTAGTAGAGACAAAAATAGCTTATTTTTTTCCTTCTTTGAAGATAAGTGTGAAAGTCCCTGGCAATTATCTGCCAAGTAGGGACTCAGGGATCCAGGCTCTTTCCAACATTATGGCAGCATTATCACCCAGGGCAGACTTTCTTGGAGTCCAGGAAAAATTTAAGACCTAAGGATGTAAGGCATCCATGAATGTGAAAATTAACTTCTCTCTTATGCATCCAGAATCTACTAACTAGGTACCATCCTGGAAAGAACTGAGGAAATAGTCATGCAAATAATTTTCTGTGGGCCTTAACTTGTTCACAGAACCTCAACTGAAAGGGTACATTCGGGTCTCCTTGGAGTCTTCCACTGGATCCTCTGTATCTTACCATCAAGAGAGAAGAACGTCGAGAATTTCTTGCAACATGCTATGTTCCAGCCAGAGAGTGGCTACTCCCTGCTTTCTATTGATATAGAATATTTTTATCCTATTTCTATTCTACTTTCTATTGCCCAGAAAGCCCCTGCCTATGTGCAAGAAGTCCAGGAAATGGAATCTTCCTGTGTGCCCAGGAAGCAGAAATGGTTTTTTTGAGCATCTAGCCAGTCTCTGCCGTGGGAGCCAT
Source organism: Equus przewalskii (assembly GCF_037783145.1). Taxonomy (NCBI): domain Eukaryota; kingdom Metazoa; phylum Chordata; class Mammalia; order Perissodactyla; family Equidae; genus Equus; species Equus przewalskii. The sequence continues at coordinate 9,129,419 of NC_091858.1, read as the reverse complement.
GTAGGCAGCACTGTAAGGCTTTATCTTACACATCATTTCTTCCTGGTGGACCATCTGATAATTTATGTAATGTATCTGATTAATTTGTGTAATGCACTTTAAATGATGCCTGGAACATAGTAAGTGCTATAAAAGTCTTCTATTATTGTTGTTATTATTAATGTTATCACCGTCAGCAGTGCTATTACTACCATTAGTATCTGACATGAACAATACACCATTAGAGATGTTCTTCAAAAGGCTTTATTCCTTGAGAAGGAGGGAAGTTCCTACAGGTACCATCTAGTCCTCCTCAATTAGTCTGTGTCCTGGAATTGTTCACCAGTTTATCTAATTCTCAACTTAGAACACAGGGAGAGCTTATCTCTAAGAGAGAGATACTATGTCACCAGGGGAGATGCTCTCTGGTAGCTCGAAGCCTTCAGCAGCTGTGACAACAGAGGTCCCAGCCCAGAGTCTCAATGGCAGAGGCCAACAGCTGGGACACCAGGCAGGGGGAGTAGGGCCCTCCAGACCAAGTGCTGGGTGCAGGTGCGTGGTATGGGCTTGGGCAGGCCAGGGAAGAAGGAGGAAAAAGCGTCACAAGCAAACTAGAGTAAGTGGCGCATTATAGACTACCTTCGCCTGCATCACAGCTCTTCCAGCGCTCTTTCCACTTCCCAGAGCCTTTGGTAAAAGTTTTTGTTTAGCCCTTCTCAGTCAATGAAATTTCATTGTCCCACTAAAATGTCTAATTCCCCAAGGGAACCTTTCCTACAAGCTTTCGTGCACTCTGGTTAACTCCCCAAACCTTCAATCTTAAGTGCCAGCCATGTGCTACTAACTACTGAGCAGGGACCTCCCAGGGCAACACAGAATAGCCTTTTATTGCTTACTGCTCTTAACAACCCCCACCTCTTCCCCAAGAAAGACAGAAAAAAACATTTCTACATCTTTAATGCTCAAAGGCTGAGAAGGCTGGAAAGGTTAAAGACAGAAAGATCATCTCACCTTATTGGATTTATACTGCACTTTTTTTTTTTCCTGAGTTCCAGTTACTTTGTAGTCGTGGATTTTGTTAACACTCAAAGTGTCCCCATTTGACAGGAGACTAAAGACTAGGAAGAACTGGTTTATAATCCACCTTCCATCCAGAAAAGACACTGGATACATTTTTGGAGACCAGGTATCCTCTTGGGCACTTGTGGGTGTGTTTCTGCCTGGGAGACAAATGTGATGGTCCATTTCCTATGACAGCTGCAATTTCCTAATGGGCTGTTCTTTCTCCTGGTCCCTAATTAAATTTCACTCATCCTTCAAGACTGAAAGCAAACGCCTCCTCCACCTTCTTCCTTTAGCCCTCTTGCAACATTCATGGCACTTGTCTCTTTCCTCAAGTAGGCTCGAGCCCCATGCAGCATTAGGAAGCTTTCGGGAATAAGCTTTGTGTCTGATTCATTTCTGTATACCTCATAGTGATTAGCACAAATTAAAAGCTTAATAAATATTTTGAGATGACTGAAGCTCATGTCAGCAGTACCGCCTGAAATGAGAGTGAACAATCAGATCCAGAAGGTAGATTTATCACAGGATAAAAGGTGAATTTGAAAGAAAGCTCTAGGATGGACATGAAATTCAAATAGAATTATGTTTTGATCTTCATCATGCAAATCATAATGAAGAAAGTTACAGATTTCTATTTTAAAGTATTTGTTTAGGCATCACAATATAGAGAGAAGCATTTAATTTTTGTCTCTCTGTCCTCAATTTACCCAAACATCCTATTAGTCCTACTCTATAGATTATTAGTAATAGCTGAGGGTCTTAACTCCAATAGCACCTAAAGTTTATCAAGTGGATAAAACAAGACACAGGTATGAGAGAGGATGGAGGTACACACAGCCTTCCATGTATGTGTTTAAAGCCAGGCCTTTTCCTCCACGTTAACAAATGTCACAACAAAATTTCAGTGACTCCTCATTAGATGCAGATATTAGATACTAAGCATTTCAGGATGCGCAACAATGAATAAGTCTCATCCAGAGGACTGGATGAATAAGATAAAAAATCATATTAGGTGGCTTTTGGGAGAGACCTTTAGAAGTAGAGTAAAATTTGACTGCATAATGAAGTGATTAGAGGTAGAGAACAGTTAACAAAGGGGCCAGGAACAAAGAAACTAAGCACAGAACGAAAGGATTTTTGTCATTCCCAAGAATTTTTGTGACAAAATAGTCTTGCCATTTGGTTTAATATATTTGAATCTGTAGTCTTTCTTCAACTTTATTCAGACATTATTTTCTTTTGTTAACTCTGTAAGTGAGACTGCATGAGGGATGCACACGCATGTGCATGTGTGTGTGTAGGTATGTATTGCAACGCCTTTCACGGTTTTAACCTAAGACTGGTAATGGCCCTGCCCAGGAATCATTAGCTTCAAGAACGTGGTTGGGTTTTTGTCTTGTTTTTCAGCTCTCACCATCTCTATCTTGAGAGAATTTTTTTGTTTAGTTTTGAATAATCATTATTGTCTCTCCCTTTGACTTCTGTGTGATTTGGGGATTAACATCTGTTTGGTTTGCTCTCAAACTTCACTTCTAACCTTTCCTTTGGATTTTTACTCTGAGCCTTAGCTCCCTAATCCACTGTCATACAAAACTGGGAAACCAGGAAGAAAATTATCACACAGTTAAAAATCAAATACCAATTAACAAGGAAAAGATAACATTTGGAAGATATAAATTCAGGACTGAAATTATTTTCTTTATTTAATTGAAAAATTTCCGTTACAAAACAAACATTTTTATTATACAGGCATACATATCTTCCACACATAACCAAAACTTTCCTGTGCTGACCCTATTATATTCAAGATAGGGAATGAAAGTAAACAAAAAACTATTCGTTTTTGCAATGGAGGTATAAACAGAACTATAGTTTGTAGTTATTTCCCAGTTTATTCTCAGTTCTCCAATCTCTGGCGGTATAAATATGGATGCATTATGAAATCATTCCTAATAAACTGTGATATGTTTCAAATCCATGCCAATCCTGCCCTCTATCACAGCTGTGCTATTTAACATGCCTAAACGAAGGAAATCAGTGTCTGATTCATTCCTATTTGGTCTCCTTTGCAACCTGAATTTAAATATTAATCATGATGATGATGGTACATTATAATTATTAAAATACGCAAAACTCACAGCAACCATCTACAGAAATTCTATTTCTTCCAGAACTGCTCCTTCCCTCAGGTCATATAGCCTACTGCCTTGCCATCTGTTATCATCCTTTTCCTTCATTGCCTCATCCCCCTGTCATTTTTCCAAGCTCCTGTACCTTCATTCTTTGCCAGACATTTAACATGAGGCCCTCACAAAGAAAACAAGTTTAAGAGAGAAGAAAAATCCTGCGATTTCATAAAAAGGGTGGTTGTTTTCTGCACTTAGCTAGAAAAATTAATTTTCTCTGTGCACCCACTCCAGTGTTGCCTGCTTTAGCAGATAAGCTTCTTGGGAGCAGGGACCATGTTTTTCTTAATTAGGTACAGGGTTTTTTAAAGCTTTTCATCCTGGACCAAGGTCTCAAGGTCCCTATAGGTGCTCAATAAATATTAAACAGAGGCAATCATTGTCTAATGGCATTTATTAAGCATCCCCTTGCACATTCTGCTGTTCAGAGAAAAGTTTAACAGTCAAAAGTCCTGCCTGCTAGGAATTTATGCTGGAAAATGGACAGCACCGATACAGCTTTGCATTAAACTGATTGATAGAATGAAGGAAACATTTCACATTGTGTCCATATACACAAAGAATTAACATTGTTTTCTTAATTAAATGTTCACACTCTTTATTTTGGTTGGTTTTCAATCAAATCAACTATTATTCGAGAACTGAGTCTCCAGTCCTATAACAAGTTCAGAGAAATATAGAACATACTCCTTATATAAGAGACCTCACAACCTATTCATAGTTACTTAAAGGTCTACATTTATAAACAGTTAACTGTATGTATAAATACTGTGACACGATGCAGTAAAAGTCATGTGAATAAATGGTTTAAGAAGGGGTTAGGGTTTGAGTGGTCTTGGCGAATGTTGAGTGGATTTTTGCAACTGTCCTTTATTAGACCTAAACATATTATTTTTAAAATACAAGTTATAATGCCCCTAATGTAACTGAGAATTTCAATCAGATACCCACCATCTCACCCTCATCCAGTATCTACAACATCATCTTAAACTATAACTATCAAATGCAGTAATTCCTGATAGTATTCTTTCAAAGCTAGAAAGTACAAATTCATATGCCCAGAGTGGCATTAGCTTTCATGGTGACTTTGGCACTTTATGAACAGAAAAACCATTTACATGGTACCATAGCCTTTAAATCATTAAATAATCAAAAAGTCATGAGTAAACTAACAAAGATTCATGTCCAAAATACATTTCCTACTGTGTTATGATTTTACAGATATATATAGTAAGTGAGGGAAAATATTTTCAGATATTTTCCCAAGGCTTTAATGTATGAATTGATTACTAGAAATTAACAAAAGCATTCATTCACTCAGTCATTTAATTACTTGCTGAACACAGACTATATGCCATGCAATGTCCTTTGTACTTTGTATACATTGTCGAACAAAACAGAACCAATCTTCACCTTTATGGAGCTTTCAGTCTGATTGGAGAAGCAAATAGAGCAGGAAAGGGCAATGGAGAATGCTGACGTGGGATTGCAACTTTAAGTAGATTGGTCAAAGAAGCCCTCCCTGAGAAACTGACATCTAAGCACTGAAGTGAAGACAGTGAGGGACCTAATCACATGAACATGTGAGAGAACAATGCTCTGGGATAAGGCAAACGTGTAAGATAGGGGAGCCTGCCTGACACATCAGAAGAACTCACTACAAGAAACCAGTGAGACCAGAGCAGAGTAAATAAAAATTTAAACAGTGGGAGCCAGTAGAAGGTTAGTGAACAGAGTAGGATGACGGGGCAGAGGAGGGCTACGAAAGGATGGGTCCAGGTCCCATAGCCTGTGTAGCTCTCCAGCTGTTTACTCTGGGTGGAAGGGGATGCCTTTGAAGGTTTTGCTTACCAGTGCAATATAAACCGACTTAGGGTTTTACACAATAACTCAGCCCTTGTGTCAAAAATAGACTTTAGAACGACAAAGATGGAAGTAGGGAGACATACTCGGAGGCTAGTGAACCTAGTTACATGATAGATGATGTTGACACGGACAAGGGTGGGAGCAGTGGAGGTGGTAAGAAGTAATAACTATTTGTATCTATTTTGAAGGTGGAGTTAACAGGATTTGCTGATGAGGGAGAGAGAGATCGATCAAGTCATTAAGGATGACTCCACATTTTTTGGCCCAGGGAACTAGAAGAATCAATTGCAATTCAATGAAATGGGAGAGAAGAGAGAGGTAGAGTCTTGACTGAAAGGTCAGGGCCTCCATATTGGATATAATCCAGGGAGATGCCCAGTATACAGCAAAAGGAAGATGGCATTAGGCAGGTGGACGTATGAGTCTAGAGTTCAAGGAAGAGAGACAGCCTGGAAACATAAACATGGGTGCCAGTAGCATACATGTAACATTTAAAGCCACGAGGCTTGATGAAATCACCAGAGGAGTGATTGTTAACAGAGAATAAATTCAACATAAAAAAAAAATGTGTGGTTAAGTGATATATTACTTAGACTGTCTGAACTCCAGTTCCTCAACTGGAACAGAAGCTAGTCAACATGACTTTTACAAATGCTAACATGTTATAGTCTGGTCTAATTTTTTTGAGAATTGGTAATTTACTGTCAAAATAATTTATATGTAAAATTATTTTGTTTTTAGGTATATTCTTAACTTTTGGGGGAAATTATACAATAATGAGCGTTTCTGATGTAGGCACAAAAATAAGGTTTTAGTCTAAAACAAGGAGAGATCACCATGAAATTTCAAACTAAATACCAAAATTACAAAAGGCCCCCATTGCATCTGGAAGGCATATGATAACTTTAATTATCTTCCAAAAGAGTTGTTTCTATTTCATCTTATTTTCTATGGATAGATTAAGGTATATAAAGTAGATGCATAGTTAAGTTTTGTAGTAGGTGTAGGTTGAACAGAAATTTAAACAAAGCAGCAGCTAGCTGGTTGGAAAAATGGTTTCCATAACTATATCCAACATCTCACCCTGAATTGCTAAGGTGTCTCTGTGGAATTTTGTCCTTATTTGAATCATGCAGTCCCTCTGTAGAGTGTCCCCTTAATTAAAAACTATTTTATTTAAGTAATTGGAGAGAGATCCTGGGAATGAAAGCATTAAAATTAAAATTCTTTTTTCATTACACGTATGTTTCTATGAGCAAATGCGTGTATATCTAGCACTCCCTGGTTCACATATATAGATTTTCTTTTTAGGCACAATAACAGCTCATCTGTAAAATATTCAAAGAAAATATCTGGCATCAACAGCCTGCATTTTGGACACTTGACTTTTTTGAGTTATAATGGATAAAATTAATTATTTTCTAGAAAAATCTTAGATTACCCTGCTGGTAATCACTTTGACTTACTCCTTTTTTCCTTTGCTGTGTGAAATCAAAGCTAGTACAGCTTTTAAATGAAAAAGTGTGAAGTTTTATCACGAAAGACTTGCACATAAAGTGTGAGCTCCATTACAAAGTGATTACTAAGACGGCGAGCAGAAGTACTAGACCGTTTTCCATTTCCCAAGCTTAAAACAAACAGAATTTCCTCTCACTCATATTGCTTTAGTAGGAACAGACTAAAGAGTATAGTAAAATCAATAATATCATTTGAGAAGCAGTAGTTTATGCTAGAATGAGCACAGTATTTGGAGTGAAAAAATGAGAATTAAATTCTGACTTGGTCTCTTATATCCTATGTGTCTGAACTAGTTACTTAATCTTCATGAGCATCAGTCTTACCATCTGGAACCCAGAAGGGCTATTGGCAACCCAGAATAAAGCAATATAAGAAAGTACTCCCCGCAGAGTAGTCAGTCACTATCTTACTCCCTCAATTTGTAACATATTGCATTCAAATTTTAACATTCTTATAAAAGATATACATTGTTATAACATTGGGGGTTTTTGCATTCATAAACTTATACAAGGGTAGAATGTATCTATTTACCTAATTATCATCTTATTGTAATATTTTCATTAATAGTACCAAAGAATTAGTGAGTTTTACATTTGGATTTCTACATTTAGCTTAAAGCGTTTCATAAAAATTGCACTATGATGCTGCATTAAAAAGGAAAGTCATTGTGTATGCAGAGGAGCAGAGAAACAGATCTTTATGGTATAAATTCCTGATATAAAAATATACTTGACAGGACATAAAAAGAGAAGACACCCACAAATAAGCAAAGCTATGTGTCCTTGTCATTGAGACACATGCAAAATGATTGACTGTCACGTGTTAGGCAAAGCAATTAAAACCAGTGGAAATTGCCAGATATCTTGGAATAGATCAGAGAATTTTCAAAGTCAGGAGAGATTATATGAACAAGTCATGACTCATGAAAAAGTATCTCTCAGCTGTTGAATATCTATCTTCAAATGCTTTCCGACTGACTTTCAAGAGAGTCTGTTTAAATTCTATAGAAATTTAATTCAATCAAGGCAAAACCAAAATTACTTTGACACTAAGTCTTGAAGTATTGCATCAGGATTAAAAGTTATCTAGAAGTCAAAGACTATGATAAGTCAAGTTCCCTGTTGATACTTTACTTTCTTGCAGAGGACAAAATGTGATTAAAAAATAAACTCTGAATACAAAGAGATCTGAGACAAAAAGTTTGTTGTCCATCTGTGGAAGAAAGTAAAGTATAATTGCATTGATAAATGCATACTATTTTTGTTGATTGGCTAAAAAAAAGAAAAAAATCACAATATTTCTTTCCTTCCACAAACAAAAGTTATGATACTATCAAATGTGGTAATTTAGAAATAACATAAATGATTTCTATATAGAATGATAAAATTTTAGATTTAAACAATATTTTTCTTTCTAAATCTTTAAGTATTCCCAATGAAAATGAACAAAAGATTCTACAAATAAAGTAAGTCTTCTTAGCAGAAACTTATAATCATGATGAGTTAGTGGGATGCAATACCAAGGATGAACCATAGGCTAAAACATTAGTGTATTAATCAGCTTTTCTGTGACAACAAATGCATCCAAAATCTCATTGGCTTGCAACAATGAACATTAACATCTTGCTCTTGAGTATGAAAGTTGGCCATGGAAGTTCCACTTAAGGTGTGGATTAGGTTCAGCTACTCTATAAATTTTTCATAATTTATAAGTCATATGACCAAGTCCAAATCAGAGGGACAGGAAGTATCATCCAGTCCAGTCAAACAGGGGGAGAACAATGTATTTGATTAGCAAAATCTACCACAGTCTTCCCTTTTAATCAGAAATATTCCCCTGATCCAAAATATAAACTAAAATCACCTTATCCTCAATGAAGAAACCCCAAAGTTTCATTCAAATATGCCATCAGGCTCAAAATCCAGGACCTCAGGATACTCCCTTTATTGTTTCCAGATATAGGTTCTCTTGATCCAGAGACCTCTGACCTAAAATGACAAGTTATCTCCTCCCACAACACCCAGCATGCAATGTTGGAACTGAAAGAGGATACCTGTAAGGCATACTTTCAGAAAGGGTAAGAATGGGAGACACATGGCAGTCATGGATCCACAGCTATTCTGAAACCCAGCAGGATGAACTTTGCAAGCTCTCTCATCCAGGTGGCAGAAAACTAACTAGTCACCATTCTCACCCCAGGAGTATTTCCTGTCAAATTAATATACAGAAACCTCATTAAATTGGAATTGGGAGGTCTCACTCTCTATGACAATTGCAGAGTACAAAAGGAAGAAGAAAGACTTCTTGTTTGGCAAGAAGCTCAGCCAATGAAAGACTGTCACAGCTCAGCCAATGAAAAGGCACTACATCTAGAACTCTGTTTACAAGACCCCACCCAACTTCCTCTTCTCCTTTATAAAAGAGTTTCTCCTTCCTTGCTGCTTGGGGCTGGCACTTGGTTTGCCATGGTTGCAGACCCACGATTGCAATTCTTTGCTGATTCTGAATAAACCCATTCTAGTTGAAGAAATAGCTGGCTGTCTATTTATTTAAAGTCAACACTCGTTTCATTCTGCTCTGTTGGCTCTTAACTCTGCCCTTGGAAATTTCTTCCTTTTTCATTTTTCTCCTTGGGCACATCCAAAAAGAGCATTAGAAAATATTCACTGCAGGGTGGGGGAGTAGCATTCTCAACCTGCTTTCTGTCTAAATCTGGGATCCCAAGGATCTTTTACATCTCAAAAAGTCACAGTACCTTTTAGTCTAGACTGAAAATGCATTTATCCAAAACTTTGTGCTTTCTGTTTATTTGTTTTGGTTTGATTTATTTTTATCTATTTTATTCCTTCAGCTCCACACTCCCATGTCCTCATCCACAATTCTTTGCAAGATATGACTCTTAGTTCGTAACTTTTGAGTTTCTTGGGTGTCCGTGAGAACATGTCCTTAAGCATCTCTTACAAGACTCATTTTGACCACCTGAAAGGATAATCTGGGGTCAAATTAATCAATCAGTGGATTTAGCACAAGGTGCAATCATCAGCTCTTATTAGATCTTTGCCCTGAGGTCGAGTCTTGGTGTGGATTTCTCCAGGCCTTTCTCTCTCAAAGTTGTTCTCAATTTTATCTTTGACTGGTTGGCAAGAAGAGAGAACCGCATCATTCAAACTTGCAAGTGACAACACTTACCGATTTTCTCTTTTTCCTCTCATTCTTAATTTCAAACAGGTTAATCTTTTTTGTTTTTCTTTGAGCTAATGTCATTTTCTTGTAGAACCTTTTCAAATACTATCAGCAACAGTCAACTCCCCTACCAACATTCTCTCTTCCTACTGAAGCAACCAAAGGTATGAGTTTATCAGATATTTTGACTGCTTTTGAGATATTGCAAGAGGCAATTTAATCAACTGTTTTGTTTCTGTAGTACACGGATTGTCTTTTTTCCAGCCTTGTATAACAGTTCCCTTGCATTCATTGTCCTGCCGGAAATCCAATGACATATATTTAAGCTTAGTTTTGTTATTGGGCTTTTTTTTTCTAACAGCATCATTCCCTTCCTGGTACTGAATACTGTTAGTTAACTTTGTTACAGTAACGAATAGTTCCCAGACCTCAATGCCTTATAATAACAAACATTTACTTCATGCTCACAGATTTGCAGTGATTCTGTTCTAAGTTTGGGGTTGGGTTCAGGTCTGTTAAACATGCTTGTTTTCCAGGATCTGGAATAAAGGAGCACCAGTTACCTGGGGCATGCTCTTCTCATGCTCAAGTGCAGGAGTATCGGAGAACAAGAGCCTAAGGAAATAGGACAAGGACATTTAAAAAGCCTCTGTGCCAGCGTGTCATGTCTTTGCAATAACCAGAGGAAGACGTGGCCAAGCCCAAGATTACTTGGACAGGTGGCTATAATCCTCCCAGAGATGGGGATCAACCAGAAATGAATATGTAGTAAATAATAATGCAATTCACCACAGCCAGGCAGTAATTAATAGCTGCTCTTGAAAAATTGTGTCGAGTATGCATCTTCATATAGAAGGCAACACTATTTGCCCTCAGGATAAACCACAATTCAAGTTTGCTTCTCACAAAATAATTAGGAATTCTGGCAAGAGACTTTCAAAGCAGGTGCTAGTGCTATAGAAACAGGTCAGTGTCTTATATACATTGTTTCTGCCTAAAGGACAGGGAAATCCTATACCCAGAAGACCTATGCAAACCACAAAGTAGGATTCTTTAATGGGACAACTTAAGGGAGAGTCAGTCCTAATCAAGACCCAAGATTTATTTCATTTGATCAAAAAAAAGTTTAAATTATTATAATTTTGGGGGAAGGATGTAGACATGATACGCTCTCCAGGTCTCCACAGTAGCCAACAATTCTTACTATATTAAAATGCCATCAGCTTCAAATATTCGCTTTACCTGCTTGGCCTCTAAACGCAATGCAGTTTCTCAAGTTCTGCGAGGACAGCCAGTCTGGCCGCGGATCTCACTCTACTCTCCATTAGGCCAGGGGCAAAGGCCACATAATTGGAATTCTTGTTGGCTGCCAGGAAAATGGAGATTTTCCCCAAAGCTGAGGAAATACTTTCCAGCTCAGAAAAATTAGTCAAATATAGACCCTCACTCACAAAACTATTGAAAGAAAAATTATGAGAATGGAGCTTGGAAATCAACACACAATAATTAGTCATTAAGGAAACAGAGTTAACACAAGAAACATAAAATAAATATAAACTAAGTACAATTTTTTCCCAGTTTTATTGAGAAATAATTGAGATATATTGTTGTATAAGTTTAAGGTGTACGGCATGATGGTTTCATTTACATGTTTTGTGAAATGATTACCAGAATAGGTGTCATTAACATTCATCATCATATATAGCTTCAATAAAAAGAAAACATTTTTCCTTGTAAAACTAAGTACAATTTTAATTCTTAGCTTTAAGATAATGGAATAGGAAGGAAAATGAAAGCACGAAAGAGAGAGTGAGAAAGAGAGGGAGGGAGGAAGAGAAAGAGAAGAGAGAGAAAGGATGAAAATGCTATGAAAGGGTAGTAATCAAAGTTACCGGAAATTAAATTCTGGAAATTATGATTGCAACAATAAAATAAATGGAAAGACTAAAATGCAGAATGTTACAGATTACACACATTTAAATAGGTAAATTTAAATTAGTTTGTAGAATGATCAAGCCAAAGTATTCTTTCAGATTGCCAGGATAAGATTTAAAAGGATAAAAATTATGAGATTAAAAAAAAAAACTTGAGGTATAGAATATTCCTGTTGAACAAGCAATATCCCTTTTAAACAAGGAAGATGGTTATGATATCTAGTAAACTGTGTGGCAAACATACCAGACAATCAGAACAGATAGCAGGCCAATCAGAAAGGAAGTCACCTTGTACCCCATACTGACAGTTAGCACAGCTTTAATAGGAGACTGGAGTAGAAAAGAGAAAGGGAAAAGAGGGAAACATATTAAAGTGCTTAGGAAATAAAATTTTAATTTTGTTAGTCAGTAAGGAATAAATGGGCTTCAGAATTCTAAACTGTCATATGCTTGCTGGAATACAATAAATCAGTGTTGTCAAAGTTCTGAGGAATTATGATAATGATGACGATGATGATAATTAGTATTCCTTATAATTATTTTATTCCTTAATTCTATATTCAGGCTGTATCTCTAACAATTTTAGTCTTCAACTAGAAATGAAGTCTCCTCTCCTATTGATTAGGCTTGGTAGCCACCTAGATTCTTCCCCACCAAGACAGTACATTCAAATCCTAGTGTACTACCACTTTAGTGGATTCTTGTTTATCATACACTAAAAGTACACTATAGCACACTATAGTATAGTAGCCTACACTTTGTTTATACACAGCCATCAAAGAAAACAAATTATTTAGAGAAATATGTGAACTATATTGCAGGCAATCCTAGGATTTTCACAGGGAAGTCCTTGTTGCTGCCTAATCCCGAATCCTCCTTTTCCCTCACTCCTCAGGTAGCTAAAGTTGGCCTTCCTATCTGGCTTTTTATTTTGTTATGGTCCCTAGGCAATGTCTCCTATATTGCTCTGTAGGGTGGCCGTCACATCCTACTGCCATGACTGCCCATACCAGGCTCTCAGAATGTCGCAAAAGCTGAAGAACCCTAAATTGAAACTTGTGGCAGAGGGGAATTTGCTGTATCTTTGAGATCAGAAACGAAGATGCTTTTTTCCTAAGACACATGGTGTCAAGCAGGTGGGAGATGATCAGTTAACACGTGTTCAAAAAAAATTGAAACATTAAATCAAATTTCTCTCACTATAAAAACCAGAAGATTCTTTCTTGGACTTCTTATTGCTTATGACTTTGTTTTCCCAGCAGAGGGGAACCGTGTGGTTTAGTAGAAGGGGCCTGCCTTTTCAAACAATAAAGACCTAAATTTGAGCATGTCTGTCTTATCAGTCGTATAACTTAGAAATTGTATTGCTGTCTCAGAATTTCAATCTCCTTCTTATATAAAATGTGAATAACACATACCTTTCAGACTTATTGGAAGAATCTGTAAAAAAGACCTGGTTCTTAGAAAATCATATCTTTTTAAAATTATTTTACGTCAAAGGACTCTGGATTTTCCCCACAGTTAGAGAGGTTCAGAGGAAGATTTCTACGGACGGGAACACTATTCCTGTTTTGGGAGCCTGGTCAACAGAAAGATTTGTGAGCTGACCGATGGGCCAATTTGTTGCCTGGATGAATTATATTCAAATAACTTCACCACATCTCTTCAGATAACAGTTTATAAGGTTACAAGTTCATCAAGATCCTGCCCTGTGTAATCGAAGCTGATTGGTTTGAACTGTGTTAACTTTTAGCAAACACCAGGCTGCCAGGGGTCCCACAAAGCTGATTGCAGTTCTGCTCCTCTGCCCTCTGCTTCCTTCTAATCCTGACAACTCAAGGTGGCAGGGAGTGTTTCTGGGCAGCTAAAGCTCTTGGGGTTGTGATCAAGTCTGGGAAAGGGAGAAGCTCCTGGAGTGGCAAGTTTTCTCCCTCCCAGGAATTAGCATACTCACTTGTCCCCTGAAGCTATCTTAAATATTTATAGAAATGTTAAAGATGGGGCTAAAACCACACCATCCCTTTTATGTAGTTTCTGCTAACTCTGATTCTAACATTAAAATTTGAATAAGGTGCTTGTCAGAGAATGGTTGCTCACCTTGTTGGTAAATAAATGTTAATAAAATATTACCTAGAAAAAACTGTGTTGCATAAACCATGATTCATAAGGTCTTCCTACTTTATTTCTTCATGAAATGGTGGAGAGCAATTGCTTCTGTTTTTCTTCTTGGAAAAAATATGTATTGTCTGTGTTTCTGTCCATCTCTTAAGTTGCCTCCAAGTGGAGCAAATTTTCCTAGCCTGACTTTCCCCTGTGACCTCTGGCAGTCATGCAGTAGCCCTGATGACTGACAGAGAGCAATCTGCCCAGCAGCATTTGTCTCATGTGGCCTTGGGTTTCCAGAGGATTATTCTCCTAATCATATCTATTTTCTGTAAGCTCTTTAATCAGCCTTTAATCCTTCCTTCTTCCTTTGCTGGAGCTAATTAAATCCTTTGTGGGAGTGGGCAGGATCCATGATGTCTGCAGGATGGGACCCTTGGGGGTCAGGCCTGGGTTCCCGTGGTGGAAAGGATCAGAGATCCCAGTGCAAAAGTGGGGAGCACTGTTCATTGATCCCAACAGGAGAGCTGAGCTGCCATAATCTTTTGAAGAAGATGAGATTTATCATTCAGGAGAGAAGGTCTTTTCTGACAAAGCATTCAATTCTGGGAATTAAGCAGGAAGCAGGGAAGGGCTCTTGTCTAGCTTGAATCTCTGAAATCATGCTCTTAGTGATTAAAAGATACTGATGATGAATCCAGATCACTGCCACACATCTCACCATGATCGGAAGGTGTTGATGACAAGGCACACCAAAAGGATGCGCAGGGCTTCGGTTCCTCTGTGAATTCTTTCACTGAATCACCCACCCACCCACTGTCTCATTCTTCAGACTTCTTGTATAACAATCAATATAATTCACCCAGCAATTAATCAAGTGCTTCCTGATAGCATTTTACCAGCTTAAAGTATTATTTAGCTGTGGACTCGTATCTGTGTTTTAATCTCTCATTTCTCAGTAACCAGGTCATGCACTCATTTATTTTCTTCCTTATATTGTTTTGCTAATTACATATAATTTTCCAAGACTTCTATAGGCAAAAAGTTTTCTAACTAGAAAATCCCAATGAGATGCAATTCAGCATTGCCAGGGCGTCAGTTCCATCCCTCTGCCATTCACGTAGTAGATGAACTTTTGCACAAGTAGGTTTACTTCTTCACAAAGTTCCTACCATGTCCTAGGAAACAAGGATGTCTAAAAAAAGGCTCCTCCTCAAAAAGATTTGGCTCTCCAGTAGAGCAGTGTCATCCAATAGAACTTTCTGAAAGAATGGAAATGTTCTACAATCTGTGCAGTCCAATTAGGTGGCCATTAGTTACATGTGGCAACTGAGCGCTTGAAATGTAGCCAGTGTAACTGCAGAATCGAATTTCTAAATTTATTTAATTGTAATCAATTATAATTCAAATAGCTCTAGTCTGTTGGCCCCTAAAAACTATCATTAGTCCCCACATCAAATAAAAAATGTGTTGTAAAATATTTAGTTTGCAAGTGAAAATAAGGTCTCTATTTTCTTCCCCCACTGGCTGTTTACAATGTAAACAAAACAGCGAGTCATGAAGAAAAGGGAGCTCAAACCAAGACCATTCCATTCTGGGGTTGTAGAGCCTGCTGGAAAAGGGGGAGCCCTGACTGCAAACAGCTAATGAAGCAGCACTGGAATTGCACAGAGCGTAAGGGACGTTAAGATGAAAGAACATAGATTGAGTTGTTCAGTGGTGTGGAGCGCCTGTCTAGAGAATAATTTAACGTTGATGGTTCACTCTAGGGAATAGGGAAGAATGGATAATACTTTGCAAAAAGAAGTGCTTTCGTATAATGGATCCCCATGTCGAAATGGATAAACTAGCTGGTAGCTTTTAACTAGATTGCAGATAAATGGAAATGATTACAGAAAGCCACGCAAATTAGGCAGTAACTATGACATCCTTGCCAACTCCCCACAGACACTTTTGGAAATACATTACCGTCTGAGACAGTTCTGCTCGTTTATTACCTCCTTATTTGTATTCCTCTCCTTCCAGTGTGTGTCACACGGGATGCTTATTTAAAGAAGCAGGACAAGATGATCTGGAGAACTTTTCAGCTCCTGCTGTTAACACCCCACGCAAAGCATGCATTCCGGTGGCCTTCCTGCAAAGAAGCTGGGGGCAGCTAATGCTCAAGTTTGTCACACTATTCCAGAAGTTCTTAGCAGGAGTTGTTGAAGTTGAGCAAATTACCCTTCTACTTGGGGGCCTCCGTTCTCTCACCACTGTGCACCTCCAGGACTGGGGTTTTGCCTTGCTTGTGGCTGACGAATCTGAACCTTACTTTGTGCTGAGTGATTGCAAAGATGTAGGCGTTAGTGGTGGGGATGACTTAAATGGTAACACTGGGAAATTCACTTGGGAAATTGGCATCATGAAACTGTCCATATTACTGAAAGTGAAAAACAGAAGTCAAACACAGCAATGAAGTAAGTAGCACAAAAACCTACAATTGTTCCCTAGATTAATATGTAATGTTGAAGATTCCTTGAGCACATCAAGAGAAGCACTTTTGGGAAACTCAACTCACGCTTCAGTTCTCAAAAGGCAGGTAGACTATTTTGTGCTAAACCATCTAAACATATTGGAACATAATTAGAGCTGTTCGGAGTTCTAGGGAACAAACTGTCAATTCTTCCTGGATTTCATTTTTAATTTGCCTCGGGAGCATGGGAGCCACTTCAGAATCTATTTAAATAGAGACAATCTTGCACAGGTAGGAATGTAAATATCCTTCGAAGGCTAAGTAGTGATGCTAAAATAAGCCACTGTAGATATTTACCAACTGGTTTGAGCTACACGCTTGAGAAAGTCTGCTCTCTGGGGAGATCATGTTGAATCTTACACTTGCCTAATAATTCTTCCTCATTCCTAAGTATGCTCTCAGTTTCGTTATTTTTAAATTTGTAAAATTTTGGATCTTATAACCAAGCAACTGCCTTCCCAGATATGTACCCAACAGACATATGTGTGTGTGTGTGTGTATTTATCAAAAGACATGTACAAGAATGTTCATAGAAGCATCATTTAGAAATGCCCAAATATCTACCAACAGTAGAGGGGATACATACATAGTGGCATATTGATATAATGGAATACTATACAGCAATGAAAAAGAACAATTATGACTGTACACAGAGGATGAATATTACTGTATCACTAACATAACATTGACAAAAAGAACAAATACATAATAATATGTATTTAAGATTATATATATATGTAGCTAAAAACCAGACAATTTGGGGAGCTAGAAGTCAGAATAGTGGAAGGGGAGACAAGGAACTTTAAACATGAAGTTCTGGGATGTCAGAAATATTTTATTTCTGGATCCAGATTTATACAAGTGTGTTTTGTTTAGAAAAATTTGTTTATCTGTATACTTAACTTATGCAGTATACTGTTTGATATGACACTCAATAAAAATGTAATAAAATAAAACAAGCATGGTTTATATTTTAACTTTTTACTAAAGAAAAAGAAACTGATTTTACATTTTCATTTTTTTACTAAAGATCAAATAATATAAAGGCTTGTTTTTATAATATTTTATTAATATCAAACACAAAATTGAACAAATCGTAGTCATGAATCTTAAGGTAGACATTTTCATGTAACTAGAATCTGTATTAAAAAGTAAAATGAACACAAATATAGTATAATTTTATTCTTCAAAAGGCATATGGATCACTGAAGAGGAATACCCTGTTCTTGCTTAAATGTGGCTCTATTGATAAGTTAATTAGTGACTAATACAGAGTGCTTATTTTATCATATTCATTGGTTCACAGTCTTTGACTTTGGGTAATTTACTTTGTGTCTATATGAAAGGGTAGTCAAAACGAGGGAGAAGAAATAAAATGTAAAGTTAGTTTTGCTCTTTGTAATTAAATATATATCAATAACTAATATAATAATATTTCAAACTAATGAATTTGGTTTAAGGAAATTTTTTTTGTGTGTGAGGAATATTGGCCCTGAATTAATATCTGTTACCAATCTTCCTCTTTTTTGCTTGAGGAAGCTTGCTGCTGAGCTAAAATCTATGTCAATCTTCCTCTATTTTATGTGGGATGACACCACAGCATGGCTTGATGAGTGGTACTAGGTCTGTGCCCGGGATGTGAACCTGTGAACCCTGGGCTGCCGAGTGGAGGGTGTGAACTTACCCACTAAACCACCAGCCCAGCCCCTAAGGAAAACCTTTAAAGATATAAATTGGCTATTATGTTGACTACCTGGACATTTCAATAATCTCTGCCACTTTTGTCTTATACAGATAACAACGAACTTCACTGAACTTCGTTCATTAGAGATTTGTGTCCTATACCAAACCTGCCTGGCTCTGTCATTCACCAGATAAATAATTTAACACATCACATAGCCTTTGTATACTTTGATTTCCTGAAGCAAAATGGTGCCTGACATCTCTTGTTTTAGTCAATATCTTTATCTTTCTAATTTTTCTTTCCCACTAATTAATTTATTCAATAATTTGTGAATGCCTATTTTATTCTTAGCACTGTGATAACACAAAAAAGTATACAGTATGATAATTTCTCCCAAAGAGTTTACATGAGTTAGGGAGAACCTCGATATGTGATAAATGTTAATATGAATTGAGAAAGATTTCACAAGCACTACGTGAATGAGTTAGATATAGAGGTGGAAAAAGCACATATTCCAAAGACAGGATGGCCAACACTAAGATAATTATCTCCTTGGCTAGTAAAATGCTGCTAAGGCTAAAACATCAAGGTTTTCCATGAACTGAATTCTTCTTCAGGATTCTGTAAAGATATTTTCCGTCATTCTAGGGTTCAGTTAATAATTTGCTAGTAGTCATTTTAAAGTAAGGGTTTCTTGATCCAAACAATGTGCCAAAACAGGAGTAAAATAAAACAAAAAATACGTTTTAGAAAAACTATAAATGACGCCAACTTCAACTGTTCACTTCTTAACTGAGTCCGAATTGTGTTTCTCTTATATTCCTACACTTAACTTCCATTTAGTTAATATGCTCTAGTTTCATATAGGAGAAATCAATTCTTACCATTTTAAGAAAAAGAAAAAGAACTTTCCAGGAGAATCTAAATGATTCAGAGAGAACTCCCAAGCATAAGGACTGGCTTGGAAGATCAAAAACAAAGACAGCTTCCAGGTCTCAGAATAGGAAGTATAACCATAATCTTTTAGCAAATACACCCCATCAGGACACTTCTACTGCCTCTGTACTACATTGCCAATAAAGCTGGATACTATTGATGCCACTCCAGGACACCTCTGCCACCATTATTGTACCCCACTAGTCCCACAGCCATTAATGTTTGCATCACCTGCTTAAGATTCAAAGTCCTGCGTAAGAGCATCTCGTCAGCCTCAAATAGTCAAGTCTCTGCTGCTGGAGTGAAGAGAGAACACCTTGCTCCTCAGGTATTCATGCTGAAAGGCCAGCATTGCCTGCCACCAAAAACAAAAACACAAAGTAGGGAAGCATTCCCAACCAGGAAAAGTGAATGAGTGCTAAATAGAAAAAACAATGTGTCTGTTTAATAATAAAATGATCCTACATTGTAATTGCTTGTCCCATTTTTCTCTGCTACTGGTCTCTGATCAACTTGACAGTAGAAAGAGCAGCTTTTTGTTGTATCTCCCAGTGCCTTCAGGGATCTTTGAGCTTCAGAACATAATAGAAGCTCAATGAATGTTTGATGGGTAGATGGATGAATGAAAACAATTAGAGAATCAGTACAAACCAGAACCTATACTTGCATAATTTTGTAAATCTCTCAAAATATTCTCATTAGTGAATCTGAACCAAATTAGCCTTTGATTTGACTTTACAAATCAATAAGTAAAAGACCACCATTTCAACCAAATTAGTCAGAGGACATAAATATAAAATTCACAAAGGAGGAAACACAAATCATCAATGCATATATGAAAAATCTGGCCAGTTGCTATTCAACTGCAAAATAAAACAAATATGGAATTCCTTCTGACTCCCAGGAATATAGAGCAGATCTGGGTACACAACGTTTATGCAATAACTATTCTATTAATAAATATTCAATTTATTGAATGACTAAATGACACAATTCCACTCTCAACCATAAAATGGACAGAGAATGAATAAATTATCATAGGTAACACTTCAGATGTGTGGTGTGAGGATAAGCACAAACTTTCTGGAAAACAATTTGGTAAAATGTACTAAAAACCTTTAGAAAGTTTAACTATTCACCCAACTATCTGTGTATAAAGTTCGTACTTAAAAATAACCGAAAAGGTACATAAAGATTTACATACAAGGATATTCATTTCCCTGTTATTGATAACAGTAATAAATTGGAAGTTAATTTAAGTGTTAAAAGATTTGGGGATAATGAAAATAATTAAATAATAGGATGGAATATTATGCAACCATTGAAACTCATGTTTAAAATTGATATTTTTCACAATATAATGATCAATGGAATAATGTTTACAATGTAATATTTAGCAGGATACAAATCTGGGTATAAATATTATCCCAATTGTATAATGTAAACACAGACACACATTCAAAGGTTGTTACAAAAAATATGTCAAATATTAAAAAGTAGTTACTAATGAATATGGAGATTTAAATTTGCCCTTTATTGTTTTCTATGTTTTTCAGGTTTTTAGCAATGTGTGCATATTAATGATACAATATCTTTTTATTTCACTTTAATTTCTCTTTCATATTTCAGATCTCAAACTGACTTTATAGTTTTTCTTTCAAATCTTTCCTATCACACCCTTTGTTCCTGATAAATTGATCTATGCTTCTATTCTGTCCTTTAAAAGAAAGGATTTAGGAAGTTCTAGTCTATTATTCTAATACACAAAAATGAGACACACTTGTCTCAATAACAGTTCTGTTCCTATTCACAGGTTTCCACAGCTGAGCTATGCCTTGGACCCTCAACAGCTGACTCCTCCAATGACAACTGTTGGTCTCTTTTTATCTCCATGTACCACCAGCTTCTGAATTGCCATGGCCAGGACCCTCCTTTCATTACTAGCACACCTCGCTGACACTGATGACCACACGTAACCACACTTCCTCAGAGTCAACATATAAGCTCTCTAGAAACCATGTTTCACCTGCTAGGAAGTCTGTTCCAACTGAGACCATCTCTAAGCATCCCTCCCACCACAAAGGTGAGAGACAGCTCTAGATTCCATCCCCTCACAGGCTGCTCCATCCAACTGCAGAGGACCAACCAGTGAATAAACTTGGCTTGAAATTTGAAAAACTCTGAAAAGCCACAAATCTTGCTACTAAATTTGAATTTGGGTAAAGATCATTCTTTCTCTGTGGGCATTTAGTAATTTTCTATAGCAATGTGCTCTATGAGCCCTTTAAGAGGTAGTGTAAGAACTTGGACTTTGGATTCAGACTGCCTTGCTTTGAATCCCAGTTCTGCTGCTGGCTGTTTGAGTAATGTCTTAAGCAATTAATTTAACTGTCCAGTGTCTCTGTTTTCCAATTTGTAACATGGACATAATTAACGGTAACTACTCCATAGAGTCGTTGTAAGGATAAAAGATATGATTACATGTAAAGTGCTTAAAACAGTACATGGAATACAGTGAATGCCACGTAAGTTGTAGTTCTTCTACAGGTAGGATTACACAGCCCTCCTTCTTTAGCACAACTTCATAGCTTTAAATAATGACCTGAGGAACTAAGATGTAAAGGGCTCTGAATAATGTCAGGTATCAGAAAAAGACTGAATAGGAATGTACTATTGTTGGAGGAGTTAGAACACTTTGGATAACCTGGGTTGTAGGCAATCTCTGGAAAGAGAATAAAGAGAACCATTATGGCTGTCGAGAATAGTAAATTAGGGTATTTTCCTGCTCCACCAGGAAAAAACAAGTATATTTCCAACCAGGAAAGAACAAGTATGTTCTCTATTACTCCCCCTTCAACAGGAAGGTCTTGTGGGCTTGATAACCTGGAAACCAGATGGGATCATGGGACTTTAGAGACTTTAAGAGTGAAGAGGCTTTTGATCCACAAACCCAAGGAAGGTCTATGAGTTACGTCTATATAGGCCACCTGTGGTGATAAATGAAGCTGTGACTCAGAGGGGTGAAATTATCATCATGTAAAATGATAATTCACTTCTGATTTTCTCTCAGTTCAAGTACTGCTTTTCCAAACATGGAGATATTACTAAGACTAATTCACACTTCCCTTAATTTTTCATTCTTCCACTGCTTGTTCTGTAACTGGTAAGCAATAGACTGCTCAATTTCTGGCTTTCATTAAATCTATCATCCTTTCATTCAGTTTATTTTGCTCATCATCTGCCACAGCATCACTGATATTCAGTGGCAATTTAAATAGATGTGAAATAATTTCCCTGTGCAAATTTACCTGATAATGTCACATAAATGACAAAAATTCTTCTTTTAGTTTAAGCCTCTATGAACACTATTAGTTATGGTCTACTGGTAGGAAAAAACAAAATGAAGGCTTTGGTCTGTGAAAACTAAAATATCTAGTAATTCTGGCATTACTTTTATAACTTATAAGACATCTTGCTTATTTTCTTAAGTAAGAAGAAAAATGCAATACCCTAAGGGAGAAATTCCTTGAATTTGTAAATCAGTGGGCCCCAGATACCAGTATTTTTAGGAACTGAGAAAGGGTTAGCTATATCAGAGTCAAGGAAAACTGAAGAAAATGCTACTGCAAATCATATTTCTTTATTCTTTAAATTAAATTAGCAGAGAAATTAGGATGAATACTCACGTTCAGTCTCAAACTGTTCTCCAGTCGTTCTTTCAAAGTTCTTTCAAAACAGCATTTTTTTATAGGAGAATTTGTGCTAGATTAAAGATGGCTCACATACTTTGCTGCTCCTCCCATTGAAAGGTACAATCTATCTCCTCTCCCTTTGAATCTGGGCTGGCCTTAATGACTTGCCTGACCAATAATAATTCTGGGCCTTCTGAAGTTAGGCCAAAAGAAGCCCTACAGTTTCCACCCAAACCTCTAGAAACACTTACTTATGGCCTCCTGGGCTACCAGGCAAAAAGTCTAACTCTTGACCACCATGCTGAAGGGACCACACGGAAAGCCACAGCAACTACACGAAGAGAAGAGAGAGGTGCCTGACTGAGGTTTTCCAGCTGCTAACCTTTGAGTCAGACAAGTTGAGGCCCCAGCCATCATGAAGCCGAAATGAGTCAGCACCACACATCCCACCCGAATTCCAGATTTGTAAGAAAATTAAATGCCCATTGTTCTTTTAAACCAGTAAGTCTCAGGGTTGTTTGTTATTCAGCAATAGCCAACTGGAGCATAATTAATATGTGTACAACCAGCTTCCTTGGCCAAGAAACATGGACATGCCTGGGACACAGTCTAGTGCCAATGACCTGAAGAGCATAAGGACAGTATTTTTGGAGCAATAAAGGGAAGGGGATTTTCTAGCTTAGAATTTTCCCCACTTACAAGGAAATTCTTTATTTGGAGCAGACTCCGAAGTAACAAGAGTTGAACTCACATGCAGTTCAGAATGTCTTTTTCCACCCTCACGCTAGATGCGTATTTCAAGGGATAATCCAGGGTCAGTTATTTTCCTGTGGCTAAGGATGAGCTTCCTAGGGAAGCTGGTCTCTGAACTGCCAGTAAAGACTTGTGGTGCACATTCTTCAACTACTCATTGAGTAGTTTTCCTTTTTCAAAAAGACTTTGTTTATTTTTTATTTCATTTTTACAATAAACAGATATTCTAGATCCAATGCCTATTAATATATTTTAAATCCTTAACACTTCTCTATAATCTTTGCTATGCAGTTAGGAGTTTTATTTTGTTTTTTCTCCCTACAGATTTTCTTCATTACCATTTTGACTTTTGCTTTGAATATATGTTTTTCAACCTTTTATTCACAGTCCTTGGCTGAGGTAACAAAAAATCCCAGAAGCTAGTAGTAAATGTTTGCCAATAAATGACTTTAAAAATATTTTTCTCATAAAAATTGCCTCTGATTCATTTTATTTGGATTAAATCAATAACATCTCATTTTCCCTTATTTAGAAATAAGATATTCAAGAGTATGGAAAAATGCTGTTAAACGAAAAGGAAAGAGTAGTTTTAATACTATCAGTGTGTATTATATGATCCTGATTGAAATACAGACACTAATACATATACACAAACACAGAAGCAAAAAATAACCACATCATTTTTTTTATTATTTTTTTGAAGATTGATGCCTGAGCTAACAACTGTTGTCAATCTTCTTTTTTTTGTTCCTGCTTTTTTCTCCCCCAATCCCCCCAGTACATAGTTGTATATTTTAGTTGTGGATCTCTCTAGTTGTGGCATGTGGGACGCCGCCTCAACATGGCCTAATGAGTGGTGCCATGTCCGTGCCCAGGATCCGAACCCTGGGCTGCCGAAGCAAAGCACACGAACTTAACCACTTGGCCGTGGGGCTGGCACCCAACATCATTTTTTTAACATTTTGAGTAGTGAGTTTAACTGTAACCTTAAAATTTTCTTTTGCAAGAGATATATATATATATATTTAATTTCTATAGTTAACTTTTATTTCTTTTATAGCAGGGCAAAAGAACACTTTTTTCTTTTCATTTCATATGTCATACAAAAAATAATGAGTAATATTTGCATAACGCCGTATAGTTTACAGAACACTTTCACATAATTTTGCTCATTTAGTCTTCACAACAATCCTGTGAGATAAAGTGTTAGCATCTTTGGGTTTGGTTTTTCTGGTACTCTCACTTCGGCTCTCAGCATGAATTTTAGATTGGCGTTCCATTTTACAAATAAAGGAAGCAGGGCTCAGAAATGTCTTCCATGAAGTGGCAGACACCAAAAAGAAATGCACATCTAACTCCAGAAGCACCAGTGTAACATTCTATGGCCCCAGCTCCCTATCTGCAGCTCATTCCTGAATTCTCAACAGCTGCATCTCCTTTCCCTTTTAGGCCATCTCTTTCTGTTCCTCTCTGAGGCTATCAATTTGTCCAAATCATTTGGCTTTATACCATATGCTTTGAATGCCTGATTCTGGCAGCATTGCTCTCCTTCCAGCATTTCCCACACTCCAGCTCACACTTTCACTGTGGTAACTCCAGATCTCAGCCTATCCCACAGTAGTTCAGTCCATGATACAGATTCAGGCCCTGCTGGCTGAAGAAGTTACTCCAACTTCCGGAATTTGAGCTTTATCACATCAGAGGAGAATTATGGACATATTTCCCATTATTTTTGTGAAAGCTTTCTAGTCACTTTAACAGAAAACTCTAAATTATTGAGTACCACCTTGTTAATTTATATTAAGGGAGCTATGAAAAAAAGAACTTTAAGTATATATTATCTGATATTTTATTTAAGAGCAATAAGATATTTAAGTCAACTAGGGAGAAATAGCTACTTCAAATTCATGCTGTTTTGAATAAAACTGTATCAATTTAACAAGATTTCATTGCACAAAGAAATGCTATTATTACATCTTTGCATACATTATGGGGAGGTGCATGGAATTATGATGGTGATGGGCAAATTTTCATCTTTGTATCAACTGAAGGTTCTGTGACATTTGCCACCATCATCATAAGTTTTGGCGGTTCTTTTTTTCCCCTTGAAGGCAGGTATCCCTTAGCTGTGTGTTTCTATTTTCCCTACCTGCTGTCTGTCCTGGCTGTGACCCTTAAACCAGTCTAAACTGCATAACATCACATACCAAAGCTCATGAAGACAAATTGGGAACATTTACTAGGAGTCAAGTAGTAGTCTTAGAAAGGTCACTTCAAGGATTCTTCCCACTGACGGGGGACTTGGTACCTCTGAAACATTCTTCCTTGCTCTTCTGCATTCCCTATGTCTTAAATTTGACGTCTCAAGTTGGTCTCTCCAATGTCTGGTCTTTAACTTCCTCCTAGGCACTTTGACTGAGACCTACCTAATTTCTCCTTGTCCTGTGTTGCCACCTGCAGTCATGTGTCTGTGGGAAGCAGGGTTGGATGTTTGTGCTCAAACTTCTTGAAACCATATTTCAAGCCTGGATATCAGGTTTGTACCGCAGGAGGATCAACTGCACTCCTTCCATAACCTACCCTCCCAGGAAGCATTGAGACATCTGTACTTCAGGTGGGTGCCATGAGGTGAACTTTGGTGCCTGGGCTACTGAATCAAGTCCTACAAGAAAGTTCTCCTATGGGAGAAGGGGAGGAAATGGCTGGTAGCCTCGAGAATTCAACTACATTTCTCCAGTAAATTGGATTTCCATAGACCTTATAGCTTAGAACACACTTTTACAGTCATCATATTAATATTCCTGTAATGTGGGGCATGTTGGCAATATGTTTTCTCTCTCTCTCTCTCTTTTTTTTTTTTTGCAGGGGAAGATTCACCTTTAGCTAACATCTGCTGCCAATCTTCCTCCTTTTTTTCTTTTGTCCTCCCCACCACCAAAGTCATAGTACATAGTTGTGTATAGTTGCAAGTTCTTCTGGTTCTATGTAAGCTGCTGCCATAGCATAGTAACTGACAGACAAACAGTGTGGTTCCACATCTGGGAACTGAACCCAGGCTGCTGAAGCAGAGTGTGCTGAACTTTAACTGCTATGCCATCAGGGCTGGCTTCGTAATATGTTGTATAGATGAAAAAAATTAACGTTCTGAAGCTTAAGTGACTTGCCTAAAGCCACTTGGATTTTCAGAGTATAGAGTCAGAATATCTTGGCTTGAAGACTGTCTTTACAATTTCCATCATTCCAAGCTTTTGGACTTAGGCCTTGTGGTCTGGGCTGGGGATGAAGACAGAGCCCAGATTCCTGTCAAGATTCCTTAATCCAGGCTTCCTGTGAAGAAAGATGAAAGGCAAAAATGGCTGAGCCGATGGGTCTATTACTAAAAGGAAACTCCATTTCAGAAGGGTGGAATCATACAGCAGATCAGAAACAAGAGAGGAGAGGTAAGAGTTCATCCAGACGGTCACACAGGAAGAGTTGAAGAGATGGGATTAGACACAGTAGACAAGGGGGAAATGAGGTAGGTAGAAAATATAAAAGTGCAGTATATTTATATCAAAGACTAATGAGAGACCAATCTCTTAAATTTGGGGTTCCTGGGGAAACTTCCCTCTATGTGCAGTGTTGGTACAATCTCTTGGGCTGGATAACCATCCAAGACCATGAAAACACTTTGATGTGGCCAACTCCCTTCCTGCATTTTCTTTCTGTGCTTGCCGCTCCTTTGTGCCTTCACTCTTTGTCATTTATACTTACATGTTCTGTCTTACTCTCCTTTCTCCTCTTTACCAGGTGATGGTTTCTGGAGACTAACAGTCAAAGATTTATGAGAACTTGACAAGCAAGGCAATGACAATTCTGAGTCTAAAGCATCATTTATGGATCCTGTTCAAATTTTCACGGTGACAAAATACTACCTGACATTCCTGGAGACTGAATCCTAACCCATGACAAAAGATGATTTGATGAATTTTATACTTTGGTCTCCTCTTCTCTTGTTAATCTATAAATTAACTGAAGGGTCTCTCATCAAGCTGAGAGGTTTGTTCAGTTTATTATAGTCACTTATCTGCTAACCCTGTGCCATTATAACTCAAAGAGATAATTTTTTTAAGTGCCACAAATTTCTTGATTTTGCCTAATTCTTTCCTACCACTATGGTGGCACCGGCAGCAGGAGTACCAAAGATAATCACGATGATTCAGAGAAAGTGCAGTGGACTTGCACAGCCTTGAGTGCTCCATGGCTTCAGCTGTGGATGACTTTAGGTATTTGCCTCAATCCAAAGTATTACAGGCAGCTATTGATTTTGCTTGGCCACAAGGACAAGAACAGCATGAGTAAATCAAATGCCCACATCATGTCTCAATTGCTTCTTAACCAGGAACTCACCCCGACCTCCTCCCAAAAAGATGTTTCCTGGTTGAGTAGGGAAAACCTACACTACTCCTGTGTCTCCTTTACTTTCATGCTACTATCACATGCACAACACTTCTGACACCAGATGCTTGGAGTTTCCTTATACCAAGCAATTCTGTGACACTTGCTGGGTGTTCTATATTTTAACTCAATTCTGACACTACCTCAATATAGTGTCAGATCCCACAGGTTAAAGGCTCAGTCCCATAAGACTGCCCTCCCAACCCACTTCAGATGTCAGTCACAAGTCAGTTGTTACTTGTGCTTCTGACCAGTCAGCTATAGATCAGGGGTTCCTATGACACTCTCCTAGTATTCAATTAATTTGCTAGAGTGACTCACAGAACTCAGGAAAACAGTTTACTTACTGTTTAGCAATTTATTATAAAAAGGTGTGATAAAGGATACACATGAATATCCAAATGGAAGAGATGAATAGGGCAAGGTATGTGGGAATGGGTGCTGAGCTTCCATGCCCTCTCTGCGCATTCCATTCTCGAGCACCTCTATGTGTTCAGCAACATGGAAGCTCTTGGAACCCCGTACTTAGAGGATTTTTATAGAGGTTCTATCACATAAGCATGATCAATCATGAACTCTGTTTCCAGCCCCTCTCCCCTCTCTGGAGAAAATTCAAGCTTCTCATCATAGCTTGATCTTTCTGGTGACCAGCCCCCATCCACGAGCCTACTAAGAGTGACTTTATTAGAACAAAAGACACTGCTGTCATCTAGGAGATTCCAAGGTATTTAGGAACTCTGTGTCTGGAACTGGGGTCAAGTGCCAAATATTAGAACAAAAGTTGCTCCTAGTGCTCTGATCACTTAGGAAATTATCAGGCTTTTAAGACTTCTGTGCCAGGAACCCAGGGCAGAGACCAATATACATTTTTGCTGTTATCTCACACCAGTGCCCTAGACTTCATTCATGTAGGAGCTCATTTGCCTCAACTTCTGATGGAGGTATGAGCAATTGTAACCAGGCTTGAAGGGAAGCTATAAGAATAACTCCAATGAGTCAAAGCCCTGGAAAATTTACCGCCAACAATCCTTCCCCAAATGAGGAGGAGCTCACTAAACCTACATATAAAACGCTGCATAGCCAGATGCACGTCATGGAAGTTGGTGCTGTTTTTCTCCCTTTTTTACCCTTTGATTCACTGTGGTCTCTGATTCGGTTGGTTTGGACTGCAATCATGCATACCCAAGTGTCTGGTTTTCTTTCACTGATGCATCGAAAAGCCGTAATATTTGTTTCATCTTTTTACTTTTGCAAACAAAACCTCTCAAATTTACCGCAGGGATTTGCTCTATTTTATGCCACTTTTTGTTTCTTTATTTTTCCCTTTCCATCCTGGCTGGTTAGAATTGGCAGCTGCTTGGTCTATTCCCAGGAGAAAATCCTGCAAGGCTAATGATGCTGGTAGGGGTGCCATTCACTGCATGAAAATGTCAAACAAGGTACTTAGGAAGTGGAATTGGCTAAAGAATGTGGCTGTAAGTTATTATTTAGAGTGCAGTGGGGGGGAGGTAGATCTGCCAATTCTTTGCATTTAAATGTCATTCTTGTCTGTTTCATGGAGTTTTATGTCAGATTGAATATAACTGAGATTCAGCTAGTATGAGTTAATGGAGCTACTTCTACTATAAATACCTTTTTCCCCTTGTTTTCAGAGGTTATATGAAAATCTGGGCAGTTTGATGAGAAATCAGTATTTTTACGCCTTACACACACACACACACACTCCATGTAGTCACATATCATTAGCAGTATGATTTATGTGGTAATCAGATTGTGGGCACTGCCCCAGCAAAATTATTCCATAAGTATTCATCCAGAAGACGTGCGTTCTTCCACCACATCATCTTGCACAGAATTAGTCTCTGTCTCTTTTGCCTTCTCTTCCTCCTTGCGCTCTCCCTTCCTCTATAGAAAATCGTCATCAATATACCAATCTCTTTTTTTATGTATGAAGATAATGAGTCTTGTTGGTCCTTATTATGGACTGAATTGTGTTCCCTCAAAATGCATATATTGAAGCCCAAGCCCCAATGTGACTGTATTTGGAGGTAGGGAGTTTAGGAGTTAATTAAGATTAAATGAGGTCAGAAGGGTGGCGCCCTAATTCCATAGGACTAGTGTCCTTGTAAGAAGAGGAAGAGATGTCGGAAACTTCTCACTCTCCGTGCACGCACAGAAGAAAGGCCATGTGAGGACACAGTGAGAAGGTGGCCACCTAGAAGCCAGGAAAAGAAGCTTTGCTAGAAACCAACCCTGCTGGCACCTTGGTCTCGGACTTCAAGCCTCCAGAACTTGTGAGAAAAATAATTTCTGTTGTTTAAACCACCCAACCTGGGGCTGCCCCCGTGGTTGAGTGGTTAAGATCACGCGCTCCGCTGCAGGCGGCCCAGTGTTTCCTTGGTTCAAATCCTGGGCAAGGACATGGCACTGCTCATCAAACCACGCTGAGGCAGCATCCCACATGCCACAACTAGAAGGACCCACAACGAAGAATATACAACTATGTACTTGGGGGTTTGGGGAGAAAAAGGAAAAATAAAATCTTTAAACCACCCAACCTCTGATATTTTGTTATGGCAACTTAAGCAGACTGATATAGTGCTCAATAGATTGAGTGTTTCTAAATTATCTTCTCTCCTCTTGGAGATGAATGCATTTAATATAAATTGTTTGTACTCTCTCATCTTGCCCTTTTAGTATTATTTTCAATTGTCAAATGTTTCTATACTTTTAAGCTTGATTTTCAAAACACTAGACTTAACAGAAATTATAAAAATAGGACATAGAGTTCCTGTATACTTTTCATCCAGTTTTCCCTAATGTTCACATCGTATATAACCCTAGCAGATTTCCTGAAATCAGACAGATAATGTCGATGTGATAGCACTGAATAATCTATAGACTCTATCCTAGTTTCACAATTTTTCAACTAATGTCTATTTTCTAGTTCTGGATTCAATTCAGGATTCCATATTGCATTTAATTGTTATGTCTTTTTTCTCCAATTTGTCAAAGTTCCAGTTTTTATTTCTCTCTCTCATAATTAACACACTTGGAGAATACTGGTCAGTTGTTTTATACAATATTTTTAAATTTAGATTTGTCTGATATTTTCTCAGGATGAGATTGAGGTTATGAATTTTTGACAAGAATACCACAGAAATGATGTTGTGCCCTTCTCTGTGCTTCCTAACAGGGGGTACATGATGTTAATGTGTCTTATTGTTGGTGGTGTTAATTTTGATCACTTGTCAAAGTAGTATCTGTTAGGTATCTCCACTTTGTAGTTACTATCTTTCCTGTTATAATTAATAAGTATCATGTGGGGGGATACTTTGAAATTATGCAAATGTCCTTTTTTTCATATTTTTGTCCTCTAATTTTAGTAACCATCACTGATTCTTGCCTACAGCTATTATTACTGCAGTGTTTTCCTAGTGATAATGCTTATTTCCACCATTCCTTTTACATTGCTTAATTGGAATTCTTCTGTAAGAGAGGCTTTCCCTTCTCCCTAATTTATTCATTCAATTATTTATTTATATCAGTATGGTCTCATGAATATTTATTTCATTCTGGGTGTTATACTCTCTTAGCATGATATTTTGTTGTTGCTCAAGTTGTCCTACATTTGGCCATTGAGAGATCCTTCGGTTGGCTCCTGTGTTCTTTTTGTACACCTCCAATACGTTTTAAGCACTTCCTTACTTCCTGCCACCGTAAGATATTCCAAGATCATCTTACATTTCTCTTGCCGCAGCCTGTAATGAATCATTCTCCAAGGAGCCCTACTTCCTTTCATTGAGGACTGCTCTTTAGAAACACAGATCTTTGCCCTAGATGTGTTCATTGCTACCGGGGTGTCCTTGCTTGTAGATCCTCTCTTTAGACAGAGATAGTAAATGTATATATATTCACATGCACATGGATATAGCCTTGTCCATTTCCTTACCTGTAACTTATTTCCCCAACAGTGAGAAACCTGGGTCTCATTATCTACTATATATTTCCTTATTTTCTCAATCCTGATGCATGCATAAATTAGCTTCAGAATTACTAGCCATATCTCCATGAAAACCAAATTTACTAACAAGGATGCCATGCCACTGAACAGTTCTTTTTGTTGTTATTCTTGCAGCATATAATCAAAATCTTATTTTCCAAAGTTATTTAGGTCAGTTCTCTTCCTTGCTACCCCCTCACTGTGAATATTTTATTCAAGTTACTCAAGCATGATGCAGTCACAGTCATTTGTTACAGTTGGAATTCCATTTGGGATCCCTCTCAACATCCTGGTTGGTTTTAATTGTTTATTTATAGGGCATGTAAAATTTTACCAGAGCTAAACAAAAGGGTATATTTAACGAAGTGCCACTCTCTCCTCATCCCTTCCTTCCTGTTAGCATCCCCATTCTTCCCTGCCCACCCCATTAGGTAACCTATCTCATTAGTTTCTGGTTTATCCTTCCTCCATTTCGTTTGTATAAATGAGCAGATACGTGCATATTGCTTATGTCTCTTTTTCATATAATGAATGTTATACTCTAGATAATCTTTCATAATTAATTTGCATGTATTTTGATGAGAAAATAGGATACATTCCCCCTCATACAACTGACCTTAGCTTATAAAACTGGGGACTAATACCCTGGACTTTGGTGCCAGGAGAACCTGGGTGTGAACCAAGGTTCAATCGAGAAATAATTGTATTTTGAGAAAACGGCATTTCTAAATTTGTTTCTTTGTCTACAAGATAGAGATAATATTAGCATCTGTATCACAAGGCTGCAGAAGGATTAAATAAGCATTATTTCTAAAACTCAACATACTGCTTGACATTTGGTGACATGCTCAAGAAATGCTAAAAGTGTTAGTAATATTAAGTATACTAGCACAGTAACTATGACTTTGTACTTAGCCAATTGCCTATGACTAGGAATTTTTTTCTGTCATGATTTCTTTCTTTAAATGAAGGCCATCAGTAACTTTGCACACAAACAAATTTTTCCCCAGAGAATTCCATAAAAGGCAGAACTGATCTTACTATTAATTTGGGAGAATGTCCTCAACTCTGCCACACTGAAATTGCAGTTAAATGTATATTTTTAAAAATTTCAAATATTCTGTTTATACTGATCTTCATCTCTTTCATTTTCTACTATAAGAGTCATAAGGCCTCTCTCTGTACCAACTTCATATACTATTTGTGACAACTGAATTTGTAAAGATAAGATCTTGGCGGCTGATATAACTTTTTGTACTAGAAAAGGTAATAGTGAAATACAGTTTGTTAGTTGGTTGCAGGTATGCTGTTGGAGTAATTTTAATAAGTTCTCATATTTAAATATGAATATAAGATGGGCGATCTTGTGCAAACTCATCAGAGTTGGTTTGATGCAGTCTGTGCTGGTAAAATTTTAATTCATTAACATTTATTAAATGCCTACTATGGGTCATGCATATGTTAGGTGCTAGAGGTAAAACAACGAAAAAGAGAGAGCCCTTCCTTCAAGTACTTTGCAGTCTAGTCAGCTCCTAGAAATTATTTGAGTTGGTGGAAAATTGTGTGAAAACTGGACTTCATGTCTTGAACCTTCTTTGACCCAGCCTGAATCCATCTGGACCATTCAGAACTAGTTGGAGCCATTCGGAATGAATTTAGCTAGTTATTGTCAATTAGAACGAATTTTTCAATCCTTCATTCTACAAATATATATCGGGTGAATATTAGATGGAGGCACTGTTCTAGATGCAGGATCTACCAGAGGAAAGCCCTCACCCTCAGAGAGCTCACATTCTAAAGGAACAAGGTAATTAGTCAATCAATCAATCAATTCAAATCCCTTAGGTGATAAGAACTATTATGAACAAAATTGATGAAGCATATGGAGAACGAATGAGTTTGACATTTTGTTAATATTGGTTAAGAAAGGCCTAATAACAGAACATCCGAGCAAAGATTTAAGAAGTTGAAGGAGGGTGCTATGTGGTAATCTGGAGAAAGACAGTTCCTAAAGCAAATTCAGAGGTCCAGATTTAGATGTATGCTTGACGTATTTCAGAATGAGCAAGACTTAGCAGGGAGAAAGAAAGTAAATGAGAGTGAAAAAAGGAATGAGGTCATCATGATAGTGAGTTTCTTCTCTGTGAAGCTATGGGAGGATTTTTAGCAGCTAAGTGTCATGATCGTCTTACAATTTAGAAGGATCCCTTTGACCATTGTGCTGAGAATAGGCTGCAGAGGCATCTTGGTGAAAGCAGGGAAATGAATTAGGGAAGAGATTCAGGCAACTGAGATCCAGACAAGAGATGATGGATTCTTGCACAAGGTTGGGAGCAGTGGAGGTGTTGAGATGGTGGTTTTCTTATAGTATTTTGAATGTAGAACTTACAGAAAAAGTCATGGGAGGTTTGCAGACAGGGAGAGAGGTCAAGGATGAATCCAAAGTTTGGACTTGGGCTTCCATAAAAATCAAGTCTGAATCATTTATTATCTAAGTGTTGCAATAAAGGAGCCATTTTCTCTTGCCTTTTGGGGGAAATCATATTCCATTTCTTGAGATTAAAAAAGGAAATGAGCTGAAATCAAAACGCAGGGAAAGGTACAATGTCTCAAGTGGGTGGAGGCCCATCCCCTGCAGCGCTTGCTTGTTACCTTGCCCAGGAACACTGAGAAGTGGTGTGGTCTTACTACCTTGCATAACATACAGGAATCCAGGGCTACAGGTCAGAAATGGGGAAAAAGCTGAGGCTAGTTCATTCCTGTGAAGTCCAGTTCAAACCTGAGTCAGTGTGGTTCACTTCCCTATACTGTAAGCTGGTCCACTTCCTGGGTCCTCTTCAGGTCCAGAAATATGCTTTATTCTATAACCACTTCAGAAATTTTACTTTATTGGACTACATATTTCAGGATTTATTTGCAGCTTAAGAACACCATGCTTGAAATTGTACTGTATTTTTCAAAAAATGAGCTTGTGTCCACTGTCCATGAGGTTAGAGCACTTTCTTTAGCTGTAAAGTAGGACAGGAGATTTTGCTACTCAGGTGATGTTCCCACAGTTTAGAAAACTCAGACTTTTTTTTGCCTGTGGTGGAGAAATACCAGACGTATATTCTATCTTATTTCTAGATGTGAAGTTTTCCGGTACTCTTTCATTTTTTGAAGGCCATGGTGGATTTATTTATTGTTTGGAATTATATGGGGTTTTTTTAGTCTGAAGCGTGTTTTTCTTTCCCCTTCACAGTGTGTCAGGTTGCCTACATCTATCCAGGTTTTTAGAAAAATAATAAGACTGAGGAAATGAATTTATGTTGGCTTGGCCCCTACTATACTGCTATATGCATTTTAAATGACCCATAGGAATTATCTGTATTAATAAAATGAATTATTAATTGTGTCTTAGAATTTAATAGTTGAGGCTGATTTCTTAAGTTTATTTTTAGAAAGAAGTTTCATTTAATACTATAGTGGGCACATTCAGATATACTAATCTCAGTTTCAAACTCCACTTTTGGAGAAGGAGGTGTAGTTGCAAATCTTGCTGCAGAACCAAAGGAGGAAGGAATAAATTCAAAGGAGAAGGAGTCTATGCGTCTAATGTGATGCTTAGGCTATGTTAGCAGAAGCAGAGAGCAAACCTCAACTTTATTCCTGTGGGTTCTGACAATGCACAAAGCTGGGTAAACCCTATGAACTTGTCAGGGTCTTATGGAAATGACCATGCTTCTTTACACAGGGGCTCTATTTGTTCCTTAGAAGCTGCAGGTAAGCAGTGCTCACACAAGGATTTGGGGCTGGATTCACAAGGGACTGTGTCCGCTCCTTCTACTTCCCAGGTATGATTGAGCTCATTCAACACAGTTGAACTCAATGATGTTTCAGGAAGGCATTGGAAAGAATCCTGGAGTTAGACTGAGGAAACATAACTAGCATGACAGGTGGCAGGGCACAATAGCTTTCTGAGCCTCAGTTTCCTTATTTGAAAAAAGAAAGGGGAGTTGCAGCAGGTAAGTTTTAAAGCAACTTCCAAATTTGAAATGGAGCGTTTTTTTAAATGTTAGTGTCCTTTAGGAGGTCACCAACATGTTAAATGATTTTTTTGATAATGAAAAAAAGGGTTATTCATGGACCAATGACAATGTGCACATCTGCGGCCATACTCTTCCTTCAGTGTCAAGTAGAGAAGGTTGTGCAGTGTGTTCAGGACCAATATCAACCCTCTATCTCCAAAGCACATCTGACCTGGCATATGGATGATGGTTGCCAGGGATCCGGTCCCACTGCTCTTACACCAGGAAGATGCATTACCCAGTTCTGATTTATATTTGACTCAGGAGCAAATGCCTTTTAGCTCTAGGACCTAATAATTTAAAAAAAGCTCTAAATCCTAAATTTATTGGGATAGATTAAAGTGGATAGTTAGAATATTTCTGTGAATCTCCTTCTGGGAAAAAGAAAAGAATGAAAACATGTTGACTTCAAATCATACCATTTAGGAACACAGTCCCAGATATAGGAACCCTTTTGATCCTAAGAGATTTCTTTTGTAATTTTATTCCTGAGGCTTTGTGGGGTTTGAAATGATCTCACGATCACTTGAGAATCCCCCCTCCAAGCCCAAGTTATAACTGGGGTTCACCTATTGATGGTTAACAAAGGCAAAGGGGTAGCTGACTACCAGTTAGTTAACACCTAACCACATAGCAGGCATTGTTCTAGTTCTTCTCCATAATTATCCCTGTGATTATGTGCCAGGCTCTGTAATATTCATAGCAAACACATATCTGGTACTTTCTATGCCAAAGGTAATAAGTTCTTTACACATAATAATTAGGTTAATATTCACAACAACTCTGTAAAGGAAGCCTTATTAGCACCACCTACAGATGAGAAAACTGAGGCACATAATAACTTTTGCAAGGTCACAAACTAATTAGTGGTCAAGCTAAGTTTGGAAACCAACAGCCTAGTACTTTAGTCTCTGCCCTTTACTATGCAAACAGCACATGCATTAGTGTCCTCTAACCTTCTAGCATTCTAATTTAGCAGGAATTATTTTCTAATTTAATATGAACAGACAGAGGAACAAAGAGTTTAGGGAATCTCAGCAAGGTTACATAGATGATCAGTGGCTCAGCCAGATCTAAAAAGTGCTTGATTTTTCTACTATGGCATCAAAAAAAAAAAAAAAAAAAGGAAGGGTGCTTAGTTTTTCGTTTGTTTGTTTCTGTTCCTGAAATTTGATGGCGATGATATCAGAATGTGTATTTCTAAACAGAATTTCAAAGAGGAGGGTAAATGAAAGTCATGAAGATCTGAGCATAAGAGATATGGCCCCAAACAGAAAAATCTCCAGGTCATCAGAGCTTTGTAACTAAATAGTTCAGGCCCTGAAGTCAAACAGCTCTGGGTAAATTCAGCTCCATCATTTATGAGTATGGAATCTTGGGTGAGCTAGTTACACTATCCAGATTCTAAAGGTGCTTGAAAACTGGCCAAGATAGCAATTTAGGAGCCCAGAAAATGGAGATTCATTTATAGGAATTAGAGTGTAAGATGAGGATTTGGTCTGAAATTCATCTTGGAAGACCTGGTATTTAAAAGTAAGTAAAAAAGGAAAGAGCGTCTTAGAACTAAGGTTGACTTGACACTAAACTGAGTCACCTCAGTTTTTCTCTAGAGCCCCCTAAAATCATCCCTGACTTTGGGCACATTTGGGTATAGAGCTCACAGTTGGTGTCATCATTTATAGCTCCAACATGAGAAGATAACAAAAAACCAAGTAAATATCAAGTCCTACCATAACAAAGGGGAAAATGTGATGAGGTTGGCTTCTGAGTGGTCATTAGTAATGCTTCTCTTTATGGCTTGCCTGCCTCTATGATAATACTTTTACTTTCCCAGTTAGAAAATTGGGGCAATAGGAGAATAGCCTGCTTTTACTCCTGGAAGCAAATAATTACCAAAGATTGGCATTGTCTCATAAATTCTTTCTTATGAGCATTCATCATACTGAGAATTACCAAACAGTTGGCATTTCATATCTTGCCTCCCTGGAATGAGTTTTCAAATGACCATAATCAGATTAGGGAAGGTCTAGGTCAATCATCAAATAACAACAAGGGCCCCGCTCATAGCAGTAACATGAAGATTTATCATTTGTTCCTTTAACTAAGATCTTCAACTTGCTGAGAATTCCATGAAAACATTGATGGAAGCTAGACCCTTACCACCAGAAAAGAAAAGACTCAATTCTCTCATTTTTATGAAATTCAGAAATATATACCAATGAACTGCAAGTAACAGTTTCAGTTTAATAAGTACATCTGCAAACAAACAAGTGATCATGAAATGCAAATAGACCCTCAGAGAATGGGCTTGCCTACAACTCAAGGCAACTGACTGGCTTACCAACCTATAGCAAGAAACTGATTCATTTTCTCCTTTTCTAGTTTTTCTCTCTAACTTGAATAAAACCTGATTATCAAATGTAGTATAGCCGAGACATGTCCCAGCAAGAAAAATAAGTCCACCGCTCTGTTTCTAACTTTCTCTGAGGTTTTGGAGTTATCTACCAACATTCAGCAGGAAACAGAGGTGACATGTGTCTGCTTCGTGGGACTGAGGCACATCCAGGCACAGAGACAAGTGGGGACCACCTCCCAACTAGCACAACATGACAATCAAAATTCTCGAAAATAGCGTGACTCAGGCTGCTCCATCATGTTTACTGGGAGCAGAGACCAACTCAATGTGAGAGCAACTTGGATTAACGTAATAGGAGTTACAGAGTAATTAAATTCTTCCACATCGCATGTAAGTATAATGTGTTAATAAAAAAGCAATCGCACCTCCATTGTTTCTGCAGGTTCAGCTTAATTACATGGCAGTTAGAACTCTCCCTCTCGCCTTATTCATACTCAGCAAGGACTCCCTTTACCATCTGCTGATATTTAATTAATATACATTAAATGCCTTGCTCTATTATTAAATGCAATTTAACAACTTCCTCTGTACTCTAAATTCAGGGCGCCATAAATGGAAGGTGTAATGAAAGAAAACAGTCTACTCCCTTTATTAGAATATTGTATACATATATAGCCACACATTACTTTATTTAATCCAATTTAGGAAAGAGATTTTTCACCTCTTAAGCATGGAATGACTCTTGGACGCTTCAAGAGTCCATAGTTTACTGAGAGCCAAGAAAGAATTTTCTTAGTTAGCAGAATTATCTGATTTGAAAATAGCCCTCTGTTGACCCTATTTCAAAGCCCTGGGAATTTGAAGATTGGAAGATGATTAAAAGGAAAACAGTGTGTGTTTCTTCCTATCTAATATTTTCAGTAAATGTTTAATACTAAAATGTTTTAATGTATTGACCCCAGAAATGAAACAGAATGAGACAGGCCTTAGAGAACATAGTTGCCCTTGTTACAGAAATTCAGATGATATCAAGTTTCCCAACTTAACTTATATGTACTTAGCATTATAAACCAAAGAATACTAAACCAGCGAGTGTCTAATGTTTGTAAATGAGAAAACAGACTCATGTATTGGTGTTCCCAAGATTACTTAGGTAGTATACTGTATGGCAAAGAACGAAACCCAAGCCGATGACATAGGAGGGGTAGGGCAGTTGGGAAGCTCTGCCCCATGCTCAGAGTAGGCAACAAGGGGCAGTGCATTGCCTAAAGTGAAGTTAAAAACAATTATAAAACCAATTAAAAGTCAGTCTGCTTTTTGTTATTACCATGCAGTGGCAATTTCAATGAGACACTTCTC
Organism: Equus przewalskii; assembly: GCF_037783145.1. Taxonomy (NCBI): domain Eukaryota; kingdom Metazoa; phylum Chordata; class Mammalia; order Perissodactyla; family Equidae; genus Equus; species Equus przewalskii. The sequence continues at coordinate 9,089,783 of NC_091858.1, read as the reverse complement.
CCCCATTGGTGAACTGCTCCTCTCATGTCCACCTCACTTCCCATTGATAGCCCACTGCCCAGAGCTCCTGAATCAATGATCCAATCACATTTTACAACACCATGCCATCTAATTGCAACTCACATTTTAAAAATGTTTTGTACTAACAGTGTTTCAAATGAGGTGCCTTTATAGGGGTAAAAACCCATTTTAGTTATATCTGAGCTACTCCAAATAATGCAGATGCCAGATTCTGCTTTAAGGAATCCTGACACAATACACCTCTCTCTGAAAATATGTCTCAAAGAACACCCACACTTCCTCATTTATTAAGAGGTAGGAGGGGGAAGTGTCTCAGGAATCCCCTGCTCTGAACTGTGCATCCCTGAAATTTGAAAAACCCTCTTTTCATAGCAGTGACAGAAAACATTCACACTTCAACCTAATATGAACCAGGACGCGAGTGCTGGGTCATTGCTCCAGGTCCAGGCTCTGTGAGGACAACTGGTTCTTTAGTTTGTAAGAACGAAGTAGTGAGGAAATCTAAGTAGAAAAGATTGGGAACATCATCTAAAGCTTACTGGGCCAACCAGGCCTTTTCTCTAATGGAGCAAAGTTTTCTCATAAAAGGAAGTTGTAAAACGTAACAAAGAAAACCAGAAAGCAATTTCTAAGAATGAAATTATAGAATGACATTGCTGAGTGAACCTAAAGGTGCGTAAGTACCACTCCACGATTTATTGTGAGGTAAAGAAGTCATCGATGCTAAGTCTCTTTCTTGTTTGCTTCCTTAATCTTCACAGGAAATTAGATGTGCCACTAAGCACAAGAAAGTATAACTAGACTCATTGAAAGGACTGTGCTTACTTATTCCGTTGTCAAATTTAATTTAACTTGCCCAAAGACGAACAGCTGATAAGCTGCGGATCTGGGACAGAATTCAGATCTCACAACCTTACTTCTCTCCCTATGACAGGATGCTAGACTATCCCATACTTGAGTTTTGTACCACATGCTCTCCCCTCTGTCCAAAATACCCTAATCATCTATCTTCTACCTACCTCCACCTGCTGAAACTGCTTCAAACACAAATATATTAACCTTTATGTTGCTTAATATGTGCCAGGCACTCTGCTAACGTAGGGGCATGTAGCAGTGAACATGATTTGTAGTACATCAGGGAAGAGAGACACTGAAGCAGAAATTACAGATCAGGTATGGTGAGTGCAGAGATGGGGGTGTGGGATGCATGGTACTGTGAGAACACATAGCCCATAAGATCTAATTAGCTCTTGGAGCAAGATATGTCTCCCTTAGGAAAGGATATTTAAGCTGAGACCTAAAGGATCAGCAGACGTTGGTCAAAATAAGTCAGGAAAACACAGCAACTTGTGTGAATGCCCTGGTGCCAAATTTTGTGGCATATTCAAAGAATTGGAGGCTGTTCCCGGAATCCATATGAGAGATGATGACAGCCTGGTTGAGTTTGGTGGAACAATGAGAGACAACAATGAGAGATGGGCATTGTTAGATTGTAGTGGGTAACGGAGGGGTCAGGGATGACTCCCTAGGTTTGTATAGGTCCTCACAGCCTAGCTCAACATCTTAGTGCTCCCGTGCTCTATAGTGCATGCAACATACCCTGTAAGACCTTATGCTAAAATTTGTTGTTGTCAAGTTGAGTTCACAAGATGATGAAGCCTGTATCCTTTTTCTTTACACACCTAGTACTTTTCTCAGTGCCCTTCATGTAGATAACTCTAAGTTAATGTGTGTTAAATTGAAATTATTTGATCAGAACCCCTGTTCTACCACGTATGACAGAAAAAGTTAATTGGGATTAAATTATTCGTGTAAGATCACATGGCAAAAGAGCAAAATTCCTCATTTCTGCCTCTAAGATTCTCTTTCCAAAGTTCAAACAGTCTCTATCTCTCTAGTTTAGTGAGACGTATCAGATGTACTGGTTTAATAGAAAACAAAACCAAAAACAAACAAAAAATGGTTAAAAGTTCGACTTTGTTCTTTCAGGGATTATCTTTCAAGAACTTCTCTCTCCCCTGCATCTCCAGCAAAATCAAAATCCCCTTAGGATGAGTAATTTCAAAGATATGACTCCTGAAAGTCTCGGTTGCCTTTGCAGAAATGGTAAGGGGAAGATGTTCCCCTCATCACTGTGACTGAAGCAACCTGTCCATCATTATTGCCAAAAAGAGCCAGCAATGCTATCCTTGGGACCAGCTCTCCCTCCCTGCTATTGCTAACTGCTCCATAGGACATGCTCAGTAAAGTTTCTGTCCCGTACAGCCAATCCATTCCCAGAAGTTGAATAAATTCATCAGTCAAGGTATCACCATCATTTTGGCATTCTTTTACTTTTATTCAGTTATTTCTTAAAAAAAAAATGGGGGAGATTTAAAGGGAGAAAAAAACCCAGTGGAAACATTTGACTATCATTTCTGATAGTAGATAACCACACTGGGCTGGCCCTGTTCTGTGTCTGATTTTACAAGTGTGAAATTGAATGAATTCGCTCTTCCATCCTCAGATGGCCCTCAGCGGTTTCACCCTGCTGGCTGCACAGTGCCTGTGTTCAGACAGAGAGGACCAGACTTGAGTGTGGTCCAGCCTCATGATGCTCCCACTGTCGTAATGTGCGGGTACTGTTTTAGGCTGGGTATTGTTATTGTCTGGCCATATGTTTTTATACCTTCATGTGTCTGACCTCTAAAGAGCATGTCCTGTAACTGCTGAAGTTAACGTTTTCTTTTCCGTTAATATTATTTCTCACCTTCTCTTACAGTTGCAATCAAACTTTTCAAACATAAGCTAGAGTAGGAAATACATTTTATATTGTAATCCTGTAAATATGCACAACGTATTTTTGTACATTTAAGTATATATAAGTGAAACAAATGTTTTGTAATTCAATACTTAACCATATTGTGAGATATTTTCTATTTTCTCTTCATCTCACTTTTTCTTTTCTTTTTCTTTCTTTCGTTTCTATTTTCTTTTTTTCAATATGGCATAACCAACTAATGGGTTCCTACTTCTTAGTTTGAGTAACACTGGCTTATGCTATGTTAATGAATATTATTCCTGGAAATAAAAATCCATTATACAACTAAAACTGATCACATTTTCAATAAAGAAAACTATCCTGGCATCCTTTTGGACTGTCTCCTGATGGCTCTTGTTGAATATGCGTCTGTGGTCAAAAGACCAATATGGTTTTTAGACTAGCCAAGAGTATGAGACATAAAACAGGAAAAAGTGCTTATACAAAGAGCTCATTAGGTCACTCGTGGACTAGCATGTGCAATTCTGGTTAAACTACTTCAAGAAAGAGATAACGAAACTGGAGAGATTCCAGGAAAGGCAAATGGCAGGGTTGAGGTCCCCTGAGATACAGGGCAAAGGAGAATGTGAGGACAGAGCCTTCCCACAAAGGACATGCATCCTGTTCAGATCTGCCTCAGGACAGTATCACCCTGCTTGTCTCTGCATCCAGCAGTGCATCTGGGATTCTTTTAATTGGATTTTTTAGGTTGCTATCAAAGGACTTGTTTAGAAATGAGCAACTTTTCTTTATTTTTTGACCTAAACAGCATGAATACATCGATGTCCTTCAACTATGCAGTCACAGCACTGCCTTTAGTTTCCAGGACATGTCTTCTCAAAATTTCTATCCTGAGAGCGTCGCTCTCCGCATGTCGTGATACTGTTGTGAGTGAATTACCTCACAGAAAGGTTAATTTCGTACTTTATTAAACAGCTTTGGACACCTTGAGATGGAGGTAAAGTTGCAATTTTAGAAATCATATAATCCTTCCCCATTCTAAGGCTCTCATTTTTTATGACTTGAGCGAGGGTACAGAACACATTTTGTTGACATTACAATGCAAATTCAATTTTACTGATTTTTAAACCCATTTCATTTTTTATTTATTATACCACTGAATCTGATACTTCAAATGAGATCAGAGAATTATTTAAGGGGAATATTGCTTTGGCCTGAATGTTTGTGTCCTCCCCAAGTTTATATGCTGAAGCCCTGATCTCCTGTGTGATGGTGTTGGCAGGCAGGGCCTTTAGGAGGCAATCAACTCTGGATGAAGTCCTGAAGGTGGAATCCCCATGATGGGATTAATGCCCTAAGAAGAAGATGAAGGAACCAGAGCTCTCTCTCTCCATCATGTGAGCATCAAGTGAGCAAGAAGGCTATTTTCTACAATCCAGGAAGTGGGCTCTCAGCAGACACTGAATCTGCTGGCACCTTGATTTTGGACTTCCCACCCTCTAGAACTGTGAGAAATAAATGTATGTTGTTTAAGCCACCCAGTCTGTGGTATTTTTTTTACAGTAGCCCAAACTGACTAAGGCAAATACTGTTTTAATTTAATCCGTAGCTGGCAAAGAGGAAAAAGTCTCTTCATCCTCCATAGATTGCTTTCACTTCTTTTTCTCTCTCTATTCCCCGAATCCAATCTCTAAAACCAAACACAGGCAGATCGAACACCCTGGATACGAGCAAGACCACCTGACCACTGCTCGGCATAGGCAGGCAGAGGTAAAGCAGGACAAGATTGTGTCTGAGATCTCTTTGTCACCTGCCATCAACATAATAATTGTGAGCTTGAGCAAATATTTGGGTCAAGGTAATTGTCTGGAGAATTTATTAATTGCATTGGTTAATGGGTAATTATCTGATCACACCCAGATGCTCTCTCCTTCCTTTTTTCCCCCACTGGTACACATAATACAGCAACAAATTTTCTATTTCATATACTAATAGATTTGCCTTATCTTGTGTTTCACTGGGAATTTGTTTAACCAAGACTTCACTGATATGAGCAGTTGTTTAAATTGAAAAATTGCAATGCCTTCCCCAACAACCTTGATACAAGTTTTATCTGTGCGTGAAAGTGACAAAAACATATCTTTTTGTTGAGACAGTATTGGAATGAGCTAAGCTACATAGAGATGTTATTTTACATCTAGGATTGGTGATAAGAAAAGTCTTGGTTCTTTCTTTCTTAGGGTTCACCTGATTGTCGATGTAAACTTGATGTGACTGTGTGAACTTGTCACTTCCCTCTGGAACTGTATCCACAGTATGAAGGAGGAGGGCACTGTACTTACATAGCAAAGGGCGTGGGTTTGACATTTCAGTTTGAGAAGGGAGAGAATGATAATCTGGAGAATTTTTTTTTTATTGAGGTAACATTGGTTTATGACATTATATAAATTTTAGGTGTACATCATTATATTTTGATTTCTTTGAAGACTACATCGAGTTCATCACCTAAAGTTTAGTTGCCATCTGTCACCATACACATGTGCCCTGTCACCCCTTTCGTCCTCCCCCCTACTCCTCTGGTAACCACCAATCTGTTGTCTGTGTCTATGTGTTTCTTTGTTTGTTCTTAATCTTCCACATATGAGTTAAATCATACAGCATTTGGACAATCTGGAGAATTTTTATGTAGACTTCATAAGTCTTAATTACTTACTGGATCAACTAAACATTTTTAAAGGGGTATCTCTAATGTACTTTATTAATAGACTCTGTTTTATGATGGCCGTAGTTAAGCATCAAGATAATGAGAAGATATATTCAGAAGAACTACTCCTGTTCAATAAACAGCAGTTTTAAGTATTGAATGTCTTCTCATAAATAAATATAACACTTTAGGCCAAAACACATCACACTGATGAATATTTGTTCCTAAAGATAAGACAATTCCTTGAGTTTAAGGAAATGTTTGGGCATGTAATAACATGTCGAATTTTATCTTCATTTCCATTATAATTTTCTTTATTGCATGTAAGGTAGAAATAGTAAGGACCCATGGTGTGGAGAGTGTGTTGGTATTGTTTGTGTGAATGTGTGTGTGTGAGAAAGAAAGGTCGGGAGAGAGGGAATAATGGTCTAGTTAGATATTAAGGGTATAAATGGCCAAATTACGAGACAATATGATATCCAGAGTTGGATGAGAAACACTTCTCAAAGAATTACAGCTGGTTCATAAGAATGACACTTGCTGATATATGCACCAGGAGTATATGATTTCCAGATAAATCATTTCACAGAAGCCTATTCCCTAGGTGGCCTAGTAAGAGTAGACTACTAGGATTAAAAAAAAAAAAGGGAGGATTATATGATATATTTTAGGGTCTTACACATAAAGATAAAAAATAAAAAATAAAAAATGCTTGATCTCTGGGATTGAGGAAGATGTAGTGCCAAGTACAAATAGTTTGCTTCTTCGTACGCAGAGTCCCTGAGCTGGCAGTAAGAAATTCTTTATTATGAGGTACTTTGAGACATCTTTAATCTATTAAAGAAAAACAGTATACACACACGCGTGCGTACTATTGTTTTGTAGTACTTCTTTTCAGCAGCCAAATCATCCCCAAGAGGGCTGGCTCGCTTGTTTGTTTCTACATACATGAATGAAATTTATCTGTGTATAAGGGAATATAGTCCCTGACCTTTACATGATACAAGAAACACTATGAATCTTAGTTCCTAATCACTCACCCCTCAACTAGTCCTCAGCCCACAAGGCATTGGCAAAATGCTAGCTGTAAGGAAATGAAATTTTTAAAAGTCAAGTAAGGGAATGATGATAGCTAAAGACACCTGGAGCCTGTTGGCAAAGCTAAGGACACATGGCTCCTCATGGTGGCAGAATTAAATGCTTTTACAGCCTCAGAGCCTTGTTTTTGCTAAATTTCCTGCCATTTTTTGCTTTGCCTGCTAGGATTCAATCCATAGCCGGTCAGCAGAACGTTGTCTTTTAGTTACCATGAGAAATGCTTAAGCTCCTTTGAGAGGATCAGTATTAAAGAGGATAGTCTGACTCAGACCTAGAGAATGAGGGCAAGTAAATTCCACACTTCTCCTCTGTGCTCAGGACTGATGTGGATGCAGACATGATACCCTCGACTTAGGAAAGTGTCAATGCTCACAGCAGAGACAAGAAATTAGGGAGTTAAACAATGATAAAACAACCACATTCATCAAACACATACTGTTTGTTTTACTTGTGTTATCTTTCATTCATGTAACAATTTTTGCAGGTAAACATTCTACCCATTTGGAAATGACTATAAACATTCTACCCATTTTGCAAACGACTAAACTGAGGCTTAGAGACGTTAATTTATTTTCTCATGGTCACCCAGCTTGTGAATAATGGCTGCCAGAATTTGGTCACAAGTCTCCAATCGATTCTAAATTTTGCCATTACTTCACAAAGCCTCCCGAGGCTCAAGTGTGAGAGAGGGGAGCTGTTTTCATCCACAATCATTTGGCAATAGTTCTCATCCTAATATATGTGTGCTGACAGTATAAGAAAGTCTGCTGGGTATATGGTCCCACCTATGTAAACACATTGTCATGGAAGAGAAAGAAACAGATGCAGCACAAGGAAATTGTCATGAGTGTATACTAGATACACACACAACAGAAAAAAAAAAGGCAATGGAGGAAGAGGAAAGGAACACATTAATTCTTCTTTGGATGTTAAGAACACTCACAGAAAAGATTTAAATTTCATTATGACTTGAAGGATAACTACATCGATATGGGGATGAGAACATTATAGCTAAAGTGAAAGGGTGAAGATAAGCTCTGAGCAAAAGTGCTGGGCAAAGCAGAAGTTTCATGACTTAGCTGGATTAATGAGCACACAAGGGTGAAAGTGAGCTTCAAAACCCACATTAGAAAATTTTGATTTTATTTGGCATACAATGAGGATATTTGAGTTTATCTAGAGATGAAAGTGGTGTGATTGTTTTATAGAGTATGAAGATAATCTGTCCCCAGTATGCAGAAGGTAGAATTTAAAAGTCTTTAGCTCTGGGGGCAGTACATAGAGTCTGATAGAAATAAGAATAAAAATACCTGGAAAAAATATTTCTGTCTGAAAGCATTGAGATTTGAGAAGAGTAGTTGAGTGATTTGTCAACGTGTGTGACCTTAAGTACTAATAGATAATGACCCCAGGTAGCATCAATTCAATTAGCATCTCCAAGTCTGAGAACTCACTCCTTGGGTTAAAAAATGATCGTTGTTTCTAGAGGAATGAATTGACTGTGTCTCCTCCAGAGAGGGACTAAGGAACATTACTTCCACCAACCAAGCTTTGGATAAGCATTAAGGGCAGCGAACTTCCCGACAAGTGTCTGGAGAGCAGTAAAGTGTGGAGTCTTATCTCTTAACAGCTATCTAAGGTAAGCTGTGAGCTGACATTCTCTTATAAAAGTTGAGAACCTGGAAAAGACACATCCCTGCTCTTAAGCTCACCCTGTCTCTTCACACAGAGGCTTCCTAAACATACCTGAAAGAAAGACCAAAATTTTCTGTAAAAAGTAGCTTTCAGTGGACACAGTCAGGAACCAAACGCACAGCATACCGCCTCCAAGTTTTATTACTACAATCATTTAGGTCTGAAAATAATCAAAGCAGACAAATCCAAACTCATCATCATTTTTTTGAGTCCCAAGGACTTAAGAGGTGGATTTACTGTGAAGCTAATGAGGCTTAAGTCTCCACACCCCAGATCGTAGGACCCTTCTAAGGCTCTAAAAAGATCCTGAAAACATGTGAAGTCTTTGGTATTTGTTGGCTTTTTGTTTGGAGTTGTGATTTATTCTTGTCTAAATAAACATTTACACTTACATCTGATTTTTTATTCTATTTTATAAAGAATGCCTCCCCAAATATTATAAGCTGCCTCTGCATGGGTCCTTTACCTTGGGCATATAACTTTCTGGTATAGTCTCCAAGGTAAATTGGTTAAAAATATAAGCATAGCTAACTAAATGAATCAACTCACTAAATACAATGATTGATTCCAAGTCACTTAAATATTGGGGGTCATGCACCAATCATTAAATTGATCTTGTAATATTTATTTTGCAGACATTCATGTTGGCCATTGAGAAAAGAGCCAGTTGTCTATTAAGGCTAATTCTTCTTCCTGACAAAAGTCTATGTAATCTGCCTATAAGAGGAGGCATTAACTTTTTGTTCTCTGTGGTAAGGGGCATACATCCATTTTCTCTAATAGTGATTTCAAGTCATTAAGGAACAAGTCAAGTTAAAGGGCAGAGGTACAGAACACATCTCTGTTTTGAATTGCTGAAAATGGAATTGTCTGATAAAGCTCCTCTCGTTTTATGATAAAGGTTTTATAGGAACAATAATAATTCAGTAACAAGAGCTTATACTGTGCCCCAGCAGTTTACCGGGCAACAATTCACGTCCACAGAGACAAAGAAAGTGGAAAGGTCAGTAACAGCAATAACCTTGTATTTTTGCAGCGATTTCTACATACGGTGATAAATAGCACCATTAATTGGGGTCAACAGCGATAGAACAATACATCAAGCTTGTTTTCTCTTTGTGTAGAACATTGGCCTTAGAATGAACAACACAATGATCAATAAGAAAATTGGCAAACGTTTTATATGGAATGTTTAATGAGCTAATGGCAGCAGATTAGGAAGAATAAAGATTTGTTCTCTTAAATAAAAACTGATAAACTCTACAATGGATTCTGGAAATCAGATCATGTTAGCGGAGTTGATAAAGGTAAATAAATTGGCGAGAATGTCCATCAGCCATGAAGAGTGGTATTTGAACAGGTATAAGAGCAGGAAATCAATCCCTTTTTTTTTTTTCCAGCTTGTTGAGCTTTCTTCCAATTATGCAAATAAACAAATGCTGTCAGCACCTGGTCAGAAAGCAGCTCTGGCTGTATGAAGTTCAGGGCAGTTGGCCTGCGTTTTGAAGCTTGGAAATGCCAGCTCCTCTGGGTTCATGAGGATCGGCAGGTTCCCATCCCGGATCTGTTGGCCAGCCAGGTCTTTGGGTTTTACTACATATTGCTATCACACCTGAGGCGTGGGGTTTTTGAGATTTATAATAAAATTCAAGTAGAATAAAAATTCAAGAGGAGTTCTTAATATTTTGCAGTGTTAATGTATTTTCTTTTATTTTGTTACCTGCTAATCCCTGTTAAACCTGACTCCTTCCAGAGCAAGAGTCTCCTGTTCACTGATGTGTTCTGAGGGAAGAACTGACTTTAGAGCATTAACAATCTGTTGCTAATGAGTTGGAAGGGAAGCCTTGTTTTCAAGGTTTGGAAGGAAATTTTACGTTTTAATGATACTTATTCAACTTTTCCTAATTATAAAAGTAGTAAGTATATCTTTGAAAAACATGATTTTTTAATTATAATTGTCTATATCCCTACTTCATAGGCAACTTTTTGAGATTCTGATTCAATTCCTCTGAGAGAAGACCAGGACATCTGTGATTTTAATAAATTCTTCAGGCGATTCTGGGCTATAGCAATTTTAAGAACCAATTTTGAATTACATATGCTGTCTCGTTTTATTATATCATATTTATTTTGTTATGTATATTTGTATGTAAATATATAATATATAAAATAATATTATAATAGCACATATTTTTACTTCATTAAAAATTCCTTAAAGAGTGATTTTCAATAGTCTCATGGTTTCCCATCGAAGGAATGGATCATAAAGTTTAAAATATTTTTCTATTTTTATATAAATTTCTTCTAATTTTACTCCTACAAATTATGCAGCATAAACATTTCTGTATATAAATCTTTCAAACATTTTATAAATTTCTTCAGCTAGATTTCTAGAAGTAATATTATTGGAGTAAAAGAGGTGCATTTTTTAAGTCTTTAAAGCATGTTGCGAAACTATTTTCCAGAATAGTTATAATAATTTATACTAATAGTTATGATATTTGCTCTTGTGACCCCACTTTACTAATTTTAAATGTTATAATTATTTTTCTCATAGCTAATTTGACAGCTGAAAACTATGATCTCCCTGTATTCTTAATTTGCATGTATTCGAGTATAGAGAGGTTAAACACTCTTTTTCTGTGTTTATAGGCTCTTGGTATTCCTTCTTTAGTGAACTGTCTGTTCAGATCCCTTTCCAAGGCAGAGTTAAAGGTCCTCAGATAACCGCATATCACCAAAAGATTTTGAAACCCTCCCCAGAACGTCTAACTCTTCTCCTTCCTCTCACCTCTCAAGTCTAACTAATGAGTGCAAATGGTCCCAGGAAGCTATACCAAGGTTATAATTTAAGGGTGTACTCCAATCCAGAATATTCCTTCCTAGGGTGAAAGATGATAGAAAGGAACCAGCTCCCCTTGTCATTAGCCTTCCCCTGACCTCATGTTGCCATAGGCAGAAGAGAAGTCAGGATCGCAAAGCTCTGAGTGTTCCTCTATCCCCTCTCTGGAATACTGCCAGCTTCACTGCCACCACTTAAGAGACAGACCATCAAGATGAATTCCTCCAGTCCTCTAACCCTATCTGCCACCCTCACAAGAAACTCAACACTTTCGATTTTTCCCTTATTTTCTTGACTCTGGCCCCAGACATCCCCTACCCAAATCCATCTCCCTCCCTTTCTTAGCTCCGGATATCTTTCCACTGTGCCCTCCGAAACTCAGGATCACTCATCAGCTGTCTGTCTTATTTTCAGGCCCTTCTCTCAAAATTCCTCAGTTTCATGTTGTTTATTTGTCTCAGGGAGGAGAGCACCGCTCCTCTCCTGCAGTTCTCTCCGCTGCTGGCTGCATTGTCTCTCACGCACTTCATCCTGGGCTGGGATGCGGAATTGCGTCTTCCTTGCTTCTCATGCTCTTCTCAGAACACATTCCCCCCTTTGGCTGTAAAAAGCCTTCAGCTTTGAAGCTCATACCAACACTCCACTGATCTCCACCCCTCATTGTTGCAGTCATGTATACACTCCCAGTTTACTTACTCTCATTCCCTGATTGGTTTTGCTCAAAGCTCATTCTTCCTCTGTCAAACACTAATCACATGATCATTTTTGGTGATTTTAACAGCCCCAGTTCTGATCCTTCCAAATCTCGATCTCTCAGATCCTTGACCTCCTCTCTTTCAGGGACCTTGCTCTTCATTCAATCTCTGTCACTTTCTCTGACAGTTATACCATAGATCTTGACTTTACCAATGACTGCATTCCCACTATATCCTCAATTTCAAGCATCTGACTTTCTGATTTCCACCTTCTTTCTTCCAAGCTCACTCCATCTAAGCATGCTGACTCTCAGTATTCTTTGACCCTACTGGGACCTGCAATCCATTGAACCTAGTAAATTTTCACAGCAACTCACATCTTTAGTGTCATTGGTTCCTTCCTTACCCAATTTAAATTCTGTATTCTAACGTTATAATGCATATATCCTTAACTCTCTATTTTCTCTCACTTGTTTCTACTCCTTGGCAAAATCCAAAACTTGGTTAAATGCAACAATCAAGCTAACCAATTGCAGCATCTGCACAGCTGAATGAACATAGAAGGAAACACACGTCTATGCCAACTGTTCTCACTTTAAATATGTAGACTCGTTGTTCTGCCCAGCAATTGTGTTATATTTCTAGTCCATGAATTCTCTCCTCTCCTGGGACCATTTATTTCTTCTCTTTCTACAAGCACTAAAAACACCCTCAATCTTAGCTCACGTCTTTGATTCTTATTTTTCTGAGGACATAAGAGAAATGAGAAAATAAACGTCTACTTCTATTCACTTACTTTAATTGGCACTTGTCTATATTGGCTTTGCTCTTTTTACTACATGGGGAAGACTGCATTAATGGATTCTTCACCCCTTCCTCCAGACACACTTTATGCCAACTTATTTAAAGAAGTTCCTCTCATTAAGAAGTGGAGTGTATTTCTTCACCTTTTGACTTTGGATTTGACATTGTTGTTGCTTTGGCCAATAGAATGGAGCAAAAGTGACTGTGCCAGTTCCAAGCTTAGGTCTCAGGAGACCTCAAATTTTCCCACTGGCCTTCACGTGCTTCAGCCAAAACCATGAACCTGAACCCTAGAGTGAAATACGTGTGGATTAGACCTGATCCCCATCCATGGAGACAAGCTGATTCAGCTGCTGTTGTGTAGAAAAGAGTTGCCCAGCTTCTCCAACACAACATAGATATGCTAACCCCAGCACACCTGCAGAGCTACGTAATGCTCATCAATATAAGTCACTGAAACACAGTGATGCTTGCTGTGCAGCATTATTACAGCCATGGTTTCCTGTCACTCTATGAATAAGCTCTATTATGTGTGGCCAACCTCTCCATTAAGTTCCATTCTTTCCCAGCTGCTTAATCTTCCCAATAACTGTCACCTCTCTCTTTTGTATAATTGAGTTTTCTTTCTCTTCTGAATCACTTCCATCATAATAAAAAGATAATGAAATACCTGACTGTTTAGAAAATATTCCTTCAGGACCCTATACTTTTTCCTCAATCACTAACCAATTTCTCTTTTCCTTTTTTAGCAAATTTCCACATTTTCTCCATTTCTCCTCCAAATTTCTCCTGAACCAACTCCAGTCAGGCTTTCACTTTGTTTAAGCATTGGTGGGATAAATGGTAGGACACAACATCACTCCAGTAAACCAAATGTACCAATGTGAAAAGAGAAGGCTCAGCCTCCAGATGTCTTGATCTTCTGGTGTCAGCTGTTTGAGTAACACAGCCTAATGACGGAGGAACCTCCAAGGGAACCTTGAGGAAGAGTTCACAGGAAAGGCCTCTGAGCGTTAAGGTTCAAATTCTCTTTTATATCACCTCACCTACAGCCATCCTCCTTGCCAGTCATTATAAAAATAAAGTTAAAAATAAGGATAAATCTTAGAGGAGAAAGACTTTTATTACTGACTATTTTAAAATAATGAATGTATGATAGTTAAATGTAAATTAAAACTAAAATACTGACAGTAAAGTATGAGAGAAAATAAAAAGAATCAAGTAAAAGTTAAAAATAAAAAATTCAAATTCCAATAAAATTAAAAGGTTAAAAGTTAAAAATAACAAGATGAAATAGACAAGATTTAAAATAAAAGATAAAGAGCAAGAAGCCAATGAGATAAAAGGTTAAACACAGGAAAGTAGAGAAAATTAAGATAAAAGGCTAAAGCCCATGAGATAAAAAGTTAAATATGTAAAAGAAAAATGGACTAAGGGTTAAGAATAGAATGAGGAACTATTTTTGTAGGGCTGAAAAATGTGAAACTAAAAAAGTAAAGAGCATTAAGAAGAAAATGTTTTTAAAGAAAAATGGAAATCAAAAGCTTGACTATAAGAGAAACAGACAATCTTAGAAGCATAGGAAAATCCTCCAGCAGTTGACTAGGAGCAAGAATTGGTTGTAACAGATTTTTTAGGGGTACAAATGGCATTCCTCTTCTTCCAGTGGAATTTGTGCTTTGAAGTAGCAGTCCCCCTCAGGAGCTCAACATGTAGAGAGCTTTTCAATGAAGTAGCTTTCATCTAGGGCTTAGGTCTCAATTGTACAAGTTAAAAGTAGAATTGAGGTTGATCCAGGTTGATCCAAGCATCACCCAGTATGGCCTCTGGAAAACTCTAGGGAACAAAGAATATGTGTATATAGAGTCAATACTCATCACAAACATTTGCCTATTGTGTTAGTTTGGAAAACACTTTCCCATTTACTACTTTCTTTCGACCTTTATAGCAACTTCTTGAAGTGGGCAGAGGCAATCTGCACCTTCAAGAAGAAGCAGGTTCTGAGAGATTGGAAGCTGACAGAGCTGACAAGTGTGGAGTCAGATAGCATTACACTACCAGAAAAGAGCACTAAACGTGAATGTAGTTCTTCTGAAGCTGAGAGATAAAACCATGTGTTTACACCCTCATAAAACAGTAGGTAAAACTCAGGGTGGATAAGAGGAAGCCTCTCAGAATTTTTGCAATGAAGCCCGTTTGCTGGGCTTGTGCTGGAGGACCTCTGTGAATTGCTGTAGCAAGAAGGAAGTCTCTGTAAGGGCCTCAGAGTCATTTCAATAGAATCCCTTTCCTGTTTTCTGCTTGCCCTACCATATGCAATCTATCCCTCAGCCATTTGTGCAGCCACCTAGTGACCTTGCCACGGCAGGTAAGAAATGAGAAATTTTGAGGACGGCTGCACTCTCTGGATTTTCATGGCCTCGACATAAAAATATTTAGTGCAGGTGCTTTCTGAGCAGTGAACTGGTGAGGAAGGGTTGCAGAGTGCTCTGAGCCTCGAAATCACCTTTCTGCCTACAAGAGGCACCCCCGCCTTGGGGGCCACCGTCATCTGTAAATACCAAGAACAGCCAAAGAAGAATTATTGCTTCTTGTGCCATCATTAGAGAATTCCAACTTCTTTGGGGCTTTTCCAGATCTCGCTATAAAAAAAAGGGGTTATTTTTTTGGCTTTCTGCTGACCTTTGAAGGGGAGCACTTTATAACCAAGGAGCAACATGGATTTGGAAATCTCTTTGGGTTTGAAAGAAGCATCGTCATTTGTTGAAAAACAGGATGCTTGATGTTGGAAAGGCTCTGGAATGAGTATGCAGAGAATTTTACTCTCCAGCCTCTGCTTCCTACAATTTTGAATTTCCTCTGACTTGATATTTCCCTGATCTTGATTTGTTGAAAGATAGAAGCCACTAGCTATGAAAGGGAAAAGTTAACAAGGGCAACAAAATAAAGATAGAAAGACATTACAGGTGATAAAGACTCATAAGACATTTTTATAAGGAGAGTCAAAGCTTTCTAAGAATAAGAAGGCCATGAATGTCTTAGAAAAATCTGAAAAGTTTCTCCTTTAGCTCCTGTGTTATGGGCTCATGTTTCTTCTCAGCTCTTTTCCTCCCCTTTCCTTCTCTTCTTTCTCTATTATTTTTTTGACTTTTTAAAAAGCTGAACTCATGGCTTCCTTCCAGCATCTTCACCTCCAAGTAGAAGCAGCATGATACTTGGCCATTCATTCATTTATCTTTTATTTAAAAAATATTATTGCGTGCCTATTATGTGCCAGGCAATGCGCTTGCCACTAAAAGTCCTAATTACAACAATGCCTATACTGAATATCTGCTATGCACAATAATACATAACAGTATTATAGAAAAGTAGTCTCAAGCCTTCTGAGAGATATGCTGACCCAAGTTCCCTTCACTAAGAAGTTAACTTCTGCCCCAATCAGTTGGTTACAAAGTTACTTCAAATACTATCCTTCTTCCCTTGACCCGGTTTTTCATTTGCAAGAGGAAAAAGTGGCTGGGTAGTTCTTGTTTATCACTTTGTGTCAATTTCTTATTCACCCAAATGTCAGGAATGTTCGCAGAAAAGTTATAACTGGCATCTGTCCTGTATCTAATATCAAAATATGAATGACTCCTACATTAAAAGCATAAGACAATACGTACAAAGGTTTACCATATGACATATGTCAGAATTTACATACAGCTAAGATCTATAAACGAAAACAATTTTTAAAAATCTTCAATTTCTTTAATGAAAACTATCCTGCTATTGGACCCCACTATAAAGGCTTAGAATTAAGATTGGAAGTTGTTATAGTGTGAGATTTTGACACCAGAAAATGTGTCATGAATGTTTGAGCCTGGACTAAGCAGCAGATGCCAACAGGAAACCCAAAGGAAACAGATGGGATGACCACATCTCAGAAGACAGCAGCAAAGAGCACCAAGGGATGCAGAGACACAACGAGAGGAAGGATACCTCCAGAAAGGTCAGTGGGAACCATATGTACAACAGAAGAAGAGAGGCCACTCTCCTCACAGTTTCCCCTGCACTCAGTCTCCATCACGGGAAGGGATGTAGAGAGAAACAGTGTTGATAGAGAATTTACATTCTGAGTTGCCTAAAAGGAGCCTTACTTATTATGGTTTAACAAGCTTAACTATTTTTCACAAGAACAAGATGAGATCACCTAAAATATAGAGGAAGTCCAATGCTTTGGACATAAGAGTCACAGTGTTTTAAAGGACTCTGCTATACATGCACTGATCTACCTGGAGCTAATGGGAGCTCTCCGTAGGAAGGAGACACAAATGAGCTTTGGTCCTGCTGATCTGTTAGGGTTAGGGTTGCCAGAGAAGAAAACAGACCAATGAATAAAGTCAACTTCAGAATGAATCTAACCTTATCCTTCAAAAGATACTCTAACCGTGCCTTCTTGATGAGAACCTGGGCTCACATTGGTGAACACATGGAAACCAAAACCAGTGTTAGAGGGAATAACAATTTTATTCCAGTATAACTGAGATAAAAGACTGTTTGATCAAACTCTTTCATATGTCAACTATACTTTTGTCACCTACTACCAATTTCAGCAAACCAAAAATAAAAATAAAGAACTAATAAAGTAAATAAACCTGTTCTATTAAGTATATTGCCTTCTTTATCCTCTGTATTGAAGCAAATGTAACTGACATATCACATAAGAATTGAAAAAGGAAAGAGAAACTTTCATAATATTGTTTGTTTCTCTCTGGTTTAAAACAACAACAAAAAAAATCATGTAATGGCATTGGAAATACAGCCTGGCCTAATCAGGAGACTTTTGTTCTTCTTTCATGTTCTTTACTCAAGCATTTCACAGGATCTAGAGTTCAATTAGGGGAGGGACTCAGCATGGGACATTTGCGTCTTAGTTGGATGCAAAATCTCACCTGGTTTCCAACATTGTTCCATAATAAATATTTAACAGGAAGCCATGCAGAGATGGGAGGTGTTCAAACTCAGAGGAAGATATGGCACACCAGGCTAATGGTTAAACCAAATTACTACACTCTGCAGTCGGAGGCAGCAGAGTTATAAATGAACTGACAGAAGAACTGGACCACCTCCTATAGAGCATTGAGTCTAGAAGATGTTAATCCATCTGCCGGTCTCAATCATTTTTATTTAAGTATATATAACATGTATTTTCATTTACACGTATATTTCCACTTAAGTACGTATAAGCATTTCATTTAAATATGTATAATACTTAAACAAATGTAACATTAAAGGAGGAGATTTATAAGTCCAGGTAACGGGGATGAAAGAAAGGTGATCTTTAGAAGAAAGGCTGTGTCTGTCACCCTGCCACAACCAAAAGGCCCGGAAATGGTTGTCTAGTCTTGTCTACACTGTAAATCACACAGGACGAAGTCTCCACTGGGGACTAACCAGCTCTCGGTGAGTCTCCTAGTCTTTTTCAGAATCTTTTCAATGCTGGTATCATCTCTTCCCCTCAATCTTTTCATTGTCGCTCATTTAGAAGTTTGAGGATAAGGATTCAGGATTTAACAGGGTTTCCAGAGGGCCTAGTTATCACTAATAAGATGAAAATGTAAATAAATCAATAAATAATTAAACAACAGTTCTTGAAAAGCTCTTTGCAAATCAGTTTTCCTGCAATTTGGGTTGTCTTTTATACATACCTAAGGAACTTTGGCCTTAAAGGCAGACCTGTCTTGAATCTTATAAAAAGCAAAGATTGACTTTTGTCTTTGTATATGCTGGATTTCCATCCATTTAACTCTCTAAAACATGGAAATCGTAAATAAATACCAATTATAAAACTCACTATGAGATCTTGAAATGATCCAGGCTATTCCTTTTCCTTCTGGCTTTTTTCTTTCATCCCTTTGCTCTTTCTCTCCATACCTTCCTTCTCAAAAGGAGACTAAGCCTGATCTCTTGGGGCCATTATTTTTTCAGAAGACAAAAGAAAAAGACAGCAGCATCGAACCTCCTTCGCACCCTACCCCCATCTCTTTTTTGTTCATACCCCATGAGCGACCTAATTGTCTAACATGGCTCAGATATGAATATTCTAAAGGAAGATTTATGGAAGCTTGCCTCTTTCAACTTAAAATTCCTGAACCACACACATGGTCTGGCAGAGTCTTGTGAAATGGAACAGCTTCAATTCATTTAAATTAGGATCTTTCTCTTTTCCTCCTTAAAAAAAAAGAATGTCATTCAATTCAAGTAACATTTGCTCATAGTGATCATTTCGTTCAGTGAATATTTAAAGCTTTGTAAGCTACTGACACTGTTCTTTTTAATTTTAAACACTGATTTATTGAGCAGTGTGTACACGTACTTTATATACATTAAAAGATTCAATAAAAATAATGCAAAGGAAAAGTAACAATCATAATAATAACAATAACTAACACTTATTAAAAGAATATTGTGTGTCAGCAGTGTTCTAAGTACTTTACTGTATTAACTTATTTAACAGTCACAATAATCCCATGAGATGAATCATATTTTCCCCACTTAACACAGGAGGAAACTGAGAGACGTTGAGTTCTTACCTAGGGACCTATGAACTGGAAGCGGCAAAACTAGCATTTGAACTCTGGCAGACTGTCTCCAGAGCCTATGATCTTAATGAAATGAGGGAATGAAGGAAATAAAAACATCTTTTAAAGAGAAAATAGGAAAGCTATCCAGAGGTGATGCAGTGATTGAAAGAGAAAGAGATACACAATGGTTTACTTTTTGATTAACTGGAGAAGAGACGGCCAGAGATAAATGTTATCCAGCGCACAGCGGTTTCCCTCAAACCTCTTCCACACCACGTGGAGCAGGGTCGGGGGAATGCTGCTGTTCAAGATGATGATTCCAAAATCCGGGCATAAGAAAAGGAATGGAGAGGAGAGTGAAGCAAGATAGCTTCCTGTAGTAAAGAGGAGCTTAGGGAGAGAAGAGTCCATTCCAGTGGAGAGTCAAATACATAAGCAGCCTGACAGAGGGGTAGAAGGGCAAGTGCAAACTATGGGACCTGGAAGATTCTAGAGAGGAAAAAGAACATGAGGCTCCAGGATCTTTAAAATGTGCCAATAAGTGAGAAGAAGGGCCTCTTCCACTGGGATTTTATACCTTAATTGGGAGGGTTGGGAAAAAGTGGTATTAAGTTGAAGAGCCAGTATCAGCTGTGTTCACAATTGATTGCTACCAAGATTCAGCCTCCACTACTCTCAGAGGACTCTAAATAGATTGTTTCTTTACCATCTATTCTCAATAGAAGCCAGAGTAATCCCGTTTAAATATAAAGAAAAACATGTGACTTCTCTGCTTAGACTCCACCAGTGGCTTCTCATCTACTGCTTTTTGCTACTGGGAACAAAACCCAAACCTTTACCATAGACCACAAGCCTACAAGTCCTTCCACACTGGTCCTTACTCGCTGTGCTCTGGCCTCCTTCTTGTTCTTCTGCTAAGTAATCTGTCTGCCTCAGGGCCTTTGTATCTTTTGTACACTTGCCTGGAATTCTTAGTCCCTGAAACATTAATAAGGCTCCTTTTCTGTCTTCTGTATGTCTCTGCTCAAATGCCTCCTTATTTTGAGGCCTCACACACAAGTCACTCTCTATCTCTTCTGCTTGCTGTATGTTGTCCATAGCCCACATTGTCACCTGGTATGTTATATATTTATTTATTTTCATTGTCTCATCCCACAAGAATGCAAGCTTCATAATGAAAGACACTCTGTGTTCTTCAGTGCTGTATCCCCAGCACTTAAAATCGTACTGGGCACAGAGTAGACATTCAATATAATTGTTCAATGAGCAAATGAAATGCATTGGACATTGCTGAGAATTTTGAATAATGGTAATGAGATTAAAAGGTAGAAAAAAAAAAGCCTTATTTTATGAGTCTGGTGGCATTAGACTGACCGCCCTTACACTGAATTCAGTCTCCAGCCATGTTTTCTTTTATTTGCAGAATAATTTTTCAACAATATAAACTAATACTTAAATATCAAGAGGGCTCACATAAAAATCCAGAATTCTGTCTACTTTTCAAAAAGTGAAAAGATTTGGCATCCACTGGACCCGTCTTCCCACATTTCAACAATCATCTGAACTTGAGAAGTAACTGCTCTTTTAAGGCTGGGCCTGCTTTCTCCAGTTTGTTATCACACCTGCCACTATCTCCCCAACATCAAGGTCAAGTGTTAGTTGCCATTTATCATTGTTATTGCCCTGTTGTATGAATTAAGATAGAGAAATATTTCTCTGTACCCATGTCTCTGTCAACGGCAGGAAAACAAAAGACTAAGAGAGCCACATGATTCAAGAAAAATGGGTGAGAGCATATTTCTCTGTAGAAGTGAAGACATTCCTATATGTTTAAAATGCCAACATTGGGCCCCTTGTGCCATATATATTACCTGTCTGGTGCCTGTAATCACGCGAGTTTGCCACACCTGCGCTCTACACAAACTGAGAAAGACAAGTGAAAATGATAAGCTGGGTTCAGAAGGTCTCTTGGTGATTAGGCTTCAGTGGCCTTAGGAGAAGGAATCTTCACTCCAAGCTTGTCTACTTGCATGCTTTTGCATTCAGTTCTTGTTTGCCCTATTTTTGCTTAATTTCCTAGAAAAATTTCTTTGGAAAGAACTCTCTGTCTCAGGTGAAGAGCATGAAATTTGTGATTTATTGAGTACTATGTGCCTTGAACAATATTTTACGTGTATCGATTAGCTCATTTAATTTTCTCAACAAACCTTTGCAATAATGATAATTATTATTCTACTTAACTGATAGGAAGATTGAGGCATAGACAGGAAAAGTATCTTTCCGGTAGCCTCAGAGCTAGTAAATGGAAAAGCCAGAATTTAAGGCCAGGTTGTCTGGCTCTAAACTCTGTGCTCTTAAGCATCTCACTGTACCATCATCACTGTCACACTCAGCAGAGTCTCACGACCTTGGCACTATTGACATTGGGTGTTGCGGGTGTTGTCCTGTGCCTTGTAGAGGTTTAGTAGTATCCTTGGCCTCTGTCTACTAGATGCCAGTAAAACTCTCCTCATGCCCAAGAGAAAATCAAAAATTTCTTCAGACATGGCCCAATGTTCCCTGGTGGACAAAGTGGCCCTTGATTGAGAACCACTTCACTAAGGGAATACCAAGGTTTGCTTGTCCTCTCTTGGCTAAGCTAGGTAGAAGGCTCAGAGGGCCAAAAGAAAAGGTGGCAACAACATTTTGAACTTAAAAATTCAGATAAAAAATATTTTTTTAAAGAGAAAATGTTTAGATATAGCCCCAAAATGCAGCATATAGACAAAGAATTAACCTCAAGACAGGGAGAGATGTATGAGCACTAGTGGTTGTCAATCTGTTCTCATCATGAATTTCCCCCTCTGGAGCAATCGTGATGTCATTTAAAGCAAAGGCACTCACAGTACTCATCTTCCTTGATCCTAGTGTGAGGCACAGAAAGTTCATAGACCCAAAGAGGCTGAAATACTAAACTAGCCTAGCAACGCACTAGGCACCTAATTGGCTTTTAAACATATGTATGAATTGAAAAGATTACTGGTTTGATTTTTAAATAAAATTAAAACGTGCACTTTAAAACTTCACTTTATGAAATAGACGTGCTTTTCTGCTATTAAAACACAAAGTAGTACAAGAGTAAAATTATGATCTTCTCTGTCAGCTTTGCTTCAACACTATTGCGACTCTTGCTAAGTGTCATTGCACAGTGCCTTTCGCTACAGAGGGGGCGCACCATGCTTTAGAAGGGTTTGCTTCAGTAATATCATCATATCTCAAGGCAATAAACGTTATTCAGTTTGAGCAATGGTGGCTTCTGGATTTAGTATTAGTTATAAGATTTAGATTCTATAGTATATTTATATTTCATAAAAATAAATATTTGTTGGAATACCTAAAGGAAAATTCTAGCTATAAAATAAGAAGAAAACAATTGATAGAAAAAAACTGAATTATAGCTTAAGCTCCTTTTGTGTATGTGTATTGGAGTATGCCTTTCCTTTACTGAAGGAAGAATAATAGTATGGGGCTTAGCAAAATGTTATTTATTACTGGAGACTGTTTGGCAGGTAGCGTGTGTGCAAGAGTGCTAATGGGAGGCACAGAGGCTTACAGAAGACCCTGGTTCAAAAGTCACAGAGGCCATCTCAAACTGGCTTAATCATAAAGGAAATTTATTAGAAAGATTCTCAGATGCTGCATAAAATCCATAGACGTTATTAATAACCATAACTTAAGAGTTCAAGAACCTTACCTGGAGTTGTGTTGTGCATGTGGTTCGCCCACAGCTCTCAGTTCTGAGAATCCTGTTGACCCTTCCAAGGTCAGGTTCCTACCCTGGTGAAATCAGCTCTGTCTAAGAGGTCAGAACCCCATGATAGGAAGATGGCTATGAGGGGCTCATACCCGACTGGGAAAGAGAGCAGCTCTCAGTGAATAAAGTCTAAATATATACTCCAATGGACATCTGGGGTTATGTTTTTGAGATAAAGGAAAAAAGAAATGTAATATAGGGAGAAATAAGAATTCAGAAATCATTGGGGTACAACATAGTGGTAAAGATCATGGTCTCTGCAACAAATTTGGTTCAAATTTTAGCTCTGCCACATCCTAACAGTATGACCTTGAGCAAGCACTTAACCTCTCTATGCCTTGGTTTCTCCATCTATAAAAGGAAGCCAGTAACAATATCTAGCTTATAGAGTTATTGTGAAGATTAAATAAGTTAATATATCTAAAGTATTTAGAAAGTACCTGGCTCATGGTAAATGCTAGATAAGTGTTAACTAGTGTTAAGATGTTGGAGATGTAATCCAAATGTGGCTGGCTCCCTGTGTATCCTTGACTTTTGACCTTGCCCAACTTTATATCATACTGAACACACACTTTGAGTGTCCCTCCCACAAAAAATTTCCAACTCCATGATATATTAGTGAGGGGGGGGGGAGAGTAAAAGAGAAAGAGAAAGGGAGAGAGATGATTAGATAGATAGATTGATTAATAGATCGATAGATGAATCAATAGACAGAGCTTTCATGGGAAAGCAAAGAAAAAGGTTTTCACACATATTAAAATTTAATAAAATCCTTACTAGGCATCTCTGATCGTTCCTCAAATTCCTCTACTGCTTTGAGTTTCTTCCTTTTCCCCACGCAGGCTTTGAATACCCTTCTACTGGCTCCAGCAATTCAACCTGACTCCAAATTTGCACTCTGCTGAGGGGTAAAACATAAGTGCTGCAGCTAACCAAATTCACACTCCATGCCAAGGGCCCATCCAAGTGTCCATACAAAAATCACACAGTTCCTGTCCTGGACTGGATAAAGGAGCAGCAAATTGAACAAGAGGGGTTTACCCTGTTAAGAAAACCTAGATTTTACTCCGCATTTATAAAATTTCAAAGCTGGAAAATGTAAAGTTATCATTTGAGGCAGAGTGTAGCTGCGATGGAGAAAGAGTATGTCAATGTATCAAAGGCAACTAGCTGCAACAGACCTGAATTAAGGAGAGCTCCAGTCAGGTTATCTCGTTTTGATGGAAATGTAAAGCCTAGAGTGGAGAACTGTGGAGGACTCCTGGGGGAAGGTGGAGCCTCTGAAATCTCATGCCCTGCTGGATGGGCTAAAGGGGGCCATTAAAGTGTGTGATTGGCACTCCAGCTTTGAATCACAGTTCTGCTGCTCAGCAGCTGTAAGGCTTTGGCAAATCACTTGATCCCTCTCTATCTCAGTTTTTTCATCTGTAAAATTGTGGTAAAAATAACACAGACCTTAAAGGGTTGTTTTGCTCATTAAATAATATATGTACAGTGCTTATAACAGTGCCTGTACATCACAAGAACAAGATATTGTTATAGTGATCACGATGCATTCTGATTAAGGTGTCTTCCTATGAGGCAGAAGATGCCTGGGGCTTGCGGGAGCAGAGGTGGGTTTGAGAATGGATAATCTGGTATAAAAGCCTGTTAAAATTCCAAAGAGGTTTAAGCAGTGGTCATTTTCATTTGATATTTAAAGTTACGAAATTGTATACTTGTATATAGTTTTATTTTTTTCTTATGATTATAACAAACTGTAATAAAGTAATATTTCACTCTAAAGGATGAGATGGAAGGGAAGTAAAAGGAATCAGTCATGGTCCAGCAAAATGTGGTTTGAAGAAGTCCCATCACTTTACCGCCTCATGCTCAATGGCCTCACTCTTTAATTAAATTTATAGCAATCTATAGTCACTCTCTAAGGTGCATCTGGGCTTTGTACCTGGCAAACAGGTGAGTTAAATGGTGCAGAAATCATCTGCTCCTACATCTTTGAAGGCCCCAATGGTGGCACTAATTACTGCAGTACTCCCCGTGAAGGGGTGATGCTTTGGGGTTGCAGTTCTGGAGGATGGTGATATCGCAGTTTCTAGGTTCCTGCTCTTCTGAGTTCTGGCTTTATTTATCCACAAGCAGCGGATGAGGAGGACTGCATGCAATATGATTCACCAAGCCTGTTAGAGCCATTCTAAGTGTTAAGCTTGAACAGTCTTTTCTGGTGATATTAGCCTACATCGAAGTGAAAAGTTAAAAAAAAGACAAAGTAAAGGTTTTTCTTAGGTCAAGATACAAAAAAGTGATATATAACCATTGGAGTGTTGTTAGACAAATAGGCCAGATTGTTTGAAGAAATTCTTAATGTTTCAGTTGGGAGGGAAAAAAATGAAGCATGGAACATAAATACAATCCATTTACCAAAATGGAGGTCTCCACGGGTGACTTTTTGCTTGTTTGCCACGTTTATTTTTGTAGAAAACACAATAACTTACCAGCTTATCAAGAGCAGAGATCATACAAGCTAGACTGGAAAAATCATAAGAAAAATAAAGCGTCTTCATATCCTTAGATAACTCAAACCAGCGTTATTTGAAAGAAAAGCTTTTTTTTTTTTGCAGTGGTTTATCATAGTCCTTTTAAAAAACACCCACTTGAGTGTTTCAGGCTGAAGTTTTCAGTGACTCTTCTAATGGCAATCTTCTTCCAATCTTCCCTGATATTCTGACTGCTGCCTTCTAGAACTTCTTTGACCAACATGTGTAAACCCTAACTCTTATCTTGAAGTCCTTTATTCCAGGAATATTTGGAATAGCTCAATTTTCTTAACAATATGAAAATTGATGGAAGAAGAAATTGAGGTTTATATCTCTATATGATGTTTAAGATACATAAGTGTCCTCAGGGCCCCTACAAAGTATTTGAACATGGAACATGCTCAATAACTATTAATTAAAAGAGTGAAGAGAGTGGTTCATTTAAAAGGGTATAATTATCAATTTTTAAAGCTAGGTAAAATGCCTAAATACTTCACCTTTTTTATTTATCTTGCTTCACTCCACCATCTCTGAAAACTCTTTTATTTGTATTCCTACCTCTGTCCCTACCCATCTGGTTTTCAATCCCACCCTCCCTCTCCCCTCACATTTGAACCACTAATATTCACTGGAAACCTTCCATGCTGGACTAGACCACTACCTCCTATTGGCTCATTTTGGTTTCTCTATTGATGATCTCCTATTTCCATAGAAAACATAACGTGTTTTCACACAGAGGCCAGTATGATCTTTCCAAATCACAAATCTGATTATGTCAAGTTTCACGCTTAACATGCTTAAATGTTTTCTCATTGTTTTTAGACTCCAATCCAATTAAAAAACCCTTAAATTGTCTTTCACGGCCCTGTATATTTCTTTCTCATTTAAAACACTTTCCTCCTTGCCTTATATGCTTTCACTACACCAGCATTTTTTTTTTTTATTTCTCTAATGTAGATCATGTTGCTTTCCCATTTCACATCTTTTTATGTAATGTTTCTCTCCCTGAAAGAAGTCCCTCCCTATACACACTCACTGGCATGTTTGTGCATGACACACACATCTTTCACCTCACTAATCTTACTCATGCTGCAGATTTCAGCTTAAAACTCGAATCATCAGGAAAGCCTTCCCTGACACCCTGACTAGGTCAAGTTTCTGCATTAGACTACCTTCTCAAAAGGGCTTCTGTGAAGCACTTATCACAATTGCATTTAGCTCATTTTTCTGTTTTACTTTATATCTTTTCCATTTTCCATGTAAAAGTTCTTGTGGGAAGAGACCAACACTCTTATATTTGTCATTATATTCATGTATGTTAGGCATTTAATAAAGATTTTTGAATAAATACATATTCTTCATATAAACAGGTAAAGTTTATGATCTGTGTTTTGCCACTGTGGCTATTTTCCGTGTTGGGTTCTGAGAGCTGTGATTGCTCATCATCTTCAAGAGAGAATGTTGGAATTGGAGAGAATGTTAACACTTATCCCATGTTTATTTTTGTAGAAAACACAATAACTTACCAGCTTATCAAGAGCACAGATCATACAAGCTAGACTGGAAAAATCATAAGAAAAATAAAGCGTCTTCATATCCTTAGATAACTCAAACCAGCGTTGAAAGAAAAGCTTTATGTCCATGAAAACAAATAAAGAGATAAAATTAGTATTCTGGATTGAATTTATTACAACCTTCCAGAAAACACTACATATAGGCAAGCTCTGAGGAAATAACATTGAAAGCATTGCCCAGATCTGTCTTGGGGCAACAGCATAGCATTGTCAGATGAAGAATTTCACCCCCCACCCCCACCCCAAATTACCCTCCAGGTGCACATTTGCCTCTTTAATGTTTTATCAAACAAGCATGCGTGCTCCTGCTTTAAGACAAGTCTCTCACACGTCCTACTAACTTTGACATGAACCATCTTATTCTATACAAAGAAAAAATGCAATATCTATTCCATTACTAATTTGAGAAAGAGGCAGTATCTTGGGCAATAATAATATTTCTGGCTATGCTGAAAAGCCAAACAAGCAAAAAGTCACCCGTGGAGACCTCCATTTTGGTAAATGGATTGTATTTATGTTCCATGCTTCATTTTTTTCCCTCCCAACTGAAACATTAAGAATTTCTTCAAACAATCTGGCCTATTTGTCTAACAACACTCCAATGGTTATATATCACTTTTTCGTATCTTGACCTAAGAAAAACCTTTACTTTGTCTTTTTTTTTAACTTTTCACTTCGAAGTAGGCTAATATCACCAGAAAAGACTGTTCAAGCTTAACACTTAGAACGGCTCTAACAGGCTTGGTGAATCATATTGCATGCAGTCCTCCTCATCCGCTGCTTGTGGATAAATAAAGCCAGAACTCAGAAGTGCAGGAACCTAGAAACTGCGATATCACCATCCTCCAGAACTGCAACCCCAAAGCATCACCCCTTCACGGGGAGTACTGCAGTAATTAGTGCCACCATTGGGGCCTTCAAAGATGTAGGAGCAGATGATTTCTGCACCATTTAACTCACCTGTTTGCCAGGTACAAAGCCCAGATGCACCTTAGAGAGTGACTATAGATTGCTATAAATTTAATTAAAGAGTGATGCATATTATGGTTATAGTTCCAGAGGTGTGAGATCTACCAGCATAAATCAGCCCAGCTCCTGGTACTTGACAAGGCAGCTATTGACTGAACAAATGCTTTCTTTTCAACAAAGATAATCAAAAGCAGTTTGCCTTCAGGAGGCAAAAACTGCAATTCAGCTTCACTCTCTATGCTCAGAGATAAGTGAACTCTCCAGTCACTTGTCTGGAGGACGTTGAAAAATCTGGATATGTCACAAGAGACTGCACTGGTTCATTACATTAAGGATAATTTTTCTAAATTGTCCTGGTTATTTCTTGCCGTTATTGTATATGCTTAAGTAAGACATATACATATCAGGAGATGAGAAATAAATCCAAAGAGTGCAGGGCTTGCCACATTGGTGAAGTTTCTAATGGTCCAGTGATAAGAGTACATGTCAAAAAATCCCTTTTAAAGTGGGAGATAAGTCTCTCCTCCTGTACTACACATCCAATAGAAAGAGGTCCAAGATTTGGGGGAGGGATCTCCTTGGATTCTGGGAAACAACGTATACCACATTTGGATGTGTCGAGCTGCTCAATTTCTTGGGTAACCTAAAATTTCACTTGTTTTGAATGGGATCTGGAGTAAGAGGAAACTCTGCAGCAGGATCAGGCTTCAGTGCAGATTACCCTGCCACTTGCATCTTATGATCCAGTAGACCAAATCATGTTGAAAATTATCTGTGGAACACAGAAGTGACTTACAGAGCCTCTGGTTTAGCTTCCCAGGGTTTTGGAGTGAGACAATGCTTGTTTCTGCAGATATATCTTCTTTTGAAAAGCAAGTACTAGATTACTACTGGGCACCGGTAGAGACTGAACACCTGACCATGGGACTCCTAGTAACTCTGCAGCCCAAACTGCTCTTCAAGGACTGGGCATTATCTGATACACTGAATCATAAAATTGGATGGTGAAGCTATTTTCAATTGGAAAATAGTAACAGTATATATAAGACCAAATCAAAGAAGGTTCAAATTTACACATAAAATTCATGGAAAGGTGGATCAGATTCCCTTGGTACCTATTTCTCCTCTGTTGCTACCTCTCCGTCTACCAACACATGTGATCAGTTAATAGAGGAGGAAAAAAACATGAACTTGGTTTATGGACAGGTGTGAATCTTATGCTGGTACCACTGCAACCCTACTGAAGTTGGTTTTGGAAAACAATGCTTAAAGGAAATATTCCATTATAAGGAACTTCAAGCAAAACAATCTGGTTGCCCATTTTCACTGAAGAAAATACGACCTGAGGTATAGATGAACATCGGTTGATGGACAGTGGTTAATACTTTTAGTGGTCAGAAACTTGGAACAAGATTGAATGATTGATGATATGAGAGATTGGAGAGAGGAACGTAGTTGTGTTTCTTAGAATGGGAAGAGAATATAAAGACATTTATAAACGCCCACCAGAATGCATTCATTACAGAGCAGGTGGACAAGATGGCACAATTTCTAACTATTAATCAAACTCTTTTCCTAACTACATCACTTTTTGCTCAATGTACATATTTTAAAAGTGGCCATAATGACAGAGAAGGGGGCTAATCTTGAGGTCAACAACATGGACTTTGTTGCACTAAAGCTGATCACATTATGGCCCTGCTGAGTGCCTAAACAGAGCAGCAGAGGCCAACACTAAGCCCCTAGTAGAGCATTACTACCTAGAGAAAGCAGCCATCTACCTGGTGGCAGGTTGATTACAGTGGACATATTTCCATCATGGAATAGGCAGTAATTTATCCCTAATGGGATCCATTATACACAGTACAGAATTGGTGAAAGAATAGATACACAAAACAAAGAATCAGAATAGAGACCCACACAAATACAGTCAGCTAATACTTGACAAAAGAGTATGGGCAAGTCAATAGAGAAAGGATAGTCTTTCGAACAAATGGTGCTGGAAGAAGTGGATGCCTGAATGTGAAAAAAAAAAAAGACCATGAGAAATATCTTACACTTTCAAAAATTAACTCAAAATGGGTCATAGGGCTAAATGTAAAATGCAACACTCTATAACTTCTTGAAGAAAATTTAGGTGACCTTAGGTTTGGCAATGAGTTTTTAGATACAACACCAAAAGCAAGATTGAGGAAAAAAGTAAGTAGGATTTTATTAAAATAAAAAAACTTATGCTGTGTGAAAGATATTAAGAAAGTGGAAAGATGAACAACAGACTGGGAGAAAATATTTTCAAAACACATATCCGACAAAGGACTTGCATACAAAATACACAAAAGACTGAAAACTCAAGAGAGTAAGAAAACAAACAACTCTATTAAAAACTGGGCAAAAGTCCTGAGCAAACATATTACCAAAGAAGATATACAGATGGCATATAAACATATGCAAAGATGTTCATCATCATTTTTTGTTAGGGAATTGCAGATTAAACCAACAAATGAAATACCACTAGTACCTATTGGAGTAGCTAAAAAGGAAAAAAAAAAAGACAATACCAAATGCTAGCAAGGATGTGGAGCAATAGTAACTCATGGTAACGCTCATTCTCACTGGTGGAATTGCAAAACACTACAGTCAGTTTGGGAGACAGTTTGGCAATTTCTTACAAAGCTAAACATAGTCTTACTGTACAATCCAGCAATCATGCTCCTAGATATTCACCTAACTGATATAAAAAGTTGTGTCTACACTAAAACTCGAATGTTTATAACAGCTTTATTTATAAGCACCAAAACCTGGAAGCAACCAAAGTGTGCTTCTATATATGAATAGATAAGTAAACTGTGGTATATTTATATAACTGAATATTATTCAGCAATAATAAGAAATGAGCTATCAAACCACAAAAAGACATGACTGAATCTTAAGTGCATATTGCTAAGTGAAAGAAGCCAGTATGAAAAGGCTACATGCTGTATGATCCCAATTATATGACATTCTGAAAAAGGTAAAGCAATAAAAGATGCCAAAACAGTGAAAAGATCAGTGGCTCTAGGAGTTTGGGGAAAGGGGACATAAGGTTGAATAAGTGAACCACAGGGGAATTTTTAGGATCTTTAAATTATTCTGTGTGATACTGTAATGGAAATACATGAAAATACACATCTGTCAAAACCCATAGAACTTTATAGCACTTAATGCATGCAAATTAGATAAACAACATTTAGGAGGTCAGGAGAATCTCAGGATCGAAGGCAGAATGTGAAAAACAATCTAACTCTATTACAAGTGTACGAAACAATCTCATTATAGGGGAGAAGGAGCAATCGATGATCTAAGTAACTTTGAAAATGAGTATAATCTGTCAAACTAAACGTAAATGAAGCTATACATAAGAACTGTATTCTACTTGACAAAATTGTCCCATGAGGATATGGATTAATAATTCCAATACATCTCGTTTACTAGAATTGAACAAACAAGTAAAAGGACAATGAATAGTGGAAGCCAGATTTCTTACTGTTTGTTTGAGAAGTTATAGACAGATAAGGAAGGGGAAGAAACTAGAAAGATTTATGTGAAAATGGATTCAAGTTGGAGATATCAGTATGCACTCATGTTTAACTTAATATAGCTACAGGTTGTTACCTATAGAAATAATTTTAGATATATGTCTATACATGAGTTAGCATACACACATATATTCCCTTGCTCTTCCAGATAAGAGGACCTGGAAGCAAATACATACCAGCAGCCATGAGCACCCTCCATGCCTAGATCTTGGTTTCTAATACCATTTGCCAACAAAAAGAACGAGGGCAACTCTGAAAAGTGGCTGAACCTAGCACCAGGTTAGGCCATAGACTAGGTGAGTCTGGAGTGCTTGAAAGTAAGAAATTGCTACAAACAAACAAAAAACACAATGAAGGGGCCTGTCAAAGAGATACAGTAGTCAACTGACAGATCTCCCATGGCCTAAACTGGGACAATTTGAGCAAGAAAAGAAATGAAGTAGTATCTGATTATAATCCAAAATATAAAATAAACACCCATGAGGGCATATTGATATAAATAATGAATATTTATATAAATAATGAATTGATATAAATAATGAATATTATTTATTCAATATTATTTATTCAAATAATAATAAATAATAAATGAAGCAGGAGAATTACAAATAACTTATATAGATACTCTGCCCTCAAAGGAGTGGAGTATAATTCCCTCTCCTTGACTTTAGGTTGCATAAAGACTTTCTTTTAAAGCATACAGTACGGAAAAGTAGGGGGACGGTAACTTTACAGTGGAGAAAACTGGCAAACACTACCTCGGTCAGGCCACCAAGGTTTACATCAACAGTGAGGTCATGTTGCTTGTACACAGTCTTGATACAATGTGATGAAAATGGCACTTTATCTCTGTGATCTTCCTCTCAAGAACCCATACCAGAGTCTAATCATGAGAGAAACATCAGACAAGTCACAATTAAGGTACATTCTATAAAATACCTGATCAATTCTCCTCAAAACTATCATGGTCATCAAAAACAAGGAAAGTCTGAGAAACCCTCACAGACAAGAGGAACCTAAGAAGCCATGATGACTAAATAGAATGTGATATCCTGGATGGAATCACAGAACAGAAAAAGGACATTCAGGAGCCAGCCCAGTGTTACAGCAGTTAAAGTTTGCACGTTCTGCTTCGGCTGCCTGGGGTTCACCAATTTGGATCCTGGATATAGACCTACCCACCACCTGTCAAGCTATGCTGTGGCAGGCATCCCACATATAAAGTGGAGGAAGATGACCACGGATGTTAGCTCAGGGCCAGTCATCCTCAGCATAAAAGACGATTGGTGGCTGATGTTAGCTGAGGCCTAATCTTCCTCAAAAAAAAAAAAAAAAAAAGAGAGAGAGAGGAAAGGGACATTTGGAAAAGACTACAGAAATCTGAATAAAGTGTTGACTTTGGTTAATTAATGCAAAGTAAGCAAATGATTAATCTCATCAACAAATGTTATAGTAAATTCCACTTTCTAGTCTCTATTCATGCTAATCTCCCAAGATGAAATGCTACAGCCTCCTTCTTCAGTTATTTGAAGTTCATGCATTCTTTAAAATTAAGACAGAGACCTACCTTTTTCACCAATTCTGGCTCCGCTCTAAACCCCCGTGATCTCTCACACTAAGGGCTTAGTGTTAGAGTGTGTGTGCACACCACTAATCCCCTATTTATTATGTCATAACTTTCCTCTCTATTCCCTTTGTATCTATATCTTGGGTCCTTGAATGATCTCAAGGCAAGTGGCTATGTCTTTGTAAACTTCATTTACATGGCAATCATCTTTGGACATAGTTCTAGCTTAAGGTATATGACAATTAAAATTTGTTGATTAATTCACAAAAAGTATAAGTGATGTGCTCCAAAATGTCTTCTCAGGCCCAAGAACGTGTCTATCACTAGGTACCATTTTCCTGTAGGTATGCCCCTTTAGTTTTGAGATTTATAAGACTGGCAAAGACTAACAGATCTTTTCTTTCAAAGGACTCAACAGCTCCCTAACGACTAAAATATAAAATCTCGACTCTTCACTCCCTTCACAGCAAACTGAATTCTGCCCACAACCCCAGTCTTATCTCCTGATATTCTCCCACATTTACATTGTGCTCCAAAGAAATCATTCATTTTATTGGGAGAGGAGATGTGTGTAGATTTCCAGGCTCTTCTACCACTATATGTTTAGACGTGAACTTCACTCTGCTTAAACCACTTCCTCAACAAAGCCACTCCTAATCTTTCAGCTAGTAAGCCTTAGGTACTTTCCCCCCATCTTTCTGTATTATTTCAAAGCATTGTATCACATTATTTCAAGGTAGCTATTATAATACTTATTACGTTGATGTAATTATGTTTACATATCCATCTTTCCAACTATTCTGTGAGACTCACAGTAATAAGTACTATATTTTCTTCATATTTATAAGTCCCTGCAATTCACAGAGTAGTTGGCACTCAATACATCTTCAAATGAAAACTTATTGATTGAGTAAATGAATGAATAAATACGAATTGAGTGTGGAAGTAAAGAATGTATTCTAGCAGGTATGATTCCCAATGGCCTAAAAACCCATGGAAAATTGGCATCTGATATATTTCCTACAATATTCCAGAAAATTCAAACCCTTCTAAGAAATGCCTCATGGAAACACCCACTAACCTTCTCAGTGAAAGGTCTGAAGCTTTAAAGCACATATTCCAGGGATGCAGTGCTATTCATATGACCCTTCTTTGTTACTTTATAGCATATTTTCTTATTAATTTATTCTTTATAAGGACACTTTATATCCTATAATTCACCTATACTGTTTATTGTGGACACGTCCTGTCCTCTAGACAAATTGAACAAACTATCTATCTGAAGCGCAGATGACCTCTTTCAGTTGCAAGCTCCCTTTGAAATTTCTCTATAGTTTATAACAATTTGAACTGCCTGAGAATGTGACCTATCACCTGTAAGCTTCCAACCAAGCAATGGGATTTGCAAGCACGTTAGACAAGTGGCCGATACCAGGCTTCAGCTGACACATAAGTAGATCATTGCTTTCAAGATGTCACTTGGTATTAGAGAATGGTAAACCTGGAAGTAACTTGCTTTCATTGATTTAGCACCCACTTGGAGGCACACCTACTGTGTGCAGGTGCGATGCTAGACTCTGGGATCTTATAACCCCAGATCAACAGTTTCATTGTATGCAAGTAAGGACAGAAGTCAAAATGGGTGGGTCAATTCTCCCCAGTCACTAAGCTATTTATCGCCAGAGTGAAGACGGAAGTCAGGTCTCCAAGATTCCCCGCATCTCACTTTCCAGATGTGAAGGATCTGGTGAAGGTCGTTTGTCTACCCTTTCCAGAGTGTCCTCAGTACTGAAATTCCACCATCCATTCCTTTGGGTCCCTTCTCTTTTAAATTCTCCTGGGAGAAGTAAGAAACTAATATTAAAATCTGTAATAGTTTAGAATACATTAGTTCTTAAGTCTGGAAAAAATTGGAGCAGCATGGAAATACTGGGCACCTGGCAGGGAAACAATACATTATAAAAAGCAAGAGTAAGGAGCAGAAAGGAAAGAAAATCCAGGTGATGCCCTGAGGCAGACGGATGCCAACTACCTCGAAACTTCACCTTCAGGCCAACCCAGCCTGTTTCAGGATGGAGCAATTAGCTTACTGAAGTCCGAGCCCTTGCTTCCTCTGTCCCAAGGTTTCCCTGTGGTTTATAAACTTCATCCTTCTGTGTGTGAGTAGGCAGACCTAGTGAAAAAATCACCTGTGACACCAAGTTGGTTGCTGATTAACATGGTTGCTCCAGGAGTGTCCACTCTGGAGTTCAAAGAACAAAGAATTTTGAGTGTTAATTGCAATGTTCTCTCTTGTTTTGGGTCAGAAAAATCAGCAAAAGAAAGGATACTCAAGAAAGGATTTTTTAAAAATTGTCAAGACCAGAAGAAATCCTAGAAAGAGCACAAGGTTTCTGATAAGACAGCCAAAGAATGGGTTAGCCTGGCTGCCTGAATTTTTTGCCCATAAATTGATTAGGAATACTAGGTAGACTTTGGGTGAAAGTAGAAAAGAACCATTCTGGGCAATTCAAAGATCAGGCTTAATAAGGCCACAGCTGGGCAGGTGGCCAGATGGGTGAGTGCTATTTAGAAAAGAATATCCAAGGGAAGGGAGCAGTAAGGCTGATGTACTGCATCTGAGAAAACCATTTTTCTCTGAGTTTCAAATATATGCCAGCAACTAAAATCTAGGACCACAAATGAGAATGAACCTATTCCAGCTGCCTGTGGAAGTTTCCATGAGCACCACAGTGTGCAGCCATTGCTGCCAATGGCCCTCTGCTTGAAGCGTTTGGCATTAGAATGTGGCAGCAGACAAGGTCCCCTCCATGTGAGGACTTTGACAAATTGATCTTGTATGGGCCTGGTCTGCCATTCTCACTCAGGGATGCTGTTTCAGCTCCAAAAACACCTCCTCAGAGAGAATCTGGATACATTTAGAAACTCTGTCTTGAAGAGACAACAAGAAAGATTGATTGAATACCTTTTGCTGCCATTTCACTTAGAAATGAGAATTTGTCTCCCAAGGGAGAATCACTTGTCACACTTTGAGTTGGTTTCTGTCTTGGCTGGGGGTTTTCATTAGCAATATAATGCAAGACAACTCTGAATTACATACAAAACTGTAAGGTGTTTGGTAATCTGTTGATGATAAACTTGGGATACTTCCTTTCTTTTGCATATTTCTTTACTCTAGCTTTTAATTGTGGAAGAATTCAAACATAAATGGGTAGAAAAATGAACATATGGATACATTCGGATACCTATCACTGAGACTGCAAATAGCAATTGTTTGCCAATCTTTTCATCTCTTTTCTCTCACCCTCTTGCTACACCCACTGGATAATTTTAAAGCAAACCTCAGACATCGTATCATTCTGTCATAAATACTTGAACGTAATTTGCCTTTGTAACACCTATATTTCTTAAGATATATTTAACTGGTACAGAATAAGTTCGCCGGCTCTCTGCGGCTCAGATGCATTCTTAGATAGCACGCCCTCTTCTCTATACCCAGAATGCTTTCTTCCATCCTTGGACTGAGTTCTAGTCTCTGTGGTTTCAGTAAGGGCAAAAAGTAGATGGAACAATTTCCATATAAGACTGAGAGTCTGAATGGGGGGTTAGGACTAGTGTTCAGAGGAATTGTTTGGGGGGGACACTGAGAACAGTGATCAAGAGAAATACTGCTTTGGGGCCCATGTTTGAGACAGGGCTTGGCAGAAAGTCTGAGTTCTGCATGGAACTCGGCAACACTAACGCTCTGAGATTTGCATAGTGTTTGGAAATAACTTCACTGGCAGAGTCTTAGGCTTTTACACAAGGGGCACTTCCAGCTCTGACAAGAGTAAATTCCCATCATTCATTCATTCGTTATTTCTTTTATTCATTCAAAAATGTATTAAACCCCTACTGTGTGCTAGTTATTGGTCATATTACTGGGGTCATAGCAGACATCAAGATAAAAAATAGTTGCTCACATTTTAGAGGGCAAAAGAGACAATATACCATAAATATACAATATAATGTCACATAGATAAACGCTACAACAAGGAAAGTAAACCAAATTAAAAGGAGGCGGACTTCAGGCTGAGGCTGTCTTTTATACAGGTGGGCATGGAAAGCCTCTATGAGGAGATAACATCTGAGAAGAGGCCTGAATATAATATGGGGACAAGACACGCACAGGTGTGGGTGAGGCACTTCTGAGTTAAAGGAGCAGCAAGTGCAAGCTCCTTGAGGTTGAAATAAGGTTGGCAGATCCAAGAAAAGACCAGTGTGGCTACAGTGTTGTGATCAAGGGGCAGAGTGATAGGAGATGAGATCAAGAGGCAGTGTGGACCAATCTTGTAGGGCTCTGGAGACCTCAATAACGAATTTGTTTGTTTGTTTGTGTTCTGGGCAGGGCTTCTAGATTGTTTAATGACTGAGGCACAATTCATTTCCTAGTCTACACAGTTGGTAGCGCATAATCTATGTGAGCGTGGGCGGGCTGTAAGCCTGAGGTTAAGGGTTTTGAGCAAGAGGTTAACAAGATATGTTCAGATTTTAAAAAGAGCCTGACTTCTACATAGACGAGTGATTGCAGGGCAATACAATGAAAGCAGAGATCTTATAAGAGCCCACTGGAATCATCTGGCAAAAAAATCATGAGGCTAAGTCTAATAAGGAGATACTGGGGTGTGCTTGGCTTTAAGCTACATTGTCAGCTACAGCCAATAGGAGTTGCTGATGGATCCGATGGATTTGGGTTTGAGGGAAAAAGACTCCTGTATTTGGAGTCTGGGCAATAAGGTGTCCTTTACTAAGATGGAAAATAGTAGATTTGGGAGTGATGTAGACACCTTTAGTTGCTAACAAACCACCTTTCCTCCTTGTTCTCTTCTGTTGCATTATTAATTTGTCCCTCTCTACTGATCTTTCATAGAAGTAAACAAATGTACAATAATATGTCCCACGTTATGTCTACTCCTTGGACCTCCTTGGTTCTGCAGGGTCCGGCTCCTACAGGCTGCATTTCTGATCATCGCAGGTTAGTTGGCCTCTGCTGGGTTTGGCCAATGAAAGAAAATGAGGGGGAGATTGGTAGACAAGAGGAGTAAGAATCAAGATGTCCCAGGCCCTCTGCCTCAGGCAGCATCTCTGGTAGAATCAATGAGTGGTCTCTTTGGCACTCTGACTCTGTTTAGAGTTCAGGAAGGGCAAGAGGATCCAGAAAAAGGGACTAAGATGGAGTGACCAGTAGAAAAAGAGGACCCCCCCCAAACCACATGATAAAAGCCTTTCAGAAAGAGAAAACAATCGACTGTGTGAAGTGCTGCTAAGACAAGTAAGATAATGACTGAGAATTATCTATTCTATTTCACAATTGATTCTAGGAGAAGAAAAGCTTGCTTGGATTGCTAGAGATGAAATCTTGCTAAGGAAAGACTAAGCAAAATATGAGGAGAGAACGTAGAAACAAGCATTGGTAAATTTTAAGGGATACAGAGAAATGTGACTGTAACTTGAGAGTAATAGAACGTTCGACAGAAATTTTCTAAAGATGTGATAGATATTAGTAAGAGTCCATCCAGTAAAACAGAAATCTCTTCCGGCACTTAAAACAGAGGTAATTTAACCAGATAATGCAAGAGCTGAGACTCCAACAGGGGCAGATGAGGAACCCAGAGGTTAGCCCTTCATGGTTCTACTTCCTTCTGGCTAAAAGGACAAAGGAAGGAAAGATGTTATAAGAGCCCAGACTTTGGGATCACCTATAGAAGCTGGAAACACAACTGTCATATCATTTGGAGCTGGAGCTAAGGAGAACCCTCAGCTTCCACCAGAGATATTCTACCATTCCAGATTCTTCTTGCAGATGGCTGAACATTGACTTAGAGAATCTTACACTGGGCAGTGACTCTCAACAACGTCTGTACAAATGAGTCATTGTAGAAGCCTTTAAAAAATACCACTGCCCAGAGTGTACCCCAAACTGATTGAATAGAATCTATGAACAAAATTTTGCTATTTTTTAAAAGATCTCCAAGTGATTCTAATTTATACCCAGGGTTTGAGAATTACTGCTCAAAATTCTGCATTGTAAAACAGTAGTGAATGCTTCCTTGCACAAAACTGCCTCTAGTGCTTGAATCGAAACCTAAGGTATCCATCATAGCAACAAATAGTGAAAGCCCCAAACCTCTCTGTACCATTGAATTAATTTCCTTAATGAAATAGGCTGCCTGAAAGCTCCAGGCCTTTAATGCTGTTTTGAGGTTACGAGAGCAAAAGATGAAAAGCCCAGAAGTAACATTCTCCACATTTCCTTTCACTGTAACAGAATAATTAATCAGTGTGGTTACCCACACGGCACTGAGAGACACATTTTCCAGGATACTATAGGTCACGACTGATAGAGATGGAGGGGCATGTGCTAGCCATGTGGAGTGAGGAATTAAGACATCTGATGTCTTTTCAAACCACTAAAAAGCCTTTCAGAGTGCCTCATGTTTATGCTTCTCTAATTTGGAATATATTACATACCTTATAATTAGGACTTCTCTCTTTCTTAGAGCCTGAAATGTTTGTCACTTTCAGTGAGTCAAAATCTTGAGTCTGTGGATCAGAAATAAGCTCCTAGTCTTTTATCAAGAATCCTGCATTTCGGGTAAGTAATTTCCCCAAGCAGCTGGGATTTAGTCAGTGTTCTTAGTTATAATTAAATGATAAATCTTTACATGGAAGGCATCCAACACCTAATATGTCAGTTCTATCAGAGTAGAATAGAGCACAAGATACATTTACCTAGGAAAATGATTCCACTTTGGAAAACTATATTCTCTTGTCAGAAGCCAGATGACAAGCAGTTGCCTGTGAACAGTCAATAACAAAAGGCTCTTCAGTGGCTCATGATGCATCTTCCACACCCTGCATCCATGCAGTTTTCTGGAAATAATGAGTGGCTCCCTCCCTGTCTGACATTTTTTGTTGGCACCAGCATCTCCAATGTCCAGATAGGCTTGGCGCGCAGCACTGATTTAGGGATGCTGTTATGCTCAGCTGAGATGTAAAATACATCACAGGCAGCTCTTCCTGTGGCACACAGATCATTCTCTTCACTAAACACACGTTTATTAAATACTTACTATGGACTGGGCTTGTACTAGGCAATGTGGGCGATCCAACCCTGACTGTGACGCTTTTGATTCACTTGTCCAGTCAGGCATAGAGAATTCATTAAGATGAGGAGAAGCAGAAAGCTTGGAGTTCGTGATTCAAATTGTTTTTCCCAAATTTAAAATAATATGGCTTTGTTTACGTTATGTGTGTGTTTATGTATATATTTATATGCTTCTATATAGGACTGTTTAATTCACTTCTGTATCTCATGAGTCCTAACCCAAGGTACTGTAACTAAGAATTCAATAAGCTTTTGTTGTAAAGGCAGTGCATGAGTGAATAATTAATTATGATCATTGGAAATGCACGGTGTAAAAATTAAAAATGGTAACTAACTCATAGATTGCTTATTTTGTGCATAACAGTATTATAAATCATTTAATCCTCACAACAGCTATGGAAAATAAGTATTATTATTAGTTTCAATTTTGAGACAGGAAATTGGCAACATGTGAAGATCAAAGAACCCATCCAGGCACACAGCTGGTAGGGGGCAGAGGCAGGGTGCACACTCAGGCTTTCTGGTTTCAGTGTTATACTCACAAAACTACAGTCTAGAGAGTTGTCATAAGCAGGTTTTCATCCGCATTAGGGTGCTCTGAGAAGTAAAGCAACTAGGGGTCCTGGGAAGAGCTCTGTCTTTGGTATCCAGTATACCCAGCTCCACGCTTAATAGCTCTGTGACTGTGGGCAAGTGCATGGACCTATCTGAGCCTCAATTTCCTAATCAAAATTGTAGGTACACCTTTCTTGTTAGCGAACAGACTCTGGAGCCAGATTGTCTAACTGAACGACTGGGCAAGCTACTTAACCTCTCTGTGCCTCAGTTTCCTTGTTTGTAAAAGGGGCATAGGAATTGTAACTATTTCATATGGCTCTTGAAAAGGTACAACACATCTCTGTATGAAATGCTTTGAATAATGCCTTACACACAGTAAGTGCCTTATCAGTGTCAGTTATTATCATATTGCTATAGATGTTACTATTATTAGGCTTTACTAGAAAGTAAATGTTTTTATTGCTACCTATGGTCAAGCTTTCCACTTTGCTATAAATCGTATACTCTCTTACCTACTCACAGGTTCATTCCAGGAATTCCTCCTTCTTTGTCCTACATCATCCTCTCTACTGGGTCATTCCAGTCAGCGTTCAAACATGCTATAATTTCTCTCAAACTAAAGAAACAACTGTCTTTATCCCATTTGGCTTTATCCCAGATGTCTCCACTTGTTTCTGTTCCTTCTTACAGGAATATATTTTTAAAAAATTGCCTTTATTTGTTGTTGACATTTTTTCTCTTCTCATTCTCTCTTTTTTGTTTTTAATTCCTTTTTTTTTTCCTAAGGAAGATTCACCCTGAGCTAACATCCATGCCAACCTTCCTCGATTTTTCAGTATGTGGGTCAAGAGCAGAGCATGGCCGCTAACAGAGCAGTGTAGGTCCATGTCCGGGAACCAAATCCAGGCCACCAAAGTGGAGCACACTGAATTTAACCATTAGGCCACTAGGGCTGGCCCTTTATTTTTAAATTGTTGTAGTAAAATATATATAACATAAAATTTATCATCTTAATCCCTTTTTTTTTTCTTTCTGGGAAACATTCACCCTGAGCTAACTCTGTTGTCAATCTTCCTCATTTTTTTTCCTTCCCAAAGCCCCACTGCATAATTGTATATCATATTTGTAAGTCCTTCTAGGCTTTCTGTGTGAGCCACTGCCACAGCATGGCAACTGACAAACAAGTGGTGTGGTTCTGCAACCAGGAACTGAACCTGGGCGGCTGAAGCAGTAGGAGCACCCAACTTTAACCACTAGGCCATCAGAGCTGGCTCGTCTTAATCATTTTTAAGTGCTCAGTACAGTGGCATTAAGTAGATTAATATCGCTGTGCAACCATCATCACCATTCATCTCCAGAACTCTTTTCATCTTTCAAAACTGAAACTGTATACCCACTAAATAATAATTTCCCTGTTTACCACCCCCCCCCCCCAGTCCCAGTAGCCCTCATTGTACTCACTGTCTCTGTGATTTGGGCTACTCTGAGTACCTCATGTAAGTGGAATCACACAATATTTGTCTTCTGTGACTGGCTTATTTCACTTCACATATGTAGCTGCCCCTGATGCAGGAAGGGTTAATAATCACTGGAAAAGGCTTGCCAACAAACTGTGACCCAGAGGTGAGACAGCCGGTTAGCCAATGACAGGTAAGACCTCCAGGGGGAGGCAACCTAAGCCAGGCATCAGTCACCTGGGGGCACAGATGGAGACACGATATCGGGAGCAGGAGGGGCTATTGCCTAGGAAGCCTTGCATGCTCCGAGATAAAATATACGAGCACAGCAATAACATGATACTATCAAAACAGAGGCCAAGAGAGGGTTCCTTGAGAAATCACTAAGAATTCTTGGCATTCGCTAATTACATTGTCCAGAACACTTGTGAATGTTTAACAGATGTAAGCTATGTATATATTGAAATGCTGGTTATAATAAACTCAGAGTGGCCATCAGCCCTCTCTGCATCTATCCTGATGTGTACATTGGATTCTTAAGGTTCATCCATGTCATAGCATATGCCAGCTTCATATATTTTAATGGTTTGTTATTAGGTGCATAAATGTTTATAATTGTATCTCCTTTCTATACTGAGTTTTTTAATAATACAAAATGTCCATTTTCACTTGAAAGTTTGACTTTGAAAGTTTTATTATAATGTGTCTTGGGGTGGATCTCTTGGAGTTCATCCTACTTGGAATTCATTGAGCTTCTTTGATGTATGTTCATGCATCCAAGGATGTAAGGATGTATACGCAGCCAATTCACAAGTGTATATTTATGTGTTTCATCAAACTTGGGAAACCTGGGACTATCACAATGCATATGATGTTTTCTTGATGTCACTTAAGCTCTGTCCACTTTTTTACATTTTTATTCTTTGTGTTCCTCAGACTCAATAATTTCAATTGTCTTATTTCCAGGTTCTCTGATGCTTTCCTCTGCCTGCTCAAATCTGCCTTTGAATTGTTACAGTAAGTTTTGTATTTCAGTTGTAATTTTCAGTTCTGGAATTTGTTTTTGGTTTATTTTTAGGTTTTCTAACTCTTCGTTGATATGTGCATTTTGTTCAAACGTTGTTCTCTTCACTTTCTCCATAACTGTCTTTGTTATTTGACCATCTTTTAAAAAGTTGTTTTAAGGTATTTGTTTAAAAGGTCTG
The DNA here is from genome assembly GCF_037783145.1 of Equus przewalskii. Lineage (NCBI taxonomy): Eukaryota > Metazoa > Chordata > Mammalia > Perissodactyla > Equidae > Equus > Equus przewalskii. Next base: position 9,046,218 of record NC_091858.1, on the reverse strand, counting down.
CCAACTGGTCTTTCTCTGGGACAGTTTTGGTTGGTTTATTTTTTTCTTTTAAATAGGCCATACTTTCATGTTTCTTTGTATGCCTTGCGGGGTTCTTTTCATTGAAAACTGGACGTTTGAATATAATGATATGATAACTCTGGAAATCAGATTTCCCATTCCCTGGGGTTTGTTGTTTTTTGTTTCTGTTTTGCCTGTTTTATTATTGTAGTCTGTCTACATGCTGAGAATCAGTGTGATGTGTAAATTTAAGGTCTTCTCAGGTCTTTTCTGAGCTTGTGCCTTTCCCTGAGCATGTGTGGTGACTTTCTCATTTGCCCTGTAGGTGCAGTTGCTTTTGAATATCCTGATCTTTAATGTCTTTAATGGTTTCCAAAAGGGGAAAAAGATAAAATAAAGGAGAGGAAAAAATGGATGCCAGCCCTAACATCCCCTGGAGGTCACTTCACCTTGAGGAGAAGGGGCTTGCAAGAAGAGAAGGGGAGGCAAAAATGGCTGCCCACCTCATTGTCTGCACCTCTATGATCAGAAAGAGCAATCAGCAATCAGATCACAGATCCCAATATTTGGAGGACAGGGTCCTTATTGCCTACCCTGTCTCCCTCAAGCTGTGTACAAGCTGCTCTAGGAATACGTGCACAGCTGCCTGCCCTAGAGCTGTGGGTGGGAATGGATAGCCACTAATGAGCTAACAGCTGAAACTGACCAAAATCAACTGCAATTTATTGTGTGAGTCTCACCCTGGAAGTTACAGGGCTTCAATACTACTCTGATATAGCTACATAGGACAGATTCTGCCAGTGCCAATTGTTGTCTCCATCCTCTTCTTTTTACAAGTTGGGTTCATTGATATATAATTTATTTACATAAAAAATTTCCCCTTTTAGGTGTACAGTTTTATGTGTTTGAACAAATGCATAGTTGAGTAATGACCACCATATTCAATATATAGAATATTTCCATCATCCTAAATGTTCCTTCAGCCCATTTTTAGTTAATTTCCTCATACACTCTTAGTCCCAGGAAATCGCTGATCTTTTTTCTGTCCCTTTGATTTTGACTTTTTCAGGATTTAAGATAACTGGAATCATGTAGTATGTGACATTTTGAGTTTGACATCTTTCACTTAAAATAATGCATGCAAGATCTATTGTAATACTCTATTGTATGAATGTACAACTCATTGTTTATCCATTCACAAGTTGATAGATATTTGGATTGTTTCCAGTTTGGGACAATTATGAGTAAACTTACATGTACAGGGTTTTGTGTGGACATAAATTCTCATTTTTCTTGGGATTAGGAGTGGGATTGAAGAGTGTAGTCGTACATCACTTAATGATGGGGATGTGTTCTGAGAAATGAGTCATTTGGTGATTTCATCCTTGTGTCAACATCATAGAGTGGTACTTATACAAACCTAGATGGTATAGCCTGCTACACACATATGCTATAGGATACTAATTTTATGGGACCACCACCATATATGCTGTCCATCATTGACCAAAATGTTAAGTGGCCCTTGACTATAGTATGTTAAGTGTTTGATTACCTTTATAAGAAACTGCCACTTTTTTTCACAATCCCTGTTCCATTTTTCATACCCCCCCAAAAATGTATGAGTCCAAAATTCTCCACTCCTTCACCGGCACTTGATGTTGTCTTTTTTTAAACCTTTCTAAGAAGAAAGGAGTAGTGCTATAGACAGGATGTTTATGCCTCTCTAAAATTCATATGTTGAAATCCTAGCCCCCAAATGTGATGATATTAGGAGGTGGGACCTTTGAGAGGTCTTTAGGTTAAGAAAGTGGAGACTTCATGAATGAGATTAGTTCCTCTATAAAAGAGACCTCAGAGAGCTCCCTTGCCTTTCCACCATGTGAGGACACAGCAAGAAGACAATCACCCTTGAACCATGAAGCGGATCCTCACCAGTCGCCTAATCAGATGTCACCTTGATCTTGGGCTTCTCATCCTCCATAATTGTGATAAATATATGGTTGTTGTTTAATCTATCCAGTCTATGGTATTTTTGATATAGCATCCTGAAGAGACTAAGACAGGGATTGGTACCAGGAGTGGGGTGCTGCTGTAACAAACACCTAAAAATGTGGAAGCAGCTTTGGAACTGGGTAATAGGTGGAGGCTAGAAGAGTTCTGAAGTATAAGCTAGAAAAAGCATATATTGCGGTGAATAGATCTTTGAGCACAATTCTAGTGATAGTTCAGAAAGAAAAGAAGAAAGCTGTAGAGAAAGTCTAAATCATCTTAGAAAATACCTACATAATTCTAAACAGAATGTTGATAGAAATATGGATGGTAAAAGCTATTCTGATGAGGTACCAGGAAAAAATAACGAACATATTATTGGATACTGGAGGAAAGGTGATCACTGTGAGAAAGTGGCAAATAACGTGGCTGAATTGTATTCATGTTCTAGTGTTCTGTGGAAGGTAAAACTTGCAAGAGATGAAATTGGATATTTAGCTGAAACTATTTCTAAGCAAAGTGTTGAAGGTGTGCCTTGGCTCCTCCTGATTTCTTACAGTAAAATGCAAGAAGAGAAATGGGTTAAAGATTGAATTGTTAAGCCAAAAAGGAAGCAGAATTTAAAGATATGGAAAATTCTCAGCCTGTCCATATTGTAAAAAAATGAAAAAGCATGGCCAGAAGAGAATACTAAGAGAATGAACAAGTGACCATTTGATAAGGAGATTAGTATGGACTCAACCTTCCCAATGGAAGCCAGGAGCTAGTCTTGAAGAAAACAGAAGAATGACCCCAAAGGCAATTCAGAAATCTTTAAGACTGCCACTGCTAAGATTTTGCAAATCTGTAGATGAATTTGGGGAAAGAGGACATTATAACAATACTAAATCTTCCAATCCATTAGCATAGTATATCTTTCCATTTATTTAGATCTCATTTAACTCGTATCAGCAATACCTTGTAGTTTTCAGCATACACATTTTGCATATATTTTATTAGATTCCTTTCTTAGGGCTTAATGTATTTTAGCAGTATTTTAAAGATATTATTTTAATTTCTGATTTTTTTTGTTGCTGATACATAAAAATGTAAATTATTTTTTATATTAACCTTGAATCCTACCCCTTTGCAAAACTTACTGACTAGCAGGTTGTGGTGTTTTTTATGGGATTTTCTATGTAGACAATTATACTGTCTATGAATAGACATTGTTTTATTTTTTCATTTACAATCTGAATGGCTTTTATTTCTTTTCCTTGTCAATATTGCACTGGATATGACCTGCAATGTAATGTAGAATAGGATTGCTGAGGGCATGCATCTTTGTCTTGTACTCAGCGTTAAGGAGAAAGCATTGACTCAACCCTATTAAGAGTTCACCTATAGATTTTTCATGAGGAAGCTGTCTTTCATTCCTAATTTTCTGCAAGTTTTTATCTTGAATGAATGTTATTTCATTAATTATTTTTGCTCTATCTATTGACATGATCATATTATTTTTCTTCTCCAATCTGTCAATAAAGTGAATTATATTCATTGATTTTCAAATGCTGAATTATCCTTGCATTCCTAGATGAACCCCAACTGATCATGATCTATCATCCTTTCTATATATTGCTGGATTCAACGTGCTAATATTTTGTTGAGAATTTTTGTGCTTATGTCACTGAGGGATATTGATTTGTAGTTGTCTTTCCTTGTAATGTTTTTGTCTAGTTTTGATGTTAGGGTAATTGTGGCCTCATAAACTGAGTTCTGAAATGTTTCATTTTCTTCTATTATGTGAAAGAAATTATGCAAAATTGGTATTGCTTCTTTCGTAAGTGTTTGGTAGAATTTACCAAAGAAGCCATCAGGATCTGAACTTTAAATTGTTTCAATTGTCTAAATAGATACATGACTATTCTAGTTATCTATTACTTCTTGGGTGGGTTGGACAGTTTTTCTCTTTGCTGCATTTGTCCGTGTCATTTAAATTGTTAAATTTATTGGCATAAATTGTTTGTAATTTTTCCCTTTTTAGCCTTTTAATGTCCATAGGAACTCTAGTGATGCTCCTCTTTTTATTTCTAGTATTGCTAGTAGGTATCTTCACTCTCCCTCTCCCTCTTTCTTTGTATGTGTGTGTGTGTGTGTGATGAGGAAGATTGGCCCTGAGCTAACATCTCTGCCAATCTTCCACTATTTTATGTGGGACACTGCCATAGCATGGCTTGATGGGTGGTGCTACATCTGCCCTCGGGATCTGAACCTGCAAACCCAGGGCTGCCAAAGTAGAGCATGCAAACTTAACCACTACACCACTGGGCTGGTTTCCTTCCTCCCTCCCTCTCTCTCTCACTCACTCACTTGCTCACTATCTCAGCTTTCTAATTTTTATTACTCTACCTTTATTGATCACTGTGCTTCATTTATCATAATCAATGATATGGTTGCAAGTGATTTATTTGTTCCATCAATTCCTCTGTTCCTTTTTCTAACTGATTTTGAATCCAGCATTTTTATGATTCTATCTTATCTCCACTATTAGCATACTATGTATACATCTTTCTAAAATTAATTTAGTTAGTTACCTTTGGATTTACAATATGCAGCTTTAGTTTATCACAATTTGCCTTCAAATAGTAATATACCACTTCATTTAGAGTGTAAGAATCTTACATCAGTGAAACGATAATTCCCCTTTCTCTTGGTTTTTACTATTGTTCCCATCTATTTTGCTTTTATATATGTTATAACTCCACAATACACCATAAATACTTTTGCTTTAAGTAGTCAATTATATTTTTGAGCAATTAAAAGATAAGGAAGAAAATTACTCTTTAAGTTTACCTTTATTTTTGTCATTTCCAGAGTACTTTATTTCTTTTCTACATCCATGTTCTTGTCTAAGATTATATTTCTTCCATCCGAAGACTTTCTTTTTTTTATTAAGGTTATGAAAGTTAACATCCTTGTGAAATTACAGTTGTACATCATTATTAGTCATGTTGTAGGTACACCACTTCACCCCTAGTGCCCTCCCCCCACCCCCCTTTCCTCTGGCAACCACTGATCAGTTCTCTTTGTCCATATGTTAACTACCACCTATGAGTGGAGTCATACAGAGTTCCTCTTTCTCTGTCTGGCTTATTTCACTCAACATAATACCCTCAAGGTCTATCCATGTTGCTGTGAATGGGATGACTTTGTCCTTTTTTATGGCTGAGTAGTATTCCATTGTATATATATATACACCACATCTTCTTTATCCAATCATCAGTTGCTGGGCACTTAGGTTGGTTCCATGATTTGGCTATTGTGAATAATGCTACGACGAACACAGGCATGCATGGAACTTTTGGAATTGCTGATTTCAGGGTTCTTAGGATAGATACCCAGTAGTGGGATGGCTGGGTCATAAGGTATTTCTATTCTTAACTTTTTGAGGAATCTCCATACTGTTTTCCATAGTGGCTGCACCAGTTTGCATTCCCGCCAACAGTGTATGAGGAGTCCCTTTTCTCCACAGCCTCTCCAACATTTTTCACTCTTGGTTTTGGATATTTTTGCCATTCTAACAGGTGTACGGTGATATCTTAGTGTAGTTTTGATTTGCATTTCCCTGGTGATTAGTGATGATGAGCATCTTTTCATGTGTCTATTGGCCATCCATATATCTTCTTTGAGGAAATGTCTGTTCATGTCCCCGGCCAATTTTGTAATTGAGTTGTTTGATTTTTTATTGTTGAGTTGTGTGAGTTCTTTGTATATTATGGAGATTAACCCTTTGTTGGGTAAATAACTTGTGAATATTTTTTCCCAATTAGTGGGCTTTTTTTTTGTTTCAATCCTGTTTTCCCTTGCCTTGAAGAAGCTCTTTAGTCTGATGAAGTCCCATTTGTTTATTCTTTCTATTGTTTCCCTCATGTGAGGGGTTAAGGTGTCCGAAAAGATTCTTTTGAAGCTGATGTCAAGGAATGTACTGCCTATATTCTCTTCTAGAAGACTTATTGTTTCAGGCCTAATCTTTAGGTCTTTGATCCATTTTGAGTTTATTGTAGTAAATGGTGAAAAAGAATGGTTGATTTTCATTCTTTTACATGTGGCTGTCCAGTTTTCCCAGCACCATTTGTTGAAGAGACTTTCTTTCCTCCATTGTAGGCCCTCAGCTCCTTTGTCAAAGATAGCTGTCCATAGATGTGTGGTTTTATTTCTGGGCTTTCAATTCTGTTCCATTGATCTGTGCATCTGTTTTTGTACCAGTACCATGCTGTTTTGATTACTGTAGCTTTGTAGTACGTTTTGAAGTCAAGGATTGTGATGCCTCCGGCTTTGTTCTTCTTTCTCAGGATTGCTTTAGAAATTCGGGGTCTTTTGTTGCCCCATACGAATTTTAGGATTCTTTGTTCAATTTCTGTAAAGAATGACATTAGAATTCTGATTGGGATAGCGTTGAATCTGTAGGTTGCTTTAGGTAGAATAGACATTTTAACTATGTTTATTCTTCCAATCCATGTGCATGGAATGTCTTTCCATCTCTTTATGTCGTTGTCGATTTCTTTCAAGAAGGTCTTGTAGTTTTCATTGTATAGATCTTTCAATTCCTTGGTTAAATTTATCCCGAGGTATTTTATTCTTTTTGTTGCAATCGTGAATGGGATTGAGTTCTTGAGATCTTTTTCTGTTAGTTCATTGTTAGCATATAGAAATGCTACTGATTTATGTATGTTGATTTTATCCCTTGCAACTTTGCTGTAGTTGTTGATTGTTTCTAATAGTTTTTCTATGGATTCTTTGGGGTTTTCTATATATAAGATCATGTCGTCTGCAAACAGTGAGAGTTTTACTTCTTCGTTGCCTATTTGTATTCCTTTTATTTCTTTTTCCTGCCGAATTTCTCTGGCCAAAACCTCCAGTACTATGTTGCATAAGAGTGGTGAAAGTGGGCACCCTTGTGTTGTTCCCGTTCTCAGAGGGATGGCTTTCAGTTTTTGTCTGTTGAGTATGATGTTGGCTGTGGGTTTGTCATATATGGCCTTTATTATGTTGAGGTACTTTCCTTCTATACCTATTTTATTGAGGGTTTTTATCATAAATGGATGTTGGATCTTGTCGAATGCTTTCTCTGCATCTATTGAGATGATCATGTGGTTTTTGTTTTTCATTTTGTTAATGTAGTGAATCACGTTGATTGACTTGCAGATGTTGAACCATCCCTGTGTCCCTGGTATAAATCCCACTTGATTATGGTGTATAATCTTTTTGATGTATTGCCATATTTGGTTTGCCAAAATTTTGTTGAGGATTTTGGCATCTATGTTAATCAGTGATATTGGCCTGTAGTTTTCCTTCTTTGTGTTGTCCTTGTCAGGTTTGGGGATCAGGGTGATGTTGGCTTCATAGAATGTATTAGGGAGTGCTCCATCTTCCTCTATTTTCTGGAATAGTTTGAGAAGGATAGGTATTAAATCTTCTTTGAATGTTTGGTAGAATTCTCCAGAGAAGCCATCTGGTCCTGGACTCTTATTTTGGGGGAGGTTTTTGATTACTGTTTCTATTTCTTTACTTGTGATTGGTCTATTCAGATTCTCTATTTCTTCCTGATTCAGTCTGGGTAGGTTGTATGAGTCTAGGAATTTATCCATTTCTTCTAGGTTGTTCAATTTGTTGGCATATAGTTTTTCATAGTATTCTCTTATGATCCTTTGTCTTTCTTCGGTATCTGTTGTGATTTCTCTTCTCTCATTTCTAATTTTATTTATTTGGGACTTCTCTCTTTTTTTCAGTAAGTCTGGCTAAGGGTTTGTTGACTTTGTTAATTTTTTCGAAGAACCAACTCTTTGTTTCATTGATCCTTTCTACTGTCTTTTTTGTTTCAATATCATTTATTTCTGCTCTAATTTTTATTATTTCCCTCCTTCTATTGACTTTGGGCTTTGTTTATTCTTCTTTTTCTAATTCTGTTAGGTGTTGTTTGAGGTTGTTTATGTAAGATTTTTCTTGCTTATTGAGGTAAGCCTGTATTGCAATGAATTTCCCTCTTAGGACTGCCTTTGCTGCATCCCAAATCATTTGGTACGGTGTGTTTTCATTTTCATTTGTCTCCAGATAATGTTTGATTTCTTCTTTAACTTCTTCAATAATCCATTGTTTGTTCAGTAGCATCTTGTTTAGTCTCCACATTTTTGGCCCTTTCCCAGCTTTATTCTTGTAGTTGATTTCTAGTTTCATAGCATTATGATCAGAAAAGATGCTTGGTATTATTTCAACCCTCTTGAACTTATTGATGCTTGCTTTGTTTCCCAAGATGTGATCTATCCTTGAGAATGTTCCATGCGTGCTTGAGAAGAATGCGTAACCTTCTGTTTTTGGATGAAGTGTCCTATATATATCTATTAGGTCCATCTGATCTAATTTTTCATTTAGTTCTATATTTACCTTGTTGATTTTCTGTCTGGATGATCTGTCCATTGGTGTTAATGGGGTGTTGAGGTCCCCTACTATTATTGTATTGCTGTTGATGTCTCCTTTTAGTTTTGTTAATAGTTTCTTTACGAATTTTGGTGCTCCTGTGTTAGGTGCATATATATTTATAAGTGTTATGTCATCTTGGTGGAGCGTCCCTTTTATCATTATATACTGCCCCTCTTTGTCTTTCTTTATGTGTTTTGCTTTGAAGTCTACTTTGTCTGATATAAGCATGGCAACACCTGCTTTCTTTTGCTCATTATTAGCTTGGAGTATTGTCTTCCATCCCTTCACTTTGAGTCTGTGTTTGTCTTTGGGGCTGAGGTGTGTTTCCTGGAGGCAGCATATTGTTGGATCTTGTTCTTTCATCCATCCTGCCACTCTGTGCCTTTTGATTGGAGAGTTCAATCCATTCACGTTTAGAGTGATTATTGAAACGTGGGGGCCTACTGTTGCCATTTTATCACTTGTTTTCCGGTTCTTTTGCATTTTGTCCTTATGGAAAGCTGTTATTTTGTGTTATTGTGCTTCTGCTTATCTCCTTTGTTCTGGATTTTGTAACCCCTTTCCTTTTTTTGATCTTTCAGGAATGAGGTTCTTACTGAGCATTTCTTGAAGAGGTTTTGTGGCAATGAACTCCCTTAACTTTTGTTTATCTGGGAAAGTTTTCATTTCTCCATCATATTTGAAGGATATTTTCGCTGGGTAGAGTATTCTTGGCTGCAGGTTTTAGTCCTTCAGAGTTTTGAATATTTCATTCCAATCTCTTCTAGCCTGTAAGGTCTCTCCTGAGAAATCTGCTGATAGCCTTATGGGGTTTCCTTTGTAAGTTATTTTCTTGTGCCTGGTTGCCCTTAGTATTTTCTCTTTGTCGTTGACTTTTGCTAGTTTCACTACTATATGCCTTGGGGTTGGTCTTCTTACATTAATAAAGTTTGCAGATCTATTGGCTTCTGTCACATGGAGTTCCATCTCTCTTCCCAAGTTTGGAAAGTTCTCAGCTATTATTTCTTTGAACAGGCCTTCTGTCCCCTTCTCCTTCTTTGCTCCCTCTGGTATACCTATAATCCTTATGTTGCATCTCCTAATTGAGTCGGATAATCCTCGGAGAGTTCCTTCATTTCTTTTTAGTCTTAGTTCTCTCTCCTCCTCTGTCTGCAGCATTTCTATATTCCTATCTTCCAAATTGCTAATTCTGTCCTCCCACATTATCGACCCTACTCTTCAGAGAGTCCAGATTTTTCTTAATCTCCTCCATTATGTTCTTCATCTCAAGTATTTCTAATTGGTTCTTCTTTGTAGTGTCAAGCTCTTTTGTGACATAGCTCCTGAACTCATTGAATTGTCTATCTGAATTCTCTTTTAACTCGTTGAGTTTCTTAATAATGGCAGTTTTGAAATCATCGACATTTAGGTTATAGATTTCATTGTTTTTGGGATTGTTTTCTGGGTGCTTATCATTTTCCTTTTGTTCTGGAGATTTAATATATTTTTTCATACTGCTTAATGGCGTGGATTTGTGCGTCCGCATAGGGATAGAGTTTAGTTGCTGCTTCCACTTGTTGTGACTGGTGTGTAGGGGGGCAGCCGTTTAGACTGCACCAACCAGGAACCCTGTCAGCTGTTACTGACTGGACCTGGACCCCTCCTCGTAGTCACAGTGGTCCTGTGGGTTCCCTCGTCGGTTGTGGGGGCAATCGCAAGGGGGCCTCAGGCTGCTGGTGCCTACTGTTGCAGCCCACTTAGACGCACTCCCTCCTTGTGGTCTGCAGCGGTGTTGTGGGCTTTCCCAGCAGCCAGGAGCAGGCTCACCTATAATCGCTGCTTTGTCCCTAACAGAGCCCACAAGATCACACTTGTCCACTATAGGTCCCAACAGAGCTATGGGTATCTTCTACAGTCTGTTGTTAGCTCACCTAGCTGTGCTACTTTTGCCCCAGGGCCTTCCCTCCTTGCAATTGTCAGTTGGGACCTCTCCACTAGTGCTGTGCAGGGGCTTTCACTGAGGCTGCTGTAGGAACCTGGAGTTACCCCCTGTGCTATGTAGCCATTTCACTGGAGCTCCACTCTGCCCCATTCCACTCTCACGGGATCTCTGGGAGCCCCTTGCCTCGTCTGGGACACAGCCAGAGTCCGTGGGGCTGGTGGTGGCTTGTAAGCTGCTGCCTTGTGAGGAATTCTGCTCTAGGGACCTTCCTGGTGTTCCGAATGTTGGGCGGAGCCTCCCTGCCAATGGCGAGCAGAGAGGCCCTCTCTGCTGGGGGGGGGTGCAGGACCCTGGAGTGTCCCCCCCAGGCCACAGAGCTGGGTGTTGGAGCTCCACCCAGTCCCCACGCACGTCCATGGGAAGTCCAGGCACCCCCTGCACCAACCCATGTGCCGGAGACCATGGGCCCAGCAGCAGCTTGTGGTCTGGTGCAGTGCCAGGGAATCGCCCACCAGGAGCTTCCCTTTGTTCTGGACTCTGGGCAGGGCCTCCCAGCTAATGGCAAGCAGAAGCTTTCCCTGCCGAGGGGGTGCAGGACCCCAGAGCCTCCCCCTGAGCCATAGAGCTGGGCACTGGAGCTCCAGCCCTGTCCCCAAGCAAGTCCACGGGAAGTCCAGGCGCCCCCTGCATCAACCTATGCGCCGGAGACCGTTGGCCCAGCAGCAGCTTGCGGTCTGGTGCCATGCCGGGGAATCTGCCCGCCAGGATCTTCCCTTTGTTCTGGATTCTGGGTAGGGCCTCCCTGCTAATGGCGAGCAGAGGCTTTCCCTGCCGGTGAGGTGTGCCGGGGAATCCATCTGCTGGGAGCTTCCCTTTGTTCTGGATTCTGGGCAATGCCTCCCTGCTAATGGTGAGGGGAGGCCTTCCCTGCCTTATTCCATTTTGTGTTGTGAGTTTGTAATTAAATTGAAGTGATTTTACTTATTTTTGAGGCTTTCCTTCCCTTTATCTTTGTTACAATTAAGTGTTTGCTAACCTGTTCTGATAGAGAGCTGCAATTTTCAGATGCTGTCTGTCTATTTATCTCCTTACTCAAGGTTTTGTAAATTCTTTCTTTTTTTGTCAGGTATGAGGGCCTTCTTGATCATTTCTGGTAGAGAGGGTCTTGTGGCAATGAACTCCCTTAGCTTTTGTTTATTTGGGAAAGTTTTTATCTCTCCATCCTAATTGAAGTATAGTTTCACTGCATAGAGTATTCTTGGCTGAAAGTTTCTTCTTTAAGAATTTTGAATATAACGTTCTGCTCTCTCCTATCCCGTAAAGTTTCTGCTGAGAAATCCCCTGAAATCCTGATAGGGGTTTCTTTAAATGTTGTTTTTTTCTGCCTTGCTGCACTTGATATTTTTCTTTGTCATTGACTTTTGCCAGTTTCACTAATATATGCCTTGGAGAAGGTCTTTCTACGTGATATAATTAGGAGTTCTTTTAGCTTTGTTTACATGTAATTCCAGCTCCTTTCCCAGGTGCGGGAAGTTCTCAGCTGTGATTTCTTTGAATAAGCTCTCTACTCCTTTGTCCCTCTCTCCTCCATGTGGAATACCTATAATCCTTATGTTGACTTTTTAATTGAATTGGATACTTCTTGGAGAATTTCTTCATTTCTTTTTAGTTTTTCTTCTCTCTCCTCCTCCATCTGTGGTAGTTCTATATTTCTTTCCTCTAAATTACTGATTCTGTCCTCTATAGTCCTTATTTTTTAAGGACTCCAGATTTTTATCTCACTCATTGCATTTTTCATCTGTTTCTGATTTTTTCCTTATAGTTTCGATCTCTTTTGAGAAGAAGTCCCTTTGTTCATTAATTTTGTTTCTGAGATCATTGAATTGTCTTTCTGAGTTTTCTAGTAACTTACTGAGTTTCTTTATGATAATTATTTTGAATTCTCTGTCACTTAGATTGTAAATTTCTCTGACTTCAGGATTGATTTCTGAGTACTTCTCATTTTCTTTCTAGTCTGGGGTTTTAACATACCTCTTCATGCTACTTGATGGGGTGGACTGTTGCTGTCACATAGTGGTAGTATCTAGTCACAGATTTCACCTGCCACCACTGGTGGTGGGCAGAAGGAATTGTGTTTTCTCAGCCCTCTGAAACCCCTGAACGATGAGCCTGTCCATTGGAAGCTGTGACAACAGGGCCCATCTGTGTTTGCCCACTGGCTGCTGCTGCTTTACATACTTATGAGCAGGTGCTCTGGTGGGGATCCCCTATTCTGGCCAACCAGCCATGCTGATGCACCAGGCAGGAGAGGCGAGAGGGGTGCTTTCTTTTACATGTGCAATCTGGTGCGCCCTTGCTCTGCACTCACTGCCTACTTGGGATGCTCATGTTGGTGTGGCTGCCCCCATGATTGCTTAGCTGCATTGGTGTGGAGTGTTCCCACAGGCTGGGAGGCAACTCTGAGAACACAAGGGCTCCCATGGAGGACTGCATTTTCCCCTTCTCCTCTCAGTGTCACATGCCAGCCACCATGCAATGTCCCATGCCCTTGGGAGGGAGAGAAGATTTCCTTACCTCCTTCCACTGATTCCTGGGGGCGGGGGGGACTGGCACCCTCACCTTCAGATGTATGGCTGTGTGGGTCTCTCAGGCATCTGTTGTGTTATGTGAATATCCTCTGTTGTTTTATGCATGTCCTTTTGGTTGTGTCTTAGTGGGGAGAGACTAAGGGAAGAGTTCACTCCACCATGACACCCTCTCTAAGAAAATTTATGATGTTGTAGTTTATCTTGCTTCTCTTCATTTATTTCATTGAACTGACATGTGTTCCACCTTTGCACATCCTAATCATAAGCAGAATGCATCTGTTCTCTTTTATACTACGCCAATCAGGATTTCACTTACACCACTCCACAGAAACAGTCAAAATCATGTCAACCCCACACTAAATGTGTTAGACATTTCTCAGTACTAATCTTTCTCTATTAGCCACATTTGATATAGCTGATTTCTCCTTTATTCTGTAAACATTTTACTTGATTTCCAAGACACAACACACTCATGACTTCCTTCTTCCATCCCTGGTAATTCCATATATTTTGCTGATTCCTCTTCTTTCAGTTTCTTAAAATTGGAGTACTCTGGGCTCAATTATTGCATCTCTTTTATTGTCTACTTTACTCAAGCCCTATAGTGATCTTATCCATTCTTGTGACTTTAAGTAACAGCCTTATATGAATGGTTCCCAAATTTCTATTTCGAGCCCAGATCTCTACCTTGCCATAGTTATATATCTAACTTATTACTTGACTTCTCCACTAGAATGTCTAATAGGCAGCTCAAATTTATTTTGTCAAAGAAAGGAATTCCTTATCTTCATGTTTAAATCTGTAGCACATACATTCTTCTTCATCTTTCGATTGCAATGTATTATTTCAGATCTTGAGGAAAAAACTTAGTTACCACTGCCTCCTCGCTTTCACTCACACCACACAACTAACCCTTCAGCAAGCCATATTGGTTCTACCCGCTCTCTAACCACTTTGACTATTGGACCTAAATTATCATTTGTTGCCTGGCGTATTGTAATCATTGTCTAGCCAGTCTCTTTTATTCCACTTTTACCCAAGTTAATTGTAATCATGGAATTAAGAGTGAATTTTCGAAACGAAGGTCATATCATGTCACTTTCCTACCCCAAACCCGCCAATGACCTCTATATAAGTCAGAGTGAAAACCAAAGGGAGTACAAAAAACTAAAAGCTCTTTCTCTAAACTTTCCTTTCTTAACAGCATCTCTTATTGCTGTCTCCCACACTCCCTGAGATGAACAATAAATTTAGTTTACTAAAATAGGAAATAGACTCCAACTACATTTGACTCTTCACTGTTTTTCAAAAGTGCCAAGCACATTCCCACCTCAGGGCTTTTGCACTGGATTTTCTTCTCCCAGATATCTATAGAGCTCACTGCTTTGCCTTCAAACATTAGCTCAAATGTCATCTTTTCAAAACAATAACTCACCTACTTTCAAAAAGCACTTGCTGGCCTTATTATTTTGCTTAATTTTCCTTCATAGTACTTCTACCATAGTATATAATTATCACCTTCTACCATAGTATCTATTTACTTATTTACTATGTATATTATTATGTTTCTTCGCTTTAAAAGAGAAATCAAGAATTTTTGTTTCTCTTTTTCAGCTTTTTGAAGAGTATCTGGAAAATAGTAGACAATCATTAAATATTTATTTAATGAATTGTAAATTCTGGGTTTACAGTACGAATTAAATTAAGTAATATATGTAAAACACCTGATATTCAAGAGCATCTCAGTAAATACTTTCCATAAGTACAACAGGCAGTGATGGGCACATATTATATATATTTTCTGATAACTAGTGTGCATTTTAAATTTTAAAATTTTAAATTCCCTGTTCTAAGTGGAGATAAATAATGAAAAAGTGTATATTTAAAAATGTTTATCCCCATAAGTGAGAAGGTTAAGGCAGTAGAGAACAATGTGCACTTTACCTTTTTTTGCGTTTTTTTTTTAAAGTATAAATAGAGTTTTCCTCTAAAGACACAAAACTATGTGCTAAAAGTGGTTACTTATGAAGGGGACTCTAGGGCACCAGTGATAATCAGGGTGACGTAGAGACTTATTTTTCACTGAATACACTTTGTACCTGTTGATTTTTTTAATCATATGAATTAATAACCTATTAAAAATAAATAAAATCCAGTAATTACATAATTAAATATATAGATGTATTTGAATTCTCCAGAGAAACAGAAAAAAAGGATGTGTGTGTATGTAGGTGTACATATATATATATATGTACACATACACATATATATAGACAGAGAGGCAGAAGAGAGAGAGAGAGAAAGAGAGTTATTTTAAGAAATTGGCTCACATGATTATGGAAGATAGCAAGTCCAAATCTGCAAAGTGGGCTAGCAGGCCAGAGACCCAGGAGAGTTGACAGTGCAGATGAAATCCAAAGGCCATCTGGTGGAGAATTCCCTGTTGCTTGAGCAGGCCAGTGTTTTGTTCTATTCAAGCCTTCAACTGATTGGATGAGGGCTGCCCACATTATGGACGGCAATCTGCTTACTCAAAGTTCACTGCTCAAGTGTTAAATGCATCCAAAAACACTCTCCAAATTGACACATAAAATTAATAAGCACAAAAGGTATATACCCAAAACAAATTAAAGACAAATCCAAAAAGAGACCTGGACAAATATTCAGAAGAGTTTTATTTAGAATAGATAAATCTGGAAAGATCCCTTTGTCCATAAGTAGGAGAATAGATAAATAAACAGTGGTATACTTATAAAGTGGAATGATGCTCATGCATAAAAAAGAAAAAATATCTCTATACACTCACGTCAATTAATCTTGAAAACATTAAGTTGAATGAAAGAAGGCTTACATACAAAAGCATGTAGATACAATTCCATTTATATAAAGTTATAGAACAAGCAAAAGTAATCTAGAGTGGAAAAAATCAGAACTGTGCTTGTATCTGAGGGCAGCTGGGTAGGTATCGATGAGGAAAAAGCATGAAGAAATTTTCCAGGGTAATGGAGATGTTCTCTATCTTAAAAGGGATTTGATTTTCACAGAGGTATGCAGCTGTCAAACCCACTGAAATGTACACTAAAAATTTTTGCATTTAGTCATATAAAAATTTTACCTTAGAAATAATAACCAAATGTTGAACACTAGTTAATGATATGCATGCTCAAGTATCTAGAGGTACCTAAACACTTCAGGGTGCATATCATTCAATAGAGTTTAATATTTGTTTATATCTACAACCTACTTTAAAATGCATCAAAAAACACTGATAGATTTGTGGATAAACAATAGGAGAGATAGTTATGTGAGGAAGAAAATATAGTAAAGTTAATCATGGAATCTACATGGTAGATAAATGAATATTCACTGTATGTTTTCTATGGTTCATTCTACATTTTCCTATGTTTGTAACGTTTTATAATAAAATTTTGTGAGAAAAGAAAATGTAAATGAAATTATCTTTAAAAGTATCCTCCTATGCATTTAGCATAATTGGCCCCCTTTTGGTAAAAATGAAAATCCATTTTCCTAATTAATTTACATTTAAATAGAAAACATCCAGAAGGAAACACTGTAATAAATTTTTCATGTACGTCTTTCAATTCCATTTCTTTCCGGAGAGGAGAAGCAAACTATAATAAAAACTAAAGCATTGCTTGTGAGGAAATTCACATGATTATTTCCTTCAACCAAGCATGAAAGGGAGAATTTTAAAGGAGGGTTCATGAGGCTCTTATCTCCCTGCCTAAAATGTATTGTTGCTGTGGCTGTTGCTATTAGAACTCTAGACCTAAGAGCTATGGCACACGACATTGAAGCGTTGATAACAAAGCATCTCTTACATCCCTGGAATTCTCCAGTTCAAGCGTTCTGTGTACTTCAGGTAGAAGGGAAGTGAAAATCGTCAGCACTTTAGTCTGATCCCTGATCGCAAAAGGTAGAAGGTCTGACTTCTACAAAAATTTGATTACAATTTGTACAAACTGGTCTGTGATTTTGGAAACTAAGGATTGGGAAAAAGAAACAGTAAAATTTCTTCTAACTTCCAAATGGCAATTTCAGATATGAAATAAAAACATTGTCTGTGTCAGAATACCTGTATTATATCAATAATTCTGCAAAATTATGGTGAACTTGACCATACACACTTCCTATTATCATCAAACAAGCAGTCAATTATCTCTTCTAAATTGAAAGCCTTCTGGATCCCCTTCTCACTTTTGCTTCCCTCCATTATCACACTTCCACAGTGGGACACATGCACCCTAATGCACCTAAGCACAGCCCGTGGGGCTGGCCTGGTGTTGCAGCTGTTAAGTGCGCATGTTCCACTTCTGGGCAGCCCGGGGTTTGCCGGTTTGGATCCCGGGTGGGCACATGGCACCGCTTGGCACGCCATGCTGTGTTAGGCGTCCAACATATAAAGCAGAGGAAGATGGGCAAGGATGTTAGCTCAGGGCCAGTCTTCCTCAGCAAAAAGAGGAGGACTGGCAGTAGTTAGCGCAGGGCTAATCTTCCTCAAAAACAAAACAAAAAACGTAGCCCCATAAGCTTGAAACAAATATTCTCCAATAATAATACATCAGTGCCCTTTCATTCACATAGTGCTTTCTATTTCAATATGTTTTAGTAATATGCAAGTGATAAGACTTGATAAGGTGATGCCTTCTACAGCACTAGTTCTTAAATCATTTTTCAACTAGAGCAGCATGAAAATCACCAAGTGGCTTATTTTAAAAGCAGGGTTTGGGGACTTACCCTACAACTATTTAAATGGAATTTTGTATAATGGTGCCTAGAATCAAATATGTATATCTCCTTTCACTCAATAAAATTTAAGAATTGCAGTGTTCTCACCAATTATGCCCGTTCTTGGCATGAGAATCCTGATTGCAATTATCAACTGAGGTCAAGCTAGTCGAGATAGCTATTCATAACAAAACATGTGGAATTTTTGAACTTTAAATACCTTAATATCCACAATGGGATAACTTTACTAGAGTACACGTGTATGGAAACAGAAACAAATAAAGATTGTATCAGAGATTGGCAATAATTAGAATAATATTTAATGTAGTTCTGATTGTAATTCCTAATCCTTACTTTCTAGAAATTAGCAATAGTCCTAACCAAATGAACCTAAGGATATATCTTTGGCCACAGACTCTTTCCCTTCTTTGTCATCCTGGGTCACTCTTCTTTATCTCTGATTTTCAATGGAATCGTGGTTTCATTATAGTGGCTATGAAATTCCCACATTGGGAGACAATTCTCCATAGTTTTATCATATTTCCACATGTCTTGTAAGCATAGGCACTGGCTACTTTTGTTCTGAGGTGTATTTTCAAGGATGTTTGCAGAGCAAACAGTCTTGGAAGATAGTGATAGTCTTCCTCCAGAGAAACACGAAGGTCAGCTTAGTGCCTAGCATAGAAGATTCTGGCTTTCTAATTCCAAGATTTCTCTCCTGCAATACTGCCCTTCATATGTACAAGTGTTACCCTGCCCTCTTCACGTCACCTTGTGGGAACTGGGGCTTGGGCTTCAGTGCAAGAAAAGACTGATGCTCCGGCCACTTGAGTAATCAATTGTGCTTTCTCTCTAGTCCAGATATTGTGCAACTTCTGCCAGCATCCACGATCTGTGGTGGGTGATTTACTAGTTTGAAAGTAGGATAAAATCTCAGATGCTTCACAGTTTTGACAGCCAATTGCGTAACATTTTCAATTCTCCTTACTTACTAAAAGTTCAGACTAAGCAACAAGACCTCGAAAACAGTGTTTGTATAATTCTGGTTATCTCTGTTGGTAACTTACACAATTTCAGGAGGCTCTTTCAGCTTCAAAGAAACACTCTGAAAACACTTCTACAAGTAATTTGTGGACCCAGACATGACGTATCTCTTTTAATCAGATCTATACTGTCATATGTTGTCTCTTCTGAGAATTCTGATATGTGTTCTTCTGGAGGGACGGGCTGGCATTTTATCCCACTATGGTCTCTGCACATGCAGCAACTTCCAGGTTGAATCTGAATTAAAATATACTCTTCCATTGATTTTTCTCAATGTCTCTAATAAGTCTGACCATAGCTGCCTATGCAAGTCGAGAGGAAGGAGGATGGTATTGATTGCTCACCAATTTCATCTCTATGATCATATATAGAGCTCAATATACTTTTATTTTATTCCCTGTTTTGAGTAAATATAGTATCATAGACTTAAATAGTTTTAAACTTGAAAAAGATCTTAGGAATTTTCTACGTGCAACCTCCCACACAAAACAGATACACAACCTATAAGCAGCTATTGCTTCATAACCTACAATGACGGGAGTTTATGGAATTCACAAAGTGCTTATCATGCTCGAGTTTATTTAATATTTAGAAATATCTGCTTATACTAAGCATAAATCAGTTATCCTAATTGTCTCCAACCCTTAGTCCTGGGCTGATATTCTGGAGCCACCATGGAATTAATCTATTCTTTCTCAATTATCATAAACAATCTCCTCCCAAAACTAAACGTAGAAAATTACCACAATTATTCTTTAAATGGCATGGCCTTAAAATATTTTGGTATTCAGGAAAAATCCACACTGAAATGTACTTTATATGTGCTCAGCCCACAACAACCTTATAGCAAAACTTAATACTGTCTTGGCTTTTTTTGTGCAGATGCATCATATTGTTGATTTATATTATGTTCACAGTTAACTAGAAACATCAAGTCTTTTTTTACATGAATGCCTGACAAACCAGGTTTACCACATTTTAAATTCATGCAATTGATTTTTTTCCTTTTATCTGAAGTAATCTAAATGCAGTGTGCTAAATTATTTTCATGAGTTTTAATCCATTTTTCATCCTCTTGGGATTCTTTTTGAATGTTATTTCTGTAATCAAAACTATTGGTAACTTTTAAAAGATTTGTCATTAAAAAACCTGAAACAGCAAACTGGCCTGGTGGTGTAGTGATTAAGTGTGCACATTCCGCTTGGTGGCCCCAAGTTCGCACTCTTGGATCCTGGGCTCAGACCTAGTGCTGCTCATCAAGCCATGCTGTGGTGGCATCCCACACAAAAAAAATAGAGGGAGATTGGCACAGATGTTAGCTCAGTGACAATCTTCCTCACACAAGAAAACACAAATCTGAAACGAATGCCTTTAAACCTTTATTTAAGTTATTGATTAATATGTCAGATAGAACAAGACCGGTAATAGAACCCTTTGATCTTTAACTTTAGCTTTCTCTATAGTTGACATGAATCTAAAAGACTATACTTTTTATATGTGATTGTTTAAAAGACTTCAAATTTACCTTACTATATTTTCATGTAGGATTCATTTATCTTGTTCCCAAAGTTACAATGACTGGCAAAAGATTTAGCCAGACACTTCAGAAAAGAAGCTATATGAGTAGCCAATAATCACGTGAAAAGGTGTTCAACATTAGCCACCAAGGAAATGCAAATTAAAACAACAGTTAGATACCACTACACAGCCCCTAGAAAGGCTGAAATAAAAAACAAATGAACAACAAAAAACTGAAAATACAAAGTATTGGCAAGGAGACGAAACCCCCAGAACACTTATACCCTGTTGCTGGTAATGTAAAATGGTTCAAAGACTTTGCCAAACAGTTTGGTAGTTTCTTATAAAACAAAATGTACGCTTCCTGCATGATTTAGCAATCCCATTCCTGTTTATACAAGAGAAACAAAAACATGTGTTCACACAAAGACTTGTAGACAAATTTTTGTAGATGGCTTACTCCTAATAGCTAAAAAGTGAAACAACACAAATGTGTATCAATGGGTAAATTCATAAAGAAATTGTGGTATATACATACAATGGAATACTATTCAACAAGAAAAAAGAATAAACTACTAACAGAAGCAGCAGTAAGGATAAATTCCAAAACCATGCTGAGAAAGGGAAGCAAGATAAAACAGAAGCCAGACACAATATAATTCATACAGTATGAGTCCGTTTATATGAAATTCTAGAAAAGTCAAATCTAGTCTATGGTAATAGTAATCAAATCAGTGCTTGCTTACAACCAAGGAATGGAGTTTGAAGGTGGTGCAAGTGTGTTGGGGAAAGGCACCAAATGAAAGGGGGCACAAAGGAGCTTCCTTGAGTTACAAAAAAAATCATATATATCTTGATTGTGGTGGTGGTTACATGGGTTATATAAGTGTATACACTTATCAAAAGTCATCAAACTCTACATTTAATATGATTGAATCTTAGTATATGAAAATATATGTAATTATATATCAGAATCAGGAGAAAATCTTGTAATCAAAGAAAACTTTCTTGAAATAAAAGTAGACCTGCATCTATATATTGAAAGGGTCCACTGACTTCCTGGAATAATTTACTTGAACTTCTAAACTCTGTGACATACCCTAGCAAACTATTACAATTTAAAGATAAAGACAACAGTTCTGAGGATTTACACACTATAAGATCAAGGGAATAAAATAATTTTGAGATCAGACCTCTCAAAATCAACACACAAAACAAGGCAATAGTAGTGCGGCATTTTTATGAAAGGAAAGAAAGTGTGATCCAAGGATGCTATATCCAATCAAGCTACTGTTCAACTATCAAGGTCACAGACAATGAGTTTACACCTGAAAGGACTCAGGCTGTACTCAGGAGTCTTTCTGGAGGAAAATATCTGGGGCTGACCTTCATCCAACCAAAAGACAATGTGAAAGTTTTGGTGAAAGGATTGATAGTGAATATTCAACACAGTAGTCCCCCTTTATCCTTAGGGGATGCATTCCAAGAGCCCCAGTGGATGCCTGAAACCGTGGATAGTACTAAACCCTGTATACGCTATGTTTTCTTCATATACAGACATATTTGAGGTGCAACAGCAAAACTAGCATGAATTTCTTTTTCATTATTCACAATTTCATGGATAGAATATTTGTTCTTATCGTAGATCTTAGCAATCTCAGCATACGATTTTTCTTCCTTCCTTATTAAGTCAAGAAGTTTCACTTTTTCGCTTAAAAGAAGCACTTTATGGCTTCTCTGTGGCATATGTGAATTTCTAGCATTACTAGTCTTGTGCTTTGGGGCTATCACTAAGTAAAATAAGGTTACTTGAACACACGGACTATGATACTGTGACAATAGATCTGACAATCAAGACAGCTACTAAGTGACTAAGGGGTGGGTAATGTACACAGTGTAGATATGCTGGACAAAGGGATGATTCACATCCCAGGTGGCACAGAGTTGGACAGTGTGAGATTTCATCATGCTACTCAGAACAGTATGCAATTCAGAACGTATGAATTGTTTGTTTCTGAAATTTTTCATTTAATATTTTTGGACCACAGTTGACCATAGGCAAATGAAACCCAGAAACTGAAATGGAGGATAAGGGGAGACTACTATTTTTTCAGTTATAGATGTAGGACCAAATCAAGGATGAGGAAAAGCATGGAAGAAGAGTATGTAAATATAATCTCACAAAGAACAAAGGATTCAACTTTTAAAATGGAAAAAATGAGGGAGTGAAAATGGGAAAAATAAAATAAGCTCACCAATTATTGAAGTGAGAATAAAAAAAAGAAAATCTATAAAACTGACAAACCATATAATAAAAGGGAGAGTTAAAAAATGGGGGGATTAAGGATGTTACAGAAGGTAAAAATAAAAAGATAATTTCTAGAACAAATAAAACAAAATGAACACTTCCAATACACTAAAAGGAATTTTTTTAAAGAAGAGCAAAGAAAATTATGTGAACAAAAAACTCATATTTTAACTTCCCAGAAATAGTCAATGTTAACTAGAATTCTTTCCAACCTCTCCCTCCCTACCTCCTTCTCTCTCTCCTTCTCTTTCTGTCTCATCCAGTCTCTCTCTCTGCATGTTTGTTATTAGTACAAATTTGGATGATTAGGTTGTATTTTCATTTACTATTTAATCATGAGCATTGTCTATGCTGACAAAAGTTCACAAAAAAACATGACTTCAAATAGATTCTTACATATTCCATGTAATGGATGAATTGATATATTTGTTCTTAAATCTTGCTGGCTCATTCTGTATTTATAATCAAGCATTTGTCCATTTATTCAATCATTTAACATGCATTTATAAGATGTCTATTGTATGCCATAGATTTCTGAGTAAGATAGAAGTATTCTCTGCACTCCTAGAGGACAGTTAAACAAATAATTATATGTATGATTTTGATGTTAATAATGTGGAAGTTGGAAGATATGTGGGAGAGCAGTTTAAGGGGATTCATCTCAATCTTGACATGAAGTCTAGGACTAGTTTAGGCGTGCCTGTGGAAGTAAGTGAAGTTTAAAATGAGGTATGAACAAAGTGAAGTGGTCCTGGGAACAGGAGATGGGGACCATTTGGTCATACTTCTGTAACATCTCCATTTTGCTATCCCTTATAAAGGTAACCTTTTTCTTTGACTTTTTTCCTTTCTCTAAACTGGCCTATATTTTTACATTTTAATTCTAGAAGCCTTTAAGTTTTTACAAAACATACTGAACCTATTTTTCTCTCTATGGCATCTTAACTCTTCCTTGTGTTAAGATGAGGTAGCATCTAACTTTTCTTGTTTTCTTCTCTGTTCCCCCTCCTTTAGCAGTTTTGTTGTTATGAACTAGAACTTTAGATTCACATTGTATGAATACTAATGTATTTTGCATGATATATCTTTTTTAAAGAGTTGTTTTAGACATTTGCTATATATTATAAACATTTTAATAGCTAACTCTATGACTAACTGGTTATTGAGTTATTTTATACCACAACTTGCCCATTTTTGAGTTTCTTATGTTGACTAATTTTTTGGTTTATGGGAGTACTTCAAATGTTTTTTCCCAAGAAAGTGATATCCTTGCTGATATTTACATATATCTTGTGCATAACATTTTAAAGGGAGATTATAGTAGTTTAATCAACAAAGTGAGTATGTTTTGGCAAGGTTTGTTGTTAAAAAATGAAATGATGATCAATAAGAATCAGCTAAAATTCCATTTTTATGAAATGCCCAGAAGATGCAAATCTATAGAGACAGAGACTAGATTAGTGGTTGCCTGGGGATGTGGGATTGGGAAGATGAGGTGTGAGGCTAAGGGATATGGTGTGGAGCTTCTTTTTGGGATAACAAAAATGTTATAAAATGCATTGTGGTGATGGTTGCACAACTTTATAAATATACCAAAAGCCATTGAATTGTACACTTTAAATGGGAGAATTGTGTGGTTTGTTGTAAAGTGTATCTCTATAAAGCTGTAAAAAATGAATCAGATTATGTTTAATTGTCTATTATTTGATGAAATTTAAAATGTTTCCCTCAAACCAGAGGCATCATTTGCTCATCTCCAGGCTTTTGGCATCTCCTCTCTTCACCATGGTTTCAAACTCAAAGCATGAACTAGATAAAAATCACAGCATCAATAAGCATTTCACTCCCACCTAGCTGGACATAATAATGTGGATTTAAAAATCATTTCCAATATTTACTCTTAGCTCTCCTTTGCTTTTATCTGTATCTGTGATGTCTGATGTTATGAACCCCCCACACTTTCACCCCTTAGCCAAATAAACTGTCATGAATGGAACTGACCAACTAATTCATATTCATGTATGAAGGTTTACACTGTGACCCCCAGGAAACATCACATTCCACAGAAACTTTATCACAATGGCAAAGACCCTTAAGCCAAAGAGCAAAAGTTCTAATGGTAGAATTTCAGGCAACAGAAGAGATTGGAGAAGCATTTGGACTATAAAGAGATCTTTCAGGTCCCCTGAAATCTGAACACATGTGAGTTTGCTGGCCACGCCTCCCACTGAGGCTGGCTCCTGGGTGCCTCTGGTTTGCACTGCCACCCTCTGCACTATAATTCTGAGGGCCATTAAGTCTGGCATTTCTCCAAGAAGTTCTTGCCTAACCTGGGTTAGGTTTAATGACACCTTTATATTTAGTTTTATTTTTATCTTCTCTCTCATGGTCCTCTCTCTTGCAGACTATAGCTGGAAAATGTTTAAGGCCAGTGCTATGAGAAAAGCAGTAAGTTGAAATAATTCTTTTTTCATTTACGTTCCTTTATTGAAACCTTGTAAACTTTGGCATTTTTTCTTCTCTTTGTGCAAAATTATGCTAAAAATCCTTAAAATTTCAGACATTTATGAAGCCTTCAAAAGAAAAGTACAACCAGAGAAAACATATTTTTTTAAAGAACATTACCTGTGTTTGGGGATTTTTCTTTTTCTTTTTTTTCCCTTTTTCTTTCCCTTTTTTTTTTTTTTTTTTTGAGGAAGATTAGCCCTGAGCGAACTACAGCCAGTTCTCCTCTTTTTGCTGAGGAAGACTGGCCGTGAGCTAACATCCACGCCCATCTTCCTCTACTTTATACCTGGGATGCCTACCACAGCATGGCTTTTGCCAAGCGGTGCCATGTCCATACCCAGGATCTGAACCGGCAAACCCCGGGCTGCTGAGAAGCAGGACGTGCGAACTTGACCGCTGCACCACCTGGCGGCCCCAGGGGTTTTTCTTAGTAACGAGAAAGGGAGGACAAAAAGTGGTACAAAGATGTTTTTAAGTTAACTCAGCTTCACTCACCAGCATCTGGAGGTCTGTGGACATGAAATTAACACGGATGACTTTTCGGAGTGATCAACAGCCAAAAGGGAAGCTTTGTCTCCATGGTAGCTGAAGGAATGAAGACTCTACGGCTTCAGACTCTAGGGCCTTAGAAGAGCCTTCCATGGCCCTATGATTCACTGTCCCCCTGCCCCTAATCCAATAATTAGGGCTGCATCAACACAAGTCCTCATTGGTAATAATCAAACCATTTTTTGAAGGAAAAATGATACTTTAATCCCGAGAAATCTGTTGCTGGTTAACAACACTAACAATGAAATCTTTAGCTATCTTTGGTCTCTCTTAACATTCCTTTGCCTCAACAGAACCTCCAGTTTTCTTCTTCTTTGTGTCCGGTGGAAATAAAAGTTTATCGTCCTTTTCTGGGTTTCAATGTTGTTTAATGTGGTTTTTCAAATTAAATAATGTGTCTTCCTGTTTCCATTATTTTTGTCATTTTTTTAGGTGAGTCACCAGAAACTTCTCTTAGAGTTTTATCTCTAACTCAAGATGTGGAGTTTAAAACTTTATATCCTCTTCCAGTGTCAAGTAGTCTGATGGGATCGCCTCCCCGCTCTGCTGTGGTTATTTGCCCTCACATCAGACTTGCTGTTTAATGGAATCTCTGCATTTCTGACACATTAGGCCAGTGGTCCGCCACGCCTCCTGGTCTTCCTCCCTCTCATTTGCACACAACTCCTCCTGTATTGACCAAGTTTGGTTTAACTTCATAAGAAGAACCTTTTCTTTGTCTCTCCTGCCCTTTTGCAGCTTTCCAGGGAGGCACAAGTGTCAGCTGTTGAGGCGGTTTTTAATTATTGACTCATCAGCCTTGGCCCTCCCTGGGGAAAGGGAATCTGCTTTTTCACATTTGCGCTATTAAGACAATGTCTAAGATATGATAAATAAATAACAGAGCATGATGAATGTCTGGTCCTCTGTAGGCCACAAGAGAAAACTTCTGTCAAAGCAGCCATGCTTCTCTCTCCTTTTAACAAGGCTTCATGACTACAGCAGCCACAGCTGCTGCTGGAGAACAGGAAGAAAGTGCTTAAAGCACCCATTTTTTCTATGCTTGGAAAAAGAGGGTGGCAGGCTTAATAAATCCTAAGTTGTGGAGCTTGTCTATTTTCATCTTTTCTCTGGCCCATTTTAAAGGAAGAAGAGCAGAAGTGAGAATTCCTCTCCGGAGACCTAGATGCACGTCCTTGCTCCATCATTGTGGCACTCTTAGCAACCCAGTTTTTCTGGATCTTCAGTTTCCTTATCCAGGAAATAGAAATACTACTTCACTCTGCCTACACTGCATCATTGCTGTGAGTCCCTGATGAAATGATATGCATGGAAAATATAAAAATATAAAGTTTTTGTTAGCATCATTAATAGGAAGTACTTTTTCACTCATTCTTTCATCTGACAAATGTTTATTTTAAGGTCTATGAAAGCCAGGCTTTGTTTTGCTCACTGCCAAATCTCAGTACCTAAAACAGCACCTGAAACATAGCACTCACCCAACGTTTGCAGAATAAATGGATGAAGGAAGGAAGAAATGCATTAAGCATCTACCATGCAGTCACTGTGCCTGACACTGGCTCATATAAAGGTGAATACAGGAGGGAGGCATGACCCTGCCCTGGGGGATTTATAGTTTCATCGAAAACAGAGAGTGTCTAGAGCACAAATGCTGAGCTTCACCTCAAGTTAGACAAGATTGGGTAAAACAAAATAAAACCCCAAAACAAAATCTAGGTCTAAAGTTAAGTGAATTTTTGAAGTTAGCACAGTCATCTTGAGGATCCAGCTCTTCTCTTTTATTTTCTACATGTTACTTCTTAGTGACTTTCTTCTGCCTAACTGTTCCCCCATTTCGGATCATCCACTTGTGGCTAATTCTGTTTTTCCCCTATTTTCAAACCCTTCTCATGAAAATACATCAGTAATTTTCATAATATTAATGTATTTCTCAAACTAGTGTACTGGGAGATGTCAATATTTGTTTCAAGTAAAGTGGATTTTGATGTTTAATAACTCTGGAAGACGGTTGGTTAAATAATATTAAATAGGACATCACTAAATCTGTAGATGAGTTCGGTAAGAATTGACATCTTTGAATGATTAAGTCTTCCCACAATGAATATGTATATCTCTCTATTTACATGAGTTTGCTTAAGTTCATTCAGCATTATTTTGTAGACTTTCATGTAGAAGTCTTGCACCATACCTGTTAAATTTATTTTTAAGTATGTTGTGTTTTTATGTTATTTTAAATATTATTTTTTAAATTAAGTTCCAAATAGTTTGTTACTAGCATATAGGATTGTGATTGCTTTTTGTATATGGACATTTTATCTTCTGACTTTAACAAATCTACTTATTTCTAGTAGTTTCTGTAGATTCTTTGGGATTTTCTATGCAGATGATCTCGTCATATGCAGATAAAGAAAATTTATTTCTTCCTTTCCAATAAATGTCTTTTATTTTCCTGTCTTACCTTATCACATTGACTCAGCCAGCTAGTACCATGCAGGATAAAATTGTGTGGGGGTGTGGACACTATAGAGATAATGTACTCATCATCCTTAAATATATTAGTTTTAATCCTTAAAATGTTTTATCCTTAAATATGTTAGTTGTGGACTCTTTTGTAGATGCTTTTTATTAGAATGAAGAAGTCTCCTTCAATTCCCAGTTTGTGGGAAAGTTTTTACTTGAATAAGTGTTGGATTATGCCAATAATATTCTGCATCTAATTAGATGGCAATATAAGTTTTCTTTATTCTGTTAATGTGACAAATCACATTGATTGTTTTTTGAATGGTCGATCAGTTTTGTTTTTCTAGATAAATCACACTTGCTCATAACATGTTATCATTTTATGTATTGCTGGATTCAATTTGCAAATATATTTTTAAAAAGTTTGGTGTCTGTGTTCATAAGGGATAATTGTTGCAGGTTTCTTTTTGGAATATCTTTGTCAGGCTTTGATATCTGTGTTTTGCTGCCCTAATAAAACAAGTGGGCACATGTTTCTTCCTCTACTTTCTCCAAGTATTTGTGTAAGATTGGTAGTATTACATCCTTAAATGTTTGGTAGAAATCATCACTGAAGCTATCTAGACCTGGAATTTTCCTTGGGGGTGAATTTTTGGTAAATCATTGAATTATTTTAATGGGTATATGAATTCAGATTTTTATCCTGTACCATTTTTGGGAGGTTTTATGTTTCAAAGAATTTATCCATTTTGTCTGAGTTGTCAATTTCAGTGGCATAAAATTGTTCTTAATATTCCCCTAGTACCATGTAATATCTGCACATCTATTCTGATATACCATATTTCATTGCTGATACAATATTAGTAATTTGTGTTCCCCTCTCTCTAGCACGCATAAGTCTACCTAGCGATGTTTCAATTCTGTTAATACTTTCAAAGAAACAAGTTTTGGCTTTATACTTTTCTCTACTGCATTTTTGTTTTCTATTTCATAGATATCTACTCTCATCTTTATTACTTCGTTGTTTCTGATTACTTTACATTTACCTTGCTCCTCTAGCTTCTTAAGATGTACCTGTAGACCATTGATATTCGCCCTTTTCTGTTTTCAAACATAAGCATTTAATGCTATAGTTTCCTCTATGCTTAGTCCCATTCATTTTGATCTTTTCATTATCATTAGGTAAAACTAATCTCTATATTCCTTGCGATTTATTCTTTGGCCCATTACGGTTATATAGATATCTTATTGTAACTAATTTGTAATTTAATTCCATTGTGACCAGAGACATTGTCTGTAAAATGTCAACCTTTTAGCCATATTGAAACAGTCAAAACTTTTGCCATATTGAAACTTGTTTTATAGCCTAAAGTATGGTCTATTTTGGTAAACATACAAAGTACACTTGAATAGAATATGTATTTTGGTATAGTGTTCTATAAACTATAATTAGTGCAAGGATGTGTATAGTGTTATTCAGGGTATTTATGGCCACACTAATTCTTTGTTCAGTTGTTCTATCAATTATTGAGGGAGGTTGTGAAAGTTTCCAACTAAAAGTTTGGGTTTTTCTATTATTTCTTTTAGTTCAGTCAATATTCACATCGTCTATTTTAAAAATCTATTAGCCACATACATATTTGTGATTGGTATATCTTCCTGAAAAATTGACCGGTTCATCATTATGAAAGGCCCTTTTTCTCCTGTAGTACTTTGTCTTGAAGTCTGCCTTATCTAATATTAATATAGCCACTCCAGCTTTCTTACACTTACTGCTAACATAGTATTTAATATAGTCACTCCAGCTGTCTTATCTTATGCTTACTGCTGACACTGCATATTTTTTCCATTCTTTCTTTTGAAACCTCTCCTCTTCTTTTCTTTTTTATTGAATTTATTTTTTTAGAGTGGTTTAAGTTTCACAAAAAAAACTGAGAAGTTATAGATTTACTCCCTGCCCCCACACATACACAGCTTCCCCCATTATCAACGTAACTCACCAGAGCGGTACACTTGTTACAATTGATGAACCTACGTTGACACATCATAATCACCAAGAGTCCATAGTTTTCATTTCGCTCTTGGGGTTGTACCTTCTATAGGTTTAACAAATATACAGTGACATGTGTCCATCAAAATGATCACATAGAATATTTTCACTGCCCTAGAAATGCTATGTGCTTCACCTCCTTATCCTTCCCACTCCCAACCCCTCGCAACTACTGATCTATTTACCAATGATCTTTTGTCTCTATGGTGTTGTCTTTTCCAGAACGTCATATAGTTGGAATCTTACAGCATGCAACCTTTTCAGAATGGCTTCTTTCACTTATAAGGTGCATTTATGGTTCTTCCATGTGTTTTCATGGCTTGATTGCTCATTTCTTTTTAGCACTGAACAATATTCCATTGTCTGAATGTGACGCAGTTTATGTATTCATTTACCTAATGAAGGACATCTTGGTTGCTTCCAAGTTTGGGCAACTATGAATAAAGCTGCTGTAAACATCTATATGCAGGTGTTTGTGTGGACATAAGTTTTCAGCTTCTTTGGTTAAATACTAAGGAATGAGTTTACTGGATCTTATGGTAAGAGTAGGATTAGTTTTGTAAGAAAATGCCAAATTGTCTTCCAACGTGGCTGTACCATTTTTCATTTCCACCAGCAATGTGTGAGAATCCCTGTTTTTCTACATCCTTACCAGGATTTGGTGTCATCACTGTTTCGTATTTTGGCCATTCTAATGGGTATGTAGTGGTATCTCATTGTTGGTTTTGGTTTTTTTTTTGTGTGTGTGTGAGGAAGATGAGCCCTGAGCTAACATCTGTTGCAAATCCTCCTCTTTTTTTCTCTTGAGGAAGATTAGCCCTGAGCTAACATCTGTGCCAGTCTTCCTCTACCTTGTATGTGGGATGCCTCCACAGCATGGCTGGTGAATGGAGTATGTCCACACCCAGGATCCAAACCTGTGAACCTAGGGCCACTGAAGCGGAGCATGCAGAACTTTAACCCTTCAGCCATGGGGCCGACCTCATATCTCATTGTTGTTTTAATTTGCGTTTCCCTCATGACATATGATGTGGAGCATCATTTCATATGCCTAGTTGTCATCTGTATATCTTCTTTGGTGAGGTATCTGTTAAGTACTTTGGCTTATTTTTTAATCAAGTTGTTTGTGTTCTTCCTGTTGAGTTTTGAGAATTACTTGTATATTTTGCATAACTATGCTTTATCAAATATGTCTTTTTCAAATATTTTCTTTCAATCTTTGGCTTGTCTTCTCATTCTCTTGACATTGTCTTTCACAGAGAAATATATAATTTTAATGAAGTTGAGCTTATCCATCATTTCATTCATGGATTCTTCCTTTGGTGTTATATCTAAAAATCCATGGCTATACCCAAGGTCATCTAGCTTTTCTCTTATGTTATCTTCTATGTGTTTTATAGCATATAGGTCTGTGATCATTTTTGAGTTAATTTTGTGAAGAGTGTAAAATCTCTGTCTAGATTAATTTATTTTGCATGTGGACATCCAGTTGTTCTAGCTCCACTTCTTTAAAAGTCTTTATTTCATTCTATTGCTTTTGATCCATTTTCAAAGATTCTCCAAATTGGTTCTTCTGCTTCAATATTTTGTTGTCTATTCTTGGTCTTTTACCACTCCACATAAACTTTGGAATAAGTTTGTCAATATCTACAAAGTAACTTGCTATATTTAGATTGGGAATATAGTGAATCTATACATCAAGTTAATAAGAAGAGACATCTTGATAATTAGACTATTCTTATCCATTGAACATGGAATATCTCTCCATTTTCTGAGTTGTTCTTTGATTTTGTTCATAACAGTGTTGTAGTTTTCCTCATATAGGGCTTCTATGTATTTTGTTATTTATACATAAGAATTTAAATTTTTGGATGCTACTGTAAAGGATATTGTGTTTTTTTCTCTTTTTTTCTCAAAGATTGGCACCTGAGGTAACATCTGTTGCCAATATTTTTTTTTCCTTCTTCTCCCTGAAGCCCCCCAGTACATAGTTGTATGTTCTAGTTGTAGATCCTTCTGGTTGTGCTATGTGGGATGCCACCTTAGAATGGCTTGATGAACAGTGCCATGTCCATGCCCAGGATCCAACCAGTGAAACCCTGGGCTACCAAAGCAGAGCAAGCAAACTTAACCACTCTGCCATGGAGCCGGCCTCAAGAGTATTGTGTTTTTAATTTCAATATCCACTTGTTAATTACTGGTATATAGGAAAATAATTGACTTTTGCATATTAACTTCTTATCCTAAAACCTTGTTATAATTTTTTCTTAGTTCCAGGAGGTTGTTTTGGTCAATTCTTTATATGTACATGATTATGTCATTTGTAAACAAAGAGAGTTTTAATTTTTTTCCCTCCAGATTTGTGCCCCTTTTATTTTCTCTTATTGGCTTACTACATTAGCAAAGATTCTGGTACAATGTTGAAAAGGAGTAATGAGAGGGGACATCCTTGCCTTGTACCTGATGTTAGTGGGAAGCTTTGAGTTTCTCATCATTAAGTGTGATGTTTGTTAGCTGTTGGTTTTTTATAGATATTTTTTATCAAGTTGAGAAAGTTCCCCTCTATTCCTAGATTACAGAAAGTTTTCATTATGAAAGGGTGTTGGATTTGGTCAAAGGCTTTTTCTGCTTCTATTGATACGATCATATGATTTTTCTTCTATAGCCTGTTGATGTGATGCATTACATTGATTTTCGAATGTTGAATCAGCCTCACATATTTGATATAAATCCCATTTTGTCTTCTTGTGCAATTCTTTTTATATACTTTTGGATTCAATTTGCTAATATTTTGTTGAGGATTTTTACATTTATATTCTTGAGAGATATGGATCTGTAGTTTTCTTTTCTTGTAATGTCTTTTTCAGATTTTGGTATTCGGATAATGCTGACCTCATAGAATGAGTTAGGAGGTGTTCCTTCTGCTTTTATGCTCAGAAAGAGATTGTAGAGAATTGGCATAATTTTTTCCTTAGACATTTGGTAGAATTCACAAGTGAACCCATCTAGGCTGGTATTTTCTCTTTTGGAAGTTTATTAATTAGTGATTCAATTTCTTTAATAGATACAGACCTATTTATGTTGTCTGTTGCTTGTAGCATGAGTTTTGGAAATTTATGTCTTTCGTGAAACTGGTCCATTTCAACTAGGTTATTAAATTTATGGTCATAGACTTGTTCATAATATTCCTTATTGTCTTCATAATTTCCATGGGATCTATACTGATGTCCCCTCTTTCATTTGTAAGATTAGTAATTACCTCCTCTCTCTTTCTTTCTTAGTCGGGTTAAAGGGTTACGCATTTCATTGATCTTTTCAAAGGACCAGCTTTTGGTTTCATTGATTTTCTCTATTGATTTCCTGTTTTCAATTTCATTGATTTCTGCTCTAATTCTTATTATTTCTTTTCTTCTGCTTACTTTGGATTAATTTGTTCTTCATTTTCTAGTTCCCTAATGTAAAAGCTTAGAGGAATGATCTCAGATCTTTCTTCTTTCTAGTATATGCATTCAATGCTATAAATTTGCCTCTAATTGATGTTTTCGCTGCGTTTCACAAGTTTTGGTAAGTGGTGATTTCATTTTAATTTAGTTCAAAATATTTTTTAATTTTTCTTGTGACTTTTTTGACTCATATCTTATTTAAAAGTGTGTTGTTTAATCTTCACATATTTTGGGGATTTTCCAATTATCTTTCTGTTATAGAATTTTAGTTTAATTCTTTTGTGGTCTGACAGCAGAAGTAGTATGATTTCTATTCTTTGAAATTTGTTTAAGTGTGCTTTTTGGCCCATGATGGTCTATATTGGTGAATGTTTCATGTGAACTTGAGAAGATGTGTGTTCTGCTCTTGTTGGATGAAGTCATCTATAAACGTCAAATACGTCCCCTTGATTACTGGTGGTGTTAAGTTCAACTGTGTCCTTACTGATTATCTGCCTGCTGGATCTATCCATTTCTGATAGAGGATTGTTGAACTCTTCAACTAAAATGATGAATTTATGTATTTCTATTTGCAGTTCTATCAGTTTTTGCCACATGTAGTTTGACACTCTGTTGTCAGATGCAGACACATTGAGGATTGTGAAGTCTTCTTGGAGAACTGAACCCTTTATCATTATATAATGCCCTTATTTAGCCTTGATAACTTTCTTTGCTTTGAAGTCTACTCCGTCCTAAAGTAATATAGCTATTCTGCTTTCTTTGGTTAGTGTTAATGTGATATATTTTTCTCCTTGCATTTACTTTTAATCTATACACATATGTAAAGTGGGTATATTGTAGACAACATATAGTTGGGTTATGTTTTTTGATCCATTGTGACAATCTCTATCTTTTAATTAGTGCACTTAAACCATTGATGCTTACTATAATTATTAATTTATTTGGTTTACTATCTACCATATTTGTTACTGTTTTCCATTTGTTGCCCATGTTCTTTGTTCCTATTTTTGTTTTCCATTCATTTTCTGCCTTTTGTGATTTTAATTGAGCATTTTATATGATCTTGTTTTCTCGCCTTTCTTAGTATATCAGTTATACATCTTTTCTAACCTTTTTAGTGGTTGCCTTAGAATTTAAATATGCAATTACAACTAATTCAAGTCCACTTTCAAATAACACTACACCATTTCACTGGTAGTGTAAGTACCCTATAATAACAAATAATTCTAATTATACTTTCCTGTTCCTTGTATTACTGCTATCATCCATTTTATTTATATATATAGGTATCCATAATTGAGTATGTTCTTACTCTTATTATTTTGACCTATTAGATCAATTAAGAATAGAAAATAAAAGTTTTACTTTATCTTCCCTTAATCTTTCTTTGATGCTCTTCTTTACTTTATGTAAATACACTTTTCTGAGATAATATATCTCTAAACTACTTTTAACATTTCTTGTATGACAAGTCTACTGGAAACGAATTCCTGAAAAATTCCCTATTTCTCCTTTGCTTTTGAAGGATAATTTTATAAGGTACACAATTCTAGGTTGGTGCTTTTTTTTTTTCCCTCTCGACACTTTTCAGATTTTACTTCATTCTCTTCTTGCTTGCATGATTTCTGAAGTGAATTCAGACATATTTGTTATCTTTGTTTTTCTACAGGTAAGGTGTCTTTTCCCTCTGGATTCTTTCAGGAATTTTTTCTTTATCTTTGTTTTTAGTAATTTAAAAATGACATGCCTAGGTGTAGGGGTTTTCTCTGACATTTATCCTGATTTGTGTTCTCTGAGCTTCCTGGATCTCTAGTTTTGCATTTTACATTAATTTGGGGTAATTCTCAGTGGTTATCATTTCAAATATTTCCTCTCTCTTTTTCTACTTCTCGTATTCCCATTACATGGATGTTCCGCCTTTTGTAGTTGTCTCACAGTCATTGGATATTCTGGCGGTTTTTTTCAGTCATTGTTCTCTCTGTTTTTTAGTTTTGAAAATTTCTATTGAGACATCTGCAAGATATCTCATTTCTTTCTTTAGCTGTGTTCAGTCTGCTGATAGACCTATCAAAGGCAGTCTTCAATTCTGTTATAGTGTTTTTCATCTCTAGTGTTTCTTTTCATTTCTTTCTTAGGACTTCAATGTCTCTGCACATGTTGCCCATCTGTTCTTGTCTTGCACGACATCTACTTTATCTATTAGAGCCCTTAGCATATTAAGCATAGTTGTTTCAAATTTTTGGTCTGGTGATTCCAACATTCCTGCCATGTTTGGTTCTGATGCTTCCTCTGTCTCTTCAAATTGTGTTGTTTGCATTTTGGTATGCCTTGTAATTTTTTTCTTGATAGCCAGACATGAGATAGTGGGTAAAGGAACTGCTGTAAGTAGGCCTTCAATAATGTTCTGGTGAGGTGTATGGGGAGAGGAAGCATTCTATAGTCCTATGATTAGGTCTCAGTCTTTTAGTGAGCCTTTGCCTCTGGACTGTGAACTTCAAAATTGTATCTCAGGGTTTTTTTTTCTCCCCTTAGGTGGGAGAAGATGGCTAGAGTGGGCTGGAGTTGAATATACCCTCTCTTCCTGGTGGAAGTCTAGAGCTGACTGGAGTTGGATATTTACATTCCTCAGGTCAGTTAGGCTCTGATAAAACACAAGCAGCTTAGGTTCTGATTAGCTAGTTTCTCCTGAGGGCAGGCCTTGTTAAGAACAACAGAGTGCTCTGGTTATTTCTAAATGGTTCCTTTTCCCCTCCCCCTGACAGATACCCCAGGGGATTTTTCTTCATTATTTACTGTGGGAATCTGGTTGAGCTCCTGGATGTAAATTTCACAGTATCATGGGGACCCCCCCATGCCTGGGTCCCCCTGGAGTTTTTAACTCTCTGAATTGTCCATACTGAGCCTCCAGGAATTCTTCAGTTACAGTTAAGGTAACTCCCTGAGGCAGTTTCCGCTTGTGAGTCTCTGCTTCAGCAAGTTGTTATTCTCTGTATTCACCTATCTCTCCAACACATGGTGGGCAGCAGTTTGCCCTGTATCCTCACCTCTCTTGTGGATCCTAGAGGAGTTGTTGATTTTTCAGCCCGTTCAGCTTTTTACTTGTTGTTGGGATGGAGTGACAACTTTCAAGATCCTTACATGTGGAACCAGAAATCATAAGTCATAATTTTATTTTTAACGCACTCTTCCGACTCACATACACACTTGCTGCCATTCTCTTAACACCCCTTTCAGCTATCACGTCTCTGTTCCTCTTTCCAAGAAAACTTGTTTGATGAGACATACAAATTGCCTTCAATTACGTTCCTCCCATTTTCCCTGGGTCCACTCCAATGGAGCTTTTGCCTGTAACACTTTACTGAAATTGCCAATGTGTGACAGTTTCATAGTTGATTGAAATTGAAATAGTAATTCACATTATGGAGGTTTGAGTCTAGAAATG
This sequence comes from Equus przewalskii, assembly GCF_037783145.1. Lineage (NCBI taxonomy): Eukaryota > Metazoa > Chordata > Mammalia > Perissodactyla > Equidae > Equus > Equus przewalskii. Next base: position 9,009,193 of record NC_091858.1, on the reverse strand, counting down.
CAGGGAATATGCCCAATTTCTATCCTTTTTCTTTCAATTCATCCTTAGGCTCTACTGCATGAGTTAGAGACAATACTTTCTCAGAATGATGTCGAGTTTATCTTCTTCCAAATGTTGCCTAGTATACCGTTTTCAATAAAACTGTAATTCTGCTGATTAAGGACTTCATAATTAATTAAAGGCAAAGCACTCTTCTAGGTTTGTGAGATACAAAAAGATGATATAAATGTTTACCTTTCAATTTACTTGAAAAAATTCTAATCACCAATAAGATGGTTGTCTCTCTCTAAACAAAAACTTTCTTTAAATATTATTGATTGGTAAACTAAAAGCTTCCAAAATGTTTTGAATTAAAAATATAGAACCATTATACATTTCTTCGGTAGGTTCCCCATTATGAGTTATGCAATTATTAAAGTCACATTTTTTCTGTCTTTGGCAGCTTTGAATTTATAGCTCTTAAAAACTCCTAAAAGGACACAACTAAAATTTTAATGGGCATTTCAGCTAAGTCTTTTTGAATTTTGTATTAGATTTCCCTTTAGCCTTGGGTAAAGCCGTAAAAAAAATTGCCTGCTTAAAAATGTAATCATCACACAGGAACCTTCCTAAAGTCAGCATCAAATAGAATAAAATATATTTTATTAATGATACAATTCACAAAATTACCAGCTCTGCCACTCTCTGCCCTCCAGGGACACCTCCTCCTCCTATGACATGTTCACCAGTCACTGGTGTTTGTTCTGTGTAATTTAAACTTCTGATTGCCTTGAATGCTTAATGAACTAGATTAAGTGAAATGCTGCTTAGGAGTGTTCACTTCTGTTGGAAAAGTGGACCAGAGAAATCTCTGTCTTGAGGAAGGCCCAGTCCCGATTGAGAAACTAGAATCAAGAAAAGACATGCAAGCTTTGTTTTCACTTCTAAAGTGACGTTTAGTAGATAAATGAAGTCCATTTTCAAAAGATCTAGTCAAGCTTGGGAATTTGGGCCCCTTTTAAGGTGCAGTGGCCCTGTTTCTACTTAAATGCTTTATTTCTTCCTCAACATGTATGTCTAGGACTCATACTGGACTATAATTGATCTCTTCCATCCTGCCTGAATTTGATTGGTTTCTCCTTGTCTCAAAATTAAACAAGGTTGTTCCTCAAATTTGTCTCAGAGAAGGAGGAGCTATACCTCCCTGTAGCACTAGTCCCCAAGCCTAATATTAGCTCCATCATGAAGCCAACACCTCACTTTTACAAAGACTCCCAATAAGGTTCTGTGGCTTCTAAGAAAGAGAGAGAAAGAAAAATGCTATTGGTTAATGTTTATCATTTTGTAAACATTAAAATTTTATTGTAGTATTTTAATCTGGCATTAAACAATATATATTTATTGAGTATTTGTTAGATGCTAAAATTTGGTTAGATTTTGTGGGTGAACCCCCCATAACAGAAGATAATTTTCTTAAGCAGTTCATAGCTTCAGTGAGATCTGGTAAATAATGATGAGAAGTGGTTAAAATAGTATGTTGAGGGGTTGGCCTGGTGGTGTAACAGTTGAATTTTCACATTCCATTTTGGCAGCCCAGGGTTCTCAAGTTTGTATCCCAGGTACGGACTTGGCACTGCTCATCAATGCATGCTGTGATGGCATCCCACGTAAAAGAGAGGAAGATTGGAAACAGATGTTAGCCCAGGGCCAATTTTCCTCACACAGACACACAAAAACTGGTATGTTGATTGTTTTGAGAGTAGATTTCTACTGGCTAACTAGACTTATACAAAAAAAAAATTTGATTTATTAAACTTATTTAATCCCCTGTGAAATGATGTCTCCGCTTCAGAGGACATAAGCCAATGAGAAGATAAATTCTTGTTTCTGAGGTGTCTTAGAATAGAAGAATAAGCTACTCCTGCTTTAACAGACAGGAACTTTGTGTATGTATGTGTGTGGAGGCTGCTAAGGGACATATATGCAAAACCATAGTTACAAACTGGAGCTTGTGTGATTATCATTATTTCCAGTCTGTTCAGAAGCTGCCCTAAAGACCCAACTCTGCACATAGCCAAACCAGGTGAGATTCAGAAAAAGATTTTAACAAGCATCACATCTGCTGTAAGATACATGCTTCACAAGAGCAGAATGTCCATACCATGAGATAATTTGACCCTTGATACAAAGGTGGGACATTAGGGAATAATTAACACTATTTTCAATTGTTCTTTTATTCTAATGCCCCAAATAAGGTGGGTTTTTCTTTCCTTTCATTTATATTTTAAGTGTCTGGAGTTAAGAGTACTTAATTGGGCTGAATCATGTACTTGTGCTTTAAAAGAATTAAATAGGCTATTTGTAAATTACTCCAGCTGGACCCAAAACCATTCTGAAACACTGTGTTAGAACAAACAGCAATTAATGGATGTCATGAGGCAAAATACAAGTAGAGAAAGAGTAATCTTCCTACTCTTCTACTTTATGACCTCTGACAGGGTTTTTTTTGTTGTTTGTGGGGTTTTGGGGTTTTTTATTTGTTTGTTTTATGTAAGGAAAGTTCACTCTGAGCTATCATCTGTTGCCAATCTTCTTCTTGTTTTTGCTTAAGGAAGATTAGCCCTGAGCTAATATCTGTTCCAATCTTCCTCTATTTTGTATGTGAGTTGCCACCACAGCATGTTTGATGAGTGGCATAGGTCCAGACCTGGGATCTGAACCCATGAACCTGGGTCACCCAAGTGGAAAGTGCCAGACTTAACCACTACACCACAGTGCTGGCCCCCTCTGACAGGACTTTTAAAAAAAATTGTTTAATCTCCAGTACCTAAATATACATGTTCACTAAAACTTTATTGAATAAATTAATTCCCAGAAGGGAAGAAAATATCAAAAAAAAACACACAAAGAGGAGATAATATTATGACAGTGTTTTAATTTTTTAATAATATATGATCAATAGATGCAAAGAAACTTATGTATTCCTAAACATTAGAGAGGATGCGATTATCTGTACTTTATAAGTCTGTCTATTTTATGGTTGTACTCAGTCTTTAAGAGCAACGAGATACAAAGTCTTATCCAATCACATCTATAATTCATATTTGCTGAATTTATTATCACAATCAATTTTTCTTCACTGGTATAAAGAAAGGTCCAAATTCAAAGTTGGGTGAAAGATGGCACAGGTGATTAGTTATGATGACAAAGTTGAAGTGTTTTCTGAAGAGATGAAGAAAAACTTAATGATGATGCTATCTAATATAGATAGAGGAAAACTTTAAGAAAGATCTTCACCTATTTCTAGTTTCAGGAGGAGTATAGTAATTTATAACAATTATAAAATGACATATAACTATATGTACATACACACACAGACACACATGCCTATGCATGCTGATTCATTTGCACACACCTATTTAATCACTCTGAGAAATGACCAAAAGCATGCAGAACTGGAGAAGACTGAACCCTTGAAAGAAGGGAACCACAGTGGGTAATACTTAATTCATATTATTTCTAACCTAAGGCTATTGCACAGCCTGCAGTAGAATTGGTGTAGGACAACTAGAACCCAAGCTGAAAGCTGCAGTATTATTGTTTTGAGGTGTGAAAGGACCATGTTCAGAGTTGCCAAAGCAACTAGAAATTGGAGGTGGGATTCCGGAAGAAAATGAATCAATGAGGAGATGGATTCCCCAATTTTTATTTAAGCTCTCTTCAAATATTTGCTTGACTCAGGAACTATAATTGTATGTGTGAGACTTCAAATTCCCCCACAGTAAGCAACATCGGCAAGTCTAGAAGAGATTTCAGCTGATGTCTTTTGCATAAGAGAGAGAGTGTGGAGTTTAAATCCTGCCAAGTTGGGGGCGGGGGGCTTGGTAAAGAGCTCATAGTTATATAGAAGCCAAACAGGGTCACATCTTGAGAAAAACACTACATCCCAGGGATAAGATATACCTAAAATGAAAGGCAAAACTGAAATAGATGCCCCATAGAAAGTGTAAACCAAGATGCAAAAATCAGGTGATACTGGTTGATCACCTGACTGTTAGAATAAAAATCACAAGTTTTCAGAGGAGGATAACTGAATTGAGAGTGTCTACAATGTGTCATCAACAAAGTCAAGTATGCAATAAAAATTTTATACATATTAAGAAACTATTGTATTTGAAGTGCAGTTAAGAGAATATGTATCAGAAGAAAATGACCCTGAGGTGACCTAGATATTGGAATTAGCATACAACTATTTTAAAGAAGGTATTATAAATGTGTTAAAGTATTAAATAAATGTAGGCTTATAATGAATGAACAGATAGGACAATCCATAGAAAAAATCCACAGACAAATGAATGTTATAAACAATAACCAAATGAACATCTTAAAATGAAAACTACAATGTCTGAAATAAAGAATATTTCACTGAATGGACTTGACAACAGAGTAGAGATGAGGGAAGAAAGATTCAAAGAACTTTAAAACTGAGTAATATAAATATCCAATATGAAGAAGAGAAAGAAAAAAAATGGAAAATGATGAAGAAAGAAACATGTGGGACAATACTGACAGAAAAATATATTAATAATTCTAGAAGATGAGCAGAAAGAGATCAGGTAGATAAAATATTTGAGGTAGTAATGGTTGAAAAATCTACAAATAGGTGAAAGATAGAACTTTATGGGGGCTGGCCTGGTGGTGCAGCAGTTAAGTTCCCACGTCCCACTTCTTGATGGCCCACAGTTTGCCTGTTCAGATCCTGGGTGCAGACATAGCATTGCTTGGCAAAAGCTATGCTGTGGTAGGCATCCCACATATAAAGTAGAGGAAGATGGGCACGGATGTTAGGTCAGGGCCAGGCTTCCTCAGCAAAATGAGGAGGATTGGCAGTAGTTAGCTCAGGGCTAATCTTCCTAAAAATAAAATAAAATAAAAAATATAAAATTCTTTATAGATTTAAGAAGCACCATGAACAACGAGTAGAATAAATACAAGGGAAATCAAATCTAGGTACGTCATAAGAAAATTGCTGAACTAAAGAAAAAGAAAAAAGTCTTGAAAGCAGCCAAAGAAATACATACATCCAGACAATGGAATGTTATTCAACACTAAAAAGAAATGAACTATCAAGCCATAAAAAGACATAGAGGAACTTTAAATGAATATTATAAGTGAAAGAAGCCAATCTGAAAAGGGTACATACTGTGTGTTCTCAAAATATGACTTTCTGGAAAAAGCAAAACTGTGGAGACAGTAAAAAGCGCAGTGGTTGCCAAGGGTTAGGAGGGGTAGGGGTGAATAGGTGGAGCACAGAAAATTTTTGAGAGAGAAAACACTCTGTACATTATTATAATAATGGATAAATATCATTATAATATTTGTCAAAACTCATAGATTGTACAACACCAAGAGTGAACCCTAATGGAAACTACGGACTTTGGGTGATTATATGCCAATGTAGGTTCATCAGTGTAACACATGTTCCACTCTGGCGAGCGATGTTGATAATGCGAGAGGCTACGCATGTATGGGGCCAGGGGATATATGGGAAAGCTCTATACTTTCCTCTCAATTTTGCTGTAAATCTAAAAGTACTCTATAATAACTGTCTATAAAAAAAGAAAATTATTAGTGATGTTGGGTGAGGGTGAATTATTGTAATGATGTCCTTGGGGAGGGGGGATGGATTCTAAGCTTTGGAGCACCTAGGATGGTAAATGAGGTGGCAGGGCATCGTGGAAGCTTCAGTCCGATTATTTCAATTTTCTTAGAGAATTAGGAAATAAACTATAAGCTGAGAATATTTAAGAGAGAGAGGAGAAGGTATGAACCATTTTCTAGGAGGGTGCTACTTTTGCCTAATCTTTTAGTAATTATAATGTGCTGTCTAGTATGTAGGGACTATATGCCAAACTAATTGGTTATCTGGTTATCTTAAATTGACATTTCTCTCTTTGCTGAGAGGAGTCAAAGACTGTTTTGCCAGTGTACTGTTTGCTGAGAACAAGGATCATGTCTTTGTATCCCAGGCACCTATTTCAGTGTCTGTCACACAGTAGACATTTAGTCAATGTTTACTAAATCAATAAGTATTTTAGGACCTTATTGTATTTGTGTATATTGCTGACTTTTTACAAATATATGTGTTGATGAGATGTGTGTCATCTTAGTTCCAAACCCTTCCCAGTACTAATTATTCAGCTATATCCAGAATACTCTTTCTCCTAAAATTAAAAAAAGAAATATGCTGTCTTTTAGGGAATATTTTAATGGCCCACACCCTGTAAATATTCAATAGATTTAGAAATAGTCTTTTCACTGATCTGTGCCCTAGGGCAGTGATCCCAACTGTTTCTAGTGTAGTATGAGCATGAAGAATTCTGATATGGAAGAAAGACCAGACTGTTTGAAATCAGAGAGATTGTAATTGGAAATTACAGTCCTATTTGGAAAGTTATTTTAGCACCTTCATGGCCTGTATCTACAGATTGGGATCACATATTAAACAAGATGTTATGGTCCAAATTACACTTAGTGGGCATTCAATAAATTGTAGCTAAGGAACTCAGTGATTGCATATTATATCCCGGTTTTTAAGGTAAGTTGTCACTGAAAGTTGTCCAATTGGATACCGCGAGTTAGCTTGGGTGATGTTTTGATCAAGGAAGAATCACTTGAGTGGAACCCTGTAATTATACAAATGTAAGGCTCTTAAGCACCCAATGACCTAGGGGGAAAGACTGTAATCAAATCTTTTTATGTAGGCTGAAGAAGGCCAATCACATTCAATGGGTGAGCTTTGGACAAAGAGGCAAACTGAAGAACATCTATGGGCATATGGATCTTCACCACTGAAAAATCACTGAGGCTTCTGAAAGTGTTTGGAACAGAAAGAACATCATTACATCAGGAAACAAGATAGCTTTAGACTGGCTTCCCAGGATTTTACTGATTGGCAAGTGTGTAAGAAGCAGCAGTGGAAGCACAGCTCTAGTGGACTCATTATATTCTCTATTCTCTTGCCATGATGCACTGGAGCAGAGCAAGCCTCCTGGTGTCACAGACAATTCTGCCCAATTGTCAAGTGAAGAGTCAAGTCAAGATGCCAAGATTCAAGATGTCAAGTCAGTTTTAATTTGAAAATTGAAAAAAAAATGTGTAACTTTATTTGATATTAGCCAGTTAATTAGGTCATAACAATACCATCACTGTTACTAATAATATTATAATCATTATTAGATGACAGCTTCACAGAACACCAAGGAGAAAACAGAATGGCCACTGTTTCTCTCTGGTATGATTCCTTTGAGTGCCAAATGTTTCTCTAAATCTTTTTTATCACAGGCATCCAACCAGGACCAAGCTTCTGAACCCAAGTTCTTACTAATTTTCAGTTAACTCTTCTACCATGCTTCTTTTCCAGAATACTCCATGGACAGAAAAAAAGCAGCTGAGTAATTTTACTTTCTCTTTGGAGAAAATGTCAGCATGTCCTACCTTCCTAGAAAAGCCGTAAGCTCTTAGTAGGTAAGTATTATCTTATGCTTGATTTATGGTTCTCTGTAACATCCATCACAGTGAGTAGATTTACGATTGACGGATTGGTTAGTTGCAAAAACACATTTTATAGTGAGCAGTGAACCCAGGAATGAAGAAAGCTGTCACAGCTGGAATTTCCAGTATCCCTGTGGTGCTAATCAGACTTTCCTGTTGCTTTACTTATCTGACATATCTATTTCTCATCAGCCTTCACCAAGTGCTACTGCTGATGTTTCACTGTTCTTTACATTGATTTTCTTTGCCATCCCCTTACCCAAAAAAATAACTCTGGAGACATTTTTATGTTGCTTTTTGGTGTAAAATGCCAAATCTGTGAAAGTTTAGTTTATATAAAGACCAAAAAGAAAAAAGAGGCAGTTGGCGTAAAAACTTTACTTGACATGTCCTTCCCCCCAATACCACAATCACCTTCTTTGAGCCGTCCCTCTTGCCTTTGTTATTCTGTTCTGTGACAGCAGCTATGATTAGTACCTTGGACTATCTCTATTCTCAAAAGTGAAGAAAATGTTAATTGTGTCAAAGGCTAAGCGACAATTTAATAACATATTTTAAAGAACATTAAAGGCATCGGAAATATTTAACTGCCTGGTGAACTTCTGTAAAGTAACAAGATTAGGCAGTACAGCGTTCCAATTCAGTGAGCACTAGGATGGATTTAAAGAATGTGAGTGAATGAAGAGAAAATGTGATTTAAATGCCAGTTCTCCCAATGGTCAATTGCTTTTCCCAAAAGTATACTAATAGAGTTCCTCAAGCAGTTTATTGTGTCTCATCTCCACTATCACCATTTTTTGGGGTAAGTAAGGCCTCCAGTATGGTTTCCTGAAAAGTTCCTTACTATTGAAGCAGAAGTAAGCCTTCAAAAATTATGTACTTCTTATTTGACAACCAAGTGCCTGAATGTTCTTTCCTGGTTTATCTTCCTAATAGGGATTTCAGCCCCAAGATGTTCAGTCACCAAACTCTCTGCCCCAGACTCTTAATGGACAGCCAAGCTTGGTGTGGGTGATTGGTAAATGGGGTATAAATGACTCAGAAGTGTTGGAGCTATAGGAGGGTAGGGTAAAAATTGATATCCAGATTAAATCCAAGGTCGAAAGAACAGGTGCTCACCACCATACCTCTTACTCTGAAGAAACTCTTCTGATATCAGGCTCCTCAGCATCACCCACCATGTCTGTACATTTTGCCCTAACTCGCTTTTCTCTAAGTTTGTATTTTGGAGTATTTTATTTTGTTATCTATTCACTTCAACCCTTCAAAAATATATATACTTAGCACCCACTCTGGGCCAGTTATCATGTTAGGGAAAGGGAACTGAAAAATGAAATAGCCTATGGTCTTTTTCCTAAAAGGCTCACACAGTCTTCCTGGGGTACATTCTTATAAACAAACCAAAGTCTGCACCAAGTACAATGGAACATAAAAGAAAGAATAGCCAACTCTATGTGGGAAACCAGCAAAAGCATCACAGACGCATAAAGCTTGAGTTTGACACAATGAATGAATGATAAGAAAGACATCCCATTAGAAAGAACAGCAGGAACAAACACAAAATGGCATAAAAGAAAATGGTACATCCAAGGAAATGCATTCAGTTGGGATGGCAGCAGTGCAAGGTGAATAGGAGAAGGGCAGGAATTACAACAACTGATTCTAAAAAATGAAGGTTGGCACAGACCACGATAAAAGATTACTGTATACCACTGATGGGAAGCTACTGAAGAATTTTGTGAAGAAAATTATGTGATCATGTTTTCTAATGGGCAAATGTAGCTAAGACCGGAGTCAAGGAGAGTAATTAGAAAGCCATTCCAATAGTTTCAAAGAGAAGACAAAGCCTTCGTGAAGACAGTGGCAATGGTTATGGAGAAGAGGAAAGAGATTGAAGAAATGTTTAGAAGGTAATTCACATAACTGAGTTATACTGAAAGATGAAAAAGGAGGCTAGAGGGATGCCCTGGTTTGTGACTTGTGTTTCTGGGTACTTAAAAGTGCCTTTAATAAAAGTGAGAATATAGGAGAAAGAGCAAGCTTGAGTGAAAAATATTTTGTTCAGATTTGAACATGTTTATTTTGAGTTATTTGTGGGATTCCTCAGGCATTGACATCCAGCAGGCACTTAAATATATGTCTGTAGTTCAGGAGGAGAGTGTTCTGGTCTGGAAACTTGTATGTAAGAATCATCAACAGACAGTGCTAAGAGAAGCTGTGTCTTTGTAAGAGAAAGCAATCAGGGTCCTTACCAACCCACTCAACCCATTTCAACCTACAATTCTAGCATCATCCATGATTATTTTTCTAATCAATTCCTTTGCTGCAGAGAGCATATTCTTTTTACTATCTCAACACAAACTTTATGCATTTTTACCCCCATGCCCTTGTTCATACTGTTGCCACTTCCTAAAAAGTCCTCTTCCTCCTGCTTGACTCTTAATATGTTATTTTTCATTTAAAATAAACCCAAGTCCATCTTAGTCTGGGAAACATTTCATGGCTATTTCAGTCATACTAATGTTTATCTCTACTTCTTTTGAACTCTTATAGGATATACATTCTATCTCAACTATTAGTTACCTATTTCTTTTTTAGCATTATTTTATAGTTTTACAATAATTCGTATAAAAGTATAATTTAATACATGTATTCATATTTGTATAAATAGTTTTCTATCTGTTTTGCAAAATTATTATTTTTGAAGGTAACAGATTATACCCTATAAGATTTTATATAATATACCACGTCGCTTACATAATAGATAGTTACAATACTTGCTGCCAGTTTTATTATACATACATTGCAATAATTATACTATCAATAAGGCTTACAAGACCTCTTTAAGAAACTGTTGTGAGATTCAAATAAAATAATTTTTGAAAGGTACTTTGTAATTGTAAAGCATTCTATAAATCTAAGATTATTACAATATTAATTAAATAATAACTATATGACAATAATATACATTATCATATCCTCTATGTACAATGAATGCTTATAAGAAATTTTGCATCAACTGATGTGATGTTACAAACCAGACCTTGTGAAACACTGTTTCAGAGGCTTAGACTATTGGCCTTTAAGAGTAGGACCCTGATTTTATGATGAAGGAAACTTTTATGTCTTGAGCTAACAAATCAGAAGAAAAGCATAATTCCAATTCACAGTTGTTCTGGCGAATGTCACATTATTTCTCCCTTGTACCTTCTTTGAATTATGTTAAAAGATAACATTCACTTGTGCACAGTCTTTAAAAAGTAAAAATGACCACAGTAAACAACTTGGAATACATTACCTGACTTCTAGACATACTGTAAAACTTTAAGAATGAAGACAGTGTGGTATTGACATTAAGAGAGAAAAAATAGAAGCATGGACGTGAATAGACCATTCAGAAATAACGTCACATTCATACTGTCAATTGTTTTTTGATTAAGATACCAAGACAACTTATTGGTAATAGCTTTCAACAAATTCTGCTGGAACGATTAGATAGCCATATGCAAGGCATTTACCTTAATCCTTACCTCACAGCTTATACAAAAGTTAAACTAAAATTGAGCCTAGGCTTAAATGTAAGAATTAAAAATCTAGAACTTCCAAAGGAAAATAGAGGAGAAAATCTTAGTCACCTTGTGTTTGGCAATGATTTTTTAAATAAGGCACAAAAATCATAAACTATAAATGCAAAAATCAATAATTTGTACTTCATAAAAATTTTAAAAATTGTTCTCTTCAAAGAATGCTGCTATAAAAATGAAGTGAAAAGCCACACACTTTGAGAAAATATTTGCAAAACATATATCTGAGAAGGGCTTTGAGCCTAGATTAAATAAAGAATACTTACTGTTCAATGTTAAGAAGACAAACAACCCAATTTTTTAAGTAGACAAGAAAAATTGAATAGACATATCACAAAGATATATAGATGGCATATAAAAGCAAGAAAAGATGCTCAATATCTCTAGTCATTAGTAAAGTACAAATTGTTATCACAGTAAAATATTACCACATGATCACTAGAATAGCTAAAATTAGAAATAATGGTCTTATCAATTGTTGGTGAGAATGTGGGGCAATTAGACCTCACATTCATTGCTGGTAAGAATGAAAAATAGTTCAACTACTCTAGAAAATGTACATCAGTTTCTTAAAAAGTTACACATAGACATAATATACAACCCAGATATTCTACTCCTAGATATTTACCCAAAAGAAATGAAAATATATGTCCAAAGATTTGTACGTAAGTGTCCACTGTAGCTTTATTTGTAATAGAAAAAAGACCTGGAAACAATCAATATGTCCGTCAATATGTGAATGGATAAACAACTTACAATATATTCATACAATGAAATACTATTATAGATTAAAAAAATAAACTATTGATACACACAACAATATGAATTTATCTCAAAAAATTATGCTGGTGAAAGAAGCCAGAAAGCAAAGAGTTTACACTGTATCCTTCCATTTACATGAAATTCTAGAAGAAGCAAACCAAACTATAGTGACAGAAATCAGATCAGCTGTTGTCTGAGGTCAGGGGCAGAGGTGTAGGGGAGGAAGAGAGAGAAAGGCGTTACAAAGAGGCATAAGAAAATTTTGGAGAGTGATAAATATGTTCATTATCTTGATTGGAATGTGTACACATATGTCAAAACTTAAAATGTATACTTTAAATATACATATTTTACCAAATGTCAATTATACCTCAATAAAGGTACAAAAATATGCTAAAGCCTACCTCAAACAAAAAAGCATATGTCTATCTATACATTCTTGAGAAAGTATAAATCACCAGCAGAACTTCTGCTATGTTTACCAAACCATCTACTTTACTTAATATTTGTCTTATCGAGCCTCCTATAAGTCCCACTTTCATGTTCTACATTGTGTTGGGTCACTGTAAGAGGAAAGCTAAAAATCTACCTTGAGATGAGGAAAGGCATGAATCTCTCTCTTCTGCCTCACACACTGCTCACCAGAGCCCAGAATGGCACTGTGTTTGGGTGAGAGTTTTGCTATGTCAATAAGCAGGAAGCATTTCTGCTTATTGCCATTGATCGTGTAATTTCACTGACAAACTCCTTTTGCTTGGGACCAGACCCTTACTGCTATGTACTAGAAGTCACTTACCACAATATGACCTCTATGACGAACTGTTACCATCCCCCTTACAAAGTGAGTTCCGAATGTTTTCCTGCCATCTGGAATTCCATTTTCTGAGATGTGTGTGTTTTCAAGTATGTCAACAGATTGTAGAGATGTATCATATAGACCACAATAAGAGTTACAAGAGAAAGTTACAAAGACAATATGAGTAGTCTCAGTAAGCAATCTCAGTAAGCAGTCTGAGTTCAATTCGGCTGAAGATGGAATGTGTTATATATACAAGAATGAAGGAACGCAGTCCTCTTTGGAGAAAAGAGAAGCTTACCAAGAGTGAGAGCTGGCCGCCTGCCTTCGCCAGGCTTTCTCAGTCTCATGCAGAGGATCTCTTGTAGACTGAGCTATGAGTGAGTTCTGACCATAACTAGCGGTAGGTCAAGAGATACCTTCCCACTAGCAAGGAACAGTGCGTCTGAAATTTATCTTTCTGCATTAAAGTTGGTGTCAACTTTGAACACTTGTGTAGTCACTGTTTTGTAGCTTCCCATAAGTCACTTGCAAACAGTTTGTCTAATTCTAAGACTTGATTTTCTGGATTATTTGATTATATTTCAATTCACTTCAATGTATACTCGCTAAATCCTACTCTGTGCATTGAATTCTACAAGGAATACTGACCAAAATCTCACCAGTTCATGAAAATAGAAATCTAAGAAATACGTGGACCTTGACTTCAATGAACCCCTCTCAAAATTGGGAGACTGGCTACCAACCTTCTTAACAATCCTGGTCACAGATCTATTTATTGTTTGGTTCCAGGCATTTCCTCCTAGGACTACTTTCTGTAACCCAAAATTCTTGCTACTATAACAGGGACAATCTTAGACTCCTTGGGTACTGACCCACAATGTGTGTTTTCCAGAAGTTTAGTCACTATGTGGTTTGAATGATTGGCAACCCATCTTGGGATCATCCCTTAATTTAATTGTTAGCACTGCCCGTTCCTGCCTTCTTTATCTTTCCTATCAGCTTGCCATAAGTGTTCCATAAATCTTTGCACCCAAGTCGCTACAGGCTATGAAACTCCAGTCACTGTTAGCTTATAACATCATTATGGCTCACTTTAATATTCAAATATTGTCCTTAACTAGCCAGAAATTCAGGGACGGCATCCAGAGTAAGTGTAAATATCAAAGATCAAGACCTTGAATGTGGGCAGACGCAAAAAAGACTATAATTTTATTCAAATATCAAAATAGAAAGAGAAGATTTTGTCATTCTAGAGAGAGAATGATGAAGAAAAATAATTTTTCTAAAATAGTAGAATCTGGCCTTGCTCTCTGACAGAGCAAAGAAAGGAAGTTATACACAGGGAGATGCTGAAGGAGTGTTAATCTGCGGGAGCTGGTCCTAAAGAAAGAGAAGAGGTTATAACCAGGCCTAGGAGAAAACTTTGAAAAAGAAGAAGGACATAATTTTATGTGATGCTATAGCAGGCAGAGAGGAGGACAGGAAGAACACTGATATATATTGAGACGTTAAAGAAAGTAGAGAAACTCAATCAGAAGTTCCCAATTCTGCCAGTATCGTAGGTGTGGTTAGAACCGTCGGATGCCATGTGTAAGGGTTGCAACCTAAGGAAATTAATAATGTGGAAGAGTGTGAAGCAGTTGCTGTGGGGAGTGTTTTTTTGCATCCCACACATATAAATAAATAGATCAAGGGTTGCTGAGCAGCAGGGAAGACCTAGCTGTGTTTACTTAGCATGAAATTGCAGTGGACCCAATTATTTTGGTTTTGTGACTTTGTTTGCCTACTGCTGACAGCCTAGCAGAAAGAGCATAGGGTGTTTGATGGGGTTATTCGGGGTTAGGGATCTGTAAAGGAGATTTGACATGAAGGTTGGGAGTGGTGGTGGAGGATTCTACAGTGATAATGAGACGTCACTGAATTGTCTGGCCATGGGTTCTGGGCTTTGTAGGAAGGCAAGTGGATTCCGACAGAGTTGGTGGACGACAAGAAATGGGAGAGTTTCAGGGATTCGAGGTTATGAAGAAAGTGAAAAGCACATCAGTAAGAATAAAAGATTAGGATAAGGGCCTTGATAAAAAGTTAGTAACAACAACAGAAAAGCCATCTCAGAGCTCACAAACTGAATAATAATGAAGTATATTAGGCATCCTTACTATTATGTAGCTGAAATGGAAGGTCAAGACAATGGCAAAAAACAAACTAGAGGGAAAATGTGTAAGCAAGATACTGTGTTCATTGAAAAAGTTGGAGAAATGCCCTGAATGTAGATAGATGAATGTTGTGAACATAGTCAGCCATCCAAGGATGCTAAAGAAAATGGGAGAAACCTCAAAGGTAAACAAGTTTTTAAGTGAAACCATAGTCAAGTGGTAGCCATAGCATGGAAGAGGCTAAAAAAAAAAGTCTGACTCCATCAACTTGCCTCAAATTGTCAACTTGCCTCAAGAATTGTCAGGGCAAGGGAACATGGAAACATCTGGTGAGGAATCCAGGAAAAGTAAGCTCATGGAGAAAACCAATTTTCAATTAAAGCTAAGAGATAGAAGGAGCACTAATGGAAAAATTTCAAATCATAGGGAAATTTCCTTGCTTAAAGTACCACAAAGTTTCCATATAGTAATTAAAAGGTGGAGCTGGGAGGAGAAATGAAAAATGTCAAGAGCTCCTAAGGCAGGAAAAGTCTTATCTGAAAAAAAGTGGGAGTGCAATGGAGAAGAAGGAAAGAGTTTACTCCTAAACATAAGTGTTGAGAGTTGGCATGAAGGAAGTGTTGTTTAAGAATTGGATATCTTATGGGGCTGGCCCAGTGGCATAGTGGTTAAGTTCATGTATTCCGCTTCAGCAGTCCAGGGTTCACAGGTTCAGATCCCAGGTGTGGACCTACACACCATTCATCAAGCCATGCTGTGACAGCATCCCACATACATAATAGAGGAAGATGGGCACAGATGTTAGCTCAGCGACAATCTTCCTCAAGCAAAAAGAGGAAGATTGGCAATGGATGTTAGCTCAGGGCCAATATTCCTCCCCTCTCCCCTCCCCCCCCAAAAAATTAGATATCTTAGCTCTACTCAATTCTTTCTTGGTAAATTCATTATAGCTTCACATTACTACTCACAGATAATACTTTATATTAAAAAAATAGAAGAAACCATTGAGGGTTGGTTGGAAAAAAAGTAAAAAGTAAAAAAGAAATTTAGAATTCAACCAACTCTTACAGTAAGGAGAGTGAATTTAATGAAGTTTAATAACCTATCTAAACTTCCTCAGCTTGGGAATGGAATTCATGTCTTTTAACCATATGGCCCCTAATTAACTGTCAATCAAAGACTCATATTTTTGCCCCTTCTCTGCTAATTGCTAGTTTTCTTTGCTTTATTTTTAATCACTCCCTGCTTCTTTTTCTTTTATGATTACATTACATATAAGTATCACCAACAGGCAGAGTGCTTGACTCCCCCTTTATCTCCTGGTGGAAGGTGAACATGACCTGGGAGCATATGTTAGCAAGACTGCATGGGGCTTCGCTTCTTTTCCCAAGCAGAATGATGGGGTGAGCCTTTGAGCCTGAATTCAGGGGCCTCACACATCCACTGGCAATTTATTTTTAAATTTTTTTATTGAGTTAATGATAGGTTGCAATCTTGTGAAATTTCAGTTGTACATTAATGTTTGTCAGTCGTGTTGTAGGTGCACCACTTCACCCTTTGTGCCTACCCCCCACCCCACCTTTCCCCTCGTATCCACTAAACTGTTCTTAGTCCATAATTTTAAATTCCTCATATGAGGGGAGTCATACACAGATTATCCTTCTCTTGGTGGCTGATTTCACTTAACATAATTCCCTCAAGGTCCATCCATGTTATTGCAAATGGAATGATTTTGTTCTGTTTTACAGCTGAGTAGTATTCCACTGTATATATATACCACATCTTCTTTATTCATTCATCTGTTCATGGGCACTTAGGTTGCTTCCATGTCTTAGCTATTGTAAATAATGCTGCAATGAACATTGGGGTGCATAGGACTTTTGGGATTGCTGACTTCAAGCTCTTTGGATAAATACTCAGTAGTTGGATGACTGGATCGTATGATAGTTCTATTTTTAATTTTTTGAGGAATCTCCATACTGTTTTCCATAGTGGCTGCACCAGTTTGCATTCCCACCAGCAGTGTATGAGGGTCCCTTTTTCTCCACAACCTCTCCAACATTTGTTACTATTAGTTTTAGATATTTTTGTCATTCTAATGGGTGTAAGGTGATATCTTAGTGTAGTTTTGATTTGCATTTCCCTGATGATCAGCGATGATGAGCATCGTTTCATGTGCCTATTGGCCATCCGTATATCTTCTTTGGAGAAATGTCTGTTCATGTCTCCAGCCCATTTTTTGATTGGGTTGTTTGATGTTTTGTTGTTGAGTTGTGAGAGTTCTTTATATATTATGGACATTAAGCCTTTGTCAGATATATGACTTGCAAATATTTTTTCCCAGTTAGTGGGTTGTTTTTTTGTTTCAATCCTGTTTTCATTTGCCTTGAAGAAGCTCTTTAGTCTGATGAAGTCCCATTTGTTTATTCTTTCTATTGTTTCTCTTCTCTGAGAAGGCATGGTGTCTGAAAAGATCCTTTTAATACTGATGTCAAAGAGTGTACTGCCTACGTTTTCTTCCAGAAGCCTTATGGTTTCAGATCTCACCTTTAGGTCTTTGATCCATTTTGAGTTTATTTTGGTGAATGGTGAAAAAGAATGGTCAATTTCCATTCTTTTACATGTGGCTTTCCAGTTTTCCCAGCACCATTTGTTGAAAAGACTTCCTTTTCTCCATTGTATGCCCTCAGCTCCTTTGTCAAAGATAAGCTGTCCATAGATGTGTGGTTTTATTTCTGGGCTTTCAATTTTGTTCCATTGATCTGTGCACCTGTTTTTGTACCAGTACCATGCTGTTTTGATTACTGTAGCTTTGTAGTATGTTTTGAAGTCAGGGATTGTGATGCCTCCCGTTTTGTTCTTTTTTCTCAGGATTGCTTTAGCAATTCGGGGTCTTTTGTTGCCCCATATGAATTTTAGGATTCTTTGTTCTAATTCTGTAAAGAATGTCTTTGGGATTCTGATTGGGATGGCGTTGAATCTGTAAATTGCTTTAGGTAGAACGGACATTTTAACTATGTTTATTCTTCCAATCCATGTACAGGGAATGTCTTTCCATCTCCTTATGTCGTCATCCAATTCTCTCAGAAAGGCCTTGTAATTTTCATTATATAGGTCCTTCACTTCCTTAGTTAAATTTACCCCAAAGTATTTTATTCTTTTTGTTGCAATTGTGAATGGTATTGTGTTCTTGAGTTCTTTTTCTGTTAGCTCATTATTGGAGTATAGAAATGCTACTGATTTATGCAAATTGATTTTATACCCTGCAACTTTGCTGTAGTTGTTGATTACTTCTAAGAGTTTTCCAATGGATTCTCTGGGGTTTTCTATATTTAAGATCATGTCGTCTCCAAACAGCGAAAGTTTCACTTCTTCCCTCCGTATTTGGATTCCTTTTATTCCTTTTTCTTGCCTGATTGCTCTGGCCAGGACCTCCAGTACTATGTTAAATAAGAGTGGTGCTAGAGGGCATCCTTGTCTCATTCTTGTTTTCAGGGGGATGGCGTTCAGTTTTTGCCCATTGAGTATGATGTTGGCTATGGGTTTGTCATATATAGCCTTTATTATGTTGAGGTAGTTTCCTTCTATGCCCATTTTTTTCAGAGTTTTTATCATAAATGGCTGTTGGATCTTCTCAAATGCCTTCTCTGCATCTATTGAGATGATCATGTGGTTCTTATTCCTCGGTTTGTTGATGTGGTGTATCACGTTGATTGATTTGCCGATGTTGAACCATCCCTGTGTCCCTGGTATGAATCCCACCTGATCATGATGTATGATCCTTTTGATGAATTGCTGAATTCTGGTTGCCAAAATTTTGTTTAGAATTTTTGCATCTATGTTCATCAGTGATATTGGCCTGTAGTACTCTTTTTTCATGGTGTCCTTGTCTGGTTTTGGTATCAGCATGATGTTGGCCTCATAGAATGTGTTAGGAAGTGTTCCATCTTCCCTAATTTTTTGGAATAGCTTGAAAAGGATAGGTATTAAATCCTCTCTGAAAGTTTGGTAGAATTCCGCAGGAAAGCCATCTGGTCCTGGGGTTTTATTCTTTGGGATGTTTTTGATTGCTGTTTCAATCTCTTTACTCATGAATGCTCTGTTCAAATTGTCTGCCTCTTCTTGAGTGAGCTTTGGGAGATTGTAGGAGTCCAAGAATTTATCCATTTCCTCTAGGTTATCCATTCTGTTGGCATATAGTTTTTTGTAGTATTCTCTTATAATCTGTTGTATTTCTGCAGAGTCTGTTGTTATTTCTCCTCTTTCATTTCTGATTTTGTTTATTTGAGCTTTCTCCCTTTTTTTCTTTGTAAGTCTGGCTAGTGGTTTGTCAATTTTATTTATCTTCTCAAAAAACCAGCTCTTCATTTCATTGATCCTTTCTACTGCCTTTTTCGTTTCAATAGTATTTATTTCTGCTCTGATTTTTATTATTTCTCTCCTTCTGCTGACTTTGGGCTTTATTTGTTCTTTTTTCTCTAGTTCAGTTAGGTGTACTTTAAGGTTGCTTATTTGGGATTTTTCTTGTTTGTTAAGATGTGCCTGTATTGCGATGAATTTTCCTCTTAATACAGCTTTTGCAGTATCCCATATGCGTTGGTATGGCATGCTATCATTTTCATCTGTTTCCAGGTATTTTTTGATTTCTTCTTTAATTTCTTCAATGATCCATTGCTTGTTCAGTAGTGTGTTGTTTAGTCTCCACATCTTTGTGACTTTCTCAGCTTTTTTCTTGTAATTAATTTCTAGCCTTATAGCACTATGATCAGAGAAGATGCTTGTTATTATTTCAATTTTTTTTTAAATTTGCAGAGGCTTGCCTTGTTTCCCAACATATGGTCTATCCTTGAGAATGTTCCATGTGCACTTGAGAAGAATGTGTATTCAGCTCTTTTAGGGCGAAGTGATCTATATATGTCTACTAAGTGCAATTGTTTTAGTTTTTCATTTAGCTCCACTATTTCCTGTTGATTTTCTGTCTGGAAGATCTGTCAATTGATGTGAGTGGGGTGTTGAGGTCCCCTACTATTATTGTGTTGTTTTTGACATCTTCCTTTTGGTCTGTTACTAGTTGCTTTATGAATCTTGGTGCTCCTGTGTTGGGTGCATAGATATTTATAAGCGTTATTTCTTCTTGATGAAGTGTCCCTTTGATCATTATATATTGTCCCTCTGTGTTTCTCTTTACCTGTCTTATTTTGAAATCCACTTGGTCTGATATAAGAATTGCAACACCTGCCATTTTTTTCCTTGCTATTAGCTTGAAGTATTGTCTTCCACCCCTTCACCCTGAGTCTTCCACTGGCAATTTTGATCAAAATCTTATTTTATGAAAATTGCAAACAGCTATGTGGTTTTCTTTCTGATCTGCTGTTTTTCTTTTGTTTCTCACATTGTTTACCTGTGGAATAGTATGTAACGCATTAACAGACTTTGCCACTAACAAACGTTTGAACTTGATCAAGTCAGTTCCTCTTTTTGGGTCTCTAAATCATTTATATGTGAAATGAGGAAGTTGTATTACACTGTTGCTCAAGTCATAAAAGAAGATGTAAGAATTTGCTGTGAAACTCTTCATCTTTCCCATTCTCTTTTTCCTTTTCCCACAAAAGGTCAAAGTTTCAAGATTTTCCTCAACCTCTTCGGGTTCAGAAGTCAGTTCAGTCCTGAAATGTGTAGCAGAGAGAATCTACCATAGGGTCAATGCTGTGCAAACAAATAGCCCCCAAATCGCGATTTATATCCAAATGGGCACAAGATCTCAGTTGTGCAAGATGAATATGTTCTGGAGATCTAGTGTACAGCGGTGTGACTATAGTTAACAATACTGTATGGTATACTTGAAATTTGATAAGAGGGTAGATCTCAACTGTTCTCACCACAAAAGAAAAGAAAAAGGTATCTATGTGAAGTGATAGATATGTTAATTAACTTGATTGTGGCAATTATTTCACAATGTATATGTATAAGAAAACTTCAAGTTGTACACCTTAAGAATATACAATTTTTATTCATCAATTATACCTTAATAAAGATGAAGAAAAGTCACTCATTCATACAAAGACTGTGAGTCTGAATGAGTTCCATGTTAATTTTCTTCCATGTGAAAGCTCAGTGTTCCAGGCTGCTCGAATCTCACAGCACCTCCACATCAGCACATTCTCTAAAGATCTCTGGATGGACTAGAGAGGCAAGCACTGAAAATACAATGCTTTACAGGAAGGCGGCATGCAGTGCTTTTGCTCCCATTTTATAAGATAAACAAATACTCTGGAGCTGTAGAATGTTAAAGGGTGGGAAATATGACCCTCTTACGTTTCCCAATGAGAGTAATTCTCAATTGGGAATCATTGAAATACTGTGGGATGCAAAAGTGGCATTTAAATTCCATTTTTTCCCATGTTAAGTGCCTATAATAGCTAGTAATAATTCAATATTCTAGTATCAACATGCTATTAAGATGTTTATAGTAATGTGCAGGTGCTCTTTCTTAGTTTAAGCATTAGCTAAGGGAAATCAGTCACTTTTTACATGGTTTTAAACGAAGAATATTTGAGATTCATTAAATCTAAATCATGTGTCCATGGATTTAATCCTCTGTATATATTTTCAAATTCTGGGGGGTTATTGTTTGTAGAGTTGGGTTTTATGGGTAGTTTTTGTCTGTTTTGTTTGTTTTTTTGAGTTCATATTAGTTTACATCATTGTGAAATTTCAGTTGTACGTTATTTCTTGTCTGTCACCACATAGGTGCTCCCCTTCACACCCTGGGCGCATCCCCAACCCCCAACTCCTTCCCCTGGTAACCACTGAGCTGTTTTTTTTATCCATGTGTTTGTTTATCTTCCACATATGAGTGAAATCATCTGATGTTTGTCTTTCTCAGTCTGGCTTATTTCGCTTAGCATAATTCCCTCCAGCTTCTTCCATGTTGTTGCAAATGGGATGATCAAGCTGAGTAGTATTCCATTGTACATATATACCACATCTTCTTCAATCAATCCTCAGTCGATGGGCATTCAGATAGTTTCCATGTCTGGGCTATTGTGAATAGTGCTGCAATGAACATAGGGGTGCATATGTTACTTTGGATTGTTGATTCAAGTTGTTAGGGTAGATACCCAGTAGTGGCATGTCTGGGTCATATGGTATTTCTATTTTTACTTTTTTGAGGAATCTCCATACTGTTTTCCATAGTGGCTGCTTCAGTTCGCATTCCCACCAGCAGTGTATGAGGGTTCCCTTCTCTCCACACCCTCTACAACATTTGTTATTTTTAGTCTTATTGATTATAGGCACTTTAACAGGGGTTAGATGGTATCTTAGCGTACTTTTGATTTGCATTTCCCTGATGATTAGTGATGTTGAACATCTTTTTATGTGTTTATTAACCATCTGTATATTTTCTTTGGAAAAATGTCTGTTCATATCCTCTGCCCAATTTTTCATCAGGCTGTTTTTGTTGTTGTTGTTCAGTTGTGTGAGTTCCTTATATATTACGGAGATTAACCCCTTATCAGATATATGATTTGCAATAATTTTCTCCCAATTAGTGGGTTGTCTCTTTGTTTTGATCCTAGTTTCTTTTTCCTTGCAGAAGCTCTTTAGTCTGATCACCTCCCACTTGTTTATTTTTTCTTTTGTTTCCCTTGTCCGAGAAGTCTTGATATTAGAAAAGATCCTTCTAAGTTCAATGTCAAAGAGTGTACTACCTACATTATCTTCCAGGAGTTTTATGGTTTCAGAACTTATCTTCAAGTCCTTGATCCATTTTGAATTTATTTTTGTATATGGTGTGAGAGAGTGGTCTACCTTTACTCTTTTGCATGTGGCTGTCCAGTTTTCCCAACACCGTTTCTTGAAGAGACTATCTTTTCTCCCTTGTATGTTCTTGGCGCCTTTGTCAAAGATTAGCTGTCCGTAGGTGTGCGGTTTTATTTCTGGGCTTTCAGGTCTGTTCCATTGATCTGTGTGCCTGTTTTTGTACCAGTACCATGCTGTTTTGATCACTATGGCTTTGTAGTACATTTTGAAGTCAGGGATTGTGTTGCCTCCAGCTTTGTTCTTTTTTCTCAAGATTGCTTTAGCAAATCGGGGTCTTTGGTTGCCCCAGATGAACTTTGGGATTCTTTGCTCTATTTCCATGAAGAATGTCATTGCGGTTCTGATTGGGATTGCATTGAATCTGTAGGTCACTTTGAGTGGTTTGGACATTTTAACTATATTTATTCTTCCAATCCATGTGCATGGAATCTCTTTCCATCTCTTTATGTCATTATCTATTTTTTTCAATAATGTCTTATAGTTTTCATTGTATAATTCCTTCTCTCCTTAGTTAAATTTATTCTTAGATACTTTATTCTTTTTTGCGATTGTAAATGGAATTGTATTCTTGAGTTCTCTTTCTGTAAGTTTATTAGAGCACAGAAATGCAACTGATCTTTGTAAGCTGATTTAGTACCCTGCAACTTTACTGTAGTTGTTAATTATTTCTAATAGTTTTCTGATGAATTCTTTAGGGTTTTCTGTATATAAGATCACGTCATCTGCAAACAGCAAGAGTTTCACTTCTTCACTCCCTATTTTGATTCTTTTTATTCCATTCTCTTGCTTAAATTGCTCTGGATAAAACCTCCAGTACTATGTTGAATAAGAGTGGTGATAGAGGGCATCCTTGTCTTGTTCCTGTTCTCAGAGGGATAGAGTTCAGTTTTTCCCTATTGAGTATGATGTTGGCTATGGGTTTGTCATATATGGCTTTTATTATGGTGAAGTAATTTCCTTCTATCCCCATTTTGTTAAGAGATTTTATCATAAATGGCTGTTGGATCTTGTCAGTGCTTTCTCTGAATCTATTGAGATGATCATGTGTTTTTTATTCCTCATTTTGTTAATGTGGTGTATCACATTGATTAATTTGCAGGTGTTGAACCATCCTTGTGTTCCTGGAATAAATCCCACTTGATCATGATGTATGATCTTTTTGATGTATTGCTGAATTCGGAATTATGATGTATTGCTGAATTCGGAAAATATTGCCAATATTTTGTTGAGGATTTTTGCATCTATATTCATCATTGATATTGGCCTGTAGTTTTCGCTTTTTGTGTTGTCCTTGTCAGGCTTTGGTATTAGAGTGATGTTGACCTCATAGAATGTGTTAGGAATTATTCCATCTTCCCTAATTTTTTGGAATAGCTGGAGAAGTATAGGTTTTAAATACTCTCTGAAAGTTTGGTAGAATTCCCTAGGGAAGCCGCCTCATCCTGGGCTTTTATTCTTTGGGATGCTTTTGATTGCTGTTTCAATCTCTTTACTCATGAATGGTCTATTCAGATTCTCTATTTCTTCTTGATTCTTCTCTGGGAGGTTGTAAGAGTCTGAGAATTTATCCATTTCCTCTAGATTGTCCATTTTGTTGGCATATAGTTTTTCACAGTCTTCTCTCATAATCTGTTGTATTTCTGTGGTATCCATTGTTATTTCTCCTCTTTCATTTCTAATTTTACTTATCTGAGCTTTCTCTCTTTTTTTCTTTGTAAGTCTGGCTAGGAGTTTGTTAATTTTATTTATCTTCTCAAAGAACCAGCGTTTTGTTTTGTTGATCGCTTCTACTGCCTTTTTTGTTTCAATAGCATTTATTTCTGCTCTGATTTTTATTATTTCTCTTTTTATGCTGACTTTGGATTTTGTTTGTTCTTCTGTTTCTAATTCAATTAGGTGTAGTTTGAGATTGCTTATTTGGATTTTTCTTTGTTTGTTTGCTAAGGTGAGTCTA
This sequence comes from Equus przewalskii, assembly GCF_037783145.1. Taxonomy (NCBI): domain Eukaryota; kingdom Metazoa; phylum Chordata; class Mammalia; order Perissodactyla; family Equidae; genus Equus; species Equus przewalskii. The sequence continues at coordinate 8,984,584 of NC_091858.1, read as the reverse complement.
TATTGTGATGAATTTCCCTTTTAACACAGCTTTTCCTACATCCCATATGAGTTGGCGTGGTATGTTTTTATTTTCCTTTGTCTCCAGATATTTTTTGATTTCTCCTCTAATTTCTTCAATGATCTATTGGTTGTTCAATAACATGTTGTTTAGTATCCACATCTTTGTCCTTTTCTCAGCTTTTTTCTTGTAATTAATTTTTAGCTTTATAGTATTGTACTCAGAAAAGATGCTTGTTATTATTTCAATCTTCTTAAATTTATTGAGGCTTGCCTTGTTTACCAACATATTATCTATTCTTGAGAATGTTCTGTGTGCACTTGAGAAGAATGCGTATTCTGCTCTTTTTGGATAGAGTGTTTTATATATATCAATTAATCCAACTGCTCTAGATGTTCATTTAATTTCACTGTTTCCTTGTTGATCTTCTGTCTGGATGATCTATCCATTGATGTGAGTGGAGTGTTGAGGTCCCCTACTATTATTGTGTTATTATTAATGTCTTCTGTCAGGTTTGTTAATAGTTGCTTTATGTACTTTGGTGTTCCTGAGTTTGGTGCATAGATATTTATAAGTGTTATTTCTTCTTGGTGGAATGTCCCTTTGATCAGCATATGCTGCCTCTCTTTGTCTCTTTTTATCTGTCTTATCCTGAAGTATACTTTGTCTGATATAAGTATTGTAACACATTCTTTCTTTTGTTTGTCATTAGCTTGAAGTATCATCTCCCATCCCTTCACTCTGAGCCTGTGTTTGTCATTGGAGCTGAAATGTGTTTCCTGGAGGCAGCATATTGTTGACTTTTGTTCTTTAATCCATCTCACAACTCTGTGTCTTTTTATTGGAGAATTCAATCCATTTACGTTTAGGATGATTATCGATATATGAGGCCTTAATGCTTCTATTTTATCACTCGTTTTCCAGTTCTCCTGCATTTCCTTTGTTTGTCATCCCGCATATGTTGGTCTACCAATTGAGTTATGTAGTTCTTTATCTTGTGTTTGTATTCAAGATCTTGGGGATAAGATAGTCCCTTTTCTGATGGCCTCTAATTTCCTTAGACTAAACCTATTCAGTCCCTTTCCTCTTCCCCTCCTAAGTGGTTTTTGTCACATCTTATTCCATCTTGCGTTATGAGTTTCTGGTTAAAATGACAAGACTGTCTTTGTTTTTGGTGTTTTCCTTCCCTTTGTCTTTAATGCTATACTTGAGTATTTGCTCTCCTGCTCTGATTCTGTCTACCTATTTAACTTCTTACGCTGTGCTTTGTAACCACTTTCTCCCCCTTCTTTTTCAGGTATGAGAGGCTTCTTGAGGATTTCTTGTAGGGGTGGTCTTGTGGCTACAAACTCCCTTAGTTTATGTTTGTCTGGGAAATTTTCTATTTCTCCATCATATCCAAAGGATATTTTCACTGGATAGAGTATTCTTGGCTGAAAGTTTTTGTCTTTCATTGATTTGAATATGTCATCCCAGTCTCTCCTAGCCTGTAAGGTTTCTGCAGAGAAATCCACTGAAAGCCTGATGGGGGTTCCTTTGTAGGTTATTTTCTTCTGCCTTGCTTCCCTTAGTATTCTTTCTTTGTCATTCAGTTTTGCCAGTTTCATTACTATATGCCTTGTAGTAGGTCTTTTTACATCGACATATTTAGGAGATCTGGCAGCCTCTTCCACATGGATTTCCTTCCCTAGGCTTGGGAAGTTCTTTGTTATTATTTCTTTGAACAGGCTTTCTACTTCATTTTCCTTCTCTTGTCCTTCTTGAATACCTATAATTCTTATGTTGCATTTTCTAATTGAGTTGGATATTTCTCAGACACTTTCTTCATTTCTTTTTAGTCTTAGTTCTCTCTCCTCCTCTATCTGGAGCATTTCAACATGTGTGTCTTCAATTATGCTGATACGGTCCTCTATGGTGTCTGCTCAAGTATTCAGGTAATCCATATTTTGTTTTATTTCTTTCGTTGTGTCCTTCATCTCTCATATGTCTGATTGATTCTTCTTTATAGTTTCGATCTCTTTTTGGAAGTAGCTCCTGAACTCGTTGATTTGTTTCTCTACATTCTCTTTTACCTAGTTGAGCTTTTTTTTAAAGATTTTATTTTTTCTTTTTCTCCCAAACCCTGCCCTTGGACATAGTTGCATATTTTTAGTTGTGGGTCCATCTAGTTGTGGCACGTGGGATGTTGTCTCAGCATGGCTTGATGAGCAGTACCATGTCCATGCCCAGGATCCGAACTGGCAAAACCGTGGGCTGCCAAAGTGGTGCACACAAACTTAACCACTCAGCCATAGGGCCAGCCCCCTCATTGAGTTTTTTAATGATAACTCTTTTGAATTCTTTGTCTCTTACATTACATATTTCTGTGTCCTCAGTACTGACTTCTGGGTACTTTTCATTTTCTCTCTGGTCTGGAGATCTAATATAATGTTTGATATTTCTAGAGGGAGTGGCTCTGCTCTTTCACATCCTGGTGTTATTTGGTCACAGTTACCACCTATTGCCACTGGGTGGGGGTCAAGAGCCATGTACTCTGAGTTCTCTACCTTCAGCCAAAACCCCAGGGACTGGAGCCATGCTGAGTGGGTGGGGGGAGGGCTGCTTTCTCCTACGTGCTCTTGGGGTTTTCTCCCTCTGCTTTCACTATCTGTTCTCCTGGGGTATTGGCTTGATAATTTAATCCCCTATGAAAGCTTTCGCCCCAGTAAAGGGCTTCTTACTAGGCTGCAAGGGCCCTTGGGAGTCCTTGATGTTCCCACAGATGAACATCCCCTCCCCTATTCTTCCCTCTTGGAGGCCTCTCATGGTCCTGGATTGCAGTCTTTAAGGAGTGAGGGCAAAGATTTCTCTTACCTCGTTCCACCTCCTCTGAGGGGGGCTCCAATCTCTCCTCCCTCTGTCGTATTGTTGTGTGTGTCTCTCTGATGCTTTTTTTGTGTTGTGTTTGGATGTGCTCTGTTGGATTATAGATATTTTTTTTTTTGCTGTATATTGGAGGGGAAAGATTTCTGAGAGATTTCACTCTGCCATAATGCTGACGTCACTCCTTGTTTTGTTTTTTCTTTTATTTTAGTCTATAAAAACATATAGAATCTAAAAGTTACTTTTCTGATATGGAAATCTGTTGTATTAAATTGTGTATTACAATAATATAAAAACAAAAATCTTACCCAGCCTGTTGTTCCAGTGCTATATTAAGGAAAATGCTCCTAGCAATACTATTCAGAAAGGGAGCTAGGAAAGAACTGCAAGAATAAAATCACATGCAAAAAGTTTGGATTTCTCACCATCTATGTGACAAAATTATCCAAAATTTACTGAAAACTAGTAAGGCCAAGACAGGATATCTGGATCTATGCTTTAGGATTTTCCTGAAGATGCCTCTTACCACTGGCATCTTTAGTTTCTTTTATTTGCCCTTTATCTATGGAGAGATGGAGAAATATATCAGAGCCTGCCAAGGCATAATGGGTATTTTCCCAGCATGGCAAGCATCATGCTAAAAGTAGACTGAATAATAAATTTGTGTGCCTTCTCTAGGCCTTCTTTCATATACCAAAATTTTTCCACAGTAACTACTATGTGCACCAGTGGGACTCATGATGCTGAACCTTTACCCACAATTCACTGGACTGGGGACAAGGGACCATGTGACCCCAGAGAAAGTAAGAGACAGCTTATCTGCTTTGGAAATCCTGAGGGCTTTCTGAGTTTTGTCTCAGGACTATCTTGAAAACCAGCTACACTTTCCTCTCTGGGTTCTATAAAATATTGCTTTACATGAAAAGTGTAGCTTTTCATGTGTTTGTTTTGCTTAAGGTAGTTTCCATGCCTTTATGTCCCTTTAAAACCAAATTATCCCGGATGGAGACACTAGGCATGAGCTTGGATAATAATAATTACAATTTTGAGCACTTATACATTAATTTTTTCAATCCTCACAACTGCCTAAGATAGTTGCTCATATTATCCTCAATTTACGAATAAAGAAACTATAGCACAGAAAGCTTCAATCACCTGCCAAAGTCACAGAGCTGATAAGTGGCAGAGCTAGCATCAGAACTGTGAAGTCTGGCTCTAGAGCACACACTTTGGTCACTGCGATATGATGCCCACGTAGGCACAGTGCTTGGTATCTCTCTGCTTGAGATTGCATTCACTAATGCTGAAAACATAAAACCGTAGGTCTGAGGAGGTCCAAAGTGGAGAAATTCCAGAATGAGAAGTCAGGGGAAGCAGTGGAAAGATGAGAGCATATCAGGTCAGGAGACGCCAGGGTCTAGCATACAGTGATCAGAACACTCCACTCATTACCTGAGAAGTTTGCTGAAATCCTTGCCTGGTGCAATGGTGTGGAGTGGAGTATGAAAGGTATGCCTGGTGGAGGTGAGAGGAATGATTTGCCTTTGTCTTTTAGCCTCTGAAATAAGGGTTTATAAATTAAGGCAGCTGCTTATATACATGAATCATTTGGTGAGTGACTAGGTTCCACAAGTTTTTACTTTCCCTGAAAGATAATTGATGAAGATGCTTTGAACTATATCGTTTCTATTGTTAATAAACCCTGAGTGCCATAGTGACTGGCAGAGATTAAATATGTAAGCAAATAAATAGATAGATGAGTTATTATAGTTTTATAATCAGGTAACTCCAACAATTGAATTAGTCTCTACCATTTCATTACCAGAACTGGCACAGACTGAGCATTCTGCTACTCGAACAGATTTCTGCAAAGATACTGCCACAAGTCATGCTTCTAATTTCCTCCCCCTTGACAAGAGACATCGGATATATTGTGAAGTGTGGCTGATTTTTATCCACTGAGTTAAACAAAGCACCTTTAGTTACCTCAATCACATTCTGTTCTTTCATGGGAAACACTCAGCATGACTCATGGTACCTGCCGGTGCTTATCACCTTGGGCTGTGTAAGAAGTAAAATAAAAATGATCAGATTTAAAGGGCCAGAGGTAATAAGGATGCACAAAGAAAATCACCTGGAATAAATGGTTATGTGAGGACATGGCAAACGCCCAGTAGCTAAGCGTTGAGCCTTCGCAGTGCTTCCAGGTTCCCATGTCACATGAAGGGAAAACAAAATTTCCTCCATTCTAGGCAGTAGGAAAGAAATCAACTAGCCTGCAGGGAGAAATGTTTGTGATCGCTCCGGTACTTCTGTCTAGAAGTGATAAGTAGATGAGTCAAAATCATGGTGGGATACAGAGAACACCTTCTTGTTAACAGATGAACACAAAGTTTGATATCCAGGTTGGGATAAAGGAGATAATGTTGATGAATAAGTCTGTATAAAATGTTCACAGATGGAGGCTCCTGAGAAATGTGATTCACTTTTCTTGTTACCGATGAAGTTCAACATGCTTTTTAAAAATTTAGAGACTGAAATTACGGACAAGGTACTTGTGCAACCATGTGTCTTTGTACCTTAGAAGTCCAGGTCCAGGAGTCCATATACCTCGCACTCTGATTTGGGAATTTCCTGAGTGCTGCACCCCTTGTTGTGAGCCTTTAACTACCTCAACAATGGCCCCTTTTCATCAACTCGGCTTTTTTTTTCCTGGCAATTTGAGTGGACCATCCATCAATTTCATGGGGAGGGCAGCAGATGTATCATACCAGGCAGTTTTATAATCCACAATTTCCTTCTCTATTAAGCTCTTCTGTCATTGATCTAGGTTAAGATTCCCAAACATTAGTGAATATAAGAACCACTAGAAGAGAGAAAACATTTATACGAATTCCTGGGATCGTCCTCAATAGTTCTGGGTGGGGTCTAGGGATCTAATTTTTTAACAATGACTCAGCTGATTCCTATGTAGGAGCTCCAAGGCCCACACTTTGGGAAACACTCTCCTAGAGTCTCCAGGTTCGCAGGGCCCACTGCTTAGGAATAACCCCCGCTAGCACTCAGCTTAATACCAGTTTGGAATTATGTTAGAGAAGAGCTGGAGAACAAAAGATGGATCAACCAGAGAGTCTACTGCAGGCCCATGATGCATCTCCATGCATCTCCATGCATGGGCTGGCTGTCCCTACAATGGGAAGCAAGTCTCATTTTTGATGAGTGGAGAGGAACTTAAGAAAAAAATGGAGTTTGCTAACATCTTAGATTTATCCATTCTAGTGATCAGAATCTCACTCATTCCCAATCAGATAACCAAGATTATTCAGGTAGGTAAGATGATCAATCTCCAGATTGAGGTCTGCAACATCAAAGCAGCAGCCCTGCTCTCTCTGTGTTTATGGCCTGGAAATCCCAGAGAAGAGTGTCTCTCATTGATGCTGTTCTTAACGTTGCAAGTTATACCAACACATTTTGATATAATTTTATTGTCACTACTATCAAGTCCAGTAAAGTTCTACTTTTGACCAGCAGAAGGTCTAAGTCCCAGAAGGAAACCTGTGATAGTTCAGTCAAATTGCCAAACAGCTGTCTATCATGTGACTAAATACGATCCCCACCCCTCATATCATATTTGAGACCAGAATTTGAACTTCAGTGCATATGAAAAAAAAACCCTACTGCAAAATATCAAATACAAAATTGATATTTCATAAATGTTTCATGGTAAAATGGATGAGGGTAACTATTATATTATGCACAGTTTTCTGCTTAAAAAAGAAAACCCTATTTTCCCAAACAATTTAATAAACCCCTGAGTTTACACAGTCCACTAAACAGAGCCCTCTAATACAAGAATTCAAGGGGGAACCAAACCACGTATGAAACTCAAAACCACCCCAGTGAAGTGAGGAAGGTCTCTTGTAATTAGTTAAGCTTTCAACACCTGATTGCCTCTGTGAATTAACAGGAAAATGTTTCCCTCCTTATTAACCACCAGCTCCTATATGTTCCTTTCCTTTGGAATTGAAAACAAATCAAAATGGGAAATATTTTTGGCTCCTGAATTGATTAACTGCTTGACCAACATTTACAGAAGGTACGCGTTAGGACCGATGGGAGCAATTTCTTAAAATAAGCACTTGCAAGTTGCCTTCTATTTGCCTAAAGTGATCCTTCCCCTTACACTGTAGTGAGGTGACTAAATGTCAGCGCTATTTCTTTGATGGCCAGCAATGAGCCTTGCTCTAAGGGCAGTGGCCTCATCCATTTTAGATGACATTCCCTAGTAATACATCATGTCGGACACTTAACCCTTTTACAACTCAGTGGAAATACAGGCCCCTGCTGTTTTAATGCCTATGGTAGAATCAACTGTGCTCAGGGATGTAATCACTCCTTCTTAAGGGAAGTCGTAGCCTTCCAGTAGCCTGTTTTTAATGTTTTTTCAAAGCTCACAGCTGGGAGTAGATAAATCTGTCAGCAAATTGCTCATATTAATGTTTAATTGTATTATTTTTGCACACTAGTGGACTACTTCATGCAATTGACTTTCTTTTACACTGGATATGGGAATATGAGAAGCAGAAGTCAAAGAGACAAAATCTTGGAATAGTAACGTGTAATAGGATTTTAAAGACGATTGTGTCTAATCGTCTCATTTTACAGGTGAGGAAAATGAGGCCCAGAGAGGAGTGTCACTGCTCTTCAAATATATCACACTTTCCAATGACTCTATTTGTCCTACCTCTGTCTGGAACTTTCAGCTCTCTTTCTTCCATTTGGTCAGTTTCTATGTACTCTAAAGTGACAACTCAATGTGGCAAGTCCATAGCATTGTCTTCTTATGATACACATCTATTGTAGCCTAACAATATTTTATTAAATAATTCTGCACATTTATCTCTTTAGGGAAAGTGCCTTAATTATCTTTTTATTCTCAGTACCAACCGCAATGGATTGGACAGAGAAGTTACTGAAAAAGGTCCATCTGAGTGATTTGCTCCAGTTCACACAAGCAGCTGTAAGGGGAGCCACTGATTCATTATTTTTTTTAAAAACTCTCTTCAGCTAGTACTATTTCTACTTCATTATGTTGACTCAGAGATTGTAGAAGAATCGGCTATGTCCGTTATGCTTCTCTTTTTATCGGGATACATCTAGAAAAATTTTAAAGTGTTGAAAAGACTTAGCCAGATGCATTTTTTTAAACACTGGTTTAACTGGGGACACTAGATCTCATCTTTATGGAAAAGGAAACCAAAAATAAGAAGACTTTAGGATTTAAACAGCATATGAATTAAAATGCTGGTTCTTTCACTATTTGTGAAATTATTCAGCTAATACCAACTGTCTACCTGAGAAATTATCTGACTTACCTGGATTTCCCTTTCTAAAAGGGTTATTGTAAAAATTAAATGAGATTGTGCTTGTAAAGCATGGACAAACTATAGGCATTTTGCAGAGGTTACTTCTCTCCTAGCTTCCCCTGTAATTTGACACTTTTTAATTTCCAGGGTTTTTTTTTTAACATACATTATTTCATTTGAGTCATTACAGCTCTGTGAGGTGGGCAGGAGAGATATTGCCCTCTAATTATAGACAAAGAAAATTATATGTTTGAGCAATGTTTTTGAGAAAATAAAATCAAGCGTTTTTGCATATATCAACACAGTATCCAAGCAATGCCAAGAATCAAAGCTAGATCTTTCCATGTGCTTCAGTATAAGATAAACACAAGCTCTCCCTTCCATGGACACTTGCACTTCGCTAGCAAATTCCATGGGAGTCCAAGACAAACCATGATGTGGTCTCAGAAATAACCATGATGCAGTCTGTCAAGGACTAGTTTGAGTGCAGTATACTATCAATGTGATGGGATTATAGAGAAATAGAACTGCAAAATATAAATCAAACAGGGAGGTGATTGTCATTAACTTGTAAATTAAACATGCAAACATATCTTTCCACACACTGAGACATTTCAGTTTACAGATGATCAATATTTCCTCTTCCTGGGGCAATCTATGTATTATATCCTCAGTCACACTGATGGTTCCAAAAGCATTTGGAAAGCTGGTGCACTCATGAAGCTCTAGTCTTCACTTATATAAAAGAGATGAAGTCAGCTTACTGAGTACAATGTTGTCCTTGGTTCCTTTAAGCAAGGGTAATGCGTATTGGGTAAATTTACATTCCCCTTTAAACAAGCCATGAAGCTAGTAAGTGGCAACAGGCTTTTAATTGAGCGGGCATGAAAAAGGGGATGTAAATAAATATGTGTTCGTCTAAAACTAGGACAAGAAAGTTACTGCAATTCCATAACCCAGTCACTAAGTATTTATATGACACCCACATAGAAGACTGAGGGAATGTGGGTGGTCCCCATTGTCCACATCCCTCACAGTGGGACACCATCTTATTTCCAGGCATTGTCTATTTCACCCAGATATGGTCAACACTTGAAGGTGAGTCTAGAGTTGAACAATAATAATGGCACTCCATCAGCCAAGAAGGATATCTTATGACACCTATGAATCTCCATTCCCTCTGTAGATGTGATCTGTGACTTTCCCTGGGCACTGGCAGTAGGAAAAGTGGCCTAAGAGAATCTCTGTTCTCTTTTAAGGTGTAACATGGCTTTTCTTGTAACCCTGGTTAGCCTCTCTGTTCTTCGACTTCACCTTGCTTTGGACAACTCCTACAGCTCTCCTTTCCAAGTCCTAGAATAAAATGTAGTTGGTATTGAATAATACATTTAGACTTAGAATTGGAAAGACATGGTAACATTTAAAAGAATCCTGGAAATCTAATGTGCTAAGTTTCTAGAAGCCAACTCTTTGCCATTTTTCTTTCACTGCTACTCTTCCCCTTTTTGCCTGCACCCAGATAGTTTAGAACATTCAGAGTAAAGAAAGAAGAATAGGTATGACAGCAATAGTTGACCAGGAGCTTCCGACCTTGGGGAGCTAGATATCTGATACTTGGGAACTCAATACGAAAATAAATCAATTTAAGGGAATGACTTCATCATATCATTTCTTTAAATAAATTTATTTTGTAATAGTTGTAGATTTAGTGAATAATTGTGAAAATAATACACTGAGTTCCCTTATACTCTACATCCAGTTCCCCTATTATTAACATTTTACATTAGTATGGTGTATTTGTCACAATTAATGAACCAATGTTGATACATTATCATTAAAAATACACATCTTTTATTCAGCATAAATTGATTAATATTAGATAAATACAATTATTGAAGTTCATACTTTATCCAGATTTCCTCAGTTTTTCCTAATGTCCTTTTCTGTCCCAGTCTCCTATCAGGATATCACATTACATTTAGCAGTCTTGTCTCCTTAGGCTCCTCTTGATTGGCACAGCTTCTCAGAGTTTTCCTTGTTTTTGATGAGCTCGACTGTTTTGAGGAGTATTCATCGGCTAGTTTGTAGAGTGTCCCTCAGCTGGGATTTGTCTCATGTTTTTCTCATGGAGTTACCTGTTTTAGGTAAGATCATGGAGATAAATTGACATTTCATCATATCAGATCAAGGGGAGGACTATCAACATGAATTATCACTACTGACTTTGACCTTATCACTTGGCTGAGGTACTGTTTGTTAGGTTTTCTACTGTAAAATTTTTCACCCTTTCCAAACTGTACCCTTTGGAAGCAAGTCACTATGTGCAGACCATACTTAAGAACTGGGGGGCATTGCTCCTTCTCTTTGAGGGTGAAGCATCTGCAAAAATTATTTGGAATTTTGCATGAGAACTTTCTCTATACTGGCCCATTTATTTATTTATTAAATCATTTTTATGTTAGTATGGACTCATGGATATTATGGATATTTATGGCACTCAGGATATAATCCAATACTACTCTATTTTGTTGCTCAAATTCTTCCAGGTTTGGCCATTCCTCAGATTTTAAAACAAAGTTTTCAGTAAATATTTATTGAGCATATCCTACACAGTCCTACTTATTTATTTTTGCTTTCACTGCTTGTGCTTTGATGTCATATCCAGAAAATGATTGCCAAGACCAATGTCAGAGCTTTTTTCCTGTGTTTTCTTTTGGGAGTTTTACAGTTTCATGTCTTATGTTTAAGTCTTTAATCTATTTCAATTTAGTTTTTGTGAGTAGTTTAAGATAGGGGTCCAATTTCATTCTTCGGCATGTGGTTATCCAGTTTTCCCAGCATAATTTATTGCAGAGACTGTCTTCTCCCCATTGAGTAGTCTTGGCTCTCTGGTCAAATATTACTTGACCAGTATGTAAGGGTTTATTTCTAGGTTATTGAATCAGTTCCATTGATCTATGTATCTATTTTTACGCCAGTATTATACTGTCTTGATTACTGTAGCCTTATAGTATGGTTGGAAATCAGGAAATGAGACACCTGCAAGTTAGTTCTTCTTTCTCAGAATTGCTTTAGCTATTTGGGATCTTTTGTGGCTTCACACAAATTTTGTGTGAATTTAAATGTTTTTGTAAAAAATGCCATCGAACTTTTGACATGGATTGCATTGATTCTGTAGATGATTTGAGTATTATGGACATTTTAACAATATTAAGTCTCCCCATCCATTTCAGTATTATGGACATTTTAATAATATTAAGTCTTCCCATCTATGAACATAGGATATCTTTCCATTTGTTTGCACCTTCTTTCAACTTCTTTCTTCAACATCTTGTAGGTTTCAGTGTACAGATCTGTAACTTCCTTGGTTAAATTTATTCTGAAGTGTTTTATTGTTTTTGTTGGCATTATGAATGAGATTTATTTCTTAATTTCTTGGTCAGATGTTTTGTTGTCAATGTGTGGAAACACAACTGTTTTCTGTATGTTGATTTTGTATTCTGCAACTTTACTACTAAATTTGTTGATTAGTTTTAACAGTTTTTTAGTGGAGTCTTTAGGATTTTCTACATATAAGATCATATCACCTGCAAACAAGACAATTTTATTTCTTCCTTTCCAATTTGACTGCCTTCTATTTCTTTTTCTAGTCTGATTCCCCTAGGTAGGACTTCCAGCACTATGTTGAAAAGGAGTGGTGAGAATGATACCCCTGTTTTGTTCCTGACCTTAGAGGAGAAGCTTTCAACCTTTCACCATTGAATGTGATATTGGCTGTGGGATTATCATATATGGTCTTTTGTGTTGAGATATGTTCCTTCTGTCCTCAATTTGTTGAGCATTTTTATCATGAAACATTTTATTTTGTCAAGTGCTTTTTCTGCAACCATTAAAATGATCATAAGGTTTTATCTTTCATTCTGTTGATGTGGTGTACTACATTTATTGATTTGTGTATGTTGAACCATCCTTGCATCCCAGGAATAAATCTCACTTGACCCTGATACCAAAGCCAACCAAAGCCTAATAAAAACACTACAAGGAAAGTAAAGTATAGAACAATATTCCTGATGAATATATATGTAAAAATTCTCAACAAGATATTAGTGAACTGAACTCAACAGCACATTAGAAGGATCATATACCATGAATATCTACTACGTATAAAAATTATGCTAATGCTATGGAGATAGATATTGAATGAAGTACTGACATTGACTTCAAAGAACTAGAATCTGTGGGAGAGAGGGAATAGCACACAAATAACCTTCATGCAAGCAAGATGGAGACAGACAATCCCATGCATGAATTCCAGATCTACAAATTAATATCCTGTGAGACTGGGCTAGACACGTAATCTTTCTGAGACTCAGAATATTCTGACAAAACAAAAACTTTACTTCATAAGGATGTTTGGAAAGTAAAATTTTTGTCGATTTAAATTGAAAAGGGGATAGCAGATCATGGTGGTTAAGAACTCAGTCTCAGGGGGTCGGCCCCGTGGCCGAGTGGTTAAGTTTGCACACCACACTTTGGCAGCCCAGGATTTCACCAGTTTGGATCCTGGGTGCGGACATGGCATCACTCATTAAGCCATGTTGAGGTGGCATCCTACATGCCACAACTAGAAGCACCCACAACTAAAATACAGAACTATGTACCTGGGGGATTTGGGGAGAAAAACTGGGAAAAATAAAAAGAATATTGGCAACAGTTGTTAGCTTAGATGCCAATCTTCAGAAGAAAAAAAGAACACAGCTTCATGAGCCCTACTGCCTTGGTTCGTACTCTCAGCATCCCACTAATAGTTCTGTGACAAGTTAGAAAAGTTGTCTAATTGGACAAGTTGCTTACCTTTCTAGTCCTTAGTTTTAATCACCTGTGAAATAGGAAAACAGGAAAAGCAGCAGATTGGGTAGGCTGGAAGGGTTACCAAGAGCTCTGATTTGTTTACTCTGAAATTTGTTATTCCTTTAAGAGGCAGTGGGGCTATTCCAAGGATAATCTACAACTGGAGTTATAGACACAGGAGTGACAGGCATATGTGTGATATATTTCAAGTCAATATTAGAGGTAGGAATTTAGGCTTCTTGAGGACAGGGTTTATATCATAGCCCTAGCTCCTAGCACTGAGCAAAGCAGACACTGAGTAAATGTTTGTTTAAAATATTAATGGTATGTACAGGTGTTTTAGTGTTTGCTGGAATTTAACTTCCAATACATAAGGTTCTTAGCAATGAAACATCCAACACTGACATCAAAGACTTACATTCCTTATTAAAGAATTAGAGGTGAAACACGAAATAGTCAAAAAAGCAAATTGGCCTAAAAACTGGACATCATGCCTGTTTCTCTGGATTCTAGCCTCATCACCTTCTTGTCTTGCAATAGTTAGAACCATTTGATCCTTATTCAAGCTCAGTCCTATGTGAGGCTCTGGGCAAGATGAAAGTGTTCCCTACTGAGGGAGATTTTAAGGAGTCAGGAGGCAGATGACTCACTTAAGCCACCCATCCACCTCACTACTAGAACTTCTTTGAACTTGAGGCCTAACTTTAACAATAAAACTTCTGCCTAGTTCTTGAAGCCCAAAATCCATCTTCTTCTCTGGTTTTGGTGACTACTCCTCACCCTGTAGTAAAGTTACCTTAGGACCAGAACTGCTTCAATGCTGTCAATCTTTAGAACTGGAATATCACCCTTGAATAGTAGACTTGAGTCTGAGGCCTACGTTTCACACCTCTTTGATAGTGACCAATAATCTATCAGACAGCTTATATCTACACATATTTACCACTCCACAGTTCTTGGACACCAATTTTGGATCTCAGTCTACAGGTTCTATGTGCTCATAGATTACAGTGTCCCACCTGGATGGGCTTCCTTTGATCTCTCACAGGCAGGGAAGCCTTGTGCCTGCTGCATCATGGAGCTACGCATACTTTTTGGTCCCTTCTCTTGCAGGTCTGCTGTAGTCCCCTCCTCTATTTAGAACTGTGCTGTAAACTCCAGGAGCTCAAGATCCTGGCTCTGAAACCACTTAGTTTTGTAACCTTAAACACATTCCCACTCTCCCCTTTCTGGGCCTCATTTTACTCATCTCTAAAGTGACACAGATGGACTGGTTTACATTGACTTTATCAGGCTTTTACCTTCTTGAATATGTTTGTTTCAAAGCACTGAAATAGTATTAATTCAAATAAGTCATATTGACCTTCGTCCAATCATTCCTTGTGCTGCAACTACTTCCTGTGCAGAACAGGGGACCACCTAAGGAGTTAAATTGGAAGAGTTTCTTCATTTCAAAGAACTATGAGTTCACTGTGCACTCTGATATTAAACAGAAGAAGAATTTTTTCAAAATAGGAATTTGGCTGCCAAACAGACTTTCTTTCATTTATTGTCTCCATTTAAAAGTAGTTTCTTCTCTGGGCCAGCCCCATGGCTGAGTGGTTAAGTTAGCGCACTCTGCTGCAGGCGGCCCAGTGTTTTGACAGTTCAAAGCCTGGGCCCAGACATGGTACTACTCATCAAGCCACGCTGAGGTGGTGTCCCACATGCCACAACTAGAAGGATCCACAACTAAAATATACAACCATGTACCGGGGGGCTTTGGGGAGAAAAAGGAAAAAGAAAATAAAATCTTTAAAAAAAATAAAATCTTTAAATCTTTAAAAGTAGTTTTTCTCCACTGGAAAAAATAATTTTTTCTATTCCAGTATAATTTGAATCCTACTGCTAACTTCAAAGACAAGGTCTTTGTACCCACTAGAAGGCAAAGGTAGAGGTGGGAGTCTTTTCACTACGAGATTTCCCTTCTTCGCAACAGCATTAATTCTTTTTTTCTGAAGTAATTCAAAGGCCTAATAGGAACTTAAAGTAGCAATAGATACTGTTCCTTTAGGAGAGTATTAGTGGTCAATCTCGACCAAAAAAGTGATTTAATATACTGAAAACTACTCAGATATTTTGTTACTAGGAATCCTTTGTTCGAAATTTGGACACTATTAGCATGGATTTCTAGAGACACGATCAATTCTCTTTAGGACTGTGGGGATTCTGGTTTCTATAAGATTTAGTAATATAAATTATTAAGAGGCCTAGATGATACAGTGAAAGGAAACTGAACTTGGCAACCTCATTTCCATGCCCTCATTTCTGAGAGGTTGAGCATGTGTGGATTATGGGATTGGGGATGAAATGGCAGGGTTTTTTCTTTTTTGTTGTTTTTTTCTTTTTGCAAACTTCTTTTTCCTTTTTCCTTATTCTTCCTCTTTGTTTTCTCTTACTCTTCCTTCTTCCTTTTCTTTATTTCTTCTGTCAAAATAAATGAAGCCCAATCAAATGAGATAGGCAAAGTCTATTGATTCAGAGCTTGCTATAGCAAGAGTCAAACACCATCTCTTGCATTTGGCAGAGACTCAAAGTCAGGCGGAGGCATGGGAAAGCTTTATAGTGGAAAAAAAGGGAAGGCTCAGGTGTGCCCTGATTGAAGGCAATTGGCATGGGAAGCTGTAGATTAACTAGAAGTGGGGCATCCTATGTTATTGGTTAGGTGTGCATATTTGACTTTCTCTGGTTGGTCTTAAGCTGGTAGCAAGGACAAAAATTAGGGAAGCTGTCAGTTATTAATCAAGTCTTGGCCATTCTGGGTCGATGTTCCAAAGTTATTGTTCACCCTCCTGAACTGTTACTTAGAGATAGCAATCTGACTTCCTACAAGTCTGACTTATAGCAGGCTGGCTTTAATAAAAGATAGAGAATTTGGGAAATTTTGTGTTCCAGAATGTGCAATAAAATTTGTTTGTGTGAACAAATATTAAATGCTATGTTATATTTGACTATGTTCAAACATAATATTGAAATGCTTTTCTGTGCAAGTTTCCCAGAAAATAGAAACTTAAAATCTGAAAATGTGATTCAGTGTCTTCTGGAACTGAGATTGAACTGAACACACTTCAGTTTCTCTACTCTGGACTTGCCAACACATGGAACTATTTTGAGATGAGGCAGCAGAAAAATATAACATAGCCTCCAATATATCCCTCCAAAATATTTAATCCTTTTCATTTTAGGAACTATGAATGGATCTTAAATGTGGCCATTTGTTCGTGCTTCCTATTTGAAGCTGCATTCAAATAAAAAATTGGGCTTTAAAGAAAGTGGATGTTTGTTGTCTTCTTGGAATATTGCCAACCGGAGCAGTACACCTAAATGAGTCAGTAAGAATCAAGAGACAGAAACTCATTTAAATTAAGAGCTAGAACTGATATTTTTATAGGACACCTGCTCCTGTGTGCCAAAGATCTATGATCAAAGTGCTAGGAATATAGAAATATTTCATATTCATTGCAGATTTGCTAAGTTTGTGGATCACATTTTATTACGTGAAATTTATTTTTAGTGGAATGTTTCATCTCTTCTATGTTTTTATTAAGCCAATTAGGCATTGATACCTTTAGCTGCGAACACCTGAAGCTTCTTCTCTGCTCTACTCTTCACTAGCATAGCACTGGGTCTTCCGAAGGGAAATGAAAGTTGCTGTATGTCTCCAAACCCAAGGAAAAGGGTTAGGCACCATACCACGACAGCCTCCTACTGAAGAAATGTGTCCAAGAATGGCATTTTTGAAGGTTATCCAGCTGTGGACGCTGAATCATTGCTCATAGTAATTTTACTAATGCATCCCATCCTGAATTTAAAAAGCCTGATGAGTCACCCTGTATGGCCAACTGCTCACATTATTAAGCAGAACATAATAGTATTTACATACATTGGCATAATCTATTGCTGGATCAACCAAATTAACTCCTACTTTTATAACCCTTCAAATTTCATATGGACAAAATAAATGGTCCTTTAACCAATAGAATATGCTGGGAAATATATAATTAAAACGTCAGCTGTTCTATTCCATTTCATTTTTTATATATTGTTTTTCCATGAAAGTAGTTAACCAATACACATGAATCTGAAGGAGAATAAGGACAGGTTAAGATGCCTAATATGCTAAAATGATACCCATGTGAACATATAGGACATTTTCCTGGCAAGGCTTACCAAAAAAGTATCCTTCCGTTAAATTAAGAGAGGCAGGGAGTGGACTAAATTCTCTCTGAATGGCACATTGAGTGTAGAAAATTTTCAACTTCATGAGAATCAGATTTATATGATGTGTCTTAAAGTCCTTTATAAAGAAATAGCAATGTTACTGTGTTTGAAAAGAGGAAGCAACTTTTGCCAGGTAACAATAGTGTTTCTATTCCTGTGGCCATTCTCTACCGTTATGATCATCACTCATCATTTACGGTACATGGCACTTTTTATCTTCAGAACATTTGAGGCATTTTATCAAATTTTCCACACATCACTAGGAGGCACAGCTGCCTATAATATCCTGGGTACCACATCGCACTTTGAAAAGTGTCTTGGATTTTATTTACTGAGTCATTAATGATAGGAGCAGAACATCTATATTTATCATCATCTCTAAAAGAACACAGTCAGTCATTTGTCCAAGACTTGAAAGTATTTGCTTACAATAATCTCCAGGGAAAAGATGTGATTGCTTCCCATATTGCACATATTTGGTCATACAGTGCTTTCTCGTTGTGCCTTTTATATGTTTGCTGTGTAACTATATCATGCTATGTCATCAAACATCTAGCATGGTCACTAAGCATTTTACACTTAATGTTTGTCAGATAATCATCTCACATAAACACCGCAAGTGAAACAAAGTGGTAGATAGTATCTATGCAGTATCTTAAGGTTATAGGAATCTTGGGGAATCACTATACCACTTTCACAGATGCTTGACTATCTCCAGCAATAGGTAACTAACTACCTTAAACAGCTTGAGGAGGTAGAAGTTTCCGAACCTGTGCAGAGACTAGAATATTAACGTTCATGAAAGGGCAAGAGAAGGCCTGGCCTTTTCAAGGTAGAAAGGTGAAACTGAGATTGCCATATAAAATTACAACCTCTGTAGAACTGCAGACTTACTAAATGAGTATAATAGAAAAACAATCTAGACACCACAATAGGAAGAATCAGAGAAGTTTGTTTGTTTGAGGTCTTCTATTGTTTGTTTATTTTATTTTGGCTTAGCTTCTGTGGCTGGAAAACGTCCCCCTCACTAAGAATTTATAACATATGCATTTGAGATTTAAATTCATTACAGCTGAATGAACACCTATCCCCAATCTAGTAAAAAACACTCCTTGACCATTGACAACTCTGGAGAGCTTAGCATAAAATACAAAATCTTTTACACATCTCAAATGAAGCCACTTAGGAATACCGATGAAAATCTCAACAATAAATCATTTCATGAACCAAAAGTATAAAATACATAAGGAAATGATCTATTCTAAGTGAGAGAAAGGCCTATTGGAATTAAAGAACTCTAAGATTTTTGTATCCTTCTCAAGAAAGGAGAGGTATACAACAATTGTTGAAACTGAAGAGTCAAGTATACACGTGAAAAATTTATGAATACCTATAAAAAATAGAAAGAGAATATACAATGTTAAGTCAGTGGTGGTATATGGTAAAATGAAATAAATTTGAGAAGTTAGGGGTAAAAAAGAGAAACAAGAAGCACCAAAAAGCAGGTAAAATAGATAGCAACAAGTAAGATGGAAAAAATAAAATATACATTAAAAATAAATGGGAAATTACATTTCTAAGACAATGGAGTATTCTGTTCCCCTATTGCTCCCACTAAGTACAATTACAACTTAGACATTGTAAACAAAATAAACATGAGAAGATTCTGAAAGATGGCAAGAAGGCAGATTGGCAGAGGATCTCAGAACATAAGGAACAGCAGAGTGGTGATTTCCCTGAGTTGTCCTTTTTGCTTCATATATTCCATGCTTAGAGTTGAAGTAGACAGCAACCCCAAAATACCAAGTGCACAGAAAAAGAGCCCCAAAAAGCATGCTCCCTCTCTCAAAGGGACAACCTAGAAGGATAGGAAACTTTTGGATAATAACCACTCTACTCCAGTCAAACATCACAGAAAAAACTGTTACCAAACCCCCACACACATGAGAAAAGGCCAATAGGGGAACCTCATGACACTATAGGGAGATGCCCCAACATCCCATCAAGACAGAGGGAGAAAAGACCAAGTGGGAGCTGGAATTTTGAATCCTTTTGACCAGTAACAAGTTCTCACCCATGAAGTATCAGAGGAGACTACATGGGAAGCCTGGATTTCAATACCCACCCAGCCGTAACAAGGTGCCTCAATCCCTTGCCACTGGAGTGGCATCAGAGGAGGCCTAGTGAAGAGTCAGGACTTCCACCATTGCCCACCAGGAGGGTCCTCCACCCTCAGGTGTCAATAGATGGTGAGTGGGGACCACAGACTTCTAACTCCACCTGGTAGTAATAAGGCAGTGCCCCTTCCCTTTCACCTGCCAAAGCAATATCAGACAAAGCATGGTAAAATAGAAGGTTTAAATAACAAGCAGAGTTTGTAATATAATATGAAAATGTCAAAGTTTTAGTGGACTATTATTCATCATAACAAAAATCACAAGGAACTCAATCAGAATGAAAAAAGATAGCCAATATATATCAACACTGAGACAACAAACGTCAGAATTATTTGACAAAGATTTTGAAGCAGCTATCAAAAAAATGAACAATTATGAAAAATGCTGGAAACAAATGAAAAAAAAATAGAGTCTCAGCAAAGAAACAAAGTCGCAGCAAAGAAATAGAAGTTAAAGAGAAAAACAAAACAAAACTTTAGGACTGAAAAACAGTGTAGCCAAAATAAAAACAAATGGGCTCAACAACAAGATGCAGTGGACAGGGAAATGAATCAATAAACTGGAATATAGAGGAGTAGAAATTACCTAATCTGAACCACAGAGAAAAAAATCGACTGAAAAAGTAAATAAATAACATGCAAACCTGAGAGACATGTGGGACTGTAACAAAAGATTTGACATTCACGCCATCTGAGTCTTGGAAGGATATGAGAAGAAAGGCTGGGCTGAAAAATAACTCAAAGAAGTAATGAACAAAACTTTCCAAATTTGGCAAGAGACATAAACCTACAGATAAAAAGATAAAATACAGATAAAAAAATAAAAACTTTAACAGGATAAAACCAAAGTCCATGCCAAGATACATCATAAGTAAGTTCTGAAAACTAAAGGGAAAGAAAAAATCTTGAAAGTTAACACCAGAAAATGACACCTTATCTATAAAGTAAAGACAGTTAGAATGACAGTGGATACCTTGTCAAAAACCATGGAATCCAGAAGCAAGTGTTACAATATTTTTCAGGTTTTAAAAGAATAAAACTGGCAACCCAGATTCCCATATCTTGAAAAATCCTTCAAGAATGCAAGGATAATCAAGATATTCTCAGATGAAGAAAAACAAAAAGAATTTGTCACCAGCAGACCTACACAAAAAGAAGGGAGGAAGAACACAGTAAACAAAAATATAGATAAATAAAAAAGTCTTTTTCCTGCTTTTGAGTATTCTAAATTGTGTTTGATGGTGATAGCACAAATTATAATACTGTCTGATGTGGATCTAAATGGACACAGATAAAATATTTAAGATGATCATATTATAAGAGGGGAAATGTAAAGGTACATAAAGTGAGGCGTGGTTTCTCCACTTCACTCAAATTGGTAAATTTTGAATTGGTACACTTTGATATATTTATGTATATCAAATATGTATATACACATACACATACATATAATGTAATACCCGGAGCAATGACTTAAAAAGCTATAAAAAGAGATACAAAAGTACTATAGATAAAACTAATTGAAATTCTAAAACTAGTCAAGTAACTCACAGGAAGACAGAAAAAAGAAAACAGAGAAACAACAGACAGAAAAAATTAGAAAACAAAAACTAAAATGGCAGACTTAAGCATTTACCCCAGAGAAATGAATATTTGTGTTCACACAAAAACCTATATGTAAATGTTTGTAGCAGCTTTATTTATAATAGACAAAAACTGGAAACAATTCAGATGTCCTTCAATGGGTGAATACTTAAACAAACTGGAGTATATACACAACATTGAATACGACTTAGTAATTAAAAAGGGACAAACTATTGATCCACATAACCTGGATGAATCTCCATATAATTATGCTTATGGAAAAAGCAAATCTCAAAGATTATACCTTGCATGATTCCATTTACATAACATTCTTGGAATGACAAAATTATGACTTTCTTATGGTTGATCTTTGCATGATAAATCTTTTCCCATCCTTATACTTTCAACATATTTGAACATTTGAATCTAAAGTGTATCTCCTGTAGGCAGAATATAGGGCATATCTTTTAAATCACTCTGACCATCTCTGTCTTTTAATGGCTATATTTATACCACTTATATTTAATGGAACTATTGATGTATTGTTGCTCAAGTCTGCTATTTTATTTTCCATTTTGTGTTTGTTCTCTGTTTTTCATTTTTCTGTTTTCTTGTTCCTGTATTCCTGTGGGTTATATGAATATTTTTTACAATTTCATTTTGATTTATCTATACTGTATCTAAGTGTATCTTTTTCTACAGCTTTTTAGTGGTTGCTCTAAGTGTTACATTATATATACGTAACATCAAAGTCTAATAATTTTGACTTTTTACTGATTTTAGTGAAATGTAGAAACCATAGTTCAATTTGCCTTTCCCCTTTTACAATATAATTGTCTTAAATATTTCCTTAGTATTCATTTAGATCCACATCAGTGTTATAAGTTTTGCTTCAACTATCAAACATAATTTGAGATATTCAACATGAGAATGACAAGTTATGGTATTTATATATGTTCACTGATACCACCCTGGTGGTGAAAGATTTTTACTCTTTTCTTTGTTCTTTCTTCTTCTTCTTTTTCTTTTCTGTTTTTTTTTTTTTTTTTTTTTTTGGTATGCTGAGGAATATTCACCCTGAGCTAACATCTGTGCCAATCTTCCTCTGTTTTGTATGTGAGTTGCCATCACAGCATGGCCACTGACAAGCAGTGTAGGTCTGTACCAAGGAAACAAAGCCCAGGACACTGAAGCGGAGCATGCCAAACTTAACCAGCGAGCCATAGTGCTGGCCCCTCATTGTTCTTTCCTCTTGATGTTGAGTTTCCTTCTTTTGTCATTTACTTTCTCTTTAGAGGACTTCCTTTAGTCATTATTTTAGAGTAAGTATTGGCAACAATTCTCTTAGTTTTCCTTCATCTAAGAATGTTTTAATTACCACTTCATTCCTAAAGAATATTTTCACTGAATATAGAATTTGAGGTTGAAATTTCTTTTCCTTTCACATTTGAAAATTTTGTGTCACCCTCCAGGCCTCCATGCTTTCTGTTGAGAAATCTGCTGCCACTTGGGTTTTTTTCTCCCTGTAGGGAAAAAATATCCGGTAGGTAAGTAAGGTACTGTTTTTTCCTCATTGCTTCCAAGATTTTTTCTTTGTCTTTGGCTTTCAGAATTTTGACTATACTGTGTTTTGGTGTGAATTTCTTTGACTTTATCATGTTAGGATTCTTTCAGCTTCTTGAATCTGTAGGCTTATGTCTTTTGCCAAATTTGGAAGTTTTCAGCCATTATTTCTTCAATTACTTTTTCAGCCTCACTTTCTCCTCTCTTTCTGGGACTCCAGCGACAGAAATCTTTACTTATAGTCCCATAAGTTGCTGAAGCTCTGTCCTTTGTCTGTATACGTGTATTTTCTCTCTGCTTTTCAGATTGAGTATTTCTATCTTGACAGTTTCTAAAGATTTACTGATTCTTTTTTCATCCTCTCCATTCTGCTGTTGAGCTCATTCATTGATATTTTTATTTGTTATTGTAAATTTCAGTTCTAAATTTTTCTATTTAGTTCTTTTTATATCTTCTATTGCTTTTCTGAAAGTTTCTACTTCTTTGCTTCGTTCAGACTGCTCATTTTTTCATTTTCTTTAAGCATTTTTGTAATTGTTCCTTGAGGCCTTTAAAATTTTTTTTATTATTATTATTTTAATTGCAGTAACATTGGATTATAACATTATACAGCTTTCAAATGTACATTGTAATATATTTTCAATTCTGTGTAGATTACATCATGTTCACCACCCAAAAAATAATTATAGTCCATCCTCTCACATGTGGGCCTAATCACCCCTTTTTCCTTCCCTCCTCCTTCCCCTATGGCAACCACCAATCCAATCTCCATTGCTATGTGTTTGTTTGTCGTTGTTTTTATCTTCTGCTTATGAGTGAGCTCATACAGTATTTGACTTTCTCCCTCTGACTAATTTCACTCAGTATCATACCCTCAAGGACCATCCATGATGTCACAAATGGCTGGATTTCATAATTTCTTATGGCTGAGTAGTATTCCACCATGTATAAATACCACATCTTCTTTATCCATTTGTCCCTTGATGGGCACCTAGGTTGCTTCCAAGTCTTGGCTGTTGTGTATAATGCTGCAATGAACGTAGGGGTGCAGGTATCTTTATGCCTTTGTGTTTTCAAGTTCTTTGGATAAATACCCAGCAGTGGGATAGCTGGATCATATGCTAGATCTATTTTTAATTTTCTGAGGATACTCCATACTGCTTTTCACAGTGGCTGCACCAGTTTGCACTCCCACCAGCAGTGTACAAGGGTTCCTTTCTCTCCACATCATCTCCAGCATTTGTTGTTTCCTGTCTTGTTAATTATAGCTATTCTGACCAGAGTGAGGTGATATTTCATTGTAGTTTTAATTTGCATTTCCCTGATAACTAATGATGTTGAGCATCCTTTCATATGTCTGTTGGCCATCTGTATATCTTCTTTGGAAAAACCTCTGTTCAGAATTTTGCCGATTTTTTAATTGGGGTGTTGGGTTTTGTTGTTGAGCTGTATGAGTTCTTTGCATGTTTTGGATATTAGTCCCTTATCTGATATATGGTTTGCAAATATCTTCTTCCAATTGTTAGGTTATCTTTTCGTTTTGTTGATGGTTTCCTTTGCTGTGCAGAAGCTTTGTAGTTTGATGTCATTTGATTTGTTCATTTTTTCTTTTGTTTCCCTTGCCCGGTTAGACATGGTCCTTGAAAATATGCTGCTCAGACCAATGTCAAAGAGCATACTGCCTATGTTTTCTTCTAGAAGTTTCATGGTTTCGGGTCTTACATTCAAGTCTTTGATCCATTTTGAGTTGATTTTTGTGCATGGTGTAAGGAAATGGTCTACTTTCATTCTTTTGCATGTGGCTGTCCAGTTTTCCCAACATCATTTATGAAAGAGACTCTCCTTTCTCCATCATATGCTCTTGGCTCCATTGTTGAATATTAGCTGTCCATAAATGTGTTGGTTTGCTTCTGGGCTCTTGATTCTGTTCCATTGATTTGTGTGTCTGTTTTTGTGCCAGTTCCATGCTGTTTTGGTTACTATGGCTTTGTAGTATATTTTGAAATCAGGGTGTGTGATACCTCCAGCTTTGTTCTTTTTTCTCAGGAATCCTTTAGCTATTCAGGGTCTTTTGTTGTTCCATATAAGTTTTAGGATTCTTTGTTCTATTTCTGTGAAAAATGTTGTTGGAACTTTAATAGGGATTATGTTGAATCTATAGATTGCTTTAGGAAGTATGGACATTTCAACGATGTTAATTCTTCCAAACCAAGAGCATGGAATATGTTTCCAGTTCTTTGTGTCTTCTTTGATTTCTTTCAACAATGTTTTATAGTTTTCCATGTACAGATCTTTCACCTCTTTGGTTAAATTTATTCCTGGGTATTTTATTCTTTTTGTTGCAGTTGTAAATGGGATTGTATTCTTAATTTCTCTTTCTGCTACTTTGTTGTTAGTGTATAAAAATGCAACAGAATTTTGTATGTTCATTTTGTATCCCACAACTTGACTGTACTCATTTATTGTGTCTAAAAGTTTCTTAGTGGATTCTTTAGGGTTTTCTATATGTAAAATCATGTCATCTGCAAAAAGTAATAGTTTCCCTTCTTCTTTTCCAATATAGATCCCTTTTATTTCTTTTTCTTGCCTGATTGCTCTGGCTAGAACTTCCAATACTATGTTAAATAGGAGTGGTGACAGTGGACATCCTTGTCTGGTTCCTGTTCTTAGTGGGATAGCTTTCAGTTTTTCTCCATTGAGAATGATATTTGCTGTGGGTTTGTCATATATGGCCTTTATCATGTTGAGGTATTTTCCTTCTACACCCATTTTATTTAGAGTTTTTATCATAAATAGATGCTGTATCTTGTCACATGCTTTCTCTGCATCTATTGAGATGATCATGTGGTTTTTATTCTTCATTTTGTTAATGTGGTGTATCACATTGATACCCTCCTTGCATCCCTGGAATGACACCCACTTGATCACGATGTATGATCTTTTTAATGTATTCTTGTCTTCGATTTGCTAGAATTTTGTTGAGGAGTTTTGCATTGGTGTTCATCAGTGATATTGGCCTGTAATTTTCTTTTTTTCTGTTGTCCTTGTCTGGTTTTGGTCAGGATAATGTTGGCTTTGTAGAATGAGTTAGGAAGCCTCCCCTCCTCTTCAATTTTTTGGAAGAGTTTGAGAAGTATAGGTATTAAGTCTTCTTTGAATGTTTGGTAGAATTCACCAGGGAATCCCTATGGTCCTGGACTTTTATTTTGGGAAAGGTTTTTGATTGCTGTTTCGATCTCTTTACTGGTGACTTGTCTATTCAAATTCTCTACTTCTTCTTGGTCCAGTTTTGGAAGGTTATATGTTTCTAAGAATTTATCCATTTCTTCTAGATTCTCCCATTTGTTGTCATATAGCTTTTCATAGTATTCTCTTATTATCTTTTGTATTTCTGAGGTGTCTATTGTAATCTCTCCTCTTTCACTTCTGATTTTATTATTTGAGCTTTCTCTCATTTTTCTTGTGAGTATGGCTAAGGGTTTGTCAATTTTGCTTATCTTTTCAAAGAGGCAGCTCTTGGTTTCATTAATTTTTTCTACTGTTTTTTTAGTCTCTGTTTCACTTATTTCTGCTCTGATTTTTATTATTTCCTTCCTTCTGCTGATTTTGGGCTTTGTTTGCTCTTCTTTTTCCAGTACCTTTAGATGTACTTTTAGATTGTAAATTTAGGATTTTTCTTGTTTGTTGTGGTAGACTTGAATTGCTGTAAACTTCCCTCTTAGAACTGCTTTTGCTGTACCCCACAGAGTTTGGCACGCCATATTTTCATCTTCACTTTTCTCCAGGAATTTTTTGATTTCTTCTTTGATTTCTTCATTGACCCAATCATTGTTCAGTAGAATTTTGTTTAATCTCCACATTT
This sequence comes from Equus przewalskii, assembly GCF_037783145.1. Lineage (NCBI taxonomy): Eukaryota > Metazoa > Chordata > Mammalia > Perissodactyla > Equidae > Equus > Equus przewalskii. The sequence goes on along the minus strand of NC_091858.1, from coordinate 8,958,060 downwards.
TTGTGCCTTTCCTGGTTTTCTTCCTGTAGTTGATTTCTAGTTTCACACATTTGTGGTCAGAAAAGACGCATGGTATTATTTCAATCTTCTTAAATTTATTGAGACTTGTTTTGGGGCCTAATGTGTGGCCTAATATGTGATCAATTATGATGGCTTCTTTATCACTATAAGTAATTCTGTTATCTCAATCTTGACATCTTTTGATTTTCTTTGTCCTTTTTCAGTCAAGTTGAGATTTTTCTGATCCATTTTATAATGAATAATTGTCAATTGAAACCTGAACATTTTTATGTTATGTTATAAATCTTTGCATCTTATTTAAAACATTTTTTTCTCTGGCTTTCTATGACACTGCTCTAGCAAGGAAAAGGGGGCTGGGAGGGTGCTGCATTATTGCTGCCAGATCAAATAGAAGTCTACAATCCTCACTAGGCTTCCACTGAGATCCAACTAGCACGGGGGCTCCTCATTACTGCTAGGCAAGGGTGGAAGTTCCAGCTCCCCAGTAGGCCTTCAGTGATACCACCCTGGATGGGACAGGAAAGAGTCCTCAATCATTCCTCCTCATGTAGCTTCCACTGATGCAAAACAATGAAGTGGCTTTGTTACTGCTGGATGGTGGCTGAAATCCTGACTCTCCACTAGGACTGTTCTGATACCATCCCAGCAGGAAATGAGTGAGGTTCCTCACTACTGCTGGGTGGTTGGGTAGGGTAAAAATGTCCAGGCTTCCCACATTGTTTCTGGTGACACTGTAGGAGAGGGGAGGGAATAAATTACCGCCTGAGAGGGATAAAATTCTCAGCTTCCTACTTGACCTTCTCTGATACCACCACAGTGGCAAGGGATTAGGGTGCCTCATTTCAGCCTGGTGAGAGTGGAAGTCTACAGTTCTGATTTGGTCACTGTAGGCTTGGGTTGGGCTGGAGTGTTTTCTGTGGTGTTTGGCTGGAGAAGTGAGACACACTGAAAACCTGGAGAATTCACCATGTATTGTTCCTTGGGTTGAGTTCCCTAGCCATTCTGCCTTCTTCTTTCCAACCTATCAGAGTCTTCTTATGTATGTTTTATACATAATGTCTAACAAGTTTAGTTGTACTTAGGGGGAGGAATAGGGAAAAGGACGTCTACTCCATCTTCCTAAAAGTGGAAGTTCTCTGGTTTCCTTTTTGAGTCTTCTTGTTCCCTGGAATAAAATATATTGTAGAAAAATAATATTTGTACAGCAGCTTGATATTCCAACATAGCCTGTTTATTCAACTTGGATTTCTGTTCTCCTATGTTTCTATTATAACATTTTTAGTCCAGAGAGCAATATCCCAAATAACAAAGGAAAAAGAAAACAGAATTAAAGTTGTACTTTTTTTTTTTATCATTTATCAACATTACATTTTGACAACTTCCCTCACCTCTCCAGGCAGCAGGCTTATTTCTTTTGGTCTTCTTGTGTTTAATGTAATTTTAAACATATGTGCTTATTTGTTCCTAACACTTTTAGAGGTGAGCCTATTTAAATCTTACCTGCTACAATTAATGTTTTGAAATAATTTCTCATTTTACACTACCATTTATTTAGTGTCCATTAAGTGCTTTACCAAGTGACATATGTTTTACCAAAATTATTAATTTTAAAATGATGGGAAGATGGGTTTTAGAGTTATTTATTCCTAAAATATATTTATTCATAAAACATACTGACTACACAGAAAAATAAACAGACATGGGCACAGCCTTCACGGATTTTGCAATCTAGTGAGAGAGAAAGATAATAAACAAGTAACCAAACAAAAATATACTGTAATTGCATATTGTGGTGAATGCTGTAAATGACTTGAAAACATAATGTAGTGGAGAATAACAGGGTAAACCAACCTAGGAGAGTCATCAGGAGGTAATATTTAAGCTAAGACTCAAAGGAACAAAAAGAAGTCAGACCTACAAAGAGTGAAATAGTGTTCTAGGCAATGAAGGGCAAGAGAAAAAGTATAATGCATCACAAATAGACACAAGAGGTATAGTGAATGACCCAACCACGTTCTGAAACTCCCTTCCAGGGACCAGTTTCAATCTGGTTTTCTTCAACTTTTCAAGATGTTGCTTCTCTCTGCCATCTGCACAAGCAGAAGGTGGTCAAGCCTCAGGGACACTGGCATTGCCAGTTTCTCTGAAGCTGCAGAAGCCTGTGATCACTAGCCAACTACCCATTCCATCTGAATTCAGAAATCTAAGAACAATAGCATTTTCTAATTTATCCAATCTCCAAAGTTCAAGGCACAAGAAAAGAAACTAAATGAAAAGGAATGTTTTGATGGAAGAATTGCAGACTGGAAATAGAATACCAGAGTTCCAGTCCTAATTGTGCCATCCTTCATTTATTTTTATGCGTATGGGCTATTCCTTTTACTTGAAAAATTATTCTTTTCTCCCTGGGAGGATAAAAATCTTAGAGCTGGAAAAGACCTTACAGATTTGGTAGTACAGCTCTCTCAGCAGCACAACCAGGTATATGCCAATTTCCAACCTTCACGTCAGGAGAGCTACTAAACCTCACAGCTGCTACATATAAAACCTGCCTTGTCTTAGCTCCCAGGAGGCTAAACTAGAACAAATCCTAAGTAATCAGTCTACATGTGTATGTGTGTATATAATATTTGTAAACATCATCTACGTACATTTTTTAAATACAATTATAAAACAGTTGCATAAGTGCTCAGGTTTCCTCAGAAGAACATCTAGACATATCCAAGGCAATGGTAATGTTACATAAGATGAAGCCAAGTACTTACAATTTTTTACCTCGATGTGTATTCCTACCTCTGCTGAAGGCAAAGATAGTTAACTAGTAATTGCCTCAAGAGAATGAAACACGTAGAACATTTTCTTTTTCAGATAATGCTGAGCATCTTTCCAGGAAAGAATAAGACTTGACAAGAGGGAAAAGCATGGGAGAGATTTGTCCTTAAGTGTTCCAAACACCAACTGTCGGCCTCAAAGGAAAATAATATGCAAGACAGAAATAAAAATGAACGAGGACTTAATTAGGACATTATTAGAAAGAGCATAAGAACTTTAACTATACAATTTATAAGTTGTTCTCCTTCTATGTTGTCACAAATGTCCAGATTTCATCATTTCTTATGGCTGAATAGTAGTTCATTTGTGACAACATGGATGGACCTTGAGGGTATTATGCTGAGTGAAATAACTCAGAGGGAGAAAGTCAAATATCATATGATCTCACTCATAAGTAGAAGATAAAAACAACAACAAACAAACACATAGCATTGGAGATTGGATTGGTGGTCACCATAGGGGAAGGGGGGAGGAGAGAGGGCAAAAGGGGTGATTAAGCTCACATGTGAGAGGATGGACTATAGTTAGTTTTCGGGTGGTGAACATGATGTAATCTACACAGAATTTGAAATATATTATGATGTACATCCAAAAAAATAAATAAAATAAATCATTCTCCTTCTTTCCAGAACCAAAGCATACTCTATCACCAAACATGAATCTAGCAAGAATTCAGATAGAGTTCATGTTTCCAAGACTTAAAAAAATTTTTATATTTTGGCCATAAGTAATTTAAATGAATATGGTTCGACTCCAGTGCCATCCCCCACCTTCTCCATTGCGTAGTGCACTCATTTGACCTGACAGTCCTCATTCTACCTCTCACAGGACCAACATCTGCTAGAGTCCTCTTTTCTCCAAGTGCTCGCCAACATTTGTTATTTCTTGTCTGTATGGTGATATAGCCATTTTAACAGGTTTGAGGTGATATCTCATTGTGGTTTTGAGTTGCATTACTTGATGATTAGTAATGTTGAATGCCTTTTCAAGCACTTGTTGACCACTTGTATGTGTTCCTTGGAGAAATCTGTTCAAATCCCATGTTTTAATCAGATTATTTGTTTTTATGCTATTGAGTTGTATTGGCTTCTTATGTATTTTGAATATTAAACCCTTATCAGCTATATGGTCTGCAAATATTTTCTCTCATTCCATAGGTTACATTCTCATTTTGTTGATGATTTTCTTTGCTGTGCAGAGATTTTAAGTTTGATATGGCCCCACTTGTTGATGTTTGCCTTCATGGCTTGTGCTTTTGGTGTCGTAGCCAAAAAAATCATTGTAAAGACCAATGTCAAAGAGCTTTTTTCTTATGTTTTCTTCCAGAAGTTTTTTGGTTACTTGTTTTATGTCAAGTCTTTAATTTAGTTCAAATTAATTTTGTGAGTGGTGTCATATAAGGGGTCAATTTCATTAATTTGCATGTGAATATTCAATTTTCCAAACATCATTTATTGAAGACGGTATTCTCTTCCCATTGAGCATTCTTTGTTCCCTTGTCAAATATTAGTTGACCATATATGTGTGAGTTTATTTCTGTGCTAGAAATTCTGTTCTGTTGATCTATGTGTCTGTTTTTATGCCAGTAGCATACTGTTTTCATTACTATAGCTTTGTAATATAGTTTGAAATCAGGAAGAGTCATGCCTCCAGCTTTGTTCTTTCTCAAGATTGCCTTGGGTGTTCAGTCTTTTGTGGTCCCATATAAATTTTAGGTTTGTTTTTTCTATTTCTATGAAAAATGCCATTGGAATTTTGATAGAGATTGTATTGAATCTATATAGATGGCTTTCAGTAGTGTGGAAATTTTAACAATATTAATTATTCAGATCTGTGTACACGGGATGTCTATCCATTTATTTGTGTCTTCAATTTCTTTCATCAATGTTTTATAGTTTCAGTGTGATTATTTGCTTCCTGGTTAAATTTATTTCTAAGTATTTTATAGGTTTTTAAGGCTATTATAAATGAAATTGTTTCCTTTGTTTCTTTTTCAGATAGTTCATTGTTAGCATACAGAAGCACAACTGATTTTGTATGTTGACTTTACAATGTGAAACTTTCCTGAATTTTTTAATTAGATCTAACAGTTTTTCAGTGGAATCTTTAGGATTTTCAGTATACAACATCATGTCATCAGCAAACAGACAGTTTTACTTCTTCCTTTCCAAATTGGATGCCTTTTATTTCTTTTTCTTGGCTAATTCCTCTGGTTAGGAGTTCCAGTGCTATGTTGAATAGGACTGTTGACAGTGGATACCCATGTCTTGTTCCTGATCTTAAAGGGAAACCATTCAACATTTCACAGTTGAGTATGCTGCTAGTTGTGAATTTGCCACATATGGCCTTTATTGTTTTGAGTTATATTCCTTCTATACCCCAGGTGTTTAGTAGTTTTATCATGAAATAATGTTTTATTTTATTAAATGCATTTTCTGCATCTATCAAAATAATCATGATTTCTGTCTTTCATGTGGTATATTAATGTGGTGTAACACATTTATTGATTTGCATATTTTGCACCATCCTTGCATCCCAGGGATAAATCTCACTTGAACATGGTGTATGTATCTTGTAATGTACTGTTGCATTTGGTTTGTCAGGATTTTGTTGAGAATTTTTGCATCTATGTTCATCAGGGATATTGGCTTGTATTTTCTTTTCTTATAGTATCCTATCCGGCTTTGATATCAGGGTAATGCTGACCTCATAAAATGAGTTTGTGAGTGTTCCTTCCTCTTCAATTTTTTTGGGAAGAATTTGAGAAGCTTTGGTGTTAATTCTTTAAATGTTTGGTAGAATTCTCCAGTGAAGCCATCTGTTCCTGGGCTTTTCTTTGTTGTGAGGTTTTGATTAAGAATGTGATCTCCTTACCAGTAATTCATCTGTTCAGATTTCCTATCTCTTCATTATTCATACATGGTGAGTTGTATGTCTTACGTAATTATCCATTTCTTCTAGGTTATCCAATTTGTTGGCATAAAATTATTCATAGTAATCTCCTATTTCTGTGATATCAGTTGTAATGTCTCCTCTTTCACTTCTAATTTTATTTATTTCAGTCCTTTCTTTTTCTCTTGGTACATCTAGCTAAAGGTTTGTCAATTTTGTCTATCTTTTCATAAAATCATCTATTAGTTTCATTGATCTTTTCTATTGTTTTCCTGGTCTCTATTTTATTTCTGTTCTGATCTTTGTTATTTCCTTCCTTCTACTAACTTTAGGATTAGTTTGTTCTTCTTTTTTATAGTTCCCTGAGGTGTAAAGTTAGATTGTTTATTTCAGATCTTTTCTTTTTTTAATGGAGGCATTTATGCACTATAAGCTTCCCTCTTAGACTTTCTTTTGCTGCATCCCATAAGTTTTCGTACATTATGTTTATATTTTCATTTGTTTCAAGATATTTTTTATTACCCTTTGGATTTCCTTTTTGACTCACTGGTTGTTCAGGAGTGTGCTGCTAAATTTCCACACATTTGTGAATTTTCCAGCCTTCTACCTTTTGTTGACTTCTAGTTTCATACCATTATGGTCAGGTTTATACCTAAGTATTTAATTTTTGGAGTGCTAATGTAAATGGTATTGTATTTTTAATTTCAAATTTCTCTTTTTCAAAATTGACTTTTGTATAGTATCTTTGTAACCTGCAACCTTGTTATAATCACTTATTAATTCCGGGGGTTTTTTGTTGTTTCTTTCAGATTTTATACATAGATGATTATGTCATCTGCAAACGAAGACAGTTTTGCTTCTTCCCTTCCAATATGTACCCCTATTGTGTCCTTTTCTTGTCTTATTGCACTAGCTAAAATTTCCAGTACAATGTTGCAAAAAAGTGATGAGAAGAGACAGCCTTGCCTTGCTCCTGATCTTAGCAAGAAAGCTTCAAGTTTCTTACCATTAAAAAAGATGTTAGCTGTAGGTGTTTTGTAGACATTCTTTATCAAGTTAAGGAAGTTCCCCTCTTTTCCTAGATTACTGCAAGTTTATCAAGAGTGGGTATTGGATTTTGTCAAATACATTTTTCTGATATATTGATATGATCTTGTGATTTTTCTTCTTTAGCTTGTTGATGTGATGAGATTACATTAAGTGATTTTCAGATGTCTAACAGCCTTGCATTCCTGGGATAAATCTCATGTGTTCATGGTGTATAATTCTTTTTATACATTGTTGGATTTAATTTGCTAATATTTTGTTGAGGATTTTTCATCTATGTGCATGAGAGATATTGATCCATGGTTTTCCTTCTTTTAATGTCTTGTCTGTTTTTTATATTAGGGTAATTCTACCCTTATAGAATGAGTTAAAAAGAATTCTCTCTGCTTCTGTCTTCTGAAAGAGATTGTAGAGAATTGGTATAATGTCTTCCGTAAATGGTTGGTGGGGTTCACCAGTGAATCTGTCTGGGCCTGATGCTGTCTCTTTTGGAAAGTTATTAATTATAGATTCAATTTCTTTAATGAATATAATCCTATTCAGATTGCATACTTCTGTTGGTTCTGGCAGATTGTGTCTTTCAAGAAATTGTTCCATTTCATGTAGATTATCCAATATGTGGGCATAGAGTTGTTCATAGTACTCCTCTGTTATCCTTTTAAGGTCCATGGGATCCATAGTTATGTCTCCTCTTTCATTTCTGACAATAGCAGTTTGTGTCCTCTCTTTTTTTTTCTTAGTTAGCCTGACCAGTGGCTTATCAGTTTACTGAACTTTTGTAAGACAGAGGCTTTACGTTTGATTGATTTTCTCTATTGGTTTCCTATTTTCAATTTTATTAATTTCTGCTCTCACTGGGAGGGGCAGGAGGCCACATCCTCTGGGTTGCTGGTGCTGGCATGCACTCTGGCAGCCTGCTTTGAAACTTCAGATCAAGACACCACACCCCTGCTGGGGAAATTCACGCCTTAGATGTCGTCCACACTGCTGGAAAGACCAGTGCCACTGCCAGGGCAAGGAGGGGGGCCAGGTTGCCTGCTCCACTCTGTGTTCTGAAGCCTCAGGACATGTGTGTCTGGGTCGAGGCAAGGGCAAAGCCAGGAGCACCTGTTTGCCCTTGCAGCCTGTGGTCGCTGGCATGTGGACCACTGTGAATATCCGTGTTTTGAATTACTGCTGCCAGGGGAGAGGGAGCGAGCTGCTGCCCGAGTTCCGTTGCTTCCCAGAGGTCCAGTCCACCCACCTTCAGATGTATAGATGCATAGGTGACTCTGGCGTTCTGGTGTACTGTGCAGGGAGCCCTTTTTTGGTCACTGGATGTCTGACTGGTCATAACTCAGAGGGGAGAGACAAAGAGAACCACCCACTCCACCATGACACTGACGTTACTCCAGAAATTACGCACCTTTTGACTGGAATTCTCCAAACATTGATCCCATGTAAGTACAAATACTTCTGCAGGCTGGAAGTACAAGATCAGGGTGCCAGCATAGTCAGATGGGGGCCCTATTCCAGGTCACAGACTTCTCACACTGTCCTCACATGGCAGAATGCCATTCCACAAATTTTGAAGTGAAGTGAAGATGAAGTTCAAAATGTTTTTTAATTTCCCTCATGATTTCCTCTTTAGCCTATGTGTTATTAAGAGGTGTGTTGTTTAATATTCACATATTTTCTACTTGTTGTACTTTGTTCTTATTTTGGTCTTCCACTCTTATTTTGCATTTTTTAATTTTAATTGAGCATTTTATATGATTCCATTGTCTCTCATTTCTTTGCATATTATTTGTACTTCTTTTCTTACTTTTTTTAGTGGTTGCCCTAGAGTTTCCAATATACACTTACAACTAATCCAACTTCACTTTCAAATTACACTATACCAGTTTGTAGGTAGTGCTAATATCATGTAATAAAATAATCCTAAATCCTCTCTCCTGTCCCTTGTATCATTGCTGTTATTCATTTTACTTATACATAAATATACACACATGTACATACATATACAGAATCCAATACACTATTGCTATTATTATGGTGAACATACTGTTTTCTGTTAAATTAACTAAGAATAAGAAAAATAAAAGTTTTCATTTTATCTTCATTTATTCCTTCTTTAATATTCTTTCTTTTTGTAGATCTAAGTTTCTGACCTCTATGATTCTCCTTCTCTCTAAAGTCCTTTTTTTCTTTTCAACATTTCTTTGAAGGCAGGTCTACTAGCAACGAATTCCCTTAATTTTTGTCTGAGAATGTCTCTATTTCTCCGTAATTTTTGATACATAACTTCTCAGGGTAAGGTAGTCTATGTTGGCGTGTTTTATTTTCTCAACACTTTAAATATCTCACCTCACTCTCTTCTTGTTTGTATGGCTCCTGCTAAGAAGTGGGATATAATTCTTGTCTTTGCTTTTCTGTAGCTAAGGTGTTTTTTTCTTCCCTCTGGCCCCTTTCAGAATTTTTCTTTACCTTTTATTTTCTATATTTGAACATAATAAGCCTACGTATAGTTTTTTGGGTTTTTTTTTTTTTTTTTTTTTTTTTTGCATTCATCCTGCTTGGTGATCTCTGAGTTCTCTGCATCTATAGTTTGCTGTCTGACACTGATCTGGGGAAACTGTCAGTTACTATTGTTTCAAATATTTCTTCTGTTTCTTTCTGTCTCTCTTTTCCTTCTGGGGTTCCTCCTATGCATGTCACACCTTTTGAAGCTGCCCCACAGTTCTAGGATAGTCTGTCGCGATTTTTCAGTCTATTTTCTCTCTGCCTTTTGGTTTTTTAGGATTCTATTGACATGCCCTCGAACTCAGAGATTCTTTCCTCAACCATGTCTGAAACAAATAAGTCCATCGAAGACATTCTTCATTTCTGTTACAGTGCTTTTGATCTCTAATATTTCTTTTTGATTTTTTCTTATAATTTCTATCTCTCTGCTTACGTTGCCCACTTGTTCTTGCATACTGTCTACTCTATCCATGAGAGCCCTTAGCATTTTCGTCATAGGTAGTGTTAATTCCCTGTCTGACAATTGTAACATTGCTGCATATCTGAGTCTAGTGTTGATGCTTGCTCCATCTCTTCAAACTGCGTTTTGTCATATTTCAGTATCTCTTGTGATTTTTCTTGACAGCCTGGCGTGATGTACGGGGTAGAAGGAATTGTTGGAAATAGTCCTTTAGTAATGTGTTGGTAAGGTATCATGGCAAGGGAAGCATTCTATCGTCTTATGATTAGGGCTCAGTTTTTTAGTGAGTCTTTATCTCCGGATTGTGAACATCACAAGTGCTTCTCAGTTTTTTCCCCCTTATGTGAGACAGGATGGCTACAATAGGCTGGAGTTGCAACTCAATGTTTTGTAAATGGCAAAGGATATGAACAAATACTTTACCAAATAAGATATACAGGTTGAAAATAAGCATATGAAAAGATGGTCAATACCATTAGCCATTAGGGAAATATGAGTTAAATCTGTAACAAGTTACCACTACATACTTATTAGAATGGTTGAAAGTTAAATTTTTTTTTATAAAAGCTGACAATACCAAATGCTAGTGAGAGTTTACAGACACACAAACTTTCATCTTTTGCTAGTAGGATTGTAGAATGGTACAACCACTTTGGAAAACAATCTTGGAGTCTTTTATAAAATTAAACATACACTTACCATACTACCCAAAAATTTCACTCCTCATTATTTACCCAGGAGAAATAAAAATATGTATTCACATAAACCCTTTGCATGAATGTTTACAGTAACTTTATTCTTAATTGCCAAAACCAGAACTATCTAAGTGAAATAAACCAGACTCAAAAGGCTATATTAAGTGTAACTCCATTTATGTGACATTTCATAAAAGGCAAAATTATTAGGACAGAAGACATATCAAGGGTTGCTCTGGACTGAAGGATGGGGAGAAGATTGACTGGCATTTGAGAACATTTTGGTGTGGTGGAATATGTTCCATATCTTCTTTGTAGTGATGATTACACAACTAAGCATTTGCCAAAATTCCTTGAATTAAATACGTGAGAAGGTGAATTTTAGAGTATATAAAATATACCTAAATAAACTTGACTTTTCAAAAAAGTAGACATTAAAGAACAGAAAATAAAAACAATGCATAAAGGAATTGCTGAATAAAATATGGTATACATACATCATGGATAATGTCAGTTGACTTAAAGTGATTTCCAGAAAAAACTGAGTGAGAAAGGTGTCATGCAATAATCCAATGTACGTGTTATGAGATTCCTCTACAAGAATCCCAAAATACTGAAAAATAAAAAAAAATACTTAAAATTATAATTTAAGAAACATTTCTAGAAATCAAAGAAGATCTAGATATACAGAATAATGGGCAAACTATGTCCCAGGAAAGCAGTCACAAAATGACCAAATTGAAACCCTTGCCAGTGAAGTTAAGGAAATATTCTTAGGATAGCTGGTCAAAACATTTAATCACCTATGAGGGAGGAAAATGGCAGCTGGCATGAGACTTATCCAAAGAAACATTTGAAGATAGAAGACAGTAAGACAAGGTAAGAGACAGAAACATTGGTAGAAAAACACTTGTTTCATTCTTCCTATCCATGACTGATCAATTGGGAAGAGAAAAATAAAATAAAGACCGTAGAAAGTTAAAGGTTCTCATCACAAGAGAAAAAAATGGTAACCATGAATGGTGACAGATGTTAACTAGAGTTATTGTGGTGATAATTTTGCAATATATACAAATATCAAATCATTATATTGTATAACTGAAACTAATATAATGTTATATGTCAATTGTACCTCAATAAAAAAGGATGTCATTGGGGCTGGCCCTATGGTGTAGTGGTTAAGTCCAGCATGCTCCACTTCAGTGGACTGGGTTTGCAGGTCAAATCTCAGGTGCGGACCAACACCACTTGTCAAGCCATGCTGTAGCAGTGTTCCACGTACAAAATAGAGGAAGATTGGCACAGACGTTAGCTCAAGGCTAATCTTCCTCAAGCAAAAAGAGGGAAAGATTGGCAATAGATGTTAGGTCACAGCAAATCTTCACACAAAAAAGAGATATTTACTATGACGGTTATTATCATAAAGAAAAGGTGTATTATCTCATCCTCACACTCTCAAGTGTGTCCTGCCTACAGAATTAGTGTTTCCCGAGACAAACCCTATTGAAAAAAAAAGGAAAAGAAGGTAGAAAGCACAAAATAACACCAATAATTAATAAGTTATATGTACTGGGTTCAAACTGAATTTTGTCATGAAAACAAAGACTATACCTTTCCTTTTAGGTGTTCATGAAACCTTCACAAAAACTGGGCATACATCAGGCCATAAAGAAAACTTCAATGTAATATCCACCATAGAAGAAATTTCAACTGTATTTTCTGAGTATATTGCAATAAAATTGCATAGATATTCATAAGAGAGCCAGGAAACAAAAGACGTTGTGACTTCTCCCTCTAAAATATTCTTGTGTTAAAGAGGAAAATAAAACTAGTAATTGCAGAACATTCAGAAATAATGATGTACTATACAGCAGATCTTATAGGATATGACTAAAAGTGTGATTAGAGAAAAAAAATCATGGTCTCAAATTAAAAAATAGAAAAATTTTGTCAAAATTAGAAAGGAGAAGACTGTTAGAATTAATAAATAAGTCCAGGAGCTCGTTCTTGGGCCTGAAGGGTAGATAAAAACAACCTCAAAGGCATTATATATAAAATGCGATTTCAAAAGTTTACATCCTGTATGATTCCATTTCTATAACATATAAATGTGGTGTATACATTCAATGGAATCTTATTCAGCTATAAAGAGTAATAAAGTCCTAACTAATGCTAAGCATGGATGAACCTTGTAAACATTATGTTAGGTGAAATAAGCCAGATAAAAAAGGACAAATGTTGTATTATTAAATTATTCCACTTAAATTGGAAAATTCACAGAGATAAAAAGTAGCTTAGAGGGGCTGGCCCTGTGGCATAGTGGTTAAGTTCGTGCACTCTGCTTCAGCAGTCCAGGGTTCATGGGTTCAGATCCTGGGCACAGACCTAGCACCACTCGTCAAGCCATGCTGTGGCAGCATCCCACGTAAAATAAAGTAAGATTGCCAGAGATGTTACCTCAGCGACAATCTTCCTCAAGGAAAAAGGGGAAGATTGGCAACAGATGTTAGCTTAGGGCCAATCTTCCTCACACACACACACACACACACACACACAAAGTAGCTTAGAGGTTAGCATGGTCTAGGTGGACAGGAGAAATGGGAAGTTATTGCTTAATAGGTACAGATTTTCTGTTTCTGGTAATGAAAATATTTTGTGAATCGATATATGTGATGGTTGCCCAACATTGTGAACGTAATTAATATCACTAAATTGTACACTTTAAAATTGTTAAATGACTAATTTAATAATTATGTTATATATATTTTATGTTAGCATATTAATCATAGATTTTTAATTCCCTGTCTGACGATTTTAACATTCTTGCCATATCTGAGTCTCATTTTGATGCTTGCTATTTCTCCAAACTGTGTTTCTTGCATTTTAGTAGGTCTCGTAATTTTTTCTTGATAGCCGGGCATGATGTGCTGGGTAGAAGGAACTGTTTTGTTATATAAATTTATGTGCTATAAATATTACCACAATTTTTAAAAATAATAATGTGATACACTAAAAACCATTGAATTGTTCACTTTAAATAGATGAATTGTATGGTATCTGAATTATATCTCAATAAAGCTGTTAAATGAAAATGGCAAAATTATGGAGATGGGAAACAGATTAATGCATATTAGGGGATAGTGATGAGAGGAGGATGACTGTAAAAAGAATAGACAAGGGGTCTCTTTGTGGCGACGGATAAGTTCTGTATCTTGATTGCGATGGTGGTTACACAAATCTACACACAGAATAAAATTTCTCAGAACTATACACACGCACATGCACAAGCATGCATGGAGGTGCATTTAGAACTGCTAAAATATAAATAAAGTCTCAGTTGAGTTAACAGTATTGAACCAATGTCAGTTTCCTGAGTTTGATATTTTACTACAGTTATTAAAAATGTTAACACTGGAGGAAGCTGGATGTGTAGGACTGTACTATTTTTACAGCATCTTGTGGGTCTATAATTATCTCAGAGTGGAGTGGGGGGGAAGATAAGGCATTACCTAACCCAGAAAAATTAAGCAAAAGAAGAGAAAAATAAATAAACTAAAATACACAACATAAGTGATATAGCAGAAATAAACAAATAGCCATAGATTCAGGAAAAACTAAAAATCTGAGAGTGGTTTTTTTCTTTCTTCAGAAAATGATTTTTGGATAAGATTGATAATTCGAGCTGGGGCTATCATTTACTGATTTACATCTCAAATTGTGTGCATTTTCCCTCCACGAGAAGCTGCTACATTCGTGTATGACAGCATTGTTTCTCACCTGCACGTGGCAATAGCCTTCCAACTCAACTGTCTGATTCCATCTTACACTTCCCCATCATTCTCCACACAATAGCCAGAGCAGCCTTTTTACAATGTCAACCTATCAGGTCACTGAAAAGTCCTTTTCCTATATTAAAATATAAAAAAATAATTATCTTGGGCTATTTTCTATTTTTTATGATATATTTTTCCATGTAACTTTTAAACATTTCATTTTGATGTAAGTTATGGAGTCTTTTCTTCTTCCTGTTAACTGTTTATCCTAGATTCAGCTATTGATATCTCCTTTAATTTGTGGGCCATTACCACATTATTTTATTATTTTGTTTTTGTTTTCATGTGTACTATATTGCAGTACTTGGTAATATGAAACATCCCTTATAGCTTTTAATGTTCAAAAATTTTAATATTAATTTTTGAATATTGAATCAAAAATTCTGCAGCACTCTCACTCATTTTATTTTCATAGAATTCTCTATTCGGGCACTCAAGTTCCAAAAAAGACATTTTGGGATTTCAACGCATTTGCATTCAAACATATAAAGTAAGTTGGCATCCTTAAAATATTCAATCATCTTGTTCAAGAATGAAATGAGGCTACTGGATTAATTCATGATGATTTCAACATCTGCACTGATGATACTTTGAATACAGAGGTTCTCACTTGCCTAACCGTTTTTCCTCCAATGGTCTTATCTTCCTCCCTATCTCATTCACTCACTCCTAGGCCTTCTATGCCAATAATTACATCTCTTCTATATCCTCAATTTTTCATACCACCTTCTATCTTTCCAGTTCACTGTCTATAGAACCCCAACTCCAAAAGTCCTTAAATCCTTAGATCCGGTAACCTTTTCACTTTCCTCTCACACTCACTGCTTACATCCTCACTAGATTCCTTACACCACTTAGACTCTTATGTTCTCCTTATATTAATGATTATTCTCTTGTATAAATATGCTCAACTCAGCTGCTCTTCACTCTGTTGATCCTATTCACCTGGAAAATTTTAACCCTGATTAAATTCAGTTCTCTCCTACTCATACCTGCACACAGGCAGCAGACTGTGGCTGAAGAAAAGCACAAACCCTGCAGATTATCCCCACTTTAAATTCATGACCACCGTCCTCAAAGGGCGCTGGTTGCCGCCTGGCAATCCTACTATATTTCCCTATTCCATTCAATCTCCAATTCACTAGGTGACTATTTCATACATTCATTACAGCCTCTAATCATCTTGCCCTTCCTCTTCATTTTCAACTCCTGATTTTGCTTTCTTTTTCATTAAGAAAATAGAAACAATTAGAAAAGGACTTTCGCATGTTCCTTTCAGTACAATTTTCAACTCATCTGCGTTTGTGCCCATATAGTCCGCCTTCTGTTCCGTTTCTAGAGTTAAAATATTTGCATGATTTTCCAAGACCACACAGTAGTAATATAAATCTAAATGCAAATTGAATTCCATTCCTTGTTGCCTACCCAAAGACATTGTTCCAGTAACTGTCCCCTATCTCTCCCACATCACAAAATTTCCCCTCTCTACAGGCTTATTCTGATCAGTATACAAACTTTTCTCCCATATAAAAGAAAAGTTAAGTTCTTTCAGAAGACGATGTTGTGTGAAGTCCTCTTTCACCAAACACCTCATCTATCAACTCCTCTTTCTGACAAGATTTCTCCAAAGAGTTATCTATATGTGTGATCTCCAATTCTCCTCCCATCCATTCTGTTTGGAACTATTGCAGTGATGCTTCGCCCCCCACATTCCATCAAGAAAAGCTCTTATCAAGGTCACGGATGACCTCCATATTATTAAATTTAATGATTGATCCTCAGCTTAGACCATCTCTCGTCAGCATCTGACTCAATAATTACATCCTCTGCTCTGCTTCCTGGACAACACTGTTTTTTTTCTTCCTCCCCACTGCTCTATTTTAGTCTCTTTTAATAGTTCTTCCTCATATTTCCTCCAAGCTTCTAATGTAGGACTCAAGTCTCCATCCTTAGTACTTTTCTATCTGTACTCTCAATCTTGATAATCTCTTCCAGTTCCAAAGATTTTTATTAGGTTGAATCATATGAAGTTGGTGTTATTTTCAGTCAAAAATTATCAAGTACTGTCAATTGTTTAACCTATCCCATCAACATGGTGCCAACCCTCAGCTCAGATGTATCATCTAAATCCCGATCAGTATAGCCAAATCCCTACTCAGCATATCCCTCGGCTATCTAATAGATATTTGAGCCTCGACTGGCCATAACTGAACTCTTGCTCATTTCCATCAAACCACTCCTTCTTCAGCCTAGCCCATCTAAATTGATGGCAATTTCATCCTTTCAGCTGCCCAAACCAAAAATCTTCGAGTCATCTTTACTAGCTTTCTCTTGTTCCCCAAATCCAGGATACCAAAAAAATCTTATTGGTTCAACCTTCAAAATATATCTAGAATCCATCCATCTTTTCACACCCCCCACTACACTCATCCTAGTACTAATCACCATCGTCTCTCTTCTGGGTTATGCAGCTATTTCCTAAGTCTCCCTCTTCTGCCTTTACCCTTTGTAAGAGTCTATTCTTAACAGAGCAACCAATCATCATTTTGGAACATATGTCTTTCATTTCATCTCCCTTCTCAAAGCCACCGGTCTCCCCACATCACTCAGAATAAAAGCCAAATTCAATGCATTGATCTTAAGACCCTACTAACCCAGCGTCCACTGACTTCTCACACTATCCTCACGCTATCTCCCTCCCTTATTGTGCTTCAGCCCTGATGTTCCTTATGCCTGAAGTGTGCCCCAAGTCAGCCAAGTGGTGACCTCCTGCACCTACCTCCTATTCTGTCTCAAATGTCACATTCTCAGTGAGGCCCAACCTGAGCAACCAGACCCTCCCCCGACCCTGCTGAGGCACTCCCATTCTCTGTGTTCCTGATGAAATTTCTCATTATCCCATACCACTAATCACCTTTTAGCACACAAAACAATATACTTGTTTATTATATTTATGATTTATTTTTATCTACCCCTGCAAAAATATAAGGTCCAAGATTGTCTGCTTTGTTTATTGATTATAAACCAGGGCCCTAAAGTAGTGTCTGGCACATAATAGGTAATAAACAGATATTGGTTCACACCATAGATATATTTATTCTTTAATTTAAAAAATATTACCTACATATTAGAAAAATGCACACCATCTTACTTTCTGTATTGATTGAGCTGACCTATTTGCCACACAAAATTGTTGCAGTTTTACTTCTCCAATTAATGTCACCCACATATTCTTAAACCATGGACAATCCTCACTTTACCCCTTACATCTATCAATTTCCATTTTTGCTTTCCTCCTTTTTTCCTTGGACTCCAAAATGCTGTCTAAAATCTCAGCCATTGATTGTGTTGACATTCAAATTTACACAGAAATATCACCACATTTACAGGATTTAAAAGTGTATGACAATTCACAATGTAAAGCTTCTTTAATAACCATAGGTTCCGTAAACCCAGTTTTACCAGAGATGAAATTTCTTTAACTGATTTTTTTTCCCTCTCCTTAAACTTTTTAGCTGACACACTAAATTGATGCAAGTCATGTGATATATTGGAATATGAATCTGCCATCCATCTTGATACATCCCAATTCAATGTGTCAGCTGAATTCATTTTCAAAAGCCCTGCAGCTCCACAGAAATGCAGCTTTTTAAAGTCACATAAAAATAATAGAAGATTGCAGGTTGAATGTTAACTTTCTAAAATGCCACAAGCAATAAAAAAGACTCCTCAATGTGAAGTGTCCATACCCGTCCCTCACAATGGCACACACCACTCTACAATGATATCCAGGATCAAGCTCATCCATCTTGGACCTCTTCTATGATCTGTTTCCACAATAAACAAAAATCTTTATTACAAAGTGATCTCATATAGTCTGTAGTCCCACACACAGACCTCAAAGCTGGCATAGAATGTAGCACTTGAGTGTAACAAGAAACTCTTGTTTTCTTCTAATTTAAGTAACAACATTCTCTCTGGCCACCCAAAATGAGAGATATGTAACGGACAAAGGTATCTTTCTATATGTAATAGAAACAAATTGTGAAATCAGATATTGCATCTTAAATATTCATTTCCTAGCTCTGGACTTAGGTAGAAGAGGTCAGTGTCTCTTTGCCAAAACAAAATATGCTTAGAAGAAATGTTTTCATTGTGTGATGGTTAATTTCATGTGTCAACGTGGCTAGGCCATGGTACCCAGATATTTGGTCAAATGCTAGTCTAGTTGTTGCAGTGAAAGTATTTTTTAGATGAGATTAACATTTAAATAAGTAGACTCTGAGTAAATCAGATTACCTTCCATAATGGAGGTGGGTCTCATCCAATTAGTTGAAGGCCTTAAGCGAAAAAAGATTGACATCTCCAAGGAAAAAGGTATTCTGCCTGCAGTCAGCCTTCAGACTTGAACTGCAGCAACAACTCTTCTCTGGGTCTCCCACCAGCCAGCTTGCCCTGAAAATTTTTGATTTGCTGGTCTCCACAATCATGTGGGTCAATTCCTTAAAATAAATCTCTCTCACTCTCCCTTCTCTCTCTCATGTATATATGAGACACATATATAGGTGAGATAGATATATACGTGAACATCCTATTTTACTCTGTCTCTCTGGAGAACCCTGACAAATACACATGATGCTTAATACTACTAAGGCAAAAATTGCCAAATCAATACAAACAAAAGTTAAAATCTGTCATTGTTTTCCATTCCTCTCTTTTCTTAAAATGAGTTGTATTTTGTGTCAATGAACCAAGAGGCTTACTTATTAGGTTATTTTTAAGAAACAACGCTTCTAAGAAGGAAAATATTTCCTAATTTTGAACTTACAAAAGAACAGTATATAACACCTTCCGTGATGTTTTATGTCACTGATTTAAAATTCCTCATTAGTATAGGCTATTAAATATCTTTTTTAGAATAATTATAAAGAACACAACCCTTGGTTGACATTGGAAAACTGTTTTCTTAATTAAAATGTTTGAAATGTTAGCCTTAATAGTTATTTTCAGAAGGTTTTTTTTTCATTCAAAATAACAGAATTAGGAAAAATAGATAGTCTCCTGTCAGCACATATTTAATGTGCTTGACTCCTAGGGGTGGAGAGAACTGGATTGCTTATTTGGTTGAAATACAGTGTTTCTTACCATCATAGAATAAAATCTGGCCATTCCCTGCTTTGTTCTCAGTAAAACCATAAGACAAAAAAATAAAGTATAAAACATTTTAAATTTCTTTTTGAGTCACAGTTTAACACAACATATAAGCCATCAGTATCGCATATGGTTACAAATGTGTCTGAGTTTGAATCCTAACTTTACTGCTTCATAGCTGTGTAATGTGGGACGAGTTTTAATCTCCTGGGCCTCTGCCATCCATAAGGAAACAAAATAATTGTATCTTTCCTTATGTTATTGTGCCACTTAAATGAATTTAATGCATATAAAAGCCTTAGAATGTAAGAAACAATCCATTTGGTCTTTATGTACAAATAGAGAAGTTCTAGTTTATATTTCTGATTGTGTCTACACATAAAACTAGTTGAACATGGAAGACCTATCTGAGTTCAGTATAACAAACAGGAACTAGTTACTCACTATTTGGTTTCAAATTTTAGTTGGTTACATATATTAGGGTAGTTGGGCTAATTGAAATACGAGCTTGGTACATCCATGCAATGGACCTAGCCATGTGACTACCTTATCTGTGGATGCAGCCTTTTGACTAGAGGCCTCAGATTTCCAATGATGATGGCAAGTAATCAGCTTTGCTAGACAGAGAAGTTCCTTCTGAGAAATTTCTGAAGACCAAGCCCTTGGACTTTAGCCCCTTTTCTGCTATTTTAGCAACCACTTGTAGGCAAGTAATTAATCTTTTTCTCAAATTTATTTTGTAAAAATTTTCCATGAAATACTTGAATATTTTTCTTTGTTATCCTAACTCCAATCCCTCTCCATCATCATACTCCTGATGGGTTGCATTCTTTCTCTGCTTTCAGAGTACATCTCATTTTTTGTTTACGCCTTGACATCAGAATGTCCTACTGCAGAAGAATGGGCCGTAAATAATTTGCTCTCGTTTTTACTTTGGCTTCTCTTTAATTTTTCATTTTGTTGTGTTCCTGCTCCTTTTGTCTAATGACAGAAGGCAAAACTAAAAACCACTCAGATACCGTAATATCAGCATATAAATACCAAATATCTATTAAACAATTCCCTCCTAAATAAATTAATTGAATCTCAGTTGGTTTTTTAGCCCATGTTTTCTCTATTGTCTCTTTAATTCATAAAGTCAAACTAAATTCATATTCTACCCTAACTACAAGAGAAAAAGAAGTCTTCAGCTTTTCCTCCATTGTATCATTTTTACCTAAGGTAATTGCCATATGGACATGTTAAAAATCACATCTAAAATTATATGTATGCAGATTTTCCGCAAATACTAGTTTTAGAGAATTTTTTTTCCTGAAAATCTGGAACACAAGACATGTTCCAACCTTATTTGATGGAACAATCTAAACCTTGCTAAAATTGTAACTTTCATGATTGATTACATCATTGATCAAACCAAAGCTATTCTGACATTAACATCTGTTAATCAACCAGATGTTCTCTATGGTCTCAGTGACTGAAGGAGACTTGTTCTCTGCTGGTTCTGTATGAATGGAGAAGTGCCTTTTGCAATGGACTCCTCTCAGTACTGAAGGAGGAACAATATAAATTCTAAAAAAGTAAAAATGCATGATGAGTCCCTTTAGATTTGTCCTCTGGTGCACTGGACTTGAATGTATACAATCTGCATTCGTCTTTGGGTTAATTAGCATGACTCACTTTCTGACATCAACTCAGACTTATTTTAAGGAAGCATATTTTGACTCCCTTTCAGTGAAACATCTGCAACCCACAAAAAAATAAGCTACTTGTAAACCAAAGATCTTTACCTATATTATTACTCAATCTCTTACTAACCCTTGGCTTATCTAAGTAAAATGTCAGTATGGATATTTACCTACTAGCAGTAATGCCAAACTCTCAGTGAGTGATTTATAATCAGAATCTCTTTAGTTAAATCCACGCAGAATTAAAAACTAATTGGTCCAATGAACTTAGCCTTGTCTCCTTGATTTAAAAAAGAAAGAGAGAGAGAAAGAGAAAGGAAGGAAGGAAGGGAGGGAGGAAAAGAAAGATCATAATCTTTGATTTATCTTTTCCCTAAGTATGTCTTAAATTGATGTAGGGCCCAAAGGTATCGCTAGGAAGTACAAGGTCAGAAGAAAATTTGAATTTTTTTTACCTTCTGCTATACCTTATTCCATTCCTAATATTCACATAAATTCTGCTTTAAATAAACCTAAAAGAACATTAGAAGTTATGATAAATTACAAAAGATTTTAACCTTGGAGGTCTAAAGGGAAAAGGTTATTGTCCAATACCAAGGGTTGGCCTTTGCACTGTGGGAAAGCTGAGGAAGTGTTTGCCCAGTTTGGGGCCCTGGCTTGTTTTATAGGAAGTTGACAGACCAGCCTTGGTTCTCTCCCCTCCTCTTTCCTTGCCCACTACATGCATCTAGCTCCTATCCAGATAAGTTGGCCACTGCAAGGGAAAAGCAGGACTGATCATATCTACCCAAAGAGATCACTGTTAATACCATGCTAGAGCTGCATGATGCTCTTCCTGTCCCAACATTTTTTTTCCTTATATCATCTCATTTTTATCGTAACAACAAACCTGTGAGGTAAGCATTATAGCATTGATTTCATAGCCAAGGGAACTAAGCCTCTCAACAGTCAAGTGACTGCCCAGGGCATGCATATTTTGTGGGGGAGCCGGGATTCTAACCAGCTCTTTAAATCTCAAGTTAGAAGAGCTCTTTGTCTGTTCTCCAGAGTAAAGGAGGTGGCTCACTGAAATGACAGTGAAAGGTCGGAAAGGATCAGGGCTGAACAAGCTGCCATTTCTCCTTCCTTTGTATCACAAATTCTCTCAGAATAACATAAACAGGCACACACTCAAACATCCCCACAAATCCAAGATGCAGGATCCCTAATTGGGTGGGAGGACATCACCATGGACAGTAGCCTCGCCATGTGACAATTGTGTGTCTCTTGTATCCATGGAGAATGAAGGAACATTGATGAATTTATGGTCATAAACAACTGTTTAAAAAAATAAAGAGCTGAAACAATTCATATCTGTGAGTGATCCTTGCCAAGTGGGACAATTACTGACCTTTGCTGAAGCCACACAGAGTGTTGAGCTATATCTGTGTTTCACCTTAGAAAAATCACAGTAAGAATTAATGACGGCTTTCTTGACAGTAGGAGGGCGGAAGAGACTTTGATTTTACAGCAGGAGTTGGCAAGCCATTACCATTTCTGAGCTTCTCATGCAGTATGATAGTGACATAATATTCCAGAGTTAGGAAAAGCTGGCTTTCCAGGTGAAGTACCTGGAGAGAGTTCTCTTCCTTTCCCAGCTGAGTAATTTTCCAGCTGCAACCAAACCCAACTTTTCTTTTTCTCCTTTTCACCAGCTGACCACAGATTCACATGGTATAAAGGAGAAAGGAATTCCATGAGGTCATCTGGTCCATCCCACAGCTGAGAAATAATAAACATTACTTCTAGTTCAAAATCTGGCCCCTATTCACCTTCCTATCTTCTGTCCATCATGAGTAAGAATTCTTCAGCCGAGTTGCCAAACGAAAAAATCGTTTTTCTAACCCTCTTAAAACTTCAGAAGGAGGAGTTCTGCATAGATCCTATGAAAATTCCCAAAGGCAGCCTCAGTTGGTTATTAACACAAGATTCAGTCCTCCAAGATTAGTGTCAGTCTCAGGCTCTCCAAGATTAATCCTTTTTTTGGCCTTTTCTTTAAATATCCTAACATGTGGTCACTGGTAGGCTAGATAGCCTTGTGATTATAAAATGTGTTCGCTTGGTATATAAGAGTGTGTTCAAAGCCAGCTCTACCGTTTCTTAGCCGCGTTTTCTTTATCTGTTTATTAGGCATAATGATTACTAACTTATAGAGTGATTGTGAAGATTCAAGAGTAATATAGTCATGTGCTGCATAACGACGTTTCAGTCAATGATCGACCACATATACAATGGTGGTCCCATAAGATTAGTACCATAGAGCCTAAGTGTGTAGTAGGCTAGACCATTTAGTTTGTGTAAGTGCACTCTGTGATGTTCACACAACCGCAAACTCACTTAACAATGCACTTCTCAGAACATATCCCCTCATTAAGCGATGTGTGAAAATGTATACAAAGCACTTAGCACATTTCCTAGCACATAACAAGCGTTTAATAAATAATAACTATACAGATAGCACAGGAATATACGTATACCAGAAAGAAAATTAAGAAATACATCTTATACACTTAAAAAAATAAAGGGAAAAATTCCTAAAAAAAAAAGACTGTCACAACTGAACTCTAATTTTTTTTAAAGTCCTTCTGATGACCTGTAATAACTTTAGAAATACTGACTATAGCTATAGTAGTTATAACACTATGTTTCTAGTTCTACTTACATCTCTTCAATCTGCTCAGTCCCCATTCCTGACCCCAATGTTAGCTCTTCTAATTGAACTTGTTAATGCTATTGGCTCAGAGGAACACGGTAGCAGCCAATTACGACAGGGAAGGCAAGGCTTTCTTCACATTGTCCTTTATAATTTTCATATACTCAATGGGAAATTCAGAGCAATGTCAGGTTGATTTCCCAAAAGGCAGAATTTAATGTTATAATCATCACACATGTGGAATACAGTTTCACATACTTGAAAAAGAGAGCAAAGCTAGAATGTATTCCTTGTTTGAAGTTAATTAAAGTGGTAGTGAAACAGCCATAAAACACTGTCTGCTGCCAACTAATTCTACTGTAGTGAGGATGTTGATTTATCCTGCTTCAGGTATGTATATCTTTTCAGTTCTGCTACTCAAATAAACAAGGGTGCCATTGTTGTGTGAAAAATTACCAGAGCTACTTAAAAGTAGATACTTCAAGTGCTTACTGCTGACCCTTTTCAGGGTGCCTTCTTCAGGCTACAGAGAAAGGGAACAAAACTCTTTTCCTGTTTTATTTCCCCTCTGTATTTCAGTAAGTCTTTGGCCTTTAAACACTCCCAGGATCATTTAGAGATCAAGATCATTCTCCATTGCTTTAAGGCCATCTGGGATACAAACTAGATGCAAGGTAGACATTTACACAAGATGAATATGGAAACCAGACTTTTGCCTATTTGTCTACGCCTCTTTTCCTCCTTGTACCCATAACACAGCCTGAATAGCTTGTGAGTCCTCATGAATTTTTGTTGAATGAGTACATAATTTCTATTCTTGTTTTCTAACCTGTTTATGCCCACACGTGTTCTCTTTGCTTGATCAGTAAGAATCAAGCAACTCCTGGATACTACAAGCTGATTCTCTTTTTTTCCAAAATTTCACATCAAGAACCTTCTCTGGAGCCAAGCCTGATGGTCTAGTGGTTAAAGTTCAGTGCGCTCCACTTCAGCAGCCTGGGTTTGGTTCTCGATTGTGGAACCAGTCATCTCTCAGTAGCCATACTGAGGCGACAGCTCACATACAAGAACTAGAAGAACTTACAACTAGAATATACAACTATGTACTGGGGCTTTGGGTAGCGGAAAGAGAAAATAACCTCTAAATTCACTTTCTATCACTTTCATCCCAATGGCCTAACTGTTCTATTGTCTTGCTAGCACTCACTTTCAGAATTATTTACCATATGTCAGACATTGTGCTATGTATTTTATAATTAATAACTTTTTTAGACCTTAAAACAATACTAGGAAGTAGATGCTATCATTATTCCCATATCATAGATGAGGGAATGAAGGTTAGAGAATTTTAATTATTTGATCAATGCTGCATCATAGCAATGGAACTAAGGAAGAGCTCATCTTTTCATTATTGTACTGCATTGCCTTAACTAGTAATATGACTGAAATTTTTAAAGAGAGAAGGACTTGGAGAACATTGAGTCCAATTGCTTCATATCACATATGAGGAAACTAAGTGAGATTAAATGCTTAGCCCAAGGTTTCAGGGCTAAGCAGATCTAAATTAGAAACCATCATCCAAATTCAAGTCTATTGCTCTTTTCACATTTGTAGAATTCACAATCTACTGTATAATTCAATTCAACAGAACACTCTCTTTGCTAATGCTTGTATTCATTGCTAATTGATGCCATCCTTTTCCCATCCCATCCTTTGTCTCTTCTGCACTTCTCAGTAAATGTTTTGATCTTCACCAATCCTCATTTCTCCACCTTTCCTCTCCTCCACCTCTCTCCTGAAGTATATGATGGTTTTGAACTCCTCTTCCTTCTTGCTCTAGCCTGCTTTGGCTCCCTTGACTCTCTTTTCTTCATCTTTTCTTTCCACATAACTGATTGCCCTTTTTCAGTTTCCTTTGCTTGCTTCTCCTCCTCTACCATGCCTTATAATGTGCACCCCAAAAATTTTGTCCATAGTCTTCACTTCTTTATCACAATCACAACTTTCTTTATAAACAAAGCTATATACTGTTTATACTGTCACCTTTATGCTAATAATTTCCACATCAGCCTCTCCACTCTGATACTCAAACTCAAATTTAACATGATCTGCAGAATATTTCAGCCAGCATGGATTTATCCATGCAACACTTACTCAACATGTCCAACTTTGATCTTATTTTTTTGGCTTACTATTAGATATACTTTTTAATTTTCTTCTTTGGTTAATGGCATTACCGTCTATTGATCATTGTAGCAGAAGCTGGCCACTTGGCCATCTTTTCCTTAATGTCACACTGCTAGACTACATTTCCTGACTCCCTTAAGGTTAAATGAATAATGTGATTGAGATCTGTCTAATGGAATATGAGTGGAAGTGATATGTACCCTCCTCTGGGCCTGAGCCTAAAGCCCTGTGAAATACTCCATTCTGTCTGTCTCTCTTATTTCACCTGTTGGACAGACACATAGGCTTCAGTGTAGGAATTCAAAATCCTGCAAGGTTGTGTAGCTCAATGGAGGGAGCTTGGGTCCATGAGTTATTTCATGGAACAGAGATAGTCACTCCTCTGTCAACCCTCACTAGAATGTAACTGAGTGTAAAATACATTCTTATTGTGTTCAACCACAGTTCGTTGGGGTCACTCGTCACACAAATTAGCTTTCTCTGACCAACACCATCACCTACATGAACAACTTTAGTCATTAATGACTTTCGTGCAATTGACTTTGTATACCCAATCATTCACAATTCCCCATGGTTATCCTTTTGTATATAGTTTTTTAATCTCTCCATTTTTACTGCTATTATCCCTATGTAATTATCCTCATTTATTCTCATGCTTCGATACCTTTTCTTAGAACTAATGCAATTTGTTCTCGATTGTTCTTTGCTTCCATTATCATGTCAAATTTAACTCTCTTCTCTACTGCCTTACTTCCTGAACACAAGTCAACATCTAAATTATCAATGCTGAAAATCATTTCTTTAACTTAGATCACTGCTATAAGAATAAAGTCCAAATTCCCCATATTGGCACTTAAGTCTCTGACAATTTTCTCCTCTACAATTTTACTGCTCAAAAATGTTTAGTATTTTACTCAAACTATTCACTTCCTTCTTCCATCATTTTATTTATTCTAACTACATAATTATAAAGAATTATAATTGTTTTTATTTTTTTCTCTCTTGTCAAAATTCTACCTGTTCTTCAAGGCCCAAAATCTTATCCTCTATGATAGTTTCTCTAATCTCAAGGTCAGAATTGATTCCTATACCCTTGGTGTATGCAGCCATTCTATTACATTGTTAACCTTAGTTCTAAATATGGTTGTCTCATTATTTTGAGGGATTCTTAAAGCCAAGTATCAATGTCTTTTCCAGTGTCTATTTCTTATTCCATTAAACCAAGCTTTGTAATTAAAGAAAGTACGCAATAAAGATTTGGCAAATGATTGAGAAAATGAATAAAAGTACAAATGCAGTGTCAAACATATTTCATTTGTGAAGCATGTTGCTAGATACTGATGTTTACAAAAATGGCTCATGGCATACTCTGCTTTCAAAAGAAAGTCTGATGGTTTCTAATAGATATTCCAACTCATCAAAGATTTGTTCTTGTTTTTTACGGTTGTTCATTTATCTCGACTCTTTGAAGAAGTTGGAATTCAAAGCAGCCTTTTAACTTTTTTTCATATTTTATGACATATTTGAGGCTTTTCTTGGCTTAAGAGGCATGAAACCACTTACCCTATAAAATGCATAAGAGATCAAAGTAAGATACCTCTGGAAAGCACACTTCAGAAATAAGAAAGGGTAGTAATTTTACCACATAATCATTTTAGTTTATCTTCCAAAGCCAAAAGAATCCAACTTTGCTGTTCCAGACTCAGTGACCACTCCTTCTTATCAACTCATAAAACATGGTGTACCACTCATTTGCTAATTAATCACTGTGTTATTTAATGTTCTATGATGTTGCTGACTAGTGTTACTTATTCTTCCGTTATTTAATTTTAATATTCATTCACCTTATCTCCTTGCTGGATTTTAAAGTCTTTTGCCATAAAATATCCCTCAGAAATTAGTAGTCTGCTCCATACATTATTCAAATAGTAACTCAAATTTTGTTTTGATTTGTTGTAATCCTTAGAATACATAGTGAAATACTTGTGCCTGTTGTGTTTCATTTGGGGAAGGGGGTGCGTTTCTTCTGCTGAGTTTGCTTAATTTAATTCTATGTAATACATTTGGCCTCTATTATCCCTTACTTTTGTGATGGTGATCAAGGCACTTAATTCTGGCAAGGCTCATTTGGTCTATTTTGAATGGACAGGAACTGTTTGGTGGGATAATATTAAAGGGAACCATCTTGTGATTCATATTATCTTGCTTGGGACCTAAATGTTCCAGGATACATGGGTCTATGATTGATTCTGAGAAAAGACATGAAGGAGAGGAAAAGATTTATTCTGTGTTAATAATAGAATGTAAATGCCAACTCTGATTTTGACTCACAGTTTTATCTTCTGGGCCCTGGGTTAGTCGGCTGTTGTTTCACCCATTTCACTGTTCGTGTTTACTGGATGTAATGGCAGGAAGGAATTTGCTTCCTTCACAGCTATGTACTTGCCTCAGATTCTTACACTCATATACTATTTCAGTGAGGAAGAATTGAAAGCAAATGAGGGCCTGCAGCTGGGTCATTGAGGCTGTTTATGCAACATCAAGAAACGATCACAGGAGTCATGTTTGTACAGTGGCGATAAACCTGCTCCAACTTGGGGTATGAGAGCACTTGAAGAGAAGAAGAAATGGTCTCTCTCCTCCTTACCATCAGCTCCAACGGATCCTGCTTGGAACACCAAAATGACCCATCTGTCTTCCTTTACCGCTCGTTTTGAATTTGGGAGAAAACAAGGGGAAGTGGTCAGTCAGACGCACAGGGCAGAATTGAAGCTATTCATGAGAAAATTGGAACACCAGTGTTGCTAGATGTCCTTCTTCTCTCTGTAACAACAACAACAAAAAATTGCAAGTGACTCCAATTACATTTGAAATGAAATTTAAGGAGATATTGGTGTTCAATGTTTTTCTGAATTTTCTGCAGAGTAGCTGCATTCTGACATCAACACTGCTATGATGCCATGCCAAGCATTCACTAGAGGAGCCATGTATCCGACTGGCATCACCCTGCCTAGGATGTGGAGGATGGACGGTTTTATATTTCAGAATGTCAATATGCAACTTGCTCTCCAAGGCCTCTGAAATCCCTAAGCCAGAAAGTCTACTTTCAGAGTGGAATTCCTTAACTGAACATTCAAAGCTCATTACCTTTAAGGAGGTCTGAACATCCTTCCCCATGACCACCTGACAGCTGGGGAAAGGAGAAAACCACTGCTAAGGTTTCCAAGGGATGAAAATCTTTGTTAATATTTGTTAGTAACATGAAGCTTGAAATCCTCAGACAGCATTTCTCTTCATTTAGTCTGCAAATTCCCCCA
Source organism: Equus przewalskii (assembly GCF_037783145.1). Lineage (NCBI taxonomy): Eukaryota > Metazoa > Chordata > Mammalia > Perissodactyla > Equidae > Equus > Equus przewalskii. The sequence goes on along the minus strand of NC_091858.1, from coordinate 8,928,746 downwards.
CTGTCCTTTTATGTGTAAAACAGTTAATTCCCAGAGCCACCATTGAACTAACACATGGTGACAGCTTCTCCCTCAGCTCAGTTTGGGGAACATGCAGTGTCAAGTTCAAAAGGATGGTCCCGTATCCTGTTGCCTTCTGTTCCCTAGCAATGAGGAACAATGCAGGCCAAACTTAATGAGATCTGCCTTGCAGTTGGTTTGTATGGGCTCGTCTCCTGTCCTTTGTTACCGATAGGTGGAGCTGCTGCAAAACAGATCAATATATATATACTCCAGAGCACCCACAGAACGGTGCTACACAGACAGCTGTGGAGACAGGTACACACTCTAGCATATGCATTCCAGCACGCCTTCACAAATAGCAGAGGGATCAGCCTTAATTCTATCACCAAAAATGAGATGTATTCACGAAGCTGGTGATTCATCCACAAATTAAAACAGCATGTTTGTACAGGACCCAAACTTTGACCTATGTTTAAATAAATCCAGGCTTTTCTTTAATCATTTTTGGATTCTTTCCCTTAAATGAGCTTAACTATAGTTTACTTCATTAAAATATTTTTAAATATTCATTACATTACAATTCCCTCAGCAAGTCCTACTCTTAGAGTATTGTTGTTGTCTGTTTTAATGTATGAGAAACAAAACTTCATTTTTTTCCTCCTCCTTCTTTCTTTACCTAGCACTGTCTTTCTTGACTTTAAGAGAAATACTATCTAATGATGCCATGGGCCATGGGCTAGAACAGAAGCTCTGACTTCAGAAATCTTTCCATCAGAGACAAGAAAAAAATCAAAACTAGATCAAAGATATACACATATATACATATACACCAATATATAGACATATTTTATGTGTGTATATATATATTTATCTTCTCTACGGAATTCATCCATGTTTTATTCATTAATGCCTTTTCATATCTTGACAGAGAAAGTGTAGTCATTTTATCGAAATGATGTGCGTAAAGATAAAGCGAGGTTAAAACAAAAGCAACAAGTTGAAAATCCCTCCTATCTATCCATCTGAAATGAGTTGCTGATCAGCTAAAGAGAAGCTGAGAGGAAGTAAATGCTAAATAAGGCCAATGGTCCTGCCCACCCTATGTTTGTCCATCTTTCTTTTATAATTGTGGGCATCATTAACCAGTCAGTGACCAAACTTGGTCCTGAATATTTTTGCTCATAATTCTGGCAAGGCATCAATTTCCAATGACATCCAACATAACTTCCCCCAAAATCATTCCCTTCCCCAACAAGCTACTGAACTGAACTCTCTCCAGAGGTCAGCTACACACTTCCTACGTGATTCAGTGAGAACAGGCAAATATTAGTTTCACAAGCTTGGAAGAACTGAGAGAATAGTAAGCATGGGGCAGAGCAGATATCAATAGCAATAGTCCACATTAAATTTATTGGAACTCAGTTGGTCTCAACTTCAGTTGCCTCATCATGGAAGCCTATTTATTCTTGCCAAGCTCAGCTTTTCTAAGGAGGGCCATCTTCCCAGAAACAAGTTTAGCACATTCAGCTCAGTGTTCAGTGCATCTAAAACCTAAGCCAGGCACCATGATATTCTTCCAGGCATTCTTAAGGTAACCCATTGGCCAAAATTCCATGATGAATATCTTAAAATATCTAGTTTTGAGAAGTTTGTCTCTTCCTATGTCAGTTGAATAATGAATTTCTACATAAGAGAAATGTGATGGTATCATGGAAACCACTCTGACACCCTGACCTCCAGCCAAATGGAAAATAATTGAACATAAATCCAATATTGTGAAAATCAATTCCTAAACCTCCTACCGCTAAACATTAAGTTTGTTCCTGTCTCCATGCATGATACTATATGTCTTTCCAAATGATATCTTTTAAACTAATTCATAGTTTCTTTAAAAAATACTGTATCTTCCATTTCTAAAGACAGGAATACTTGTAACCCAGTTGAGTTATTTTTCCTAGATAGCACAAACATTTTTTTAAGTCACCTTTCAGTCAATGCAGGTCTATTTTAAATGACTATTGAGAAATTTCCTCTATTTTTAATCTCTCTCCTTCTCTGCTCCCCTACTCTTCACTCTCTAGATTACATTTAAAAAACAGACAAGCAAAAAAACAGATGCTTATCCCACTCCATGAGATCCTTGTTCACTTGCTATGCAAGCAAGACATTTTAGAACCAGAGATCCGGTGAAAGATTATAGTTTATTGAATTTTCTTTGAACAACACATTTCCAAAGAATTATTTCAGAGCATCCATGACACATTCATTAGTCTCAATGAATTTTTATTAAGTTCTTAGTCAGTAAGGTAAATGAAATTTTAAGGCTGTAATTCTTCAAAGTGGTTCATCTCAATCATAGAACAATATGTTTCATAGCACTTATTGCTCTCTAAAATTATCTTATTGGTATATACATTTATTTTCTTTCTTGCAGTTGCATGAAATCTCTATAAAAAAACATTCAAGTGGTACTTGATACATGGGGACTCAATAAGTATTATGGTGAATAAATAAACAATGTCCCACACATTCTGATGTTATGGGTGGAAATAATCGAAAGAGTTAATTCACCTTCATTCATTGTTGGGAATGCAAAGTAGTACAGATACTTTTGAAACCAGGTTGCTAGTTTCTTATGTAATTAAACATGCATTTTCTACATGACCTAACATATGGGAGACTCAGCAGTCCCACTTCTAGGTATTTATTCAAGAGAATTGAAAACTTACATTCACAAAAAATCTGTACACAGATGTTTATAGCAACTTTATTCACAATTTCCAAAAACTGGAAACAACCAAGATGTCCTTCAACAGTTAAATGGATAACTGAACTGTGGTACATCCATACAATAGAATGTTACCCAGAGATAAAATGAACAAACTATTGACGAAATTTAAATTCACTTTTGATAAGTGAAATAAAGCAGACCCAAAAGACTACATATAGTATGGTCATTTTATGTGACATTCCTGAGAAGGTAAAACTATGGGAGTGGAAAATGGGTAAATATTTGAGAGATTTGAAGAGGAGGAGTGATTGACTCAAGGGAGTGCACGGGGAGATTATAGGGTGATAGAACAGTTTTGTGTGGCACTGTGGAGGTCCACACATGACTGTACATTTGTCAAAACCCATGGAACTAAACACCACAAGGAGTGAACTTTATTACATGAAAGTTAAACGAATATACAGAAAATGTTGGGCAAATCACAGATGGAAGGCAGACTCTGACAAATGAATCTAGCTCTATTACAAACGTGTGAGAAAATTGCACTGAAGGGAGTGGGGGTCGGGGAATGAGCTAACCTAAGTAAATTTGGTAAACTACGGTTTGACTGGAAAATATAAAAGTAAAGATTTTAAAAAAATGTATATGTAAACACTATACTATAGTTCGTAAGTTTGATTTTCAGGGATACAGGTTAGCAATTCTGAAACTACTTTACATGAAAACTAGAGTTTAACAAATCAGGAAATGAATTGTAAATAATGGGAGCCAAGTTTCTCACTGCCAAAGAAAGAAGATACAAAATCAAATGGAAGATGGGTTTTATATATATATATATTTAGAGAGAGAGAGAGAGAGAGAGAGAGAGACAAGGGAGAGGAGAGGAGAGGAGGGAGGTACTTAAATATAGATATGATATATCCAGGGGATAGTATCCATACAGATGTATTTCTTAGTTCTGCACGGTGAGAGGGCCTAAAAGTGGTGACAGGCCAGTAGCAACAAGCACAACTAGTGCCAAATATTGGTTTCTAAATACCGTTCTCCAATAATAGGAATCTAGGCTCCTTGGAATAATAATGGATTCTAGGGTACAGGAGATACAAGATGATCCTGGAGCATCTGAAAGTACCAGAAATTAAAGAAGTGCTAAAAAAAAAACTAGAAGCATGCCAACAGATATACAAGCTTCCAATGGCCAACATGGGAACAAAATGAAGAGAATATTGGATAATAACACAAATAACAATATAAAAAGTCCATGACATGCTGATATAAATAAATGATTGAGTAAATTAATAAATGGGAAAATGTACAAATATTCTTTACAGAAGAATCCGAGATAATAAATATAGAAGAAATGAGGGAAATAGAAAAACACCACTAGACCACCATAGCAATAACTTCTTCCTGTAGAATCCACTCATACATGCTAAAATGAGTGAACAAAACATTAAGGAGAAATAATGCAAATGAATAGCCTCAAAGCATCTCTCCCATAACATTTATTAATTGCTGTCACGGTTTTTAAATATGTTCCAAGAAATTCTTTGGTACTCTTCCCTACAGGAGATGGATCTGAATTCCCCTCCTTTGAAACGTGTCCTGCACTTAGTGACTCACTTCTAATGAAGAGAATATGAAAAGGAAAAAAAATCATAACGTAACAGTACAGAAGCCTGGAAGACAATAGCTTAATAAAGTGTTTGAGGCTAACATGACCTGTAGTAAGTCGTGATGATATCATGTGCCTTCTGGATAATGTGATGATAAGGGCACTTCATCTCTTGAAAATTCTTCCCCCAAATCTGTAACCTCCATCTAACCATGACAAAACCCAAGACAAACAAAAATGGAGGTATATTTTATAGAATACTTGTCCAGTATCCTTCAAAAGTGTCAAGGTCACACACCAAAAGGAAAAAAATACTGAGAAACTGTCATAGATTGGTGGAGACAAAGGTGACACGGTGACTAAATGCATTGTGGAATCCTGGATTGGATCCTGGAACAGGATGAGGTTATATTGGAAAAACTGGAGAAATCCAAATAAGCTTTTGCAGTTTAGTTAGTAGTATGGTACCAATGTGAATTTTAGTTTGGATAAATATACTGTGATCATATAAGATGTTAACATTAGGCAATACTGGATGGACAGTATACAGGAACTCTGTGTGCTATCTTTACAACACCTCTGTAAATCTAAAGTCATTTCAAAACAAAACTTTAAAAAGAAAAACAGGTCAGTTAATAATATGTGCCAAATGGGTAGTGAAGACCAAAACTGACAAGGATATCACTGTGAGCATGGACATTATCAACCAAGGAGCAGATTAAAAATTGGGTGTTGAAGAGTGGTTAGGATTTGGAGATCTAGAAAGGAAGGGAGAAGTGCAACATGGATAGAGTTCTAGCAGCAAAAGCCAAAGCTGGGTTGAGATAGCCGTGAGTGAACCAGTCCAATTAAACCTTGGGCTGGAGAAAAATGGAAGGCAGAGTTATCAGGGCTCTCTTATACTTAAATATGGGTTTTGTGATGTAGGCATTTGATTAAATTACTTGCAAGATTTACTTTTATGAATGAAAATATCTTTATCATTATTCCTGGATACAAGGGTGAGTTCCTTACTACAAGCCAGACATTATCTCATCAACTTGTGTAACAGGAAAGACATAGTGTTTGCTTTGATTTGGTTTGGGGCATATTTTCAGCTATCAATGAATCCATTGCTGGCCCAAATCACTGATAAAAGATCTATTTAAGTCAGCGTCTCAGAGGGAAGTTAGGTGGAAAAGTCAAGATCATCGAGTCTGATTGAACTCTTATTAAGGAGCTAGAACACTGAGAAATGATGTCGGCTCCCCTGCATCACAGTTTGTTTTACAGTTGTCAGTCAAAGACCCTTCCATGTGCTCCAGAGTCAGTGTCCTCAGATATTGACTTTTTCTCCTCACGTGGCGGTTCCTGCCAAAAAGTCTTGTCATCTTTGTTCATGAGGGATTTGAACCATCTTTACTGGAAATGTTAGTGGTGTTTTTATATGATTTAACATTTATTTTATTTAAGGAGTCTGCCTGGAATGACTGTAATGTTGTGTATTTTCACATCCCCTATAATCTCTGTCTAGAAAGCTTCCTATGGCACTCAAGAGCCCTCTCTGGTCTTCTTTAGTGTGTAACATCTTTTCCACTTCCACATTTTATGGGAGAAATACAAAGCTAGTCCTCTAGGGGGCTAGGATGCTACTTAGTTAAAGTCCAACTAATGATAGGAACTGTGGACGAAGCATGGAACATAATTCCCTTTACTTTCTTTGTTTCATTGACAATCATTAAATGCTACTGGCAAATGTTTTCAAGGATCAATCCTGCCATCCAAATGCAAACACATTGACCCTCCTCATTGCAATCAGAGCTTACACACGCACACACACATACACACCACAGACTCACACACAGACACACACACATTTTGTTTTCATCACAGGAAATCAAGCCTGGAAACCATTGTCTGCTTTTGGAAAGGAAAATTCTTTCTTTCCTGCCGGTAATGAAAAGTGTTAAAATGTGCCCATGAAACCTCTGTCTCCTAGGAATTCACTGCTGCTCAAGCCAAGATCTCACTAACAACAAATTACTGAGGAGGGAAGGACTTTGCATGGTTTAAGGTGTCTTCATCAAATTCCATGCTAAAATCTGGACAGTAGGTGACCAAATAACCCTGGAAAGTGGGTATATATTTTGCACCCCCTGCCCAATGTCATCAGACATGAACAACTCTTAATAATTCTACTTTTGTTCTTAAAATTAATTATGAGCTAGTCCAGAGAGCACAGAAGATTAGCTCCTGCCTGACAAGAGCGTCTTATTGTAGAGGTTGGCAGGAAAGCATTTCCTGGGATATGGACTTAATTAAACTGAAAATGCAAAATGTTAAGGCTAAAACCTTAGACTCACAGTGTGATTCTATCCAGCAAGGGAAAAAAAAATGCCTTTTAATACGTGCAGAAAATAATGGTGCATAAGAATGTGAATTTAGTGCCAGTGAGGAATCCTAGCCAGAGTCCCAGAGGCCAAGAGAAAGGCCAGGTAATTGTAAAGAAGAACTCTCACCATATCCTCCCTACCGCCTGGTACCTTGGCCCTGTCCCCGAGGAGCTGCATGCTCTCTCCAGGGCAGCACGATGCCCCATGCAGACCTTGGCATTGCTGTGGCGCTTCAAACAAAGGGTGCTTTTAGAAGTGTTTTTCATCCTGTGGACATCCCATATTCTGAAGGGAAAAGGACTGTCCCTCAGTACTGATTTTCCTCGCTCTGCCATGCAGATGAATTTGCCTGTACAAATTCTCTCAGCTCTCCGCATGCAACCAAATTCTTTCTCCTTGGCACACACACTAGAAACTCATTGGAACTGAGTCCCTAAGAAAACTGACACAGGTCTCTTTTTTATGCGCAGTGCCAAACAGGAGCAAAAACTGTCTGCTCCTACTCATAAATTCTGTTTCATTTCAACAAGAAAGCATGCTCTTTCTCTGTATCTCTGTCTCACGTACACACTCACACACATCCACTCACAGAACTTATTTTTTTACTTTCAGCACTTGATCAATAGGAGAATCCACGCCTCAGGAAAGTTGCACAGTGGACCTCCTGCATTTAGCATGCCATGGAATCTCTGGCAAAGCTTTATCCTGGAAGAGCAGTCAGAGTGATCAGCATGAAGCTTGATCAGTCACCAAGAGAGAAAGCGAGTGAGCATTGGCCAGAGTGAGTCAGTGCCCACACAGTCACATCAGCAGCTAAACTTGTTATAGGGTGTCCTGACATGATAGCTTGACATTAGATAAATAGACGCACAGGATGAGAAATCACTGAGGAAAATAATTGCACCTGGCAGAGAGGGATGGTGTGACATTTCTGGATCTTCAAACTTCTCTTCTAAGAAATCACTCTCTGGCATCAAGAAGTCTCAGAGTTAAAGTCTGATAAGGTTAAGGGATTTTATTCTCTCTAAAGAAAAAAAAAATAGTCAAACAAAAATTTTTAATATGAAAACAATACCATGGTTTCTTTCACACCTCAGATGAGAAACTCAAAAATCAATTTACAAAGAAGGTCTTGCTTTTCCTGCGAATTAGAAACTCTGCAGATGAAAAATTTCCTTCTTTGACTTCAATTTCTGCTGCAAAGCTGAGAAGCGGCTCGGCTGCTGTTCTCGAAAGCTCCCTCTGTTAAGTTGAGGGCATATGATGTCCAATATTTTTCGATCAAACGATCTTTTTCTGACTTATGCATACCACTTCCATTTTCTGTTCCTTGATGCTTCGGCAAATACAAGCAAGACTCTATCTTCAAGGGGCCTTTGTCATGTAGCTCTCTCTAGACATCAAGGCCTAGTCTAACAGGAACAATTTCGAATACAACTTAAAAGAAATCATTTAGACTTATGCACCCCTACATTCATTGCAGCATTATTCACAATAGCCAAAATGTGGAAGCCACCCAAGTGCCCAACAACTGAGGATTGGATACAGAAGATGTGCCTTATATGTATACAGTGGAATATTACTTAGGCATAAAAAAGACATAATCATCCCATTCACAACAACATGGATGGACCCTGAGGGCATCATGTTAAGTGAAATAAGACAGACAGAAAAAGACAAACACTATATGATCTCATTCAGATGTGGAAGATAAACAAACTTATGGACAAAAGAGAACAATTTAGTGGTTACCAGGAGGAAGGGGAGGGAGGGTGGACACAAGGGGTGCAGGGGCACATTTATATGGTGTTTGACAAATATTAATGTACAAGTGAAATTTCACAATGTTATAAACTATTTAGATCATAATAAATTTTTTTAAAAAAAGGGAATATCAAGCTTTGAAATGTGATAATTCTGTTATCTCAGCTCATTACAATTACCGTTTGAATCAGTAATTAGCCTTTTTTAACCTTTAGTTCTATCTTGGGCTATAGCTAAAGAATTCACAAAAGTCACAGAAAGGTGTGTTCTCACTCTCCATGAAGCAATTTGTTCTTCTATGTGTCTTTCACCATGCCCCCTCTCATCTTTTTGCGCTTTGCTTTCTTCACTTGAGTGGCTTTCTCTTCACTAGCACTCATTTTTAGAGAATGATGTTTGTTTTAAAATGAAAAATGACTTTCAGAATCAGGAAGACACAGCTTTTCAAAAGAAAGAGAAGAGATATGTACAGCACTCACACTCCATCATACGTTATTTTGCTTTTTTCTCATAATAAACATATGACAGTCATCACTGATCTCAAGCTAAGAAATTGGGGTGCACAGGGTTTATGTAACTCATGCATAGCTCAGCTGAGACATGGACCCCAATCCAACGTTCTGTTTCTCCTGAACCGAACTTCCCTCCGCTATGCTGCTTCCCAAGAAGTGTGTGAGAACAATCAGAAAAGGTTTAGGAAGTCTGCAACTGGGCGTTTTTTATTTGCTTGCCTTTCAAATGAAATATTAAACCCTTAAATACAGCATTTGTATTGTTTAAGCTTCAGCATTTAATATTAGTGTTGTAATTTTTTTAATAAGCGCTAATAGAAATCAATGAATATAAATTAATCTTTAGAAACTAATAAATGTATATTTTTAATTCCAAGAAAGATCAAGAGAACTTTACCTGTCTTTAAGCATCTTCTGGATCTTTAAAAAAAATGTCAGGAAAAGAACAATGGCTGTGCTGAAAGCCAGAAACTTGATAGAAAGAATCAGCCCTTTAATTACCCAAGCTGAATAGAGTTTAGAAGCAGTCCATGAATGATGAAAAATCTTCCTTTTCCCATTGGGTAAAGAAATCTATTTTATATTCGTAACAAGACCAAGAAAACCTTAACTCTTTGTATAAGGCATCTACAAATACACTTAGATCAAAAAGCAAAGAATCATTTATCACCTACAAATATAAATATAATCTCAGCATCTTGCCCTTAAAAGTTCAACTCATCCAACTCAATTTATTGACAGTGTGAAAAAATTTTATCTGTGGAGGAGGAAACCTCAGGAATTGTATGCACTAAAATCTATACAACAATGAATGGGTAACATTTAACTGAATTCTCATTTGTTTATTAGTTTTTTAATTATAATACTTTTCACAGAAAGTAATTATCATAGTACCATTAGAAAGACCAGCTGAGCATCATACCAGTATTAAAAATAAATATATAAAAAGTAGAAAGGAAATAGTTATGTATTCATATACCTGGTTTTAATGTACAATGTGTGTGTGTTTTGTGTGTATGTACTGCCTCTGTATCAGGGGTGGCAAACTACATTCAAGGGTCAAATTTTTCCCTGCTGCCTGTTTTTTGTAAATAAAGTTTTAGTGGAACAAAGCCACACTCATTCATTTACATATCGCCTATGGCTGCTTTCTTGCATAGACAATGGCAGAATTGAATAACTGCAACAGACAGCCTGGCCTGCAAAGTCTAAAACATTTACTATTTGGTCCCTTACAGAAAAAGTTGGTGGATTCCTCATCTACACATAATACATAACTACTTATCAGTTTTTGTAGGATTGAGTTCCATTAAGGATCTTTCCTGAATTTATTGCAGCAACAAATTCTGAGGTTAATTCTGTAAGTTGATGAACACGTAAATTGATGTGCTTGAATAAACTGTGATTATGTTTCTGTTCAGCATGATAAAATTGAGAAATGAGTATATATAGAGATATATATAAATGTGTAATATATAGAGACATATATAAATCCTAGAAGGTATACATAGTGATGTTATATAAGCAAATATTTGCATATATAGGCAAATGTTCATATAAACTCTCCAAGAAGATTGAAAATTGCTCCTTACCGGCTGTGAGGCCTTGGCCTTTCTAGGCCTCAGTTTCCCCATTGGTAAAATGGTGATAATAATGGTCATATTATTGTATACTGGCATAATACTGCCATAAAGATGAAAGGAAATCAGTATTTAGCAGGCTGCCCAGCACAGAGTAAGCACTTAATGAATGTAGGATACTGTTCTAGCTCTTATTGAGAATCCTTGCCCACAACCAGGCATCTCTATCTCTGAGAGAAGATGTGTGATGTTTCATATAGAGAAGATTTCAAATCATTATCTGATCGATAGAGTGTTGGCTTTGCCATCTAGACAATTAGCATGTACATCCAATGGATGTGCCTTAGCAACATGATAATCTAAACTCCGGATTCTCACCAGCGCTTAATCTAGATTAGCTGTTATTCCTGTCATTCGGAAGTAAAAAGCAGAGTGATTGAAACATGCCAAAAGTAGAATATGGCACATGCTAATCATCCACTCTTACTGGCTTTCTTGAGTTTATTTTGGGTCATGTTTGCTGGTGAAGAGAACAGATAACCTAGGATGTATTTCCTTCACCACGCATCAATTTACCAGGCTCCAGGGAACACCTTTGGCACATCACAAACACTAGCTATATAGAAAATTTCTCTAGATTGGGAGTTTTGTACATCCAATGACATCTGGGGTCTGCTTCTTTCTTGTTCCTCTTTCTCTCATCAACTCAACCTGGTTTTTGAGTTACAGATGCCAGGCGATAGATTCTTGGCTCTAGCCCTGGTTTTTCTCTTTGCTGACTTTTGTCAGCTTCTATACATTTCATCATCTCAGTATTCAACTCTGTTTTTACTTCACCGCAGGGGATGAATAAGATTAATTCACTGCTTCTCCAGCAAAGCAGCTCACCAACAGCTCCTGTGATTCTTCACCCCTTCGCTGGTGTCAACCAGATAGTAAAATGCTTCTGCTGAATTAAAATCTATCATTACATCCTTATTTTTATTTAGGGTAATTATAAGAAATGTGTTTATGAAGTAAGCTTGCATCTTCCAGCAAATATTCTTTTGAAAGATTTGTCCATTTTTAAGCAGAAACTCCACTGTGAAGATTTATGTTGGGTTGTTTTGCACAGAATTTAGTGCCAGGCCCTTTCTCTTCTAAATAACTGAAATGCATGTTTTTTTCAGGTATGAAGGCAATATAACCTTTCATATCTATGTATCTATCTGTTTATTATTTTAGTATCTGGAAGCTCAAACTAAATATGACATTTAAGTGCAATTTCTGAATAATCTAAGTTTCTATTAGAATTTTTGTTTTGTTTTCTATAAAGTCACAGATTTCTTTTGGGGACCTAAGAAAAATATGAAAAAAGACCTCATTTTTTTTTTTAAGTTTTATGTGCCACAATTTCTGAACAGTATCCTGGAATCAATAATTACACAAAATTTTAGTGAGATGATAAAGGTAGATCTATAACTGTTAGCCAGCCTATATTTTCCTGGAATCTTGGTTCAACAAATTGTCCAATAACTTTGATAGTTGCCAGTGGGAGGTGAATGCATTTAGGAATAAGCTAAGAACCATATACAGGGTGGGGTTGAGTGTTGTTAAACCCAATGGATATTGAATTAGTTTCTCAAGGCGAGTCAGCTTCTTTTTGCTGTGACCAGGTACTCTTAGAAGCTAGGGAAGCTCTCGATCTTGGGCATTATTTTTTATTGAGGTATAATTGACATATAACATTATATTAAGTTTAAGCTGTGCAACATAATGATTTGATATTTGTATATATTGTGAAATGATCACCACAAAAGTCTAGTTAACATCCATCCCCATATATAGTTACAATTTTTTTATTGATTTGAATGAGGACTCTTAAGATCTACTCTCTTGAAAAACTTCCAAATATGCAGCAAAGTATGGCTAACTATAGTCACCGTGCTGTGCTTTACATCCTCATGACTTATTTATTTTATGAGTGTAAGTTTGTGCCTTTTGACCTACTTCACCCATTTCAAAGCCCACAACCCCAACCTCTGACAATCACCAATCTGTTCTCTGTATCTATGAGTTTTGGTTTTTTGTTTTGGATTTGGTTTTTAGATTCCACATATAAATGAGATCATACTGTATCTGCCTGACTTATTTCACTTAACATAATGCCCTCAAGGTCCACCCATGTTGCTGCACATGGCAAGATTTCATTCTTTTATATGGCTGACTAGTATTCCATTGTATATAAGTAACACATCTTCTTTATCCATTTATCCACCAATGGATACTTAGGTTGTTTCTATATCTTGGCTGTTGTAAATAATGCTGCAATGACCATGGGGGTGCGTATATCTTTTCAAATTAGTGTTTTCTTTAGATAAATACCCAGAAGAGGCATTCCTGGATTATATGGTAGGTCTATCCTTAATTTTTTGAGGCACCTCCATACTGTTTTCCATAGTGGGTGTACCAATTTACATTCCCACTAACAGTGCACGAAGGTTCCTTTTTCTCCACATCCTCGCCAACACTTGTTATTTCTTATCTTTTTGATAATAGCCATTCTGACAGATGTGAGATGATACCTCACTGTAGTTTTGATTTGCATTTTCCCGATGATTAGTGATGTTGAACACCTTTTCATGTACCTGTTGGACATCTTAATGTCTTCTCTGGAAAAATGTCTATTCAGATCCTCTGCCCACTTTTTAATTAGACTGTTGGTTTCTTTGCTATTTAGTTGAATGAGTTCTCTATATTTCAGTTATTAACACCTTGTCAGATACATCATTTGCAAATATTCTCTCCCATTCACGGGGTTGTCTTTTGGTTTTGTTGATAGTTTTCTTTGCTGTGCAGAAGCTTTTTAGTTTGATCTAGCCCCACTTGTTTATTTTTGCTTTTGAAATCAGATCCAAAAATCATCACCAAGACCAATACATATTTTTTATTGTGAGATTTTTCTGCTAATTTTTGTTCTTATGATTCATAGATGAATTAGACGTAGTATTAACATAACATACATTCTCAACAAATAAGCACAACTTTAAAATGCGTGTGATTATGCCTCTATACATGTTTGAAAAAAGAGAACCTCTGTGAAAATGCATGGAGAGAAAATCAAGTGCTTTGAAATCTGTGTATTTTTACAGAGATCTATTGATATGATATATTGATATTTTAGTTTACTAGAGATATAAAAGTGAAATAATAATCCACCTGTAAACAGAGATTTTTGCATAAAGTAGGGGACTATATCTTGGGAAATACAAAACATGTAAGAAATAACTCTTACTTAAAGGAAATCACATTCCTTTTTTGTGGCTTAAAGCAAAGATTCATTATTACCCCTCACGGTTGTGTGCGTGGACTGGGCCCACAAGGATGGTTTCGCTGCTGGTCTCTCATGCTATTGCGGCCAGATGGCGACGATGCGGGAGTCCTCTGGAGGCTTTTTCACACATGTGTGGTGCCTGGGCTGGGATGGCTCACACAGCTGGGGGCTCGTGGGGCGTGTCTTTCTCACTCTCCCTCTCTCCCCACGCTGCCTTTCCTCATGGGCTCCTTCACAGCATGGAAGTCATAGGGCAGTTGAACTCCTCACACAGCTACTGGTTTGCCCCCAGCATGTGTACAAAGAGCTTAAAATCATTTTCAATAGACGAAATAGTCATAATAGTTTAATGACCACATATTGTCATGCCAGATATTATGATTACAGTTTGTTTTCCGTTATCATAACTCTGTAAAGTGAGTACCACTATTCCTGTATTAACAATGAAGAAACTAAGACTCAGAATTGTTACCTAATTGTCTCAGTCCACATAGCTATAAAATGGGCAATTCAGGTTGTTTTATCCAATTCAAGTCCAGATTGTTCTCTCCCTAAAACCCATACACTTTCTCCTACACTGAGACACCTCTCATAAAACCATGAAAATTTAAATGGCAATACAAGAGATGAATAACAGTTCAATAGACGATACAAGGGATGTCATGAGTCTCATATGATTAATAGCCAAATTAAAGTACAGTCAACAAGTACTGTAGGAGTTCAGCAGACAGAAAACTCCCTGTGAACTAGTATTTCTGAAGAGCTTCCTTGGAAGAGAATAAGTGATCTAAGCATTACAAAGTTTTGTTCACAAACTGAAGTTAATTCAACAAGGTAGACATTTTATTTTTTGTTTATCAAAACTTTTGCTTACCTCAAAATTATCTGGGTATATTTTTCCCTTGCACAGATATTAAAATTCCAGACCTGTAAAAGACAGAGCAGATACAGTTCTCTTTAAGTGGCTTGGATAATAACACCCAGTCATTTAGATATTTTTGCTGATTTCCTTTTCACTGTGTTAGAGTATATGACCATTATTATTTAAGCCTAAAAGAGAGTCCAACCCACTGATTAAAGCAGGCAGGAAGTTCTATTTCATTAGAAGAGGCAGTTGTACTTTCAATTACAGGGAGAATGATGATCACAATGTTAAATGGATGGGGTATTTTCTCTGTTGGTTGCAGACAGAGGGAGACGACCCTGTGCAACCCTCAAATGTACTTCAAATTTGCCTTATGTGTGCTAGATGTGTTACTATCAAGTTTAGAGCTTCATGATTGGGCCAGCTCTCATTTCCTACTGCACCATCATCCCTAGTGAGTGCTCCACTGAGGGACTGTTCTAGCAAATACAGAGTCCCAAGAAACAGAGAGAAATGATGCATGCTTATATGAGACATACAGCAGATTCATCTTCACACTGATTAAATTGCCCAAATCAAGTAAAGTGGGTCCATGACAAATTAAGCAATGGGGCCCTGTGACAGGTTTGCAGGCTGCAGTTTCACAGAACTCTCGAGGTTTCTAAAGCTAGAGCTGAGGGCAATAAAGTTGCCCGGATAAAGTCTACCTACACATGTTGTCCTGATCACTTTTTTCTTCTCATTATGTTTTCTATTTCCAGGCTTACAAATTTTTAAGACTTCTGTGGCACCATCCAGGCTTTTGGCTTGGTAAAAAGAGTAATCCAATGATCCTGGCAGGCACTTAGACTCTAAGCTGTTGAAGGCAAGGATGTAAGCCAGACAACGAGATCCTTCCAGGTGTCTAAGGTAGTGTTTGCTCACTTTGTATGTGCTTCATAAGTAAATCCCTTTTAACTATCTGTCTGCTGCACACTCTACACTCAAGTGATATCAAACTCTTGCAGTTGGCTCCACACCCAAGTCATGCTCTGAAACTTATTTATGTTCTTTGCTCTGTCATTCTTCACTCGCTTTACTCTCTTATTTTAGCTTCAAGTTTCAGCTCAGTATTTCCTCCTCCAAGAAACTTTCCAAAGCCCCATTCCATGCCATACACACTTCTATCATGTCTCTGAAATAGTCTTTGGGGTCAACTGTATGTTACATTTGGCTCCATAAGCTCATTGAGAATAAAGACCATTTCTTATTCATCCTTGCACCTCAGTGCCCAGCTCCATGCCTGTTTTTAACTTGAACTCAGTAGTATTTGTAGAACTGAGGAATGGGATGAGGCAGGAACTCAAAAAGGCAAAGAAGGGAGCTGGACATCCCAGGTGCCAGCCATGTCTTCTGCATCCCTTGGAAAGGGTGGCTTGTATGGGAATTGTGTTAAAATTAACTCCATGTTGCCTCACAGAAGCATAATTGCATTTTCTTAATTTTCTAAAGTTCAAAACTGCTATGGAAAATACAATTGGGAGATTCTAACAATTAATCGAATCTGTCCCACTTCCCTTAGAAGTCACGAAAAGAGCCAAGTGGAAAGAGGTAGGAACTGTGCAACCAGAGGGGTTCCACCGGTCTCTGGGCTAGTGTAAGAGCTTCTGATTGTCACCAGAGAAGGGCTAAATCCAGGAAAGCAGACAGAATGGAGTGATACCAAACTAAAGGGGTGTGCAAGCCTGGCACCGGAGAAAAGACAGCAAGCCAAAGAGGTTAAGCATAAATGGAAAGGAATTCAAGTTAATTTCCTAGAAGAATTGACACTATTTGAGACTTGCTTGGATGTGCCAGATTTTAAGCAGCCATGGGCTGAACGGATAGTGATGCTGGCTGCCTTGCAGTGTTTTCCAGAGATTGGCAGCATATGCTAGCCTGCTCCAAGGCAGTTCAGAAATGAGGAAGCCCAGGATGTTGACTGCTCCTGTGAATGATCCCAGCACCGATCAGCAGATCACAAATTCATTTAAGGGCAGCAGGAAGTGAAGCGGGTAGCAGGGCCCCCTAAGATTTTCTGATCAGCTTGGAAGGCAGGGAGGCAATGGGATTCAGTAGATAGTCCTCCAAAATCAGTGAACCATTATTTGCATCTCCTTGGGGAATAGGAGAGAGCACCAACATGAAAGGATAGGAGAGCATTTCCTTCACAGTCATGCTGTGAAGCCACTAGGAGCTTAGTGGCAGCCTTTCTTGCTCCAATGCTATTTGAATTAGATCTGCAAAATGCTACTTCTGCAAAAGATGGTACTAATGTTTCCCTTTGAGTTTAATGAAAAAGAGTCAAAGAATTGTTTCATCTTCCTTAGCCTCATCATCAGAGAATAGGTCTCACGACCCTGGACTGGATGAGGTTTTGGTTTCTTCAGGTCAAATACTGTCCATGAGAGCAAGGCATGTGGGTTGCCCTGAGTTATTGAGAGATGCTTCTGAACAGAGGAGAACAATGAATTGCGGTTCCCAACTGCATACTGAATGTTTCCTATTAGCTCACTATCCTTTGCAGTAAATCAACTTACTCTCCATTACAATAGATGGCAATAGTGCATTACTTGTCAGCAACATGCCGCAATAATAAGGCTCTTTCAGACAGCGCCTCAAATACAGATTGTGATGTCTGTGGAGAAATAGAACTGCTTTTTAAAAGAATGTGAGCAATAGCTCTGTAATAAGGCCAGATCCAGTATTTCAACAGGAGGGTCTCTGAATTTTCTTACATCACGATGAGAAATTTATTGCAAAGAGCATCATGAAAATTCATTATTTAATTAAAAACTATTTATGAAATGGAGGTCCTATTAATTCAGCAACAGAAATATAGCCTGCAAAATGTTAAAAGCTTACAGAAACTACAAATTATCTGGTGGACTCTGGAACCAATCAAAAGGGTTAGATTCAAAGCTTTCTCTGCAGCTTACCAGCTGTGTGAGCCCCAGCTGAGTTACTTAGACCCCCCCCATGTCTAATGAAGGTAATAATAATACCTTCTATACAGTGCTGTGGGGTAAATGAGACAACTTCTGTAACATGCTACAATAATACCTGTAACTCAAGTATCTGATAAATGTTATTTATTATTATCTTATGCCCCATGTTTTAAGTTTCTAACACTGTAGAGCAGATGCTCTGTTTAATTCAAGGAACTGTCAAATACCTGCTCCTTGTCTCTTGCCCTTCCCTGCATGCCAATATAGATTTGAATTCTCAGAAAATATTCCAGGGGGATTGAATTTTAAGCTTCCCAAAGGAAGAAATAAAGAGACCAAAGTCAGCTTGTCCCCACTGGGTTGGCATCTGATGAAGATTCGAAGTGGCTCTGAGGCATCACAAAGAACGGCTGAAAATCACATTGTCAGCTTGAAATGCATCAAAGCTATTTGCTGGCTTGAGCCACCCCAGGGAGAATCCCCATTCAGTTTGGTCCATGCGGAATCATGCTTGGTGCTGGCAGGATGGGAACTAACTCCCCATCCCATATGGCACCTAGTTTGTAGTAAGCACTTCATGAGAAAGAAATGATGACAGTGATAACCACTCTTCACCCACAAACAGTACTCAGTTAGGGACATCTGTCACCATTATTGCCAATGACACAAATTCTGATGTTACTTTGTGCTGTGGAAAACCTGATGAAGCTCCTCATTTTGTAGCTAATAAGGAGGATATCTCGCCTAAGCTGTGAACATTAGGGAAGTCACAAGCACGCCTGCCCCTGATCCCTGTGGGTGTGTTGCTACCACAGAGAAAGAACTGATACATCCATTTCAAGTTATTTTTCTTAAAATTTGTGCTTAATTCAACTTCATTAGCGAGAATCTTCCCTGTACCTTAGTATAATCCATATTCAGTGACACCCTTAGTTTTCTTCTTGGCTGGATGATGAACGTGCCCCCTCCTAACAGAAAGGTCTCTGAAACCTTTGGAAGGAAGTTCCAACCAGGAGAACCATGACAGGCCTCTCCTTGCTCTCCAGTTTCGTCTAGCCACTCCTGTTGCACACGTCACCTGAGCCTTGAATAATTCAGCTTCTTAGTGACCAGGGCTATACAGTATTCCCGAGACAGTGGTTTATAAGAAATATAAAATTGCTTTCAGTTTTCTCATAGATATTTAGGGCTGTATTGCAGGCTGTTTCTACGCAGAAGGAAGCAGCTGAATGACAGAAGGAGGCAGGTTTCAGAATTTCACAAAGGTCAGCCCAAAATGGAGCCTCTTTTTCTCATGATTTCTTAGCAGGTCTCGATATTCTGGTTAGCTAGGAGGAAATAAAATTTCCATGCCTGATCGCTCCAAGGCAGTGAGCAAGTTGAATCCAGTGAAATAGTGCCCACAATGTCAGTGATGAGCGCCAAACCCCTGCATCCGGTCCTGCGGCACTCACGTCCTTTGACGGTACTTGGTTAGTGTCCCTGGTTTGACACTCAGACGCTTTCCCTCATATCCACATCATTCTGCATAAAAGATGGTGCTAATGGTAAAATGTTCTGAATCTCAAAGCCAGTTAGAAAATTTTCAAATTAGATCTTTCTGTTTGTCACTTAAAATTGTTATCATTCTTGAACTCAATTCTATTAAAAAAATGCCTGATATATAGATAATATATGTTGCATGTATGCCAAAGAGATCCAGAGACAAATATTCTACATCCCTGAAAATACTAGCTTGTACTTAGATGAGTAGGTAGTTACTGTTGACTAGTAAGAGATTGAGTTCTGTAATCTGTTTTCTGTTGCCTGTGTTCAGGTGCATCCTTCCACCCACCCCTCAAATTACCTGTCCTCTCTAAGCCTTCTTTCTTATCTCTAAAATGAGGATAATAACATTCCTAACTCATAGGGTTGTCATAATGATTAAATGAGTGAGCAAATGGGATTTTCTTCCCATTTCACTCCTTCTGTTTCTCATCCCTAAAAGGAGAGGAGTATTTGAAGGATGCATCAATATCAGCAAGAGCAAGTTTTCATTGTCTTGTAAATGCTCCACTCTAGAGGTGAGTATCCAGGGTAAGAGACAAGATTTTGCAGAGAAGATTAAACAAAGAGAAGTGAGGATCCTGTGAAAAGGAAGGGGGCAATCTCAGCTGGGGCCGGGGCTGCACAGAGCTCCCTTTCCGAGAGTCTGTGGGAGGTGAACTTGTCAGTGACTGAATAGAGCCCCAAGAGAAACGAAGATGATATTTACACCATTGCCTGGGCACAGTCTATTCCTAATCATCTTCTAGCAAGAAGAGATTCTTTGGGTAATGGAAGAATATATATATTTTTCAGATGTCAGGGACACAAAGGTAGGGGTACATAGTGTTCACATGGTGAAGATCACTATCTTCACTCTCAGAAGATATGCTGCCTCTGAGGTAGTAGCATTATTATCCACATTAATAGTTAGGCAGTGGTTAGTTCATAACTTTTTGAGGGGCTCACACTCATGTTTTGAGTTGTGATTCCAAAAAACTCATAGCAAGTGATCTATCCTTGTAAATTTTTAAGTGCACAGTACAATATTGTTAGCTATAAGCAAAATGCTGTAGAGCAGAGCTCTAGAACTCTTGCATAACTGAAACTTTATACACATGGAATAGCAACTCCCCTTTTCTCCCTCTTCCCAGCCCTTGACAACCATCATTCTGCTCTCTGCTTCTATGAGTTTGACTACATTAGATACCCCATAGAAGAGGAATCACGCAGTATCTATCTTTCTGTGACTGGTTTATTTCACTTAGCGTAATGTCTTCAAAATTCATCCACATGGCAAAATTTCCTTCTTTTTTAACGCTGAATAATATTCTATTGTATGCATATATCACATTTTCTTTATTCATTTCTAAAACTTTATGAAAGCTCTGATCTCTTCCCTAGGAAAGTTCTCAAGCAAGTAAAATGCTACATACAAGTTCTAGTAGTTCACATATCACCTTAGGTCCATTTATAAAACTCTTTTAGGAATAATGCAAAGAACCAACCTTTCTCCCTCCAGTAAAGAATGAGATCTTTGAGTTTAAGGACTTTGTCTTTTTGGCTCATCTCTGCATCACAACTGCCAGAACAGATATGTGAGAGGTGGATTTCAGGGGAAAAGTAAATAAATAAATGTGTCTACTTTGGGCCAAGTGTTTTAAAACATTATCTCAGCCAAACTTCACCGCATCCTATAAAGGAGAGATGATGATCTCCATTTTACAGATGAAGAAACAGATATAGAAGGATTATGTATGTTCCCAAGGCCACAGAGGTTGTAAATTACAGACTAAGAATTTGAACTTGGGTCTGCCTGACTTTAAGCCTGAGGTGCTTACTCCTGCACTGTATCGGTCACTCGAGCTGCTGTAACAAAGTACCACAGACTGGATGGATTCAACAACAACAAAAAATTTCTCGCAGTCACATTGAAGATAGGCCATCAACATCTGAATTTTGGGGAAACCTAGTCATTTAGTCCGTAGCATGCACCATTCTATATGTGGAGGTAAGCAGTAGGAGAGAAACGCAGGGAAGCAACCAACGTAGGAAAAGCTGTGGATTTTTTATGTTGTTCAACCTCTGAGAGGCATTTGGGTAATTTCTGCAAGCTTAAATGGTTGATTTCCCGTCAAAAGAAACCCCATGCTGGGTTAGTGGTATGCTCTGGGCCTGCAAGAGTAGTTTCCTCGCATCCAGTCAGCATGGGGTTTCTGTAGGACAGAGCTCCTCACGAGTTGCTCATCTTATGTCAACATCAATATACCATGAGTCTCAATAGCTAGCACTGGTGGGGCAAGTGAAGTCTTGCATTTCAGTTCCCACTGACTGACTAGCTTTCACAGGCTGGTGGTTGAGAGTCTGTGCTCATGAGACTTTAATGTAACTTTTGATTGTAACAAGAACAAGCTGGTTCAGGAGCAGTGGATGGAAGCAGCCAGACAAAAACCTTGCGCTGCATACCTGCCCTTCCACCTTTATCGACCCAAATAGGCTTCAGTTGACAAAGGAAGACACTTTTCTTTATCTCTTTTCACTTAAAGTCTTCTGACATGCAATATCAAAGATCATTAACACTTCAAGGGATTTTCTTCATAAGCTCAATGAGCCACTTTCATGAGAACTTCAGCCTGAACCCCCCCTCCCAAGGTTGTTTTACTGCAAGTGGGCGGTGAGCCCCCAAATTGCCTTTGCTTTCACAAACTTTTTTTCTTTTTGAGGAAGATTAGCCCTGAGCTAACATCTGCTGCCAACCCTCCTCTTTTCGCTGAGGAAGACTGGCCCTGAGCTAACATCCATGCCCATCTTCCTCTACTTATATGTGGGATGTCTACCACAGCGTGGCTTGACAAGTGGTGCTATGTCCACACCCGGGATCCAAACCGGCGAACCCAGGTCACCAAAGTGGAACGTGTGAACTTAATCGCTGCACCACCAGGCAGGCCCCACAAACTTTTTAAATACAGAACATGTAAGTGCACTTAGTAACATTTTTTTTCACTGTTTATTATGCTAAATTAACATTCCTTGTCTGAGGTATAAACTGATAGATTTTCCAAATTTAAGTGATTTTGAAATAATGAGGTTTGAGGTGATTCCCTCTGTGCAAGACAGTTTATACCACCATAATGTGTTGTTTGTTTGCTTTTTTGTTTTTATTGAGACATAATAGACATATAACATTGTATAAGCTTAAGGTATACAAAATAGTGATTTGATACATGTACTGTACATATATTAGAAAATATCCTAAACCTACCACTATAGGTTTAGTTAACATCCATCATCTCACATTGTTACAATCTTTTTTCTTATGATGAGAACTTTTAAGATCTACTCTCTTCGCAAATTTCAGCTATACAATCTAGTATTGTTAACTACAAGCCCATGCATCTATGGTCAACTAATATTTGACAGGGGAGCCAAAAATACTCAATGGAGAAAAGTCAGTTTCTTCAATAAATTGTGCTAGGAAAACTGGATATTCACATGCAAAAGAATGAAACTAGACTCCTGTCTTACACCACTCACAAAAAATGATTCAAAATAAGCTAAAGACTTAAATGTAAGACCTGAAATCATAAAACTCCCAGAAGAAAACGAAGGGAAAGAGCTCCTTGACATTGCTCTTGGCAACGATTTTTTTGGATGTGACACCTAAGCACAAGCAACAAAAGCAAAAATAATCAGGTAGGACTACACAATGTTTTATTAATAACATAATCATGATAGCTAATATTTATTTTGTCCTTACTATATGTCAATAATATGCTAAGTCCTTAACACGGTTTGCAACATTCAATCCTGGTAACAACTTGATGAGGAAGATGCAGTTGTTATCCCCATTACTTAGATGAGGAAATTGAGGTTAAGAGAGTTTAAGGGCTTGCCAAGTGACAGACAAGAAGAGATGGTAAAGTTGGGTTTTGAACCAAGGTAGGTCCAAACTCCGGTTTTGACTTGTGGCCACTATGTTCAGATGATACACTAATGTAACATCTACCTCGTCACACCTTTCTTCTTCCAGAACTTTCTTTATTTCCCTTCTCTACATTGTAGTAGCACAGCTGGTTGTGATTAATTGTGGCATAAGGCATTCATCTATTGGACAAATATTTATTTTGGCCCATGAGTGTGTAAAAACAATTTCAATTGATAGATAGGAAATAAAGTGGATATCTGAAGAATTATTTTCTAAACTCTCCCAAATTCTTTCTTCTCCACATTTTATGTGTTAAGTACAACCTCTCCACCCTGCTTTCTCCTATAGAGGCTCTGTAGCTTTTTATACTTAACAACCCCTATTTTAAACTATGCAGTGCTGTGCAAAACAGTGTATAAGATGTTTTAAAGACCACCTTGGGTAACTTTCCTGTAATGTTTGAATCTGAAATATTTTCCCCTAAACCCACAATTTTCCATATAGTCAAGCTGCTAAATTGCCTCTCTGAGAGGCAGAAATTAGTCTGTGATTCGATTTCCTTTGTTTTCTTAAGCAAGTATAAAATATTACATATTTCTTTTTAATTCTACCACTATTGCCATGCCTCCCTCCTCACTTCTAAAGCTCTAGATAATTTTCAATAATAACTACTTGGGAAAATATTAACTTTTAAGGGATGAGAAAAAGTTATGTGCACCAATATTTTAATTAACATCCTTGTTTTAAGAATTTTTTAGCCCTGAGTTTAAAACAAAATAGCAACAACAAACAACCAATAACAAGAGCCAGGAGCCAGCATCATCGTCTTCTTTGTATGCTTCTCCACCTACTCTTTGTCAAGCAGTTATTATAAGGCTGCCTTAAAGGGCTCCCTGAAGCAAAGGGAGATCTGCCAGAGGCCGATGTTTTCCTGGAAACTTTTCTATGTGCTGAGAAGACACAGAAAATTGTTATGAAAATGTGTTATAGAGGTGACATTCCTTTTGTTAAAGCTGAATTTGGACTCTCACTTTCCATATATCAGAGTTACTTAAAATTAGAAGCAAGTAAGTAGTTAATGACTAGTTTCTTCCCCTGAACCTGGATCATGACACAATTAAGTCAGGAAAATATCAAGTAGGGATAATTTGTCCCATTTACAGAACATGTAAAGCATGAGAAGGATTTATGCCACTTCTTTGAATAGCTGAATGTGATGATTCAAGGGCTTGAACTTCATTATGTGCTTGTGACCAGAATCCCAGTTCTGTACCTGCTCAGCTAAAAATGCAGCCCCTCCTAATATTTTCCACTTTGGTCAGAAGATTCTCTATAGAATCTGGTCAGACTTTGAATGTCTATTCGCCTTCATTTTAGAATGTTCTGCTTATTCATTCACAGAGTTGGTTTATGACTTAAGCATCTGTTTCCTTTGTTCTGTACAATCTGATTTGGGATAGTTCAGGACTTCAATGGTAAAGATTTCATCACAGTTTACGAGACACAGAGGAGTAACACGCTCGCAACACAACCTAAACTCGAAATATATACAAAATTCACACTCACAGGAAAACTTTGGTTTAATTCAGATTAAAATAGAAAGGACTACAATACGCTTTTAAAATAAAGTGATTCTTTTGATGCGAAATGTTTTAACTGGTTTTCCCATACTGGAAATGATTTTCATATTGAGATAAATCAGAGCACTTAACTAAGTAATGAACTGAATACTATTGACCATAATATTTGATTCAGAATTTTAGACTTTAGATAATATTTATGTGGATGCTCATAACTGTGGAAAATAGCCAGAGAAGTTAACTTGTCCTTAAATTGTATTAATCCTTCCTCTTTACTGTTGTGTAGGTCTGGTTGAACAGAGCTGTGAATGACCTGTAGTTGATGGAGAGAGTTTTAGGTGAAATCTGAGTGATAACCATTTGCAGATCTTGTGGTTACCATTTCCACACAGCCTTCTTGAGTACTGTAGACTCTCTCACCACTCATGAACTGCTGCCATTGCCATTGGACCAATTCTTTTTTTTTTTTAAGGTATGCATTTTTTTTTGGTGAGGAAGATTGGCCCTGAGCTAACATCTGTTGCCAATCTTCCTCTTCTTTTTTATTCTCCCCTAAACCCCAGCACCAATTTGTATATCCCAGCTGTAAGTCATTCTAGTTCTGTGTGGGATGCCTCCACAGCGTGACTTGATAAGCAGTGTGTAGGTCTGTGCCCAGGATCCAAACTGGCAAACCTGTGGTGGCTGAAGCACAGTGTGTGAAATTAACCACATGGCCTCGGGGCCAGCCCCCAGTCAACCAGTGCTTAAGCCTGAGCCTTTCATCATTTTTTTTTTTCTCCATCTATTTTAACTCCCAGCTGCTGAACATGAGGAGAAAAGTCATGACAATTTGTTTTCTACCGTCTCCTAACTCACATATCCAAGCTTAGTTGAACTGCCCAAACTGCCCAGAAAAACTTTTATTGGTCATTTGTTAACATCTTTAACATCCCACAGCAGGTGACTCCAAATCCCTCTGTAGCCCAGTGTCATCTCCATATCTCTCACTCTCAAGAATGACCTTTGTTTTCTTCTTTACCTTGTTGAGAAATTCCAACTCATCTGGCATTAATTCCTAATCTCATTTCCACTTCACCAATGGTCCCCGTCATCCCAGTATTTGCCTGGATGTTGTCCTAATCTCCCTTCCCTCCTGTCTTGGAGGACAAAACATCTCTGTGCGTACTATTGACGCTATAATCTTTAGCATCTCTCAAGAACTTCTTTATATTTTTTTTTAACAGTTTTAGTTTCTGGCTTTCTTCTGGCTTGCTCCTTGTTGATTTTGACCATGTTTAAGTCTCCTCACTTATAAAAATAAGTAAAAAGTAACAAATAAAAGACACCTTAGAATGTAATGGCAAGAATTTAAATCAGAATATTCTTCTTTTCTTCTAGGAAGTCATAGAAAGAATTAATGCAAAAAAATAAGTGTACACAAAAAGACACACACTCCGCTTAAAGTGAAACAAGACAGAAAGTTGCCAGGTCTAGCGCAAGGCTGTAAGGGAGCTGGCGTGGTATTTGGCACCAAGAACAGCAGTGAACTATGAACAAAATAGTAAGGGATGTCAGTATGGGAGACCCAAGAAAGTACTGGCAAAAATATACTTCCTGAAGATAAATCCTAAGGTACAAAGGCTGAAGAGGAGTGCTGAAAACAGAGCTGAGGATTATCCAGAAGCTTCAGTGAACAAAGATGACAAGAAAAGTGACAAGGGAAGCTCGGACAAGTGGTTGATGTGAGAAAATATTTTATGAAATACTTCTAAAGTAGATCCCATGGAAACAGTCACCTGTGAGCCTATAGCTGGTAGCAGGAACGCTTCTAGACCAAATTAATTTTGGAAAAGGGTGGAGGCCTCATGAGAAGTCATGAGGAGAAGCACATGAAAGTGTCATAGTGGAGTAAACAGTCTGTTTTTCTGTCAGCAAAATACAGACCCTTGAGTTCTAAGGTGAAGTCCTTGGCCCCTCACTTCACAAGTCATACCCACCAGAGAAACCTCCTGCAATAGCTGGGTTGGAACCATCTAACCCAGGTAACTTTGAGTCGTAAAAGAACAGAGGCACAGAATCCATTCAAAAATACTATTAAAATGTGTAAAAAAAGCAGTAAAACTTTCCAACAGGAGAACAATCACCAGAAAAATATTGCCAAGTAGTAGCTGAAGATTTAGCAAAAGATCCCACCATTAAAATGAGTTATGAAGCAATCACTGAAAGAGAGAAGACCACAGAGCAGAAAAATAGGAGAGCAGGGGAAAATGGCCACCCAGTAGAAAGAGGTGAAATTCGAGCTGACAAAACACAGAGAAAGAAGAGAAGGAAGACAAAAGGGTTACAGAAATGAAGATTATTGGAAAGAATACAAGAAGAATACTTACTGTGGCTATCAGCAGCCACTGAAGGGACAGGTAGAAATGAGAAAAGAAAAGAAAGAAAATGGATAAAGAGTTGTAAGGGATATAGAGGAGAGAGGCAAAGAGCAGGCAACATATCTATATTTGGAATTCTTAAAAACAAACCATAAAAGCAATGGAACAAAAGAAATGTTTTAAAATGCAATTCAACAAACTTTCTGGAAATAAACAATCTTCGAGCCTACATTTTGTCTCAGAAAAAACTGACCAGAATAGTAAACTCTGTGATGTGTACTAATAAAGCTATTAAATGTTAAGGCCAATAAAAGAATTCATCAAATATAAGACAAAAAAAAAGTTAATTCCAACTAAAAGATATCTTTCTATAATCATGTTAACATTAGACTTCTGTCTCTTCCGCAATAGCCAATGCAAGAAGACCGTGAACTACCACCTAAAATAGACTAAAGGCAGAATGAGTATGAGTCAAAGATTTTATATCTAGCCAAGCTATCCTTTAAGCATGTAAAATATAAAAAGCCATATACAATAACTACAAACAGTTTAAAATGAAAAAATTCAGAGACTACTTTTTTCCATAAACTTAACTTAAAGAAATGGTTATGTATAGGAGTTTTATTTAGTCAAGAAATGACTGGGGAAAGTTTGGCTATAGACCTGTGGTGAGCAATGAATGTATTTTGCTACAACTGTGGGGATAAAGGTAACAGAATCGCATGAAAATACAAGATGGCCTGGATGACGTGGAAAGAAAATAGCTAGCAAGAAGCATAGAAGAGAGTAAGAAGGTGCAAATAAAATAAACTTGCAGATGCCTCATTGTCAGTGGCTGAGAGGCAAAAAGAGAGCGTTCAAAGCTGGCAAATCAAATGGCAGAAATACAAGCATATTTAAGAGTTCAATGGTAAACAGGAAGAAAAAATACCTTTAAGTAAATTTGGCAGCCCAGAGGCACAGGGTCTCTGAAGACTGAGACTCAATCACAGGACTAGAAGGCTTCCCCTCCCCCACACCTCACCACATTTCCAAAAGCATATTTACTCCAGTGAACACAACGGATGACATATATTCATGTTTGCTGATATTTGCATAAAGAAAAATCAGAAAAGATATTAAAGAAAATGATACACGTGTTTGCCTTTTGGAGGCCAAGAGGCAAAAATCAGAATAAATGGAGGCTTGTCTTAGAGGGAAATGTCACCCTTTTATCTTGATTTGATTTTTGTTTTTACCAAAATGAATGCATTACCTAAACATATATTTTTATTATTCAAAATAAAACAAAAATTAAATATTTAAAAATAAAATAAATTGCATTTCAACTGCAAAAAATTTATCAGAAAACTGTCCTTTGATTGTTGTATACCTTCATACTACCATTGTACTTCTTTTTCAAATATATTCAGACTTAAAGGAGTAATAAATATTATTTAAATAAAAAGGTGAGTAAATTATATCAACTTTCTCCATTTCCTTACCATCTTCATTTACCACATAAATATTTGCAGTTGACTCCTCAAGGTCACCAATGATCTTATGTGGACAAAGCCATAAAAATTATCATCATTCATATACCTACTTTTACTTAACAGCTATGTATGATGCTGCAGCTAAATCAAATGTTGGTGAATTGAGAATGTTAGGGAAGCTTGCTATTTAAAGGAAATGAAAAACGAGTCCTTTTTTTAGTAAATGATATTTATCTCCTAATTTATTTGTTCCTTATGTTGCCATTTCGTGTACTTTCAATTTTTTTGAAATAATGGTAGGGGGAATGATTTTGATTTTTTTTTTTTTTTTGAGGAAAATTAGCCTTGAGCTAATATCTGCCACCAATCCTCCTCTTTTTGCTGAGGAAGACTGGCCCTGAGCTAACATCCTTGCCCATCTTCCTCTATTGTATGTGAGATGCCTGCCACAACATGGCTTGACAAACGGTGTGTAGGTCTGCACTTGGGACCCGAACCAGCGAACCCCAGGCCACCGAAGTGGAACATGCGAACTTAATTGCTGTGCCACCAGGCCAGCCCTGGAATGATTTTGATCTTTGAAATGAGATTTTAATGAGAATATTACTTTTTGATTCTATTATTTAAAAGAGATTTGTGTATATAATTAGGTGTGTATTTACAGAAGGCTTCACATACTGTCCAAACTCCAATTCAAGTGCCCAATTCACTCATTGCAATTCGGCCACCCCAATTCCCCACCAATGGTGGAAGCTTCTTAATCCCCCATCCCAGGGTCTCTTCTTAGATCCTCCCCATCCACACATTCACCACTTTTGAAAATGGTTGTTGTCAAAGCAACAAGTTTATTTGTGTGTACTTTCTTCCTTAATGCCAATTCCATTTTCCAGACTTAGTATGATGAAAAAGAATCTGAAATTGTGTTTTGTCTGAGGCAATAAGGGAACACTAATTTTCGTGAGATGATTGAAAGAAAATGCGTCTTAAAAATAAAAAAAATATATATAACCTGGAAAATGGCCCTTGTTTTCCTTTCAATGCCAGAGCTTACTTCATTATGTTAATTCCAGAGGGCCAGGGAAAGAAAACTGACTTAAATTGAACAGTAATCCATAGTGAAATTGACTAATCCAGTTTCACTTATTACTGGTTCTGTTAAATGCAAAAAGTAGTACATTAAATTGAAAATAACAAAAGAGCAAACAGTGTTTCTAAATTGCTAATACAATGGAAAGCCAAGGTCTTCCTGCATGTGGTATGCATGTAGCATAAGGGACATGTGTATGCAAATGGGAATTTTGCAGCCTTTTCTTATAAAAACCTGTATGAAACTCAATCAGAATTCAAGAGTAAACTTTGAGGCAAATCAAAGAATCATTTTTATCTGGCAAAACCAGGCACAAAGAAGAAGAGCAAGTAAATAGCAATTAAGAATTTCATTAGGAAAAGCCATAAAACGGTACAAATGTTCACCACACTATGTAATGAATTTCAGCTTTGTGTTGAACAGATACTTCACATCCACACGTTCCCTTCTTTCACCACACAGCACCTCTAGGATGGCCCGTTGGCTTCTTAGGACTGTCCCATTGCCAATTAAGAAAGCATTCACAAAACTACTGAAAGGTGTGCACAGGTTGCTATCATTTATCTAAGGAGGAAGGGAATACAAATGTGTGTGTGTACGATTGTGTGTGTGTGTGTGTATATATATCTCCACGTATATATCCACACACACATATATATATATTTTATATATATATATATATATATATATACATACACACACACACTTGGATTGTTAGGGGTGTCTATAGGGATTACATGGGAATAAGTAAAAGAAAAACAATTCAAGCTAAGGTTTTTTGAATATACCTTGTTTTCTAAATTAGACTTTGAAACCATGTATATATATTATATTATTATAAAGCAAAATTAAATTTTAAAAAATGATCCTAGAAATAAAAAATAAAATGAAACAAATATTAACCATGTAACTCAATTTTGGGTATAGCCAGACAGAGAGGAAATATTTCAAGGGACTTTAAAAACACAGGAATTTGGCTGCACATATGTAGTGGGATAGATCCTAAGGGAAACAAACTATAAAATAAAAAATGTTGCTGTTTTCAGAAATCATATCATTTGTGGTAATGCTGTATTTTTGTTATGGACTGTTGTGTGTATAATGTGAGATAAAGCAAAGGAGTAATTTCATTGGTGTTATTCAGAACTAAGAAACTGGGCATGGGATAAATGAAATACTGATGTAAATCAATGATATTAAGTAAAATCTCTATAGTCTTGATTTTTAATTAGAAATATCAGTATTAATTCATAATGTATTTTATTTTTTTAAATGCATATTTTCTAATTACGTCCCCTGGAAAGGCCTAAAAGCAAAGAACAGCCAAGCAGTGGGTAATACCCCTAGAGGCCAGTTGTGGTCCTGACATGCCATTACCAACTGAAAGGAACCAGGACACCTTGAAGAAATAGCTCTTACCAGCCAGGAAAATATGTCTTGGATGCTTTCAAAATGATCAAGGAGAAGGTACCTGGGAAGGTAGTTGGGAGTATAAAGGAAACAAGATGAGCATTTATATACCAGAAAGCAAGAAAGCTGTCTGAGATGACTGTGCTGTGTCAAAAGAACCGAGGAGCCAACTTGAACAGCTACTCACCAGTCCAAGACAAGACAATCTGAGCTTCAGTAAAGATAATAACTACAGTGGCTTGAAAAATATTAAACTATTTAAACCCATGAGTTCATAATGATACAAAAAAAGTCATCACCTTTCGAAAATATTAAGACTAACTCATTATTTTGAAAACTCATAAATAAAGAAAAATGACCAAGCATTTAACCTTTAAGAACTAGACCCTAAGACAACAAAATAGCTGACGAAGACAAGTTTCTCTTTATAGAAATATTCACACAAATGATTGAAGAAGGAATGATAGAATTAGTAAATTACCCTTCTGTTGCCTCTAGTGAATTAATGCATCTAATTAGTGATTTTCAGTTGCTACCACCCTGATAACGAGAGAGAAAACTGGAAATTATGTACCTCTATAGGAAGAACATACTACCACCAATGAAGCAGTCTGGAAACAAAATCAAATTTGAACATGATAATTACAAGGTACAGGAGATACAGAGAACAACAGAGCATATTAGCTTTAGGGAGATGAGCTCCACAACACAGTTTGTGACAAATTCTGTTGGAAAAATGACTGAATACTATAACAAAGATAACAAAAAATGCAAGAGAAAGAGAGATGGAGGATGAATTTATAAATTAGAAGACACTTGAGAGAGATGTTAACCAATCACAATGCATGGACCTTATTTGGATCCTAATTCAATAAACAAAGATTGAAAATAACAGAATTTGTGAAAAGTGAGTGATGTATCAGATGCTGACTGTGCGGAGGAAAATTCCCTCCATCTATCTGAAAGGTCAGAGGCAATAGTTCTTGGGCTGCCAGAGTTTTTGTGAATTTCTCTGTCTGAGGACATTTTCTGGCCCTGGGAACAAGCCAGAAGTCCCAGGAGATGACTCTCAACCTGTGAGATGTGACAGTGGATAAATGCCCAGTTTCCTTGAACTTCTATGAGACAATTCTGACATGAGCCACACACAGTGTCTCTGAGAGTCTCCAGTAGGACTGAATTCCTCTTTCACACAACAGTAGCGCTCCACTAGCACACTCTTCATTGACTTTTGTTCCCACCATTTGCCCATTTGCTGTCACTCGTAAAGTGCTTCCTCGTGTCACCCCAAATGCAGTTCATAACAGCATCACAAATATTTGCCTTAGGCTCTGGTGTTTTGGGGAAATTAGGCTAAGACACCAGGAATTTTATGATAACTGTTTTTTATTTTTCTGAAGTGTGATTATAGGGCTGATGTTATGTTTTAAAAAGGGGTCCTTTTAGAGATGCTTCCTAAAACATCTATAGATAAAATTATGTGATGTTTAGAATTTGCTTCAAAATAATTTATGAGAGGGTTACTGGAGAAAGTGGGTAGAGTTATAGACATACAAGCTCGCCTCTGATTTGATCATTGGTGAAGTTATGTGATGAGTATGTACAGGTTTATTATACTGTTAACATTAATTTTATAGATGTTTAATATTTTATGTAATAAGTTTTATAAAATTAAGTCCATGCTAAAGGTATCTCTGGAAGGACTCAAAGAAAGTAGTAAAATTGGTTGCCTTTGGTAAGGGGGTGGGATAATATGGTGGAAGGGAAATTTTCCACTGAATAATTTTTTAAATCTTTTAAAGTTTGACTATGAGAACGTATTACATTTTCAAAAATAGAAAAAATTTATATAATAATAATAAAACTGCAGAGCTTAGAAGAGAAAGTGAAAAGGTAGTGTGACTGATCACATCAGTTTCCTGCTTAAAAACCCTCAAATGTAGCCCATTGGTCTAAAGATAAAAACAAAAATCTTTAACACGTCCTAAAAGTCCCTACAGGATCTAGTCCATGTCTACCTCTCAAGTTTTAGCTCTTTATATCTTGGCTCAATATGCTCCAGACATAGGCTTTTTTTTTTTTTTCATTTGTATCAATCTCTCTCTCTCCTTAAAGCCATTGTACAAGCAATTCTCTCTTCCTTAGGGAAGCATTCTCTAACCCTAGACTGAGTCTCCATTTCTTATATGCTGTCAGAACCCTATGCCACTGATTATCACAATTCTGATTTCATTATTTTTATATTATATAATAACATGTACAGCATATTAATTTGATATCAGCATCTATGATTTTAGTCCACAAAACCAGCTGTGTAAGAAACATATCTTTATTTAATGTCTCTTCCTCTCCTCATATAGCTTCATCTTCATGAAGACAAGTACTCTATAGTGGCCTTTTGGAAACTCCAGCATATCATAGGCACTCACTTAATATTTGTTGGGTGGAGAGTAATAAATGGATGGATGGATGGATGGATAGGTGGATAAATAAATTGAAGAACAAACAAGTAAATGAATGGATGCCTCCTTGAGCAGAATCTTTCAAATTCTGGCCATCAGTTTTGTTGCCCAGTCAAAGATTTGAATTAACATGTGGCTGACCTTTGTATTCCAGTGTTTATGAAATCAAACAAAAGCTTGGTTGTATACTATGAATAAGGAAAAAGGGAGAATACTCTAATTGAAGCAGATACGTGTAAGCTGAGGCCACTCTACCCCCATATCCTAGTAAAATCACTCACTGCCTTAACACTAATGCAACAGGCAGTAGGGAGGGAACTCTGTCTCCTCCACTACCACAGAAGAATGTTACAACATCTGTGCAATACAATTATTATCGGTACTGGTAAGTAATAAGGTATGTCAAAGTGCTTTGTAAATATCAAGGACTTGAAAATATGTTCGTCTGTACTTTAAATCAGGCTAAAGTTAAACATGAAAGCCATTCTTGGACAAGAGAATTTGTCACAAAAGACAAAATGCAGACAAAGAATATACACGGAAGGGGAGAAGGGGACCATTTTGACTGTGGTTTTCCAGTGGAATTCAGTTGGCAAATTAGTTCTCTTAGCTCATTACATCTCGTCTCTTCAGGATCAGTATGTCCACTAGAAATGTAGCTTCTCTGAATTCAAGAGGAAATCCTCACTGAAACGCTCTTCTGCTTCAAGTTTGTAGTGCGTATATTCGCTACCCATTCAACCTAATTCCATATTGCCGGGAATCTGGGCCATCCTGATATCTTATTTGCACTGCTGCAGTTTCCAGATGGAATCGATGTGCCCACAAGGCAGAGACTATGTTTGTACCTGGAAGGAGGCAATTTTAGAACTGATAAAAATAGGTGCCTGTAGACTTCAGACGTTTACTTTTTTATGACTATACACACTCACATTGTTTATGTGCATCATTTCTCTTTTTGAATTGTCTGCAAGCTCAGGTCTATCTGCACCAGGTAGGGATAATTAGGAGAAGAAAAGTCACAGGCTCCACATCCACATTATTCCACAATAAAGCATTCAGGGCATAGACACTCCATGTGGGCTGGCATTCCCGAGAAGAGTCTCCTCTACATTGCCTCCTTCTTTACAGGGCTAACATGCAAGCGACATTATTAGTGAACATAAATACCTTCAACTCCAGACAGCATAGATTTGAGCTCTAGCATTTTACAGGAACTGCCTGGAAATGCCTACTGTCCAGAACCTGGGACTTTTGTGAAGTTCCTGTGTCCCCGCTGCTGAAAGAAGGATCCCATGAATTTCAAAGGAAGCTGACCTTGGATGCAGCTCCTTTAGCTTGGAGAAAGACTCCCCACCCCAACCTGCCTCACTCGCTCCTTGTCCAGATCACTTGGCTTCCTCCAGGTTCATTTTTAAATCATCTTGCTTCTTGTATCGCACAAAGCAGCACTAATATATCTGTTCAAATTCACTGAGTTAGCAGGGAAACTAGCACACAAAACCAAAAGTGGGGCTACCTGCACTACCAATCAACTGAAAAATATAAATTGACTGAAAAATATATTGAAATAAATAATTTTTCCAAACCCTTTCTACCTGTGGATTCAGTTAAAGGGCTTATAAAATTCTCAGATTTTCCTCATGCTTCTATAACCTGAGGCCATGTTTTCTCAGTTTAAAAATATGTGTGCCTCACCGCTCCTCAAGCCATGCTTCATAGAAGAACATAAAAGAACTAGAAGGACTTACAACCAGGATGTACAACTGCGTACTGGGGCTTTGCGGAGAAAAAAAAAAAAGTGGCAGATTCTCAACATGTTAGCTCAGGGCCAATTTTCCTCACCAGAAAAGGATAACTTTAAAGAAAATGTGAGCTTGTATGGCCATGGGATACCCTCTCATTTCTATATGGTGTTGACCTTAAACAAATAGCCAGTTATTTCTTCAGTAAAAATGAATTTATTTGGGACCAGCAAAGATTTGCAATTTGGGGTCTGCAACCATTGCAAGGCGCTTGCAAGTCCCCGAGCAGCGAAGGAGGAGCAACTCCGTTATGGATCACAAGGGGAAGTGGGGAGGGCTATTCTAAACAAAGAATCCATTGCAGGAATTGAGGGTTCCACGTGTAGTGGCTTTTCATTGGCTGAGCTGTGACAGTCTCTCATTGGTTGAGCTTATTATTCCTCAAGAAGAGGAAGTCTTTCTTCTTCCGGTTTGGCTCCCCTATCTACTCAGAGTGTGAGAGCTCCCCCTTCTGGCCTCTTGACTCCAATTTAATACAGTTTCTATTTAGTCATTCGACAATGGAGAAGAGGAACTGTGTGCTCAGAAATGAAGATCTTGAAATAAAGAGCACAAAGGGGAGCGATAAAGAGAAATAATTTATTTGCCACCAACAGGACGGTCTGTCCTACCTTCAGATAGTTAGCAGAAGTTTTATATGTTACAGACTGGTCAGGTGAAAGGGGAAACACAGAACCAAGCATGTGAGGTGTGAAACAAGGTAAAAATTGCATTATTAGTTAGAAGTAAATGGCATCAACACTTGCAGATTAAGATCGGAAGGTAAGTGGATACCTCGCAATAGGAGCCGGCCACTCTGTTCTGTTGTTGATGTAAAATGAACAGCTCCTGGTCATATAGGGGTTTCAGACAAAAATTTTAACCCTTTACAGAAGCAAACTTGTCACAAAAGTCACAGAAGAAGCTTGACCATTTTGAGCGTTGCCTCTGGTACTGTTTATACCATCAAAAATAACGGAAAAAAAGGTCTCAATTTCTAGGTAAAATCTTTATCACCAATTATTAATGGTACAAGATATATGCTCATGAAAACTATTTTCTTTTAATAGACACTTAATCTGCTTTTTCTTTTACTAGCATAGAAGGTGTAAATTTATCCTCATCTACTAAACTGTATTTTAAGATAATTAAGAAACAAAACGCTTTCTGAAGAGATTGAATATGTCAATTCCCCTTTTGGCTTGTCACAATGAATGACGGAATCATTCTTTTCCCTTTCTTATGGCACTAATCCATATATCTGACTCAACTACAAAATCAGTTGATTCATCAAACTGAACTCTGCTTTAAGTGATGATCTATAATTGCTGCAAGAAGCTGCCATTCATCTTATGATGCTTCTTTGTAGTATTTAACCCCAGATTCTATGCCTATGATGTCACTGATGTTTCGACTCTTGTAGTCATGTTTTTACTTATTTCTTCAAATAAGGATCTTGATCTTATGCTTAAAATGGCTTGTTAAAATTAAATAACCTTGAAGTTACCAAATTCCAGATTCTTCAAGATTCTGCTAAGATTAAACCATGTACTCTTGGGTGTTAGGGTGCCAAATTATGTCTAGTTTAAGTCCTTGCCTTTTATTTGATTGATCAGAAAGCATTAATAGTGTAAGATTGGTGTTTAAAAGTTGAGTTGCACAGCGTCCGTTGTCAGTGAAGTCCATCCACCTCGATTATACAATGGAATAAACATAGCTGTCATTGTATTTGAGGTTCTTCAACCTGACACTATCCAGACATATGGAAGACATTTTTCTATGGGAACAACCTAAAACCAAAGCATTAACAGGGAGACATTAACTGACTTCAAACAAGGTCCAGTCACTCCCACATCACTAGAACGCAGGCTGGAGGAAAACCCCACAATAGCCAAAAGGCAGATCTTTTTAGCAGCAATACTACCATTCAACTCAGTTCAACTCTCCACTGCATGTGGATCATTTATCATCTTGACAAGTTTTGCACCAGTAATTGTGACTGCTCACCAGAGAGTCATGCACATTCATGAATTATTTTGTCAGAGCTTTGCTCTCATGCCTTTTTTGGTTCATAATATTGGAATTGTAAAGGGATATATACCCCAAATATCAGTTGGTACCAAGGCGCAAAGGCAGTACTAAATGATGGTTTGGCTCAGTGTGAACATTTTTATACCTCTTATTACTTTGTGGTCTTCATTAAAGTATTCCCCCAATAAGGCAAAGCTTGTCCCTTCCTCCATGTCCAAAATGTGAGGGATGAAGCATGAGTTTAGATGTAATTTTCTTCTCTCTTTCATATGTAAGAATACATGTATATATATGATTGATATATGTATATATGTCTCAGTTGTATACATATATATACACATTGTATATACATATACATATGTATGTGTGTATGTATATATTATGTAATATACAATGAGCTTCTGATAGCAAATGAGTAGACTTGCATTGTTAATGAATTGCTCAATTCTGTAACTGAGCACCTTGGAATGCTTTGCATCATTTGATTACATGCTGGTAATTAAATAACTACATTCAAGGAAACAAAAAAAACCACCACCAAGCAGATGTTGTATACTCAAGAAATGTCATATTTGTTTTACAGATAAAAATAACTGTATTAGTTTAAAGTGGATGTATGCTTAGCACAGTCTTTCTTATGCTGTGTTTGTGCTTTTCCTCAAACTATACACACTCTATGACAGAGTGTTTTTCTACTTCAATCCTAAAAGCCTCTTCCAATTTGTTAGCAAAGAATTGCCTGTTTTCCCTTGTCTGTAGCATGGTAAATGAAGATCTGACATGAGCAGGTCATTTTCACAACCACAATCAACCACCTTTCCCTCTCTTGTTCTGTGATTTGCAGTTCACACTTCTCAAGAAGCAGAATCCTCTTACACAAATATTAATGCATAATACAATTCATTTAATTTGTTTTCACCAGGTGGCTTTGCTCTGACTTGTTTCTCAGTATTTGAAATTCTGCCTTGTTTATATTTGTTTTTCTGAATACACTTTATTTGTGTCATAGTTATCATACGAACCCCTACATGATAGGAACACTGCTTGCCTTGTGTTAAAAAAAAATTAAAAACCAATTAGTTAAATTTTCAAATGTGTTTTTCTATAATGCAGCAATAGCAATATTGGCTATGGCCAAGTTAAATGCTGTGATGCACAATTGTATTCCTTCTTTGACACAATGTACAAGAGAATTGCTTTAAGTAGTAAGGTAGTAACCACATTGACCTAACATAAGCAACAAGAACACGTAAGTAGCTCATTTTTGAAATAAAATTAAAGCATAATATAATTGTATTAGATATTGCTTTGGTGAAAACCTAATTGTATTTTGTTTTAATGGATATAATTGATGCAGGTATATTTTTATGGAGTAATAAGTGTCCTTAAGACTGTATATCCCCTCTTAGGAATTTAGGTATAAAGTTGGAAAATATTCTACTCTAACATTTTATTGCAAAAGAATCAACATGAATTTTATATTAGCCATTGAAAGAAATCTTTAAAAAGAAAATAGATCAACTGTGGTTGATAATATTTGGGATACCTTCGAAATCATTTTATATATACACTATTTGCTAATGTCATAATGGGAGAATATTTTGATGACTCAAATAAGAGCAAATAAAGAAAATCCATGAGTTAAAGGATTTGCCAATGCATTTTTATATTTTCTAAAATATCCAA
The DNA here is from genome assembly GCF_037783145.1 of Equus przewalskii. Classification (NCBI taxonomy): domain Eukaryota; kingdom Metazoa; phylum Chordata; class Mammalia; order Perissodactyla; family Equidae; genus Equus; species Equus przewalskii. The sequence continues at coordinate 8,889,701 of NC_091858.1, read as the reverse complement.
TGTAGAGAATAATACTCTTGACCAGTCCTGATTATATAGTGGAAAGGCCCTCAAATGAAAAAAGGCAAGTTATGAAATTATGTTAATGTTTTAGAGGGATCTCAAAAGGTCCTCCCTCATCCTCAATTCCATGCCTTCAAAACAAGCACTGCGTACAGAATTGGGTTTACTAATCAGAACTCCCCAACATACACACCGCACACCACAATCTCCCAGTCAGAAACAGGATTATTTATTTAGATATTCCTATTATTCACTGTAATAACTGAGCATTGTTGTCTATCAGTTTCATATGGGCTTGGAATTACAAAGCAGCCAAATCATTTCAGGTCAAAGCACTGAGAATAAGTTCTTGAACCCCCGAAGGTGAGACAAGACATTGGTTAGCAATGACAAAGTGCAGGTCATCCTTGTAGCCATGCTCTAAATTGAATGCCGATTTCGTTCTGTCCGATGTAGCAAAATTATTATTTTTGTCACATGCTAGTAAGTAGGTAATGGAAATACTTATAAAGAACGTGGTTTTTACAAAGCTAAGTCAGATTTTAGTTTTCATTTCTTTGATTCATTTATTCTAAAATTGTTTCTATATTCAGAAATTTATCTAATATCCTATATTTCTTTATGATCATAATCATTATCAAAATCATCATCATCACATTTGTACAGACAACATGGCTGTTTCGTGATTACATAGGTAAAGAGAAGCCATACTTACAAAGAGGGAACTCCCCTTACAGCAATGGAAACAGGTATTGTTTTACCTCTAATACAATGACTATAAGTCCAACAGCTGGGGTAATTTACCAGATGATACAGCCTCAACTTTAAAAAAAAAAATTTGGCAATAGAATGTTATTTACATAAAAATAAACAAAATACCATTTTTCAAATGAGTTTTAATCAAAATGTAAATTATGTATCAGACATATTCTTTATTATTTTGCTCAAGGGGCTTGACCTCCACAGTCAATGTTCTTACAGTGTGGAATTACCAGTGAACTTTTGTCATGTGATGTGTCCTGTGGAACATTCACACTTTTTAAATACCTAGATAATTGGCTGTATCAAAGCATGAAGCACCTCTTTGCCCTGTCAGGAAAGATGCAGTTGCCTCCTAGGGCTTGTGAGGAATATACTAGTCATTGTATTAAAGATTTAAAAAATAAAAAAGGTTTCACCTCAATGTATTAACCTATGGGAAAGAAATTTAGAGATGGTAACCATTTAAGAGAAAAGGAGGAGGTATCTACTATTTGAATTTATGAACTCATAGGTTTTTGGGAGCTGGAGTTCAATAAATGTTTTTATCTTATTTAATATAATATTCTATTATTAATCTTTGAGAACCAGGAGCATTGCACATATTATTAAAATACCAACTTGAATTATTTCACTAGATAAGAAGCAAGGAACCCTTGTATGTTCTGAGACCAGAAAGTAAGAGTGTAACTGAGACTTAGAAAGATTTCTTACAAAATGGTTTGTAGGATAGAGGAAAGCAGGGAGAGACTTTAGGAAAAATCAGGCAATAAAGTCATGAGAGCTCAGGTTAGCTGGGTTGTCTGTGAAAACAAGAATAAAGGAGACACCAATAATTATTTGTGAATCTTTTATTGAAAATTAAAAGGAAGTCTTTATTCAAGGCATAAAATAAGAAAAATTCAGAAATGTGTAAAATTAAAACACATTCAGGATATGGGATATAGGATAATGGTAAAGGATATGGGATCTGAAGTCAACAAAATCATTTACCACTACTTATGCTAATCATTGAGTTTCAAATTTACATTTCTAGAAATTGAATTTAGCCTTTTTAAATTTATAATTTGCCTAAGGCAATATCCACTTATTTTGTATACAATTCAATGATTTTGAGAAAATTTATGGCATAGTGTAATCATTTTCACAATTGGGTTTAAGAGCAATTCCATGACCTCAAAATGTTATGACACACAGATTTATAGGCAATGCTCACTCCCACCCCTCAACCCCAAGAAAACAATAAGTAAGCTACCTTGGAGTGAAATTGCTAGATCTGATGGCAAGTGCATGCTAATTATTATTTATTTATTTATTACGCTAAACAGTAGAAAACTGCCAAACCATTTTCCAAAGTAGCTGTATCCACCAGCAATATATGAAGGTTCCAGTTGCTCCGTATTCTGACCCAAATTTGATATTGTCAATCTCCTTTGGTTTAGCCAGTCTAATGTTTATGTAGTGGTATCTCATTGTGGTTTTAACTTGTATTTCCCTAATGACCAGTAATGTTCAATACATTTCTATATGCTTGTTGGTCATTCATATATTTTCTTTGGCGAAAGACTGAACATGAAAATGGACACTGGCCTGACCATACATGACAAGACAATCTAACCCACAACTTTTGGAGCAATGAGTCTAGGAAGCCAAAAACAAAAACCTCTGTGGCAATTGCCCAGAAAGATCAGGAATTGGTCAATAATTGCCAGCTTTCCTTATTTTTGCCTCCAATTTCAAATCAGGACCAGACAGAGAAGGCCAAATATTCTCCCAAACCAATGACATTAGCTGCCTCACCTTCAGTTAACCCACCTCCAGCTTCTCCATTCCAATAATCTCTCGTCACAGCATACCTGAAACCTTTCCCCTTTTCACTATAAAAATCCCCAACTCCTCTGCCTGCCTTTGCGTTTCTGCCAAACTCACCAAGTGATAGTGGCTGACACCATTGCTATAGCAAGCTCTGGATAAATAGTCTGTGTGTGTTCTCTTTTGGGCTGTCTTCATTTATTTTTGAATTGGTGAGACGACTATTCACATTTTTATGCATTTTTGTGGTGCTTTTTGTCCTCCTATTGTTAAGTTATGTATTCTTTAATTATTCTGGATATGTCTATAATCAAATAAATTATTTGCAAGTATTTTATCCTGATCTGTACCTTGTTTCATTTTCAAATGATGTCTTTTGAAAAACAAAAGATTTAAGTTTTGATGAAGTCTAAATTTGGCAATTTTTTTAATGGGTGATGCTTTTGGTGTTGTAGCATAGAAATATTTACTTAACCCAAGGTCAAAATTTTTTTATGTTTTCTCTTAGAAATTTTAGAGTTTGAGCTATTACATTTATTTCTATAACCCATTTTGAGTTAACTTTTATGATGGTGTGGGGTGACAGACCAGGTTCTTTTTGTCTGTTTTTTCTGGGGGGTGGGCATATGGCTATCCAACTATTGTAGCATCATTTCTTGAAATTATCATCTTTTCCTTATGTAATCTCCTTGGCACCTTTGTGAAAATTCAATTGACCATAAATGTGTGCATATATTTCTGGGCTGTCTATGCTGTTCTGGTCTATATGTCTACCTTTATGCTAATACCATCTCTTAATTATTGTAGCTTGACATTAACTTTTGAAGTCTGGAATTTTAAGTTCTCCCAATTTGTTCTTTTTCAAAATTGTTTGATTTTTATAGGTTCTTTTCCTATACATCTACGTTTTAGGATTAGTTTACTAATTTCTACAAATAAACTTGCTGGAATTTTCTTAGGGTTTGTGTTGATTATATAGATCAATTTGGGGAGAATTTTATTTTTAGATTGTTCACTGATAGTATACAAAATATACTATATATAATTGTCCTTTTGTATCCTGCAACCTTCCTATACTCACTCATGAGTTCTAGTAGATTCTTTTAGCTTTAGAATCCTTAGCTTTTTGCAGACAAGATCATGCCATGTGAGTGATCCATCCTTTCTGATCAGCATGCTTTCTTTTCTCTTTTTATTTCACTGACTGTAACCTCAATTAGAATGACGGCTAGAAATGGTAGAAGTAGATATCCTTACATTGTTCCTTATCTTAAAGGAAAAGAGTTCAGTCCTTCACTCTTAAGGACAGTGGTAGCTGTAGCCTTATTCCAGCTGTTCTTTAACAGGTTGAGGATGTTCCCTTTCACTCTTAGAGTGTTAAGATGTTTGATCATGAATAAATATTGGGTTTGTTTTTAAATGTTTCTTTTTTTATTGAAGTAAAATATACACAACATAAAATTTACCCTTTAGCCATTTTTAGATGTACAGTTTAGTGACATTAAGCACATTCATATTGTTGTGCAATCATCACCACCATCCATCTCCAGAACCTTTTCATTTTCCAAAACTGAAACTGTACCCATTAAACAATAAATCCCTAACCCCTCCTCCTTCCTCTCAGCCCCTGACAACCACCATTCTGTTTTCTGTTCTAGGTGCCTCATATATGTGAAATTATACAATATTTGTCCTTTGTGGCTGATTGATTTCACTTAGCAAAATATCTTCAAGCTTCATCCATGTTATAGCATCTGTCAGACTTGCATTCCTTTTTAAGGCCAAATAATATTCCATCATATATATATATATTTATATACACACACAACACGTTCTTTTAATCCATTCAGCTGTCAGTAGACATTTGAGTTGTTTCTACCTTTTGGCTGTGATGAATAATATTAATATTAATATGGTGTGCAAATACTTGTTTGAATCTCTGCTCTCAGTTCTTTAGGGTATGTAGCCAGAAGTAGAATTGTTGGCTCATATGATAATTCTATGTTTAATATTTTGAAGGACTGTCATACTGTTTTCCATGGCAGCTGCAGCATTTTACATTCCTACCAGCAGTGCATGAAGGTTCCAATTTCTTAATATCCTCACTAATACTTGTTCTTTTATTTTTTTCTTTATAACAGTCATCCTAATGAATATGAGGTAATATCTCAATGTGATTTTGATTTGTGTTATCCTAATGACTAGTGATATTGAACATATTTTCATATACTTATTGGCCACTTGTATATTTTCTTTGGAGTGTGTTTTTTCTTTCATGTGTCTTTTGTTCCCCTTCGTTCTATTAATGTGGTGTATAAATGATTTTTTAAATTATTTTTCTATTTATTATTATTATCATTATTTTTTTTGGTGAAAAATATTGGCCCAGAGCTAATATATGTTGCCAATCTTCCTCCTTTTGCTTGAAGAAGACTGTCCTTGAGCTCACATCTGTGCCAGTCTTCCTGTATTTTGCATGTGGGATGCTGCCGCAGCATGGCCTGATGAATGGTGTGTAGGTCTGTGCTTGGAATCCAAACCTGAGAACCCTGGGCTGCCAAAGCAGAGTGCATGTACTTGACCACTATGGCACCAGGCTAGCCCTATTATTATTTTTTTGTTGAGATAACATTGGTTTATAACATTATATAAATTTCAGGTGTATATTATTATATTTTGACCTCTGTATAGACTACATCATGTTCACCATCAAAAGTCTAGTTGCCATCCATCACTGTACAAATGTTCTCTTTTATGCCCTCTGGTAACCACCAATATGTTCTCTGTATCTATGTGTTTGTTGTTATTGCTGTTTTTTTATCTTCCACATATGAGTGAAATCAAACAACATTTGTCTTCATCTGACTTATTTCACTCAGCATAATATCCTCAAGGTCCATCCATGTCATCACATATGGCAAGATTTCATTTTTTATGGCTGAGTAGTATCCCACTGTGTATATATATATTACATCTTTTTTATCAATTCGTCCATCCATGGGAAACATTGATTGATTTTTGTATGTTAAAAAATTCTTTCATTCCAGGAATAATTCCACTTGGTCACAGTGTATACTTCTTTTATTGTGTAGTTATAATTATTTTTCTTATGATGAGAGCTTTTAAGATTTATTTTCTTAGCAACGTTCAAGTATACAATAGAGTGTTAACTATAGTCCCATGCTGTACATTACACCCCAGAACTTGTTTGTCTTATAAATGAAAGCTTTTACTTTTGACCACTTTTACCCATTTCACGTACCACCAACCCCCACCTCAGAAAACAACAAATCTGCTCTCTGTTTCTATGAGTTTGATTTTTTGAGTTTTATTTTTTTAGATTTCACAAACAAGTGAGATCATGCACATTTTCTTTATCCATTCATCTGTGAGTGGACACTTACATTGTGTCCATTTCTTGGCTGTTGTAAGTAATCCTGCAACAAACATGGATGTGCAGATATCGCTCTGAGATAGTCATTTCACCTCCTTTGGATATATACCCAGAAGTGAGATTGCTGGGTCACATGGTAGTTCTATTTTCAATTTTTTGAGGAACCTCCATACTGTTTTCTATAGTGGCTGTACCAGTTTATATTCCCACTGACAGTGTATAAAAGTTCCATTTTCTCTACATCCTTGTCAGTTGTTATCTCTTTTCTTTTTGATAGTAGCCATTCTAAAAGGTGTGACATGATATCTCATTGTGGTTTTCATTTACATTTCCTTAACGATTAGAATGTTGAGCATCTTTTCATGAACACCTTGACCATTTGAATATCTTCTTTGGAAAAATGTTTATTCAGGTCCCTTGCCCATTTTTTAATTGGACGACTTATTTTTTAGCTATTGAGTTTTATGAATTGCTTATATATTTTGGATATTAACCCCTTATCAGATATGTGGTTTACAGTAATAGAATGAAAGATAAAATTTATGTATAGAAGAATAAAAGATAAAAGTCATATGGTCATTTCAGTAGATGTAGAAAAAGCATTTGACAAAATTCAACATCCATTCATGATAAAAACTCTCAACAAACTGGATATAGAAGGAACGTACCTCACCATAATAAAGGCCATATAGGACCAGCCCACAGCTAACATCATACTCAATGGTGGAAGTTTGAATGCATTTTCTCTAAGATCAAGAACAAGAAAATTGTGGTCACACTCACCACTCCTAACATAGTACTGGAAGTCCTAGATAGAACAAACAGACAAGAAAAGAAAGAAAAGGCATCCAAATGGGAAAGGAAGAAGTAAAATTGTCTCTGTTTGCAGATAGCATGATTTGATATACATAGAAAATCCTAAAGATTCTACCAAAACACTGTTAGATCTAATAAAAAAAATTCAGTAAAGTTGGAGGATACAAAGTCATATACAAAAATTATAGCATTTCTAGCCACTAACAACTAATTCTCTGTAAAAGAAAAAAAGAAAAAATCCCATTCACAATAGCATCAAAAATAATAAAATACTTAGGAATAAATTTAACCAAGGAAGTGAAAGATGTTTACACTGAAAACTATAAAGCACTGACGACAAAAATTGAAGAAGAACACAAATAATTGGAAAGATACCTTGTGTTCAAGGATTGGAAGAATTAACATTGTTAAAATGTCCATCCTACCCAAAGCCATCTATAGATTCAATGTAATCTTTATCAAGATTCCAATGGCACTTTTTACAGAAGTAGAAAAAACAACTCTAAAATTTATTTGGAACAGCAAAAGAGCCCAAATAGCCAAAGCAATCCTGAGAAAGAAGAGTAAAGTTGGAGGCATCACACTTGCTGATTTCAAACTATATTACAAAGTTATAGTAATCGGAACAGTTTGGTACTGGTATAAAAACAGACGCATAGAACAAAGGAACAGATCAAGAGCCTAGAAACAATCCCAAGCATATAGAGACAACAAATATTTGACAAGGAAGCCAAGAATACTCAATGGAGAAAAGACAGTCTCTTCTGGTTCTGGGAAAAATTGGATATTCACATGCAATGAATGAAACTGGACCCCTATCTTACACCACTCACAAAAATTAACTTCAATTAGACTAAAGACTTAAGTGTAAGATCTGAAACTGTAAAACTCCTAGAAGAAAACATAGGAAAAAAGCTCCTTGACATTGGTTTTGACAATTACTTTTTTGGATATTACACACAAAGCAAAGGCTGTTTCAAAAATAAACAAACAAATAGGATTACATCAAACTAAAAAATGTACTTTTCTTAAAGTTTCTCTGTTTGGCTTTGGTAAGAAGGTAATGCTGATCACATAGAATGAGTTAGGAAGTATTCCTTCATCTTTAACTTTTTTGGAGGTATGACAGAATGTTTGTTCTTAATTCTTCTCGACATATTTTGTAGAATTTACCAGTGAAGACATCTCATACTGCGCTTTTTGTTGTTGTTGTTGGGAGGTTTTAGATTATTGATTCGATCTCCTTACTAAATATAGATCTATTCAAATTTTCTACTTCTTCTTCATTCAGTCTTGGTAGGTTGTGTGTTTCTAGAAATTTTACCATTTCATGTAAGTTACCCAATTTGTTCATGAACAATAGTTCATAGCACTCTCTTATAATCCTTTATTATTTCTGTAAAATTGGTAATAATGTCCTCACTTTCATTTCTGATTTTAGTTATTTGAGTTTTCTCTTTTTTCTTAATCAACTTAGCTAAATTAGTCCATTTTTTAAAAAAAACCTTTTGAAAAACCAACTCTTGGTTTCACTGATTTTCTCTGTTGTTTATTCTCTACTTTGTTTATCTCTGCTGTAAATCTATATTAACATTATAGCTATAAATTTCCCTTTTAGAACTGTTTTTGCTGTATCCTATAAGTTTTGGAATATTGTGTTTTCATTTTCCTTGTCTCAAGATATATTCTAATTTCACTTATGATTTCTTCTTTGACTCACTGAGTGAGTTGTTTAATTTCCACGTTTGTAATTTTCCAGTTTTCCCTCTGCTATTGATTTCTTGTTTTATTCCAATGTGATGAGAAATGACATTTTGTATGATGCTAATCTTTTTAAATTTTTACAATTGTTTTGTGGCCTAACACATTATCTATCCTAGAAAGTGCTCTGTGTGCACAAAAGAAAAATGTACATTCTGCTGTCGTTGGGTGGAGTATTTTGTATATGTTAGGTTTAATTGGACAATAGTGTTCAAGTCCTCTATTTCCTTGTGTTTCTTCTGTTTGATTGTCCTATCCATTATTATAAATGGAGTTTTGAAGTCTTATTACTGTAGAGCTGTCTATTGCTCCCTCAAATTCTGTCAATGTTTTCTTCACATATTTTGGAGCTCTGATGTTTGGTATATATATGTTTATAATTGTTATACCTTCTTGGTGAATTGATACTTTTATCAATATATAATGTCCTTCTTTGTCTCTTGTAACAGTTTTCGACTTAAGGTCTATTTTGTCTGATGTTAGTATAGGCACCCCTGCTCTCTTTCGGTTACTATTTGAATGAAATTTCTTTTTCCATGCTTGCGCAATCAACTTAATGTGTGTCCTTAGATGTAAAATGAGTCTTGTGTAGGCAACACATGGTTATGTTCTGTCTTTATATACACTCTACCAATCTATGTGTTTAATTGGGGAGTTTAATCTATTTGCATTTAAAGTAACTGCTCATGGGGACTTATTTTCACATTTTGTTATTTAATTTTTTAGTGTCTTATAGCTTTATTATCCCAACTCTATTTCCAATGGATTTTTTTATAGTTTCTATTTTTCCTTTGGCATTCGATTGCCTCTTTACTGAGTCGATTTATTATATATTCAATTAATATTTTAAACATAGTTATCTTCTCTTCTTTGAATACATTTATAAACTGCTTTAAAAACTTTCTCTGCTCAATCCAACCTCTTGGCCCACTTGTCAGTTTCTAGTGCCTGTCCTTTTACCTGAGTATAGGTCACACTTTCCTGTTTCTTTGGATGGTTCATAGTTTTTCTTTAAAAATTAGACATTTAAAATACCATATTAGAGTAACATCATGGATTTTGTTCTTTTTGTTTTGTTTTGTTTTTAATATCTTGCCTAGACTTAAGCTGCGAAATCTTTCTCCCACTCAATGTGAGTGATGCTTCTGCTCAGTTTTTTATTTTTCCACTTTATTTTTCAGTCTGGTTCCCTAGGGTTTGCCCTTGTGTCTGCATAGCTTAGCAGTTAGCCAATGATTTGGGAAGAGCTTATTTTCAAACACCTGAAAACCATAAGGCTGCCATCCTATGCAGTTAGATCTCTTTGTGGTTTGGGGAGCACATTCAGATTTAGAACCAGTTCCCACATCCTCCTTGCCTGTTACTTTTTCTGGGTTCTCTCAGGTCTCCTTTGCTCCTGTGGGCAGTTTCCTAGTCAGCCAGGTATATAGAGAGAACTTACCTCAGCACTTCTACGGCTCCACTTTTTCAGAATCTTGTATGAATTTCTGCCTGATTGTCTGCTTGCCACAACTGGGACCTTATTCTTGGGCTAGCACAGGTGCAGGTGTTTCTCATTCATTTCCTATTGAGTTTGCCATTTAAAGCTGACAAGCTACAAGACGTCACCCCTGCCCAAAACTGAGTCTGCCACTCTGGCAGCAAAACTGCTAGGATTTTTGGCCACTTCTATGCAGGGAAATCTACAGTTCTCCCCAGTCAAGCTGAGGAGGAAGGCGGGAAGCGTCCCCAGGCCCAAAGGCCACAGACTCGCACTGTTCTTATCTCAAACTCTTTTCATCTTGTCTTCTTGATTTGTCTCACTTTCCCCCATTTTCAGAGCCCCCAAACAGCTCATTTTATCCAGTTTTAAACTTGTTTTCTTTTTGCAGATAGGATTCACTGACATTCAAGGCCTCCATAGGCAGAGGTTTGTCTTCTTTACGAACTTTTGAATACTCTGGAATAGTTGTATTCTACAGCTCACCAAAGGAAGTTAGATAAAACAATGCCTCTACGGATTGTATTCTGTTTTGTTTCTTGATTCTATTTTCATAAATTCTGCCCTTCAAGCTTCCATCTTCAGCTGCTTTTGGGGCAGCTATATCAACCACAAACACTTACTGAATAATTCCCATCTACTAATTTTGTGATGGATATAAGCATATGGAGAAGAATATGACACACACTCACTCCTTGAAATAGACTATCCTGCAAACTTCCTTAGGGAAATAATCTGTTCAGTTCTTTCTCATATCTATTTAGTTTTTTTTGTGTGACATCTTGTTTCTGGTCTGCTTTTAATTATTTTATTTCATTAAGTATTATAAAAAGGCTTATTTAAACTTTGTAAACAAAATTGCAACATCTGAATTTCTCAGTAATATGATTCTTTAGCTTGTTGATTCTTTTAATGCACTCTTACTGAGGCTTATTTCCTAGTATTTGTCACACAGATTGTAAGCTCATATTTGTCTGAGTTTTATAGGGAAAAATCCCAGTGTTCAACGATTCACTTTCCAAAGAGGGTATCCTTTTCCTTCTACTACATACCCTGGAACACTGTCCATCTAGCACAAGTTAATTTCATGGTTTCAATTTTCTGTAACATAAGTAATGCATTTTTGACCCTCAAACCTGTAGTCAGAAAGGCTTATTTAAAATTCTCAGAAACTTTTTTTTAACCTAGATCTTAGGCCAAGACAGATGAGTCTTCTTGTGGCCTCTCTTTGCTGATAAGTGGATATTTCTGGTCCACATTATCAGTTTTGTTGAAGCATTTTATGGGTTCCTTATTTGTATGCAATCTCAAGCCTAATTTCTCCGCTTCTGAAGACCCAAGAATTAGCCTCATGTCCCCAGAGTTAGCATTAAAATGCAAGCCTATAGGCTATAGACTTTGTTAAATTCCTCAGGACAACCACAGTTCAAAAGTAAGCTTATTACTCTGGTTATTTTTGGCCTTTGCATTTTCGCCTTAATTTGAAGGGAACTCAAAGATGCACTCTAAAGAAGTTTGTGATATTTTATCCAGCATTTCTAGTGTTCTTTTTTTTCAGGTGGCACAAGCAGAGCTCTCCATAGTGGTTTTAGTAATTTTTACTTTAGTTCTGGGATTTTCTAAGTAGAAAATCATACATGTATAAATAATATTTGCTCACTAGTCTCTTTTCTGATAAGTATAATTTTTACATAATGTATTGCAATGGCTGAATCATTCTGAAGGTTGTTAAATAGAGTGAGAACATTCCAGTTCATTCACAGTTTTAATGAGAATGACATGTATTTTGCTTTATAACTTTGGCTCTTGATTTAGAATAGTCAATCATAAGAATGTCTTACTCTTTATAGTTTCACTATTTTTAGTCAGACTATATATGCAAGATGTAGCAAATATCTTTTTAGCATCTATTGAGATGACTGCCAGGTTTCAATTATTCAGGTACTGTCATATCTTTGTCAAGCAAGTGACAGCTATTATCACCTCCAAGGGAGGAGTCCCACTCCACCAGGTGCAGCAGTCCTAGGATGTCAACTCACTCCATGGTTTGAGGCTACAATAAAGAGACAAGTCACACAGATATTAGATGATGCAAGACTTGCTCCCAGATAGGAGACACAGCAACATCAGCTTCAGTAGTGGGTCTTGGGCCCCCAAAGCCAGGGGGGTATCCTCCCAAAACCGATGCAGGGTGATGGTCTGCATTCACCCCTCTTCTCCAGAAAGCAAAGGATCCCAATTCCTCCCCTCTGGGGTCTGAAAAACAGAAAGCTGGGGCATGCCTGATGGCCACGTGATGCACACCCTTAACAGAACAAAGAAGCACACATCAAGCCCAGAAAAGGGAAAGATACTTCAAAACAGGGTGATATGCCCCACACAGGCTGTGGGGCTTCATATCGCTCTGTGAGGAAATATTCAGGCCCAAGGCCACTCTTATGTGGCCATGCAGGGGTCAAAAGATTGCATGCTCAGAAGGAAACAAACTGCCTTCCCCAACAATTTTCTAGTTTTCAAACTTTTTGCATTCCTGAAAAACCCCAATGTGGTCATATTTTACACATATGTATGTACATATACATACATGCACATTTATGTAATGTACAAATTTTATGTATTTAATATATATTTATATATTATATATACATACACATAGACAATGCATTTATTTAAATTTAGAGCTTTGCAATTTTATTCACATAGCATTTATTTACTATGTAGTTTTCTATTTTTGGTACATATTGTACATTTAAGTCTGCATTATGCTAGTTTTATAATTAGAAAGGAATTTTTTCTTAAATTTTCTTTGTTGAATTTCAAATTTAAAAAGAAATACATGCTCATTTTATCTAGTGGAATAATGTAAAAAGCATAAAATAAAGTTAGCAATCTCTTCTCACTCTCACAGTTTTCCCACTTTATTTTCACATTTTTCTGTTTATAAAAACACATGAATTTTACGTATTCACATTTTTTGTTTTATTGATTTGTTGGTTTTATTAAAATGGGATCCATACTACTCATGACTTACTTCCCTATATTAATGATATTGGGTATATTGGATATCCCTTCCAGTCTACATGTATAGATTTATCACATGTTTTTTAATAGTTACATAATATTCCACAATATGGGTGAATTACAATTTATTCAGATTTTCCTCTAGTACATCAATATTCACTTAGGATTTAGAAAGATTTTGTTTTTGGGGGGGCTGGCCCCGTGGCCGAGTGGTTAAGTTTGCCCGCTCCGCTGCAGGCGGCCCAGTGTTTCCTTGGTTCAAATCCTGGGCGCGGACATGGCACTGCTCATCAAACCATGCTGAGGCAGCATCCCACATGCCACAACTAGAAGGACCCACAACAAAGAATATACAACTATGTACCGGGGGGCTTTGGGGAGAAAAAGGAATAAAATAAAAAATCTTTAAAAAAAAAAAGAAAGATTTTGTTTTTGTTTTGTTTTTATTTGCCCATACAAAAAGTAAACATCTTTCTATATGTAAATTATATACAAGTATTTTCAAGTTTATAAGATAAATTTATCAAAGTGCAATTACAGTACAATATATATTCCCAGAAAAGTTTCTAAAATTTTATAGTAATTCACACTTCCAACAGTAAAATATGAAAGTGACCATTCCTTCTTCAGATAATCACCATTTCTGTATTATATGTTATAATATTCTGGGTGAAACAGAGTATAACATTGTATATTTAATTGGCTTTTCCCAGACTGCTAATGAGATTGATTACTTCTTCATGTGTTTATTTTCCATTGGATTTCCTTTTTTAGATAATTTCTTTGTCTTTAACTATAATTTTCTCAAATTATTTTAGTTATCCATATGTAGAAGCATAGCATTATTAGAAATAGTAACTACTTTTGTCATGTAAGTTGCAAAATTATTCCTCATTCTGCTATTTGTGTTTTGATGTAACAAAGTTATGATATTTTGATATAAATTTTTTAAAAATCATTTTGATATGTAACTTACTTATAGAAAAATGAACAAATCATAATTGTACAGCTGAATGATCACAAAGTGAACACAGCCATGAAGCCATCATTTCAGATCAAGAAATAGGACAATTTTCACTTTACTATAAATGTCATTTTTTATTGCTTTCTTTCTCTATTTTCATATTTCTTCTTTCACATGGTATCATTCTCCTTCTGCCTGAAGAACTTCTCAGTACTTCCATTGATTTGTATCTGCTAGTGATAAAGTCTCTTATCTTCTGTTTGTGTGAAAATGTTTACACACTTTGCCTTCATGTCAAAAGGTATTTTCACTCAATATGGAATTTAAGTTGGCGTGTCTTTCAATCTTCTGATAATACTCTTCCATTGCTTTACAACTTCCACTATTTTATTGAGAAGTGAGCAGTAACTATTATCATTACTCTACCATTCCTTTGTTTCTACTCCTTCCTTTAAAGATAATTCTGTTGTTCTTTCTTGTCTCCAGTAGTTTTACTTGATATGTCTAGTTGTGTTTTTCTTTTGTATCCTGCTTCATCTTTTCAACAGTATTTGAATCTTTGTCTTAATGAATTCCATTGATTTCATAAAATTTTCAGGAATATCTCTTCAAATATTGCACTTGTCTTTCTTCTTTCTTTTCTTCTTATTCTGAAATTCCAAATTAGACCTTTCCAAAATGTAGTATGTCCCTTGTGCTTTTTTCTCTATTTATTTTTGTTTGTTTCTTAATGCTTCATTGTAGATATTTTGTTCTTATCTTTCACATCACCAATTATCTCTAAACATGTGCCTATTATAATTTATCCATCCAAAACATTCTGAAATTCAAGTATTGTATTCTTTAGATCTGGAATTTCCAATGGATTATTTTGATTTTTCTAGTTTACTGCTGAATTTTTTCATATTTTCATGTAATTCACTAAAAATATTAATCATATAAACATATTGATCTGTGTTTTGCAAAGCCTCAATCTTTTGTGTAAAAATTCCTTTAATTGTTCTATATTATAGACTTACTTAATTACATTTTATATTGATACTTATTTCACTGCAATACTCTAATGATGTCATTCCACGGTCTTTAGCCGACTCCAATGGCTGATGTTAAATCTTTCTATATAATACGTATTTTTAAAAAAATCTGATGATTTTTAATATAGTCTTTTAATCCTTGATATTCTGTCATGTAACTATGATGTGTTGATATGTGCATTTATTTTATGCATTGCCCTTAGTAATTTGAGTTTATTTTTCAGGTGAATAATTATTTCTGTCTCCTATCCTGGAAAATTTCCATTTTGTATCTCCTAAAAGGTTATTTCTTCACCATTTCCTTTATGATAATTTTCTTCAACTCATTAAATGTTTGTCAGAGTATTTCAATCTAGCCTCTTAATTTCTCTTACATGTTTGAAGTTGTACTTACATTTTCCTCTATATCTGATGTCTTCTTGGTATTATTTTCAAATTTACTGTCTCTTCATCTCTGCCAGCCTTGAGTCTTGTGTTTATTACTTTTTAATTACCATATTGTCCAATTCCAAGAGTCCTATTTTTTTCCTATCCACAAATATTGTTTCATTTTGGTTTGCTTGACTTCAATTTTTTAATTTTCTTTGTGTAATTTTGTAATAAATTTAGTTCTTTTATTTATAACTTGGAGCATTCCAAATAAATATATTTTAGGTTCTATGAATTTTTTTCCATGAAAGGTGAATTGATGTTCAAATTAACTTTATTTTTCTGTATTTTTTAAATAGTATATTATCTTCAAGTGTTTTAGAATATTAGTTAGCATGGTCATTTCAAGGGAGAGAATTATTTTTCTGCTCCCTTCTAACTATCAACTCTCTTCTTTTGTGATATCCACTCTTTGAATTGCAGATTTGTGGCTACTTCCATCTAAACTAATGCCCTCAGTCTAAAAGTAGGTCTTTTAGAAGTCCTTCAGGATATCTGAGTTACAGTGTTATTGGGAAATATCACATTTAGCCCTTGAGTCAGTGTACCGTTAAGTTCGAGTCCCAGTAAGGAAGCTGTGTCTTTGTAATCCCTGCTTCCCTAAACAGCAGATCAGTTGAATTTTTCTCAGGCTCTCCTCTTGAGTTGGGGAATTCCACCCTAATCTGTTCTTTAAGCTGTGCAACTGGCTCTGATATTCCATCTGACATGGAGCTATTTATTCCCTATTACACTGACTTCCATATACCACTGTCTGCTTCAAGAGTCAGAGCCCAGAAAGGGCATGGATTTAGCCCCAGTCACCATTCAGCAGTTCTCTTCTGTTGATGATCCATGCAGATGTTTATCTTGGTTTTGAGCCAGGCTATGTGTCTTCAGTTTCCTTTTTGATATGCTGCCTGTCATTCCCAGGTGTCTAGAGCAGAGAAGGATTAAAGCATAAAATTACTAAGTCATCTTAGTCAGAAGTCATCTCCTTTTCTTCAGAGTCTTAAAAAATACCTTCAAATATTTCAATTCTATTCTTTCTCACACACACACACTCACACACATGCACTCTGGGTAGATATGCCAGTGCATTCATACGTACATTATAAGTGTGTATACACACATATGTGATGCAAACATGTACATATATATTCATTCATTCATTCAGATATACCCACACAAACCATCCATTTATCTATAAATATACCAAATGAACTGGCACATCTACCCAGATACCCAGAGTGTCTGTGTGTGTGTGTGTGTGTGTCTATATACATACATATATGTGTGTGTGTGTGTGTGTGTGAGTGTGTGTAGTTTGCTTTCTTTTCTCAGCAGGAAGTATATTGTCAGTAGTGTGAGTACAGAAGACTCAGAGGAGTTCTAGCTTTATTTTCTATTTGGATTTGGCCCTTACCAAGGCACTGATGATGATCATGGCCTTCTGGTGATTCCCTGAATTCACTCTAGCCTGGATTGTCTGTCTCTAAGGAAGCTGGTACTCGAATTAGGATGAAGTCTTCCTTACACCTGACAGGATGAGTGGAATACGTGGTTGAATTTAATTGCAAATGGTACTCTCTTAAATTTTATTTTCAGTAAAATACTGCTTAACACGGAAAGCAGATCTTTTCTACTACAAAATGCATGACAGCCATTTACTAACAAATGTTTTTAAATCTACTGCCTGAGCCTTAAGATATAACAAATTATAAATTCATAGTTTTGGAGGGTTTTTTTTTTTTGCTATAAAGATAGAGAAAAGGAAGCAGGTATAGTAGGATTTGGGCCAGCTTTATTTAAAAAGCTTTATTTGAAAATTGGAAATAGTTCTGCGTATTAAAGAAGCATTTTCTCTTTGCACACCTTCAGTTGGTATTACGTAACAGTTACTTAAGTCCTGCTGTAAAGGATCCACTAGAGTTGTCATCCTTCTCCTAGTGACAGGGATGAATTTATAATATCTTATTCCAGAAGAAAAGCCAAGGGAAGTGAGGGAAAAAGAAAAACAAGAGAAGAAAGTAAAAAATAAAAAGAAAGAAAACTTATATTGCTTTTTTATTTTGTTTTACCTTTCAGAGAAGCCATTCATTTCTTTTCTCAGTGATTTCTAGATGGCATTTGTACAAGTGGCTTATTATGGTTAAAAGCTCTTAGATAAACCCCTCCGATAGTGTAGCCCCCTCCCTAAATGTGCACACTCCCATTCTATTTGTCACGCTTTGTTCCAGAGGCCAGATACCTCTTTCCTCTTTTGGTTCTGGTATTATAGTTCCTTCTAATCTCCAACTTTGACCTACAGATATTTTCCTGATTGCCTCCATCTCTTACTTAGCCCTTGTTCTGGAGTAAATTGGACGGCTTTAGTGTAAAAAGACATCTGCTGGCTGTATTCATGTCTGTACACTGAAAACTCTGCATCTGACCCTACTTTCCCCCAACAATTGGCTCTGGGTAGATGTGCCAGTTCCAGGAAAATCAAACACTCCTGGATCTTGTAAGATTAATGAAGGGGTGGGGTGGTTGGAATTAGAGTTTGTTCCACTTGCCACATTTTTGACTCTCAATTCGATTCCCGACCAGAATGTGCAAGGCAGCCATCTCCTCAGGCTCAAGCCTCCATCTCTTTGGAGACAGCTGTGTGGTTTACCTGTGTGCTCTAGTCAAGGCTACATGGCAGTCACATGACTTTGAAGTCTAATTTTACTTTAATTATCTTTGGATGTCTCTTCCCTTGTCTCCTCCAGTAGGAACCAGAGTAGATAAGGAGGAACAAATGAATGAATGACCAAATGATGTCCAAAGGTGGGGTGTGGTAGGAACAAACAAGACAAAACTGGGCAGAGAAAACCTGTCACAAATACACACACCCCAAAGGCTTGGCAGCATCTTCCATTCGGCTGTAAGAGTCATGGTATTTTCTCCCAATCTGGAACCATATCAGGCTATCCCTGAGCTGGCACAAAAATCTCAAAGTGCTGGGATGTGTAAATTGTCACGTTTCTGTTGCTCAATGCCAGGGTCAGGTAACTCAGAGATTGCATGTTACAGTGTCATCAGAGGCTAGGTCTTTTATGAGTTAACACATCTCATCTTTTCTCATCGCAGTTTATTATTTTTTAAAGTGCTAACACATTAATTTTACTGCCATAGAACTGTGTTTCTTGTTATTATTTTTAAGTTCTTTCATTCGTCTGTGTCAGGAGCTGCAGCTGAAACTCCAAGATGCCTGATTCCAGGAAGAATTCCCAGGGTACAAAATGAGGAAGGCACACTTGCGGTGTCAGGAAAAACTTGTTTAGTTAGAGTCTCATCTTGGTGCCCTGTTGCCCTTTTTAAACAAATGTATTGGATTTTTTAACTTTATTGCTGCTTCATAGCCCAATACCTAAAATAGACTTCTCTACCTTCGTGTATGTGGGAGAGTTTACTTAACAAACGATTCGATGTTGTCTTTAACAGGGCATGTTCTTAACCTGGATTATTGTACACAGATAGACCATCACATGTGAAGTGCTCACGGCTCCTAAGCTTTCACCATCCTTTCTTTCCCCTGCTTCCAGCAGTGTTTTGAATCATGAGCTGGGCTGTGGTGAATAAAATTCAGCATGCTCTCTGTAAGTTGCATGCATTGCTGAAATGTGCCACTCTGATTGAATAAAAGCTTCGTGGGGAAATGACTGGCATAGAGTATCCTCCACGGAAATATCACTTGTAGACTATCTCATTTAATTGTACCACCAAGTTCACGAATTGAAGTTGCCAGCTATTGCCCTTTCGTCCAGTTGATTTTGTCTTCCTCTATTTATCATAATTGTGTGATTAATAGAGACAGTGGCTTTTATCAGAAACATCCAGCAGTGGCAGAGCTGGAAATAGTTGGGTCTTCAGAAATAGTAGTCAGGTTCAAGGAGGAGGAAAGCAACAATGTTAGCATCCCAAATATGGGAAGATTGCCTCTCTATGACCCATGCCTAGGAAAGGATCTTGTGCAGCCTAAAAAGGCCCTAGAAACATTGAGAGAAAGATTCCTGCAGTGGAATAACTAAAACTCCCTGTTCAGTCCAGGTTAGGTAAAGTGTGATGCACAAATGTATTGTGGAGTTCTCAGCGCTTCTTCCCCTGAGTCTTCGTTCAATGTTCCCAAGCCCATCTCCCGGCCCTTTTAGCTACCTCTGTGTTCTTCTCCAAGGGTCTTGATCTCACTGACTTCCGACACCTTACTTTCATTCAGATTTTAAAGGATGTACTTCCTGCTACTTAAGGAATCCAGTTCTAAGGTTTAAGACAGTCAAAAAATTTCTCCATACTTGAAGCCTCCATGTCTAACGTCCTTTCTCTCAAAGTGTCTGTTTTGTCTTTAGTAATCCAGATTCAAACCATCATCCCTTCACCAACTTTCATAAAGAATTTGCTCACTTCCGTAATCTTGATCATGATGTGGAGCTCCAAGGAAAAAGGCTACATATTAGCAGGCATGGCTTTCCACCAACTCCTTGGCTCCTCTCTTCATTCCCCATTTCCTAGAACAACAAATTCTTCCCTCTTACTCATGTAGGGCATTTCTACCTCCTCTAACTTTCCTTGGAGTCTTCTTACACCAAACAAGTTGGTTAAATCAATTAAAATAATTTTTTTCTAGGAAAATACAGAGCTTTTCCTAAGAAACTACAGTAAATCACTTAAAAATAATTCTTTATATTTGTAAAGGCCTATCGCTCCATGCCCAATTTTATATCTCCCCTCCTCCAAATTTGACTCAACTCAAATATTTTCTATTCCTTGAGCCTAGCTGGGCTAGACTTGATCATAAGGCAATGGACGTAAAAACTTTCCATCTCTTTAACTTTATGGATAAAGTGTTAAAAAATAGGTATAATCAACTCAAACAAGAAAGAATCAAGAAAAGACCCTTTACCAAGGAGGATGACGTGGACTGTCTACTTCTGGAAAGCCTGGTTGAGAGGACATTACCTCAGGCTTCATCTTGGGTTTAGAAGTACACAAATTGGTGTCTCATTCTTGATATTCAGCCACTTACTTGTGTGATCTTGGGCAAATCACTTCTATGCTCAGCCTCACTTTCCTCATCTGCCAAAAAAGGATAATTGTACCTATCTTCCAGGTTTTGGTTCTACTACAGAAAAATCATATATATGAAAGACCCATTCCTTGAGCAGTGTATGCTCTCAAAGTTTCTTAGTTTCCCTCCTTCTCTTTCATTTGTCATTGCAATTTTATTTGACTGATTAACCCAATATTAGCTCATCTATTTCCTAGATATTTTTTCAGACTAAAACTGTTTTTACTTTCGTTCCATTCTGGGGACAGTAGTAATACTTAAATATTATCTTGGAAACACAGTAATTGCTTTTTCTGTCTTTCTTTCTTTTCTTTTTTAGAAAATACTCATTTGTGATAGAACTGCCACATAGTCTTGAAAAATAAGGAAAGTCAGAGGATGAATGACTATTTTCCAGAAGACAGGTAAAGCATATTTGGTAGATTAATTCTCAATTCACCTTCTCAGAGGAAAAGGACAAAACCCTCATTTACCAAGATTCTAAAGAGATTTTCAGGCAGGTCCCTAGCCAGCACCACATCCGTCTTGGCTTTCAAGCCTTCATTCCCTAGAGCTTGGTGTTCTTGACCAGGCCCTAAACCTTTTATTGAGCTGCAAGAAGACTCGAGGAGACAATCGGCTCCTTGTGTTGACATTCAGTGTCTGGTGGCTCCCAGGAGAAGGATGGCACAGGTGCTTATCAAGGAATCAATCTTTCTGCCTAACATCCCCTTTTTCTTCAGAAGAAAACTAGCCAGCGCAATTACCTCATCCAGAACAATTACCTCACTTTAAACTGTTTATTCTCTAGAGAAAGGTGTTTGGGAGCAGGTAGCACTTGGCAAGACAGATGGAGTTTTTAAAAGTATTTGTATCAATATTAAGTGTGGGCAGCAGGGAACTGTTGGGAAGGTTGTCTTTCTTTGAAACCAAGAGTTCATTTTCTATTGGGGTCAACCAGGCAAAAGGGGACACATACTCTGACCAGCTGAGTTCTGGCACCATTTTGGGGGCTCGATATAGCGAGAGGGAATGCTCTGCTCTGCCTGTGGAGCCCTGGACTCAGGGCTAACTCCCCAGGTGTGTTCTTTGCTCTGAACTGTGTGGCCTAAGGCAGTCTCTCCGAAATTACTCCTCCTGTGGAGGGAAGAAAAAGACGCAGCCATGAGGTACTTTCAAAAGCAGTTAAAGAAAGATTTGACAGTCTATTCAAAACAAATCACACTTTTAAGAAAAGTCTGCTTTCCTTTTTCTTACAAAGGCCCAGCAAGACTCTCCTTTTCCTGATAATTTAGAAGCAAGACAGTTCCCAGGGCCCAGATTAAAATAAACAAACAAAAACAGGAGCCATCATAAAAGAGGGAGCTTTCTGAAAAGTTGGAGGATTCCGGGGAGACTAGGACCACAGACAAGGGCATTGGGGGGGGGGAGGGGGAAGTAAGAATAAAAATGGATCCCATATCTCAATGCACCCATGATTGTAGTTCCCCCACCTCTTTTCTTATATGCGTGCATATTCAGCATCGTTGCGACAACAATTTATTCTAGTGTTATTTTTCCCCACTTAGCATTTAAGTCTTTTTTTCTTCCTTTCAATTTTTCCGGAGCGATGTCTGATCTGATGTTTAAAAATGCAAACAGGAGAGGCAGCGCCGTGAAAGGGCTCAAAGTTGAACAGAACAGAGGTTTCGTGGAAACAGCAGACTCTGAGGTAGGAAGCCGAGATGCCCACATCTTTCTGCACTGGGTTCGTCTCCAAGAGGCCCGCCGGCTTTACTCCCGTCACAAGGCGTGTGCCTGTCTCCCCGCGCCGAGCTCTGGCCCCGCTTCCTTTCTCCCGGAGCCAGGACTATCTGCCGATCGCGGGGGAACCGGGGGGCCAGCGCCGCCGCCGCGGAGCTCACCTGCGCCTCCCGGGCTCCCGCCCCGCGCGGGGGCAGCCGCTGCCCCGCCCGCCGCCCCGCCCCGGCCCGGCTCATTGGCTGCAGCTCAGAGGGGAGGAGAAGGGGCGGCCGCGGGGGTCTCATTAGCGATGCGGGCGCGCTGCTCCGCTCCCTAGTCCGGAGCCCGGCAACCGCGGGAACACCGAGAACCGCACGGCGGGGACGGCGGGCGACTCGGGCAGCGGCCGTGCGGCAGCGGTCGCCGCGCCGTGGGAGGCTATGGGGGCGCGCGCTTCCTCTGGGTGCCCAGCTGGCGGCCTGGAGCGCCCTGACCCTTTGCTGTAGGGAGCGGCCACGGAGCACAGTCACTCGCTAGAGCCCCCGAGACCCCTCGTCTCGGCCCGCGGCTCGCCGTGCCGCTCCTGGACTCCCGGCGCGCGGAAAAGGAACCGTACTCCCTAGCGGGACGAGGATGGGGAGAGCGGCCACCGCAGGAGGAGGCGCTGGAGGGGCGCGCCGCTGGCTCCCTTGGCTGGGTCTCTGCTTCTGGGCTGCGGGGGCTGCGGCTGCCCGAGGTAAGCGCCGGGCGGAGCGCGCGGCGGGCTGGGGCGAGAGCGAGGGCGAGACGGAGCGGGACCCGTGCCGGTGGCGTTGGCTCCCCAAGTTGTGCCCTGCACCTCTCCGCGCGCCCAGCCCAACGGGATGGCCCTCGGGCGGAGGACCTCCGAGGGGACCACTGCCTCCCACCCCAAGTTTGTGATCAGCCGCAATCCTACAGGTTGCTGTGACCGGGCCCCCCTAACCTTTCCTTACTCTCCTCGCTTGCTCCATTTTCCAAGCCCTTCCCCGTTGCTGCAGCCTGGAGCACCCACCGCTTCACTCCAGTCTCGCTCTCCCCTGTCCTCTCCAATTCCTTCCAAGGAGAGATCGTTCGAGAGCGGGGGTGGGGTGCCAGGAGTGATGTCCCAGAGTTCCTGGGGAGAGGGGCCGGATGGTGGGAGTCTCTGTAGAGGGGGTTTGAATAGAGAGGGCGCCTTTTCCCTTCGGGGAGCAACACCCAAGTTGACGTCCGCTAAGCTTGACACCCCTTGGGGGACACCAGCCGGAGGTGCTAGCCAGCACTCTGCTTTCTTTCGAGGAGGCCGCGTGTGTGCGGGAGCTGGGGAGAGCTGTGCACCATCTGCGTTTAACTGCTCCTGCAGTGCCGAGCCCGGATGAGCAGTTGGCCCGAGGCCGCTCACCCGGCGCCTCCTCTTGCTACCGGTGCCTCCTCCAGCTAGGGAGCTCGGGAGCGCGGGGCCCCAGCTGAGCGGCAGGGAAACCGCTGCTTCTTTCCGACTTTGAAACATAAAACCATTTTCCTGAATCCTCTGGACTCCAGCAGAGCGAAATTTTGCAATTGGTTTCAGCTCCACCTTGAGCGAGGAACAGGAGCGTTAACTTAAAGATAAATCCCGCGGACTTGTTTTGAAGATGATCAGAGTCAGTTTCAGATAGAGCTTGAGTATGGTGGCTTTACCTTTGAAACAATCCGGAAGGTTCTCCTTCCCGCCCTTCTCTACCTTTCCCTTTCCCTGTGTGTCGTCCATTAGGCTTAGAATATGTAACTGCATTAAATGATTTACCTAACGCTTGTCTGCTGAGAGGTGGAACTGAGCTGACCACCTCACCTTGCTCTGCTGGCTATCCTGCACGTCATCTGAGGAGCCGCGAGACGGGAAAGGGTGGAAGGGGTTGAGCACGATCACAAAAGAGCCAGTATAATCTCATTTTTATAAAAGCTAACGGTGTGTTAAAAGCAGTCGTGCTGCCTGGAATGAAGAATTTAAAAAAAAAGGTGGATAGAGGCTCTCCGTTTAATGATCCTGTTCAGTGACTATTTGCATTTCATTTCCTGAAAACTTTTTTTTTTTTTTAATGGAGCAGGCTTTTTAAAAAGCAGCAAAGGTTTAAAAATGAGCCTCAGTGATTGCACACTCTGGGTTATGGGGAAGCATAGTTCTTTCCCTTGCTGGAAGAAGCACAAGCTTCAGCCATTTAATTTACTACGGAGAATGCCTCCTTGCAAAGTCAGCTCTGACTTGTTTTTAATACACTGTTATGGGGAAAAGCAGCGGGCCTTTTCTTTCCTAAGGGTTGCTGTAAATGTCTGTGTTCTCACTTGCTGTTCGATGCAGAATACCCAACAGTGGCTGACTCCATGTACTGACCTCTTGGAATTTGGTTGGTGGAGTTGTCTTGAAGCCAGCTGTAAACAAGAGGTGGGGACATGCCAAAAGCCTCTTGGATGGAGTTTTGCTGGCTGCGAAACTAAGGCTAGCACCTCTTGTCTGCAAGCTGTTCTTTAAAGGTCTCCTGGAAAACATACTGTACACTCTGCAGGCTTATTTACAACAAATGTCTTGCACAGATCGTAGTAATGTTCAAGACACATGGAGTGGAGCAATAAATCTGACTAATATTTCCCTTGTAATATTTTACTTTCTGGGGCATGAAGCCCATTACCTTTAGCATCTGTCAGAGCTTCCTCAAGAAATGAACAGTAAGCAGGCGATGAAACCTGTGAAGCCACATGCACCTGGCTTTGGACAGGTGGGCACAATTGGAGTGATCAGAGAAAGGGTGTGTTTCAGTGTTCCTTGGTTCTCGAAGCCCGGGAAGGGGCCCATTCATTATGAGCAAGATGAGGTGCCCTCTGTGGCATGCTCTCAGTAGTCTCACCACACTTTATAGGGTTGGCCCTAGATTATTCTTATTTATCCAAGTAAATACTTTTTGTTCTGCAAGACTGCATGTTGATTTGAACCAAGATATTCTGCCTTCTCTAAACAAAAGGATATACAGAATTATGCCATTTGCTTTGATGGTATACGAATATTTAACAATTCAGTAGCATTTTCTTTACAATTATTTATCCTTTGTTTCCAAGATGGTTGCACCAACTCCTGTTTTTTTTCCTTCCCTGCAAAGTTAGTGTGAAACCCTCTGAAAATCAGAGGGAGATTTCAGATAATTGTCTTTGAATATACTCAGAGAGGAAAATACTTGGGGCAGGGGACGACCTGCAGAATCTGGTAGTGACCCAAGGAGCAGTGTTCTGGTTCCCTCCCGCATAAGCAAGACTTTCCTCTCCAGACTTATTTCCTGACTGGTCGCATACTCTAAGGAAGGCACTTTGGTGCTGTGATTACTATATATTTTAACACTTTCCAACTTAAAAGAAGGTTGCTTGAGAGTTATTTGTGACCTGCCAAGTGTTAATTGAATCCACATCATGTTGTCATACTGATTTGTTTTTGTTCTTTGAAAAAAAGGAGTAGTGCTGTTGGTGTGGTCATGATTCCTGTATTAGATACTGTACATGAGACATCCTAGTCCAAAGGTAGGGAGGAAGGTAACTGAGATAGACTGAGCTTTCACACAATTCCTTGCTTTAAAAATTTCCTCGACAATGAACCCTTCCTTACAGTTAACTACAGTAATACATTAAAGGCAAGAGAAGTACACTTATTTTATAGGCATAATAGGGTCATATGGTCTATGCCTTCTTAAATCTCTTTATCTACCTAGCGCATACAGTTTTAAACCTATAGTAGTTTCTTCCTTAACAAATATTATGAGAGCCCCCCTCCTCTTTCTGTTCCTTTTCCTCAAAAATCTCTCTCCACAGGGCTATGAGAAAAGAGCCTTTTCTCCCAATTTCCTACAGGATTTGGCTTTTTCTGACTTTTGGGTTGTGCTTTTAGCTTGAGTGCTTTGTCTCACCTTCTTTTCCTACCTACCTAAGTGTTCTGCTCAAGAGATCTTTTAAGTATCTCAGTTCTTAAGAAGAGTGAATTGTTCTGACGTGGCCCTGTGATGGCAGCACTTGTCAACCTTTTTTATAGTCTTGCTATGAAAAATAATAAGGCCCCCCTTACGTCTTTCTTCACTCTTCAGATGACCTCTGTGTGGGTCTGTGGTTCTTTACGTGGTCCCCTGTAGGCTGGGGAAACCCACGGAGCTCTAGGATTCCTGCCTGAGCTCTCTCAGAACTGGATGACTGGATCGGTCAGGTAGTTTCAGACCTGCTGTCTTACTAGTTAGGGAAGCACTTTTCTGTCTATTGCCTCAGTGACTCGTAAACTTGTTTTTTATTGTCCTCCTACCAAATATAATATCCAACTTAAAATATTGGCAACTTTAGAGATTTATCAAAAAATTAGTTGTTCAAGAGATAGTGAATATTTGATACCACCCCCTTGTACCTTTTCTTCTTCTTTTTTTTAATATGGAGAGTGGAGACGCAGACCACATGTATTAAAATCTAATCCCAAAGATGGGCATACCAAGAAAGATTTATTCCATCACATATTCTTTTTACTTTTTTTCTTTTTTTTTTTTTGAGGAAGAGTAGCCCTGAGCTAACATCTGCCGCCAATCCTCTCTTTTTTGCTGAGGAAGACTGGCCCTGAACTAACATTCTGAACTAACATCTGTGCCCATCTTCCTCTACTTTATATGTGGGACACCTGCCACAGCATGGCTTGACAAGTGGTACATAGGTCCGCACCCGGCATCCGGACCTGCAAACTCCAGGCTCCCGAAGTGGAAGGTGTGAACTTAACCACTGCACCAGCAGGCTGGCCCCACATCACATCCTCTTAAGGAAGGTGGTGGTGGTGAGGTGGTGATACAGGATATCCTCTTCATGGACAGGCACACATGTTCACAGAGAGCCCAGATGGGCCCTCCTTCTTAATTACACTTTTGCCATTAATCCTGATTGTCCAATACTTTGGGCAGTGCCACTTTACCAGCTATGTCATTGTCTTTTCTGTCCTCCTTATTCTGATGCCTTCATGAACTAACAGCATGGCTGAATAACCAATGGGAACTTTCCTCTGTCATTCCCAGCTGCATACTCTAGGCAAAGACACTTATCTGCTCATCCCCTCATTTGCTAAATGGCCAGCGTTGGCATGAGAATGACCATCTTGTTGCTACCACTCTTTATATTATGCATATTCCTTAAGAGAAGCCATTTTTGCAGCCTTGTTTGAATATGAGGTAATAATAGTAATTATTGTGTTTAGTGTGTGCCGTTGATTATTCTGAATGCTTTACACACATTAACTCATTTAATCTTTGAAATAACTCCATGAGGTAAGTAATATTACTATTCTCATTTTTAAGATGGGAAAAAAGGGCACAGAGAGGTTAAGTCACTTGCTTAAAGCTACAGAGATAGCTTATGGAGGAGCCTGGATTTGAACCTACGCAGTCTGACTCCAGAGCCGACAACAAGGACAGGTTTCTAACTATGCTGAAAATGAAATGACCCTTATATTTTGGTGACAAAAGTGCTAAAATTATATCTCTATAACTGTGAGAGTTGTAGAGGAATTTAGAGTAGCTTAAATAAATCTGGAAATATATTCAGATAAATCTCCGAGATTTATGTTGTGTGAAAACAACCACCCTCTCACCATTCAGCTTAATATACTTTGGGATTGGATTCACACTTAAAATTCTGAATGCCGGCTTCTAATATGATAGCTTGCTTTTTTTTTTTTCAATTTTGAATTTCAACAGAAAATATTACTCTGATTGAATACGCCATCCATGGAAAGGCAGATCCCAAGAGACTATTTGTTGCATGTCTTGTATTTTTAGCCTTGTTTGCTGGGGAAATGTGGAGCATGAGATTTGAGAATAGATTGTTAACACCAGAGGCTGCTGTTTCTGCTGTTTTGGGTCCTCCTGCTGCTGCTTTTGCGAGGCAGATGGCTAGATTCATTTATAGAAAATAGATATTCGTTCTATTTTGCATTTCCACTTTGAAAAGAACTTTTAATTGTTTGTGCCACATTGCGTCGTAAGGCCTTATTGTGCGCGTACACATGCTGTGCGTAGATAATTTTCAGAATTAGGCGGATGTTAATGTCTTCGGTTTGGACTGTGTTAGGAATCCACTGTGAACGCTGTTGTGCTTTTGGAGTACTTCTTTTGAGAGTGGGTTTTGGTGTGCAGTATGGTGTGTACCACGTATTTTGTCCTGAACACTCCCGCATTACTTCCTGACTTCACTGAACTAGAACCAAGGGACAGAAATATTAGGGTTTTGTTTATGGGGCTAAAGTAGAAACAATAAATGTGTATTGCTTCTCAGATTACATCAGACCGCTATGGACATAAAATATTTCCTAATATTGTTTCCGAGAGAACAAGAGTAAGGGTGAGAACTGTCTTCTGCCTGTATGACCAATTCCTTCTGACAGTTTTCTTCATAAATAAAGACACTGGAAAGCCGAAAGCTGTCTTCCAACTGAGGTCAATGACTGCTTCACTTAATGCTGATATTGATTTTTGCCCCCAAATTTTGCCTCATAAACTGCAAAAGAGCATTCCCACTCAGAAAGAGGGAGACCTTGGCTTGTGTATCCCTCCACTGCATCCCAGAGTTGGGAGGCTGGGATGAATCAGGTGGAAAAATTTCAGCATAACAGTGTGGAACGTGAATAAGAATCTACTTTACAGATGCGCTGTTCTTACCTAAATTGAATGCTGTAATTTCTCTATCAGGTAAATCCAAAGGAAAATGACATTGCAGACATTCCAGCAGGTAGATGATTGGCAGGCAGGTCTAGGAAGCAGGAGATACAAGAGGCTAAAAAGAAGGTGTCCTGACTACTTCAAGGACCCAACCAACACTGGGACAACTGTGTTTAATATCATTCATGGTTTCGTTAACGTACTATAAAAGTAAATGTATGTACTAAATACTGAATGAGAAGATTTGCCTCTAAATAAATTTGTGACATGTTTCTTGGAATCATTTGAAAATGATTGGTGGTTTCTGCTAATAACAGTACTTATTTAGCTGTTCTCATCTTTATTTGAATTTAATTTAATAAAATCTGCTGGGATGGGGGAAATCAAATGATCATGGGTTATGGAAGCTAAGCTGCTAATATTTGAAACTCAGAAATCAGTGCTTTTCAAATGTCAATGTACATTTTAATCACTGCAGATCTTATTAAAATGCACATTCTGATTTCGTAAATCTGGGGAGGGGCCTGAGATTCTGCATTTCTGACAAGCTTCCAGGTGACACCATCCATGGACCACACTTTGAGGAGCAGAGCCATGGATGATAATATTTCACATTTTTGATTTTCATTATTGTTTTTCACGTGGAAGCCAGTATGTGTTGGAATTCCGTGTAAGACTTTTAAAAATGCCAAAAGAAGACTAGGCAAACACAAATGTCTGTTTGTTTGTTTGTTTGTTTGTTTGTTTTTGAGGAAGATTAGCCCTAAGCTAGCATCTGCTGCCAATCCTCCTCTTTTTGCTGAGGGAGGTTGCCCCTGAGCTAACATCTGTGCATATCTTCCTTTACTTTATACGTGGGATGCCTGCCACAGCATTGCTTGCCAAGCGGTGTGTAGATCCACACCCAGGATCAGAACTGGCAAACCCCGGGCCGCCGAAGCAGAATGTGCGAACTCAACTCCTGCGCCACCGGGCCGGCCCCACAAATGTCAGTTTTAACTCAGACAAACATCCAGTCTCTCATAACACTAATAGCCATTCAGGGAGCACCGTTCTGATGTAATATGATGTCCTGCTTCTAGTATTTGTAAAGATAGATGCAAATATTTTAAAAGTCTTGTATTTTGTTTGATGTAATTGAAGACTTGTGCCTGCATCTAATTAATTTCTTGTAGTAAAGAGGAAACTGAGTCCCCCAGAAGTTGAACAGTTTTCCCAAAGTCAGGTTTTTTGTTAAGTAAGAGGCTTTTCTACCCCTTTTCGGGCTCCTTCATTTTATGTATCTCTTGATGGATGGTACACTTAAAAATGATAGGGGGTTCAGGATAATGAGAGAACAAGGCTATGGTTAAGTAAGAGGTAGAACAGAACCATCTGGTTAAGGAAAACAGAGCAATGTTCGTATGGGGCACTGATGCTCCCCAAGCAGCTGAATGCTTGTTGTCAGCACATGGTGTGGGAGCTAGTGTTTGAGTTTGTCTGTCTTTCCTGCAAAACGGTTCTCTCCACTTGGCAGGACCCATCGTGTTCACTACTGCTTTCCCAGCACCTGGCAGTTCCTGTCCAGTGGCACATGCTGAATAATATTTTTGCTTTCACCTTTTTATATTAAGGCATAAATAATATTCAAGCTAAAATTTCTAAAATTTCCTCAATCTTGCGATAAAACACTCAGAAAAATTTAGTTATTAGAGAAGGAATTAAATAACTGTAAGAGAGTTCTACATATTTTTCCCTCAACAGATTGTAAAGCCTACATTCCTAGATAGACTATTCTAGAAAGACGATTAAGTGTAAGATGTGAGACTATCGTAGATGGCCATTTTGAATAGTAATTTATTTGCATGGAACTTGACACTTTTAAGGTACATTCACAATTGTGATCACTTTGTATTTTCATATCGACCCTGATAATTGAACAGATGATGAAATCAAGGCTTTTTAGAGATTTTTCAACAAAGCCCAGACAGGTAGCAATAAATAGTACTAGGACTAGAAACTGAGTCTCCAAATGGTTTCCAGGCTTTTTTGACTTCTTTACCATGTAGTTCTACTTTATAACAAATAGATTGGTTACATTATGTTGGACAGTACGACTGTGCACATTACACTTGAAACAGGGCTATGGATGCATGAGCGTGTGGGAGAGAAGGAGAAATAAATGAATAAACATTTTGAATGATACCTCTGTTGTCTTCTTGGTCTATATGATGTTATATTTCTCATGGTTATGAACAGAAATGGCCCCACCAGGGAAAAGGGGCAGTAGGAAATGTGTCAGGAGTGATGGGAGGAAAATAAAATTGTGACTGTGTTAAAAATGGCCTACTGTAGTATGGAATAAGTGATGTGTAAAATACTCTGAGGAACTTGCTAAGCTATAATATTTTCTTAAAAATTCAAAGGATTTAAAGTGTTCATTAAAGTAAGTAAAATCACAAATTAGTTCTGTGGTTTTATTTTTAATGATGCCATTACAGACACCAAACACTTTTTAGAAATATAGTACTGGCTCCTCAGTCTGCTTAGCTTTCTAAATACCTTGTCTTTATTATTCATTTTGAGTGCATGTGCTTCATCTTTTCTTTCTGTGTACAGTTGTAAAACAAGATTAAAGTCTTTTAATTTATACTTAAAAGTAGTGTAGTGGCACAATGCAATTGGACTTCCAATAACAGTTTTCATCAATGTGTCCTTAAGAATTATCTAGCCCATTTTTAGAAAGAGAGGGAAAAAATACACACCACAAAATAAAATTCTTTGCCAGATAAATGTAAGTGTTATAAGACATTTGAAAGGAGCTGGGAAAGGTTTAACTCTCCTGCATCTATATAGACAACACTTGCACCTCCCTTGGTCTTGGGACCAGAAGCTACATTGATTGCCAGCAGGTTGCATCAGGAAATTTCCAAAGTTGTTTCCCTTAAAAAAAAAACAATCATAAGGTTCACAGGGTTTTTTCACTGTGAGGTGTGTGGGTGGGATGTAAGTGTTTGGGGATTTGCTTTAAAAAAATAAAGCTGAATAAAAGATTTGTCATTAAATTTTTTTTCACTTTGGAGCAAAAAATAAAACAACATAAAAGAAACCTCAAAAAACTATTGGATGTTTTCTCAAGTTTAGCAGACAGCTTGAGATGCATATCAACTTATGGGATAATAATGTGAAAAGACAGCTCTACCATATTACATACTGCAGCAGAGAAGCCCATGACTTGTACAGACAATTATTAGTAATTGTCAAGGTGATAAGTGCCCTAATGCATGGATATTTGTGTATATTATATATTAGTAGAATATCATATATCATCATTATAGCAAACTTTCATCATTGAAATTCTATGCTGTTAATTTAAATGGCATTAATAATGTTCAAACTGAGATGCAGACAATTTTGACTTGAAAGTAAACTTCTTAATTCTGATACTCCCATTTCTTTCTCTGTCCACAGTTTGGCCCATCTAACCTCCAACTGTCAGTCTCCTCTTGCTCCTTGTCTTTTCCTCAAGTCACAGCTCCCTTCCCATTTAAGCAATGTGGTGGGCTGGAAAGTTCAAGACCATGGAATGCCCTTCAACATGTCACTTTTGTCTCTGGTTCTTTTTATTTCTAAAATGAGAAGAAATGACTAAATTATCTTTAAAACTCCTTCTGCTCTAACATTCTATGATGCGCTTCATTGTTCTCAGTACCATTATTCACAGTATTTTTATCATTTCAGGAAGCATTTCTTGGCATTTTAAATATATACCAAAACCTGCAATAAAAAATGCTCTGGAAGTAGAATTTTCAGGACAAGTTAGTAAGACTTCAGGAATGATGCTAGTAAGCCTTGGCTTAAGAATTTTCAAAAAATTTAATTTTATGTATCAGTTTCCCTTAAATCTGTGATTATAAACTAATACACATATCTGCAACTCTAGCAACAGAAGTGGATTGAGTGGAAAAAGGCTGAAGGGGTTAGGAAGCACTCCACTGCAGCTCGCTGTTGCTCAATTGGGTCATGGGCCCACAGTTGATAGACTGACTTTTTCTTTTTTAATAGAAACTAGATTTATTAAATTTCATGTTAAGTTTTCAGATTTGATAAGTGAAATAATCTCAAATTATTTTAATAAAACACTTTTGACTCAAACAAAACACAAGATGCAACACTCAGCCTTGCAGTTTGCTTCAAATCAATGACTTTCTCCCATTTTGTTAAGAGATTTGAAGGCTCAGGGAGTCAGTTGATCCTCATTTTGAGCTATGCGGGTAAAGCTTTTTCTAGCTTTGTGGAGGAGCATTGGTCTAAATGCAGAAGATAAAAAGCAGTGAAGTGGACTTTTGTGTAACATTTGATAAACACTAATTTGATCACTGAGTTTCTATGTCCCTCTATTTCCCATTTGTGAAGAAAAATTATAAAACTATGTAATTGAAAAAGACTGTAAAATTTCTGGGCCGATGCCAAATCTCTACATGAACAACCAAGGTCTAGAGAAGCAAGGTAGCTTGCTTGGCTTTTAGAGGTCATTTCTCGCAGTGTTTGCCCATGAATCCAGATCTTCGTTTCTCAATGTCGTTCTTGCCTCTTTTCCTTTTCAGACCTATAATAACAAAACTAATCAATAGAGGCACAAAAGAATTCAGAAGAATGATACCAAAAGACTAAAGATTATTGATCATTTTACCCTTCTGTTAAAGGATGTTTTCCTTTATTTAAAATGTTTATATTTTTCTAAATACGTTTGAAATAGGATAGATTTTCTTCTTTGACTCTGGTCTTAATTATAGAATGTTGGGGCTATGATTTGAGGGGCTCAACTTGGTTCCATGTAGGAGAGCTAATTAATATTGTAAAAGAGGTTTGCATTATAGATTTGTTTTGTGTTTGGGTGAAATTTAGGGTGTGTGTTAAGCGTTCATTCTAATTACTTAACTTCTACATCCTTGGTAATAAATTTGCTCAGTATGAATCCACTAGTGGATCCTAAAGACTTTCTAAATATAATTATTTAAAGAAAATCTATACGTAGGAAAGAATATTTTCACTTCATTTCTGCTAATACTATGTAATGGTAGTGCCATTAATTAGAATAGGGAACATTATGCTTTACCTAAAGGATATAATTTTAAAATGGCATTTGACATATGCCTACTAATTCTTATCTAGATAAGTAAATCACTTCCAATTTCTATTTTTCCCTGTTTGAATCTGGATTTGCATATGTGGTAGGAAAGTAACACTTTCCATTTGAATGGTTTGCTGGGCCTGCTGTGAGGTGGTGTTTTTCAAATGGATATGATGGTTGGACACTCAGAGGACAACAGGTGGAGCAGATCTGAAATGTGCTCAAGCTTTGGACTTGTGCTCTTCAAAGAAAGCTTTTAATGTTGGCAGCAACATGCCAATGATACCCGCAAAAGACCATATATCTGCATCCAAAGAGAGTTAATGGATGTAATTTTAAAAGCATCAGTTGCTTCTTCTTATGCACTCCCTATTGTTCTTTATTTTAATGTGAATTCCTCATCTCTGATGGCGATGATAACTTGCAAAAATTAATCCCTGTGGTTGAGCTGGAACTTATAAACTCTGGTGACTCTATCATGATTATTATTCATATCGAAGCCACCTTGCTGGGAAAGTGTTAGACATGTAGGATGTTGAAACCTTCTGATTCTTGGAGATTAGGTGTCAAAATATTCAGGGTTTGGTTATTTTTAGCAATTATCAGTGAAAGATGTTGCTGCTGGAAATGGTAGTCAGCTTTTAAATCTACAAATCCTTGGTCATCACTCAAAGCCATTTTTTCAGACTTTCGAAACGGCAAACATCTGTAGTATTGTCACCCAGTGTTAGGTGAGAAAATCGTAGACAGGTGTTGTGAATGTGTGTGGGCATTAGCTTTTTTTTTTTTTTTAAGCTTAAAGCTGATGTTTAATACTTTAATGTGTGTTTAAACAGTTTTATTAAAGACAGTAGATTGGAAGATGAGCATCAAATGTTTAATGTAGCCCTTGTTTATAGAAATGCATATGTGTGTCATTTAAATTATGAAGAGAAACAGTGTAATTCTGATGTTCTCAGTCAGCTGGGGGATGACAAGGCCTCCATCTCAGAGCCGTTAAATCAGAATCTCGGGCTAGGATCCACCAGTATTTTAATTTTAAGTTCCTCCGATGATTCTCAGTTTGGGAAGCCAAGACGGAGAACCACTGCTTTACTGGGTGCATTGATTGTGTATAAATGTAGAAAGTGATCTTTTTTGAGAGTTAGAGGAGATACTTGAGAACCCCTATCGTAGCAAAAGGGTAAGGGATGAAGGTGACCGCTCCTGATCCTCATGAGACCTTTTCTTTCCATGTTGCATCTCAAATGATCTAGCTGGGTGAAACTGGATGCTGGCACAAAACTTTTCAGCCTTTGAGAGGTACACTTTTCCTGCTAGGAAGAACTGAAGTATTCATAAATGAATGGGATTATATGAGAGAGTATGTAATAAGGAGGAGACTTTTAAGAACACAGGGTTGGAGGTTGTAACATATATTTTCCTTCTGGGCAAAAGCACAGGGCCCACAAAATGGAGATTCCTATTTTCCTTCAACGCTCATCTAATGTCTCCCAGGCCCAGAAGGTAAATGGTAAGTAGTCACATTCATGAGTGGATTAATGTCTTTGTACTGGTCTTGATGTCCAAAGGATGCAGACAGTATAGTTCTTAGAGTGCAGGCCAAGGTCCCAGTCAGCACCACTGTTGTTGACTAAAAGAGATAGCCAGACACAGCTGGCACACCTTGGCCACTTTAGGAAATGGGGCATAGGAATTCCTCCTAAAGCAAGCTTTTCTAATATTATTCCCCTGTTGACAAGTACTGCCTGTCATTCCTCATTTGTCTGAGAAACCAAATATAAACTCTGTAAAACATTTTGTGGTGTATTAATTATTGCATATGAGTAAATGTAGTTTAAAAAAAAACAAATGAAAATGGATATCTGTAAACTTACCGCCATGCTTAAGAAGCAGAACACTATCAACAGTTCACTCACCCTTGTGCTTCTCTTTAACTCATCCTTCTGGCTCTCCTTTAGAAGTAATCATGCTTGAATTCTGTTATCATTTCCCTGTTTTAAAAAATAATTTAAGTAAATACGTATGTACTCTAAACATAGTTTACAATTTCATGTATTCGAGATGTATTTAAGTTGTGTTATTGGTCCATCTATTCTTCAGCAATTGCTTTTTTCGCACCCAGTAATATGTTTCATCTGTGTCATGGCATGTACTGTTGTTGATTCATTTCCCTCAAGCACAATATTTGATGCTGTGACTAAACCATAATTGATTGATTTATTTTGCTGCCAGTGAAATTGGGTTGTTTTCAGATTTTTTTCTACTTTAAAAAGTGCTACTAGTAACATTCATGTACATGGCTAATGGTATCCATTTTCAAATGTTTCTCATTTATCTGAGGATAGATTACTAAGATCTAGAGAATGGTAATGCCAAATAATTTTTCAGCAATACATGAGTTCTCATCACTTCTCATAGGCCAGTATTTGATAGTTCCATGTCTAGAGATTTCTACTAATTTAGTAGGTATAATGTGATTATCTCTGGATAAACAATTTCTATTCCCTTGTTATTAATGAAGTTAAACATTTTTTCATGTATTTTGTTGCAGTTTGTATTTCTTCTTGAGTAGGTGACTGAAACATGTACTCAAGTCTTTTGCTCATTTTTTCTATTTTTTTGGCTTATTGAATTGCAGAAGTTTTCAATGTATGTATTTTTTAATATTATTTAATGTATTATGTGTGATTGGAATTTCTTCTCTGAGATTTCTTTTTATGAACTGCAATTTTTTATGTTTTCTCATGAACTAAAATTTTTAATTTTAATGTAATCAATGTTATCAATCATTTTGTGCTCAACTCTTTTGTATATTGCTTAGGAAATTCTTTCTAAATCTCATTAAAGATATTATCCTATATTTTCTTCTAAAATTTTATATTTTGGTCTTTCATATTTATGCCTTTAATCCACCTTGAATAGATTTTTTTTTCTGTGTAGAGTTTGAGTTAGGGATTTAATTTCATTCTTTCATATAAATAATCAATTGTCCCAGAACTGTTTATTGAGGAGTCTCCCTCCTTTCTCTAATGATCTGCACATGTCATCTTTGTAATGTGTGAAACTTTCATCTATGCATGGGAAGTTTTTAGTTTCGCCTTAAATGTTCTTCAAAAACAGTCCCAGCAACCTTTGAAGTTTTATTTCCTACTGCCATTTATGTACCCTCTATTCAACTGGGCTCCATGATGGGCCTCAAAACTGTCCCACAATTTCCTTTGTCTTGTGCATTTTGTACTTTTCTTATGCCTCTCACACGCTGCCTTATGTGTTGTTTTCGGTTTATTTGTTTCTCTTTTACTCCCTATTATATGTAAACTTGCGTAAGCAGTCACGGTGTTTTGTTCTTCTTCGATACCCTTGAACAAAATATAGTGTCTTTTACTTAATAGATATTTGATAATTCATTGAACTAAATTGGGGCTTGGTATTGAAGGGATCTTAGAAATTATCCCACCAATCTCATTCTATTTGCCCATCCATGAACACTGAGATTTATAGAGTCTAAATGCAATGCCCAGGCCATACAGCTTGGTGGATCCTGACTCCTTTTGTCTTAAGTTTATTCCAGAACACCTTTCATTATCAATCCATGGGCAAAGGACTGAACTACCAGACACTGTCTAGAAGTATGAATTAATATGAAGATAACTGGAAAGTAAATGAAGAGACACATAGGTGGCAGGTCCAAGACCCTTTGACCAGTTGAGTCTGTTACTAACAATGTTCATGTCACACTCAGACACTGGGCGTTTTCCAAGCACGCTCGGCTGACGTACATCTCTATGCCTTTGTTCATGCCTCTAGTTCAACAGAACTGATGTTATGGACCACTGTCCATGAATCTTCCCCTCTCCTAGAGATTGATTTCTTCTTGTTGAATGCTATATTTACATACATTGACATCACTGCTGTTATTGCCCCAATCAGACCATATTTTAGTTCTTTTTTGTAAGCTTCTCTCACTTCTCATTTTGAGGTCAGAGACAATTTCCTATTGTATTGTGGCTCCTCAACACCTAGCACAGGGCTGTGTTTGCTCTAAGTTAGGTTTCCAAGATGTTCTAAATGCAAAAATCAAACAGGCACACAACAAAAACCTTCGCATAAGCTTATAAATATGTTTTGTCATTCCACCATTTGGGTGTATAATTTGTTTGGGTGAAATCGTTGTGCTTCCCCCCACCTAATAAAATACAAAAACTATGGGAATGATAACGCATTTCCACAGTACTAGCTAAAGAACTGGGTACAAATATCCAAAGATTCCATGTTAGGGAAATTCTGCTGGGAAAAATGTATGCTAGGTTTCTGATTGAATGAGGCTATATACTTGGGAGTTTGTATAATCAGAAGAGAACCTAAGAGTCCAAGGTGTTTGGATTAAAGATGTAAAAAGGGACAATTATAGGAAAAGGAAAGAGAGATAAGAAGGCACGGGGTAGAAATACCCTTTGACCCAACGGATGGCCCTGGAGAACACATCCTGGGATGATTACAGTTTTGGAGTGAGCATTCTGAAGGAGTGGGAAGTATGGGAGCTCTTTGATGGAAGTTGTGAAGGTGGACTTTCAATATCTCCTTCACCTGACTGTTTACTGCTGGAGGCTTCCAGGCAGGAGAACACTGGGAAGCTGCGTCAGTGAGCCAGCAGGGCTGACAGCAGGATTTTTAGGAGCTAGCACTCTCTTCTCCACCCTGTAAGTCATGTGTAGGCTAAATGGTTAGATTAACACAACGAAGGAGCCCAGGGGAGCTTTATTTATATCTACTTCTAATAGCTTTTTTAGGTGAAAGTATTTTTTTCTAAATTATAGAAACATTATGTGCTCATTATAAGAAGTTTGAAAATATAGGAAAGGATTAAAGAGAACAGAAATCCCCAACAGATAATCCAAAAATAACCACCTGAGGGGAGTTCTCAGGTAGAAGCCATATTCCTCACGGTACCTCTGTGAGTCTGCAAGTCTCTGCTGGTACTTCCTATTCTCCACCTTTTGGAAAGAGGATCAACCATTTACCCAAGTACTACAACCAAATACTTTAGTTCTGCCGTCCCTATCTTTTCAGAATGTTCATTTCTTGGTAGCAGGTTCTGTGTATCTCTGTTACATACTTTCAATGTTTTATATAGTGTGAAAAAAGCACATATTTGTTATTTTTCAACAACTGGCCTGAACTAGTGGACACACCCTTTGTGGTGCCCAGGACCACTGGCAGCAGGCTCTCCGGAAGAGTCATATCGTAGTGCTTTGTGTTAATGAAGCTAACTCAATAAGACACCAAAAACATTTTTCCTCAGGATGACGATGATATAGTATTACTTCTTTGAAATTTATAAGAAGTTTTTTCTTTTTTGTTGTTGTTGTTGTTTTTAACCCTCCCAAGACAGCTTTGAAGGATGGTTTTCCTAGTCCTGGTACGTTATCATATACTGGGTTTATCTCAGCATCAAAATGCATCAGACCTTGACTAATATGAGCTCTTCTGACTACTGTAGACTTAGATAAATAGGGATACGTTTATTTAGAATATTTATTGTTCTCCCGTGTATGGAGGCTGTCTCAGTTGTGATGAAGTCTCGTCTCTAGGTAGCCAAGAGCAATGGCATCATCATATTTCCTCAAATTATATTCTGCATTTTTCTTTTCTTGGACTGGAATAGAAACAAACAATTATATGGAATTTTCATAGGCAAAATTAATTAAGATTAGAGCAATTAGTCTTTGCCAAGTCCCCTTCCCGCTGCCTTCTTAAACTGATTTATTAGTAAAATGCATCTGAAGTAATTAAGATGCAGAAAATAAAAATCTGAAGACCATATGTTTTCCAGCCCTGGACTCCGGAGTGCTCTGTCTATAACTCGAGGTGCTGTAACTACTTCCCATCACACTGGTAGTTCATTTTTACCTTTTCCAATTGAACACTTTAGGCAGACTGATTTACCTTTTTTCCTCCTCTCTGAAATAGAGAAATGCTCTTTAGCAGTTTTACCCTTTGAAAATATAAAATCACTCAAGGGCTTTCATATTTTCAAAGGGCAGAAGCAACTTGAGTGAGAGAGAAGAGTGCAAAAAGCTGACTGATCTTTTTTTTTTTGAGTGCTATAATGAAAACATGTATAAGACATATCCTCCGGGCCCGTGTGTGTGGACGCTGGGAAGAGGGTGGACGAGGTAAGGGAAGTGAGGAGCCAGAGAGGGCTGCACATTCAGAAGTGAGACAGCTTCCTCTGTCGCCAGGATTTTATTTTATTTTTCCTTTTTTAACTTACAATCTTTATTGTTTTTCCCCAAAGCCCAGGCTAGGATATAAATAAGTGGCATCCTTTAGGATTTTAATTGTGAAAATGACTGCTTCCGTCTTTAGCACTGATTTGCCACATCTCTGACCCCTGAGAATGAAATCGTAACCATCAAGCACTTGGCAGTGTTGCTCCAGAGTGAGTTTTGCCTTCAGAGTGACAGGTATAGTTATGTCTCCTCGAAAATGCGGAGAGAACAGTTCACCTGTCAGGTGGGAAACAAATAACGGAGCTACCAGCCAGACCCATTATCTTAGCCCTGCACCACACCTGCGCACAGCAGACACCTCTGAAGCGGTCCATCATTCGAAAGGGCCATATTTTACCCAATGAGGTGCTTACTACGAGCAGCTATAGAAATGATCTAGTAACTCCAGATTCGTTGGCAGCACAAGATGAGGGCATTCTGTGCTAGATGGCCTGTTAGCCTTCTCCCCTAAGCACATACAACAAAGTATTATCTGCAGGCAGGGTTTTACTTATTTATATTTATTATTAAACATAGACGTGAACAATGGCATATGGAGTGTGTAGCAGTTGTGATTCTTAAATGCCATTTGCCAGAAATGACGTCTTCTTTTGTGTACCCAGAGGTTACAGCCTTAATCAACAGGCTGAGGAATTGCCCCAGACCCTTATTCCAAGAAGACACCCAGGACAGTGCAGGCTGTTTCCTGAATGAGTGGGGTTGGGATTTGCTAGAGTCTAAAAGTGATAACATACTTTGCCATTTCAGTGGCTCAGTGGTATCATAGTGACTCTTTCTCTCTTTTTCTTTTTTTAACGCAGCCGGCACTGCTGTGGTAGAAGACAGGGAGAATCTTCTGAGTGATAGAGTCACACAATGCCTTGAGTTTACTGCAGAGAAGTGATTAATTGTGAAAGTGTGTAAGAGTTTATGATGCTGCTTCTGACGGACTTGCCCATCACAGGGCCACTTAAAATTCATGCGCAGTAGCAACTGTGAAGTAATACCTAAGACTCATAAATAAAGCAAACCTATCTTAATTTATTGCCCATACCTGCTATACCCATTGAGCTATTCAGAGCCCTGCACAATTGATGTTTCTTTCCTCCAGTTATTTCAGTAAAAAATGAACTCTATTTTATGCCACACAAGCATACTAATAAACCAGTGTTTTGCTGCTTATAAAGGCAAACTGTCACCTGTTAAAATATGTAACTGTCATAGAAAGATAAAAAAGGATCATTTAATAATGATGAACAATGTGCATGTCGCATAAATAGGATCCGAAAGGTAAACAACAGTTTATTATGCTAGAGCCAGCCAGAGCTATTCCTCAATGGAGGACTCTCAATGCTTGTCTTTGTGCTCTTTCTTTTAAGGGAAGTACAACCTGGCTTAACAATGATTGGGTGTGTGTGTGTGTGTGTGTGTGTATGTGTGTGTGTTTAATAGAGGCTCATTACTGGTTCAGAATATGGACTGTTGCTCTTATTATGGGGGGAAGAATGGTTTTCAGACGTATTTTCTTAACCGACGAGAACAATCTTAAGTGCTCTATATTATTGTTTTTTTAGGTCTTTATAATAGGGAGCGTTTAGAAGTTTCATTGTGCTGCTAGATTTGGGAAGGAGGTTGTTTTTAATTAAGCTCTTCAGCTGCTTTTTTTCAGTGTTGGAAACCAAATATATCTCAAGCAAGAATATGTCTGATGATGCTAAATAAAGTGAGTGCTAGCAAAAAATAAAAACGGATTTATTGTAGCTGCTTGGGTTTCTTGATCGCTCTTTATTGACCTGTACAAATAATACCTCCAAGGTACAGCATAGAAAACTCTCCAGCTTTCCTTCAGGATATAAAGGGTGATTGTAGGCAATGGGATAATGTTAAATTTGCACATTTGCACACTAAATTTTAACAGTCATTGGAGGGTTCTTTGGTTTTGGTGCAACTAATGAGAGATTGTAATGAAACATTTTTTAAAATTAATAAGTTCTTCAGTTGTAGTATATTAAACTTTAGGCGGTTAAAAACCAGAACAGTTGCCACAATAAGAGCTTCTTCTCCTCTAGAGTCATTTTTCCTCCTGTTTTCAGTTAGCATGTGTTTATATTGACTAATGTCTTGGAAATGACAATTATGGCTGGCTGAATAAATATTGAATATTTTAAATGTCGTGTAAATATTTGCCCAATAGACAGCCCTTGCTTCTTAAATATTTCGCCTTTTTCATTAGGTTCCATTTGAAATGATTTAGAAGCTTACTTACTATTGAACACAGATGTACCAGCTTAAAGAAAAAGAAAAACTCTTTCCAAGCATAGTTAAATTTAAAGCATTGTATTCAGTAGGAAACAGATTTTTACCCAAATTGGAGGAGCAAAGATTATACTGAAAGAATTAAGAAGGGCTTCACTGGAAAACCAGAGTGAGCCAGTTTCTCGGATTCGGAATTATGGTTACGTGCATCCCAGCTCCACCCCAAAATGTCCTGCTCACAAGGAGGTATCTTGATCTGGACATTTCATTTCTCAGCAAAATGC
The DNA here is from genome assembly GCF_037783145.1 of Equus przewalskii. Lineage (NCBI taxonomy): Eukaryota > Metazoa > Chordata > Mammalia > Perissodactyla > Equidae > Equus > Equus przewalskii. The sequence goes on along the minus strand of NC_091858.1, from coordinate 8,846,833 downwards.
TTAAAATAATTGTGTTGTTTGCCAAAGTGATTTATAGACTTAGTAAAACAATGGCTTCATAAATTCAAGATGGAATCCTATAATACTAGGTACTAGAGCAAGATTTGACTACCTTCTCCTATCCTGTAGTCCAATTAATCTTCAGCAGCAGAAATCTATTTCTAAAATCCTTATTTTTATTTTCCCTCGAAATCCCCCCAGAAGTTCTCTGTTGCCTTTAAGATAAAGTACAAACTCTTTGATAATGTAATTTGGCCTCAATATACTCTTCCAGTTTCATCCCTTACCACAATCAACTGTGTACTTTACACTCCAACTGCAAAAACATGTCATGAAAAAAACACCCCCACCCCCACCCCCTCAAATGTCATAAGCTTTTCACTGCACTGCTCCTTTGGATGTGCTTATTTTCCGAGACACCAATTTGCCTGACGTCTCCATCAGGCCAGTGAACACCTACTTAGTCTTCTAAACCCATTTCAAAGGTGTGCATCACTGGAAATTCTTCCAATAATTCCGCTGAGTAGAATGAATCACTTGTCTCTGAAGCTCGTACTTCGAATACGGCATTTATTGCATTAAATTGCAATTAATAGGTTGCCTATTTCTGTAAGTCTATAGTAAACTTTAAGGAATTGTGTTTTATTCCTCTGTGTGTGGCATATCATAGGTAGTTAATAAATTATCTATTTTTAATCAATAATGGAATTTTTCATTCAACCTAGTAGTGATGAAGCTCCACATCTGTGTCTTTATATCCAAACATTAAGAGTTTAGACTTTAAAAGAGTATTTGAATATTAAGCCTCGATAAAGGTAGAGTAGCTATAAGAACAAACGATGAACAGGTGAACCAGCCTTAGGAGTGAGAGTTAGGTGGTTGATTTTTTCAGTTCTCCACATTCTCTTAGATGACCCTCATTTGATCACCGACTTGCCTTGTGGCTGTCAGCAAGTTTCCTTGCTAGTAACTTTCTCATTTGACGAATGAGAGCAAATAATATTATCCTTTCCTACTATACCGGATGCAAACTCCAGTGGTATAAAATCGCCACAAATTTATCTGAAAATAATGTTCATGTGTGTTTTTATTTGCTATAATTAATATCAGTATTTATTTTAATACATTTCCTAGAAAAAGGCCACTTTTTATTTTTTGAGACAAAGCTTACATGGGTCATACTTTATTTGGTCCAGGAACAAACATAATCAAACTAGGCCATGTGATTTATAAGATATGGTGGCATTTTGGAGAGTGAAAACATGGGCTCATTTATATCCATTTATATTCTACAGGATATACAGACCAAATTTACAGCACAAGCTGTGGCTTATCAATTCATTGATCTAGTTGCTCAGGCACTGCAGATGTTGTAAGTGCAAATGAATAGAAGAATAAATTCCTCCACAAGCCTTCAAAGTGGGGTTTGCAGTATTATCTCTTGGGGTACAGAAGCAGAATATCTTTTTCCGTGAAATGTTTTAAGTATATAAAAAGGCAGAGAATACTATATAGTAACGATTATCCATATGCCTGCACCAAACTTCATCAAATATCTAACTTTGTATCTAGAAATTAAAAAAAGATTTTAAGCTTTTTTATATATAAAACACAAATGGACTCTTTTGCCCACTCAGGCTACAGGAAAGTCCAACCTGTGGTGCATGAGATAGCCTAGGAGAATTGAGGTTGACACAACCCAAAGGGCTTGCAGTGGACTGCTGAGTGATGATGTAGTTTTAACTGATCTGCATAAAATGGGCAGATGGTTCATAAATATTCCTGCAAACAAATAGTACATTGAAAACAGTCCTACTGAGGCCAGCACAGATGAAACTAGAGGAAAACGGCAGAGACGTGCCTCTCCAAGTCTGAGTGCATACTCCCCGTCTTCCACAGCGCGAGAAAAAACGGTAACAACCAAATCAGATTTGACGCAAAATCAGCCAAATTGTTTTAAGGTGACTCGATCTGGACTGCAGTTAACAGTAAATTCTACCCTTTAGTTTATATTAAGACTACTATTTAATTGTAATATGAAGCTATTACTTAATGATGTTACCCAGTCTAAGGATGGAGCTATAATGACTAGCAAGGCATGTTATGCCTTTTTCTTTTCTTTTTTTTCTTTTTTTAAGTGTCTTTATATTTTAGAGCAGAAGTTGTTAAGCTTTTTCTGAAAAAGGACTAGATAGTAAAAATTTTAGGCTTTGCCATAGGCTATAGGCCATAGATTCCCTGTCACAACTACCTAACTGCTGGTGAAAGCAACTGTAGACCATCTATTAATGAATGAGTGTGGTTGTATTCCAATAAAACTTTATTTATAAAAGCAGGCAGCAGGCTGGATTTGACCTGAAGGCTGTGGTTTGCTGACTCCTCGGTTAGAGATAAATACAGAAATGGTTATGGAAATGATATGATGTCTGGGATTAGCATCAAAATACCCTGGGAGTGTGAAGGAAGTGGATGCAGATACAGATGAGATGAGGAAAGATGGGCCACATGTTGATAATTGCTGAAACTGGATGATAGATATATGAGCGTTAATTATGTATTTCTGACTGTATGTGTTTAAAATTACTGTAATAAAAACAAGCCTTCAGAACATTAGGACAGCCCTCTAAATGTTTTTTTTTTTTCTCAGAATGTTTAAAATCACCATTCAGTCCAGTAGTTTACAAAATTTCACTATTATTGATGATAAATGCTTAGAAGTGTATTTGAGTTTTCTTTAGAGCGAACGATAATTATCTGTATACCATTCGAAGAAAAGTTTATTTCTCTTTCCTTGGTAAAAATGGCCAAAATAATATGCCTCAAACATTATGGCATTCAATTGAAATGCATTCCTTTGTTGGCAAATACTGTTGGAAAAATGGGTAGTAAATACTGTTGAAGATTTGAAGGGACAACTATTACAACAAACTATACCACATGGAAAGATTGCCAAATAGATAAAAAGTGCAGAAGTTTCAACATCTCAGAGCTTATGTTGTTTGTTAGATTATATTCCAGTAGTGAAAGATATAAAGATTTACTCCAATTACTGTTGTTGTATAATAAACCATCCCAAATTTAGCGGCATAAGAAAACCATTTTATTATGTTCTTGGATTCTGTGGGTCAAGAATTGGTCAGAGTGAAATTGGAGATGCCTTGTCTCTGCTCTACAGTGTCTGGGGCCTCAGCAAGGAAGCCTTGAATGACTGGAAAAGACAGGAATGTTGGGGGCTCGAATCACCTGGAAGTTTCTTCACTCACCTATCTGGTATGTCAGCAGCACCTACACGTGGCCTCTTTGTGTAGTTTTTACAGCAAGCCAGCTGGGTTCTGAGAGGAAGCATTCCAAAATGGAGCCTCTGGAGAGCAAGTGTTCCAAGAGAACCAGACAGAAGACAGAGAACCAGACAAGAGAACCAGACAGAAAACAGAATTTTATGAGCTAGCCTCCGAAGTCACTTCTGCCATACTGTGTAAAATGAAGCCATCACAAGCCTATCTGGATTGAAAAAGGGAGGGAACAGAGACCTCGCCTCTAGATGGGAAGAGTGTCAAAGTGTCTAGGGCCATATATAAAACTGTCACAAGGACCAAATGTTTCTTTTCGTGAGCCACTAGGGAAAGTTAAACCAGATAAGATATATTCTCAACTACTATAAACAATAAATAAACTATGTGAATGTAATCACTGCTGGAGCAGCCATTTTGATGGGAATGAAAATAAGTTTTCCAGGATAAGATGAATGAGAAACTACCTGTGCGAAGTTTATTTCTCCATGGTTCAAGACTGAGCTATTTAAAGGTTGAGAACTTTAAGCCAGACAGACACTAGGAGTAGCATGTTGTGTTGATCTGGCTTATTTTATGAAAGAACAAGACTGTTAGATTATTGTAGAATCTTGACAATATTTTGTAATGACTTGGGAAATGACTGAACAGTTTTTGAAGGACATGAAGATTATCTGGTTATCTTAGGCTTTAGATATAAGATTACATGTAGTTGTAGCTGTTTGTATATTTTAGTGCCAGACACTGCTTCACCTACTACTCTCAAATCACTGATTTAATTTAACCAGTAGCCATCCACTTTTAAAGGGAATCATTCTCCACTCCTTCCTCAGGAGATGAACTTTGTGAAAAACTATTTTCTGATTCTAGTATTGGTTCTGGTTATTTTGAGTTAATGTTAAGCCTTATTCACCCAGCTTTTGCCTTTTTTCTTATGAATAGCCTTAATGATAACAATAATAGTAATACAACAGGCTGTCTCACTGAATTAGTTATTATGACAAATTGATGGACTGTGTGTAATTATCTTTATAGTAGTTGCTGGTGCAGTTTAGTATACTCTTCAAATTAAAAGTAAAACCTTGTGTCCTCTCAGTTCTTAAATTATAAGATCTAAGCCAGAGCTGCACTGTTCATTTATATTTTTATGAACCTCTTAACTTTGTGCAAGTGTCTAGCAGACACCTGCTTCATGGCCATTTAAAACAGTGGCTCATAACATACTGTAAATTTATAGGCAGTCATTTCTTTCAGTTGCCAACTTATGGTACTGTACTTGTGACTGCAATAAAAAAAAAATCACTATTTATTTCTTTAACTTTTAACATTGAAATGTGCCCCTAAGGTACATTATGGATATATTCCTATATTACTGGGGATGGCCTCCTGCCATTGCTCATCAGCAGAGCACGTCTGTTTGGGTGAGCTTTGTTTTTAAAATACACACATCACAATAATCACAACTGATCTTTTCAGAGAGATTAATGAATTCTGTCCTGTACTTACCTTGCAGGAAAGTAACCATCCTTAAAGAGAGCATGGGAACTTCATTTCAGAGATTCTTTCATTCAATAAATCTATGTATCACATGTCTATAATTTGCCAGGCACTGCTCTAGGCACTGGGATGAGATGAACAGCGTTTCTCCCCTCATGGGACTTCCCTTTGACTGGATATGTTTAAAATTGTAACTCCAAGGCTAGCACTGTGGAAGCTTTCGTGTCGTTGCTGCAGATAAGAATATTATGGCAAACACACTAAGGATGGGGGCTCATTTCAACTGCACGTGCAGTGTAGCCTTCTTAGGTGTAGCATATGGTCAATCCACCCACCACTGAAAGAAATCTCCAGAACACACAGCAGCTGTGGAGTAGAGTTAATGCTATGCTGTTTTTGAAGTTGTTGGATTTTCAGGAAGGAAGCTAGGTTGAATGGCTGTGCGTTTTTGCAGCCCCAGACAAAAGTGAAAAATGATGTTTAAAAACTAAATATTACTTAAAGTATCACTTTAGTTGTCTAACTGGAGAATGTAACATTTTATTCCATTTTTGAATTTTTCATTTTAAGGGACTGTGCATAGGTTGGCTTCCCTGGGAAGCAGATGCCTGGGTGCAGACCAGCACGCAGGACGTTCATTGCAGAGCGCACTGGGAATCAGCTCTTGGCAGGGACGTGAAGGCAGCAGGACTGGTGGAGGGAGAAGGTGAATGGCAGCCTAGCTGCAGCAGAGGCCTCAGCTGATTCCACGGGCCCAATGAAACTAGAATGGCTCTTCACTGTTGTCCCACATTGAGGCAAGTGCCCATGACTTTCAATATAGCTCTTTGTCCCACTGGCCTGCCCATGGGGAGGGGATGTTACCATCAATGAGTGAGACTCTTTGAGTGAGAAACCGGGGTTGTTTTCCAAACTACTGTGCACCTATGTGCCCATGGTTCCCCAGTGGATTCACAAGGACTCTGCAGGAACTACTAGCTTGAGGTCGTTCACAGTCTCCACGTTGAATTGCTTTTTTCTTTTCAAAACCAGGTTTTCACCGTCAGTATGTGAAAAAGCAAACACTGTGTGGAAATCAATGTGAAACAGAAATTCAGAGTGGTAGTGCCCAATCTTCCAAGGCTTGAAATTGTAGTGCCCATTGGGTGCTAAGTGGTTAAGCCTTGAATTCTTATTCGGTTGTTTGACCTACTTACAAATGGTATATTAGATATCTCTTAATTTAAGAAGTGCCATGAGAGGCTCCCAGAAGTGATAAGGTTTGAGGAACTCTGGCCTAGAGCAATTGTTGGGAGAGGAAGGCTCAGCTGAAAGCCGTTAGCCATCAGTGCTCACAGTAGCTGGGGGAACATGCGATTCTGTCCTAAAGATGGAATCTGGATGCACCCCACAGCATTTGCTATAGTGACTTAAGTTAATCTAGAGCCAACTAAAATTATGAAAGTGGGGATTTGTGTATCTTACGATTATTTGGTTGCTCTCGATCATGTTAATACACACACGCATAACTATGCAGACATGTAGGAGTTTCAACATGGAATCAGAAGGTGTGATTTAAGTACCTGCCCCAACTTTGCACTTTGGATCTTTATGTTGGACCTTGTTATGATGCAAAAGTTTATAGGCAGGCCTCTTTTGGACTTAAGTAATTCGACTTCCCTCAGTGGGGATCTATTTGAATTCTGCTGTGACACAAAGTGTAAAGAGTTTCCTATATGTTTGGAAAGATTCCCCAAAAGGTCAATTTTAGGATCATTTTTCTCTAGAGAAGTTAGAGAAAGCTAATAGCTAAAACTAAGCAAAAACATAACAATTTTGATATTTTACTTTCATATCATTACCACTCCAGGTTGGTAATATTTGAACATTTGCCATGTGACTGATAGATGTTTATTGGTTTACAAAAATCCAGTTGTTTTTCCATTGTAAGCTTGGGTCAGAAAAGTGTCCACAGAACCTGGGAAGGGTTGTTAAATATAAATTTTACATCCTCCCAATTTTATTTATAACTCTGGGAGAAATACAAGGCTTAACAATCCAAACCATTTCATCTTTTCCATGGTCTCCTGGTATCATTTTTATGTCTATTACAGATTTTTAATCAATTCATTATAGGGTTCTTTAAAAAACTTTCTCAGGAATGGGACTCATTTGTCTACTTCAACTGCCTGAGCATAATTATGTTTGACTAGGGCTCATTTTAGCTTTTGAGAATCCCAAATCTTGTCTCTGTGAAGTTCAAAAGAGCTTGCTGGCTACCAGCTGGCTTTTAAAGAGTAAAATGTTTTCTTTAGTCATCACAATATATAGGTTTCCTCTAATTACGATGTGAATGTGAGTTTTTAAAGATACTGCGAGGCAAAAGGACTACCAGGGTGAAAAGCCAAGAGTAAAATGGCTTCTTCAGCTGCTTTGGCAAATCTCTAGAGAAGGATTTGTATTGAGAACCCATTGCGTAAGTCCAACATGGCAGCAACCACCTAAGAAACTCAGCTGTCTCAAAAGAGAGAGAAAATGGTGCTCTAGCCAAATTGAATTTGTAACCTGTTTATCCGGCACATATTGGATCAAGTCCAGCACCTCTGGTGTTCAGGGCGTGAGTGAGTTTGTGCGTGTGTGCATGAGCGTGTATAGACGTGCACATGTCCAGCTTAGATGATCCTAATGGCTGGATTCCTGACAAGTGTTTTTATAAACCCGGAAGAGAACTTTAAAATCTCATTGCTTTGCGATATTCCCCATTTTGTCCTTTGGTGACAGAGTTTAACAACATTAATTTGTTACTTTATTTGTCCCCTAACACAGGTGAGCTGAGCAACAACTTTACCACTTCAAAGTTTGTCTGTTTGTATCTGAAATATTGAGTAAGTATTTTAATCCTAGCTAACAACAGCCAGAGGAAATTTTAGTAGGCAAAATGGCAATGTATTGTGAAAAGTGTTGTGAATTTATCAAGTCTAAAAATCTCTTTTTGATTAAAATGCAATGAAATAGGAAAATAAATCTGCACTCCTCTTCTTTCGCTACTCTCCCTCCTTTTGCCTTCTGCGTTTTGAGCAAATTTCTCTTCATTCTATCCCTCTGTTTCCTGTTTTTCTTACCACCCCTCCTCTCAAATATTAGAAGAAGTGTAATGGATTGGATTAAAAATCTAATTGGATTAAAAGTTCATAACATATGTCACAATCCATTATGCATAAATTAGTGTGTCCTAAATTCAGGCAAAGTGTGTTGAAAAAAATGGTTTCATAAATACAAATCAATATCATTGTGACAAATCAATGTGGCAAAACGTGTCTTTCATATAGACGAACATGACCTGTTTTTCTTTTCTCTGGGGCAATATAATTGAAAAATGGTATTCATTTCCTTAGATGTGTGTTTTTTCTCTTTTGTTCACATTTCAACTCTGTGAAATTATGCTTATTTAATTTGTTTTTGTTATTTTCAGAGTCCAGGTGATATTTTGACAAAATGTGTGAGTTTTTGAGTCTGGCATGTGTAAGATCTAATCTCATATTCACCATTTGCTCTCTGTGTGTGACCTTGAGAAAATCACTGTGCTACAGTTTCCCTGTCTGGAAAATGGCCACATGATACTTATCTCCTGGGGCTTGTGATAGTGTATAAAGTGAAATTGGTTTACCTCCAGTTGTAGTATTGTTTGTATGCCTTAATTCTTACATATCTATGTCTATCTATCTTCTAAATAGTTTTCATTTGTAGTTTGAATTTTATTTCATATCATCAAGCCATTTTGTAAACAAAACAGTTTAAAATTTCTGAAAGATTGGGGCTTATACCCAGAGAAATGGGATATGCGCATGTTCTGGTTGTATTTTTTGGAAGGTGGGGTGGAGAGAGAGATAAGATTTCATTTGTAGTTTAACACATGATAAATATTTTGCTAATGATTCAAGGAAATTGAAAATAAAATGCATATTTTTTATTGGCAGGTTATAAAGCTTTCGATGTATATCTATCTAATCACCCCTCTTAATCAGCTTTTCAAATTCTCTGAATAGGTTGTTAGTGTGGGGAGTTACACTGGTTTACCCCATAGCAGCGTCGTTATAATGGCAGTAAGCTTGCCCTCTAAGTGTTCAATTGTTCAATTAAGAATTGACATATAATATATCAAAGGTTAGATATGTGGATTCATTTTAGTCAGAATTGCTTCTGGGCCAGCAAGATTTGACTTTGACCAGAAGCTTATCTATTGAATTAACATAGCTAATAAATAAACCATCAGAGTGTCAGTCAGACTCCTGTGCATAAACAAGTGATGTAAAGAAGCCCTACATTTGTTTATCTTCCACATATGAGTGGGATCATAGGGTATTTGTCTTTCTCTGTCTGACTATTTCACTTAGCACAATATCCTCAAGGTCCATCCATGTTGTTGCAAATGGCATGATTTCATCTTTTTTATGGCTGATTCCATTGTATGTATATATACACCACACCTTCTTTATCCATTCATCCATTGATGGGCACTTGGGTTATTTCCAAGTCTTGGCTATTGTGAATAATGCTGCAGTGAACATAGGGGTGCATATATCTTTTCGAATTAGTGGTTTTATATTCTTTGTATAAATATACAAACACGTAGATAAGGAAAACAGATTGGTGGTTACCAAAGGGGAAGTGGGTAAGGGGAGGGCAAAAGGGCTACAGGGGCACATATTTGTGGTGACTGATGGAAACTAGATTTTTGGTAGTAAACATGATACAGTCTATACAGAAGCTGAAATATAATGATGTACACCTGAAATATACACAATGTAATATACCAATGTGACCTCAATAAAATAATTTAAAACAAAAAGCCTCACATGACCAGAGGCAGTGCAAGCACTGTCCTAGTTAGAGTGAGCTTTTGCCAGTGGATTTGAACATTTTTTACTATATTACTACAGTCATTAGTATTGCTATACAAATTTTGAGATGGCCGATTTCAGCTATCTTAAGAAGATACCATTTAAGTTTTGGTTTATCCATCTCTTTCCTCTTGTTTTGATCCCATACTCACTAAGCAATCTTTTGAGTTATGATTGTTTCCCGTGTAGGTCTGTATTCAAGGAGAAGCCAGATGAATTTTGCTTTAAATACTGCTCTGGACAGTAATCTATCACTGTTAATTAATAAATTAGCATTGGAACGATTGGTTTGTCAGTTGACAGGAATATACCTTAAGACGATATTTTTAAAGGCAATCTTTTAAAATCCAATATGGTAAATTTCATTGTGTATTTTCAGAGGTTTTTCTCACCTAAGAAGAGTTTTCAATTACTTTTTCCTGTGATAATTCTTTGTCTGTGTCTGCTCTGTTCTCTGTCTGGTGTTTTATAATGCACATTAGCCATCCTGGACCTGCCTTCATCGTCATTTAGCTTTTCTTTTTTTCATCTTAATCCATTTATCTTTCCCCTTGAATCTTGGGAGACTTTTCTCAAGCCTTTGCTTCACTGATTGGGTTTTCTCCGCACTCCTGACTGCACCTCACTGCCTTCATTGCCATCTCCAATTATGTAGGCCAGGCTTTCCATTTTTCCCCTGTTCTTGACTGCTTCTTCTCATGACCCTCAACTCTCATTTCAGAGATGCAGTGTCCTTTTAATTTCTACTAAAAGAATAAATTTAAAGTAAGTTTTTCCATTTCTTATAACTTTTTCTTAAGAAGATAATCACTTTGCTTCTTCAAAATTTTGTTTATATATGGGGTGAACGTCTATACTTTTCAAAGATTTGTGATTGCAATGTTCTCCTTCAGAGATGATATTGAGTGCTCTGCAAATTTCTGTCTTTAAGGAAAGACGGGAAAGATGCTGGAGATTTAGCAACTTGGATGCGGGTGACCAAAACCAAAGGAAGTACCCCAGGCACCTTGACCTATTTGCCAGTTTCTTTCTGTATTTACCGTGGTATGCAGTAATTAGTTGAACTACTCCCTCCCTCCCTGGTGTGGTCTGGTTCTTCTCAGGACTGTGCTCCATTCTTCAGGCCCAGTGAAAACCAGGGTTCATCCAGAAGTGAGTTCTGCTGTCAGGTTCTTGCTCAGAGTGTCTTCCAGCTCCTGGTACCCCTGACCCCCGTGCACTCGGAAAGTCACATGTGCCTCACACCACACTCACACTCATTGCCAGCCCTGTCACTGTTACCTAATCAGTGTTAGCAAAGTTAACTTTCTAGGATCGTTTCTACAACCTTCCCAGGTATATACTTCCTTCACATTTAAGATGTCTTCATCAGGTCACGCTTTCCTTAATGTGAGGCTGTCTGCATTGTATCTGGCAAAAAGTCCTTGAAGTTACTGGTGTGAAAAATATAAGCAGATTATTTCTTATTTTAAAATATCCAGTTGTCAGTCATTTCAGTGGGTGTCTGAATTCAAAGATGGAGTTTCATGTGTTCAAGGCTGGTATTATGTAGAGAACCAAATATCTTTTAAAACGATGTACTAGATGTTAAGTTCTGTGTGTTATGGTAGGTCCCAGTTATCATCACCAGTTGCGAGTGATTATCTCTTCTAAGAAAGATTCCAGATTTATAACCTTAGCAAATTCAATTTCTGCCATATCCCAGGCTCCCTGCCATGAGCACCAGCCCAGTAGATTCCAGCAGAATCTAGCAGAGCTCTAGCAGAAGATCTCTCCCCCTGCTGAGATGCACTGAGAAGGACAAGGAGTATCTCGTCAATTCTAATGACACTGTGTAGGCTCAACGCATCTGTGCTTGGTCATTTTGTAAATAGTGACTAATGCTTACAGAGTTGGGTTAAGGCATCATTTCCTGGGTGTTTCTGAAAGAGGAAGATAAATAAACTCAAAAGGAATATTTGGGACTTCACTCAACTGTCCACCTATTATGACTTGCTGTGTTTGTATTTGCAGTGGGGAGAGATGATGCTGGGAATAAGAACCAGCTGTTTCTGAGATATAGTGATGAACTTGTAAACTATTCAGAGAACGTAAACATAATATAAATTTTATGTGGGTAACAAATTGCTCCCACTCTGACTGACCCTTTGCAATGAAGAGAAAATTTGTCAGCGTTGTATTTTTGCTGTAGGTCACATTGGTGACTAATGAACACAGATCCCAAATGTAAAACGTGTAGGAATCAGTCCTCTATAGCCGGTTAATAACCAGGTCTACTACCATGGTCAGCCTCAAAGGATGATGTTAACTCCTTGCCACCTTCATCCCAGCTACCTCCACACTCATATATAAATGCTCTAATGATGAACACTTCCGAATGACCTTGCTTTGCTTCAAAAAGAAAGGCTCAGGCTGTCGTTGCTGTTGGCTCTCCCATAGGCAAAAGATCTCCAGCTTCCAATTAGCTAGAGCGAATTGGAGCCAAAACAGAAACAAAAGATACAATCTATAGACTTGACCTTGTATGCTCAAGAAAAGTTCAGGATTCTGGGTATTTGTACCGTGGAAATGGAGCATAATCTTTTCTATGGTGCAATTAAAGATTCAAAAGTACTACTATATATGAAGAAATGCTACCTTTTCTTTGTAAAAGTTGATCTGTAATTTCTCTACTCTGCAAAATACTTGTGATAGAGGATCTTTTTGAGAAGACAGTAGTAAAGGCTTGGTATTCAATCATTTACTATTTAGTGAAAGAGTCCGTTTTGTTTGTGTCATATATTAGATAAAGAGTTGACCTTCCTAATAATGTTTTTTCCTGCATCTGCATTTATCTGTGAAATTCTGTGTGTGTGTTGGGGCAAGGCGGGAGGTTGTTAATGTGAGGTTGCTAGACAGAGTAACAGGGACTAGGGCCAGCCCAGTGGCAGCGGTTAAGTTTGTGTGCTTCACTTCCACACCCCAGGGTTCCAGCGTTCAGATCCTGGGTGGGGTTGCAGCACTGCTAGCCAAGCCACGCTATGGCAGCATCCCACAGAAAATAGAGGAAGATTGGCAAGAGATGTTAGCTCAGGGACAGTCTTCCTCACTAAAAACAAACAAACAAAAGTAACAGGGAATGTGTCCTCCATTTGGTGACTTTCTTTACCTACTGTCAGCCAGAACAGAGTTCATATTGGCTTGCCAGTATTTGCAACACCCGCTTTGATACTTCTTATAACATTTATGTCTTCAGAAATCTGCAAATTCTCATTTAGTACTGCCTCTTCTTCTCATTTTCATTGCCACCTAATTTTCTTTTGCCTAAAAGATTGCATTTAAGTGGACTTCTGTCTTTGGTGCCCTCCCCCACAGATTCGTTCCGTCTTCCATTCCCAGATTAATCTTCCTGATGCTCACCCTAGTAATCTCTCTCCCTTCTCAGATCCCTTCTGTTTCCCCATTGCCTGACAAATAAAGTTTCAACATGGTGTTCGTTTAAAGCCCATGTGTGTCTGTCGCACAACTCATATCCCTCAGCTTGGTTCCGTTTACTTGTCACTTGAAGCACAAAGCCTCTCTCTCTGCTCCCCTGGTCAGAACTCCCTCGGCTCTTCGGAGCTTACCAGGCCCTGGCTGTGTCTCAGATCTCTGTTCTGTCATCACATGTTTGTGTGTCTTCTCCCTGTGGGCAAACCCCCCTCTATACTGAAGCCTTTTTTTGAAATCTTCCTTCTAACTCCTTTCCCTGATGAAAATTACCTCTTTCCTTACAAGATTGCATTTCCTCATTTTCTCTTTGCTATCAATGCCCAGATTCAACGAAGGAGAGACATTTTCATGGCCAGCTCCGTAGCTGTGTCGGGTGCAGGATGGGCACCATTTATCAAGGATCCATACCCATGTCACTGGGTGTGAATGTTTCTTGCACTAAATAAGTAATTACAACCCTTTCCCTCTAATTTTTTTGCCAAACTCTTTTTCTTTTTGAAACTCTAACCTTGCTATTCTACCTTCCCTGAAGATACTCCTACAGGTCCTGGAAAGGATTCCTGTAGGCTGTTCCCCTGTGAAGAGGCCCTATAGGTGAGGTCTAGGACAGCCTCATTCCGCTGTCCCCTGTGGCCTACATTTTCATCATTAGGGGAAATACCTTCCCATACTAATGCCTTTGACACTTCTCAGTGGATGTCATTCTCTCCTTTTCTTGCCTACTTCCTTCATTTTGTTTGGTGACAGGTGTTCTGATGATATCCTAAATCTAGGCATCCTCCTCGTTTTACATTCTCTGTGTGATGAATTTCTTTTGTATCATATCTTGAATATCCACGTTTAATGACCTATCCCTTCACATGTATTCAGGTATTCTTCTAAGCATTAAAATATTGTGCTATTTTCCATCCACTTAAAGTCCATGTAAGCATCATTCAGTTGTAAAGAGCAGTTCCAAATCTCTAAATGCTCAGAGCAATTTGCAGAGACAGGAATTTGGCCTAAAAATTTTTTGCTTTTCTTAAAATAAGTAGGAAAATACTAGTCATATTTGGTCTCTTTTATAAATACCTCATGAAACAGTGGCCACTCTGAATACTGCTGTTGGTGTCGCCACAGCATCCAAGACCACAAGACTGCATGCTCTGGGCTCGACGGCTACCAGCCGTTTTGAACAATTTCATTTCATAATTTTCTTTTCTTTATACCTGTTTACTGCTAAAATTTAGCAGAAAATTATGTAAATGTAGTGCAGTAACCTCCTCTCCTCTTATAAGAAACAACAAACCAAACTTACACTATACACCTTCGTTACCCTCTGTATACCAATTGTAATCACTTCCGTAAATGGATTATTGAGGATTTTTGTCAGGTGTGAAGTCTCTTCAACAAAGAGGAGGGATTGTCAGGCAGAGGGTCAGTTTCTGTATTCTTTTCTTATGTATATGACTGTGCATAAACACCACTATGTACTGGAGTCGATATACAAGAGAGTTTATAAAACTTGACTAAGCACCATAATTTCTGAGGTAAAAATGCTCCCTGTGTTCTTCAGACGTGTTATTTCTGTACTGAACTTCATTTCGCTACTCTGACAGGTCTGACAAAAACAACATATTTCCTTCTTGGTACTATATCCTGGAGCAACAATATTCATCAGATAACATAAAGTCTACTGCTTGAAATAATACTCATGGAGCTTTCTGAATATATTGATTATGGATTTTTATTTTTTAAATTGAGAGTGAAGCATCTTATAAAGGATTCCCTATATTTTGGCAAATCTTTTACTATATGGAAACATCAGTATGTTTATCTTAATAGACTTGCAGTCTTGACAAACACTTTCAATGTTTTATGAACTCCCAGGTTAGCTAAAACTAGTACTTTCAGTTTACATGTGTTCTACAAGAACATTATTCATTTGATGATTTAATGCTCTTTGGAGGTTATTTGGGGAAGATTTCACTCTAGAGGTTGTTAATGGTAGACAGAATAGGAAATGTTTTTCACAAGGGAATGAAATAGTCTGCACTTAAAAGACTGAGTAAGAGAGTGAATAAAAACAATTTGTGAGTTTCTTTTAAATAAAAAACTGATTCACAAATAAAATTGAATTTCTAAATATGAGTCGAAATAATTTAGTAAAAATGTTTCTGAAGATGCAGTTTAACACATTAAAGCAAAACTACCTCATCATATACAAGGGAGAATAACTTTTACTTTGAGAAAATTTCCTCATGTAGAAAAGCTGGATCATGTGGTAATTCTGTTCTTAATTTTTTGATAAAGCTCGATTCTGTTTTTTGTAATGGCTAGACCAGTTTACATTCCCACCAATAGTGTATTAGGGTTTCCTTTTCTCCACATCCTCTCTAACACTTGCTATTTCTTGTCTTTTTGATAATAGCCATTCTAACGGGCGTGAGGTGGTATCTTATTGTGGTTTTGATTTGCATTTCCTTAATAATCAGAGATGTTGAATATCTGTTCATGTGCCTGTTGGCCGTCTGTATATCTTCTTTGGAAAAATGTCTGTTCAGATCCCCTCCCTAGTTTTTGATTGGGTTGTTTGTTTTTTTCTTGTTGGATTGTATGAATTCTTTATATATTTTGGATATTAATCCCTTATCAGATATATGATTTGCAAATATCATCTCCCATTTAGCAGATTGTCTTTTCACTTTGTTGATGGTTTCCTTTGCTGTGCACGTTTCCTTTGCTTTTTAGTTTGATGTTATCTAAAGAATATGAAAACACTAATTTGAAAAAGTATATGTACCCCAATGTGCATGCAGCATTATTTATAATAACCAAGATATGGAAACAACCTAAGTGCCCATAAACAGATGAATGGATAAAGAGGATGTGGAATATATGTATACATATATATATATACATATACACACACACACAATGAATACTTCTTAGCAATAAAGAAAGATGAAATGTTGCCATTCGCAGCAACACGGATGGACCTTGAGGATATTATGCTAGTGAAATAAGTCAGATGGAGACAGACAAATACTGTATGCTTTCACTCATATGTGGAATATAAAAAAAACAAAACAAAAAAAAGCCTCATAGAGCAGACAGCAGATTGATAGTTACCAGAGGAGAGGGAGCTGGGGGGAGGGAAATGGGTAAAGAAGGTCAGTTCTGTGGTGGCAGATGGAAACTACACTTTTGGTGGTGAGCACACTGTGGTGTATACAGATATCGAGTTATAATGTTGTATACCTGAAACCTATAGAATGTTTTAAACTTGTTACCTCAATAATAATGGTTTAAATAAATAATTTAAATTTAAAAAATTTCTCATATAATCTTTTTTATTTTTCTTTGCTAAAGGGCATTATCTGTTGGGGCCTCTCTGATTCCCTTTATCCCCAATATACAAATATAAGGGTTGATTTCTAACTTTTCATAGTATGGGCAGTGAGTAACTGTCAGCATTTAGCAGTTCGCTTTCTCCCGTAATGACGACAGGGATGCAAGATAAAACATTAAAGAACTCTCTTAGTGAGATGTGCCGTGTCAAGTCACAAATCAGCCTGTGGCAGAGGTTGTCAGGTGTGAGCTGGAATCACTTGGGGAGGTTTACAAATACTGATGCCCAGGCCCCAACTTCAGAGATTCTCACTTATTTGTGCTAGAATGGGGCCCAGGCACAAGTATTTCTTAAGAGTTCCCTAGATAACCTAGCAGAGCCAAGGTTGAGAACTACTTAGATCAAGAATCATTCAAGTACTTAGACTTTTTAAGAGAAATCTTGGTAGATCTATCCTTAATTTTCTGAGGATACTCCATACTGCTTTCCATAATGTCTGCACCAGTTTGCACTGCCACCAGCAGTAAGGATAGATCTACCATATGATCCAGCTATTCCACTGCTGGGTATTTATCCAAAGAACTTGAAAACACAAAGGCATAAAGATACTTGCACCCCTATGTTCATTGTGGCATTATACACCATAGCCAAGACATGGAAGCAACCTAGGTGCCCATCAAGGGATGAATGGATAAAGAAGATGTGGTATTTATACATGATGGACTACTACTCAGCCATAAGAAATGACGAAATCCAGCCATTTGTGACAACATGGATGGACCTTGAGGTTATTATGCTGAGTGAAATAAATCAGAGGGAGAAAGTCAAATACCATATGATCTCACTTATGAGTAGAAGATAAAAACGACAGAAAAAAAAAACCACATAGCATTGGAGATTGGACTGGTGGTTACCATTAGAGAAGGGAGGAGGGCAAAAGGGGTGACTAGGCTCACCTGTGAGGGGATGCACTATAATTAATGTTCCGGGTGGTGAACATGATGTAATGTATACAGAATTCAAAATATGATGTACATCCGAAAAAAAATAAAAATTAAAAAAAAAGATGTCACATTATCAAAATTCAAAAAATAAAAGAAATCTTGAAACCTTTTAAGAAGAGTAATTTCGATAGGTATAGAAAGGGGATTTTACTGGGGACAAATTCATTTTAAACTGGGAAACAATTTAGTGAGAATACCAACAGAAAATCTTTGTCTTGGCCAGTTCTATGAAAAATAGGAAAAGATAAAGACCACATGAAACTATATCAAATTGTATTATGCTTGTGTATACTTTTTGCTGAAATAATTGTACTGAGTTTAGAAATTATACGTATAAAACAATTACGGAATCATAGAGGATATGAGCAACTTTAATAGAAAATATTTATTTTTTAAAACATACAGGTTAAAAAACCTTTTCTTAACTAATTTTTCTAAAAAATTCACTACTTTTGGTGACAGATTTTCTTTGTACAAGAATGGCTGAAATATCACCTTCCTCTGCCACCACCAGCACCATCCATCTCAACCCCAGTTTAATCCAGTGAGTTGGAGATATGTTATCTCTGACAATTTCAGTTATCTGTATCAGTTATCGATGGTAAATAACCACATTTATTTTCAATTTAGCAATAGGAAAAATATTTAAAAATATAATGTGTATTTTCTATAAGTAAAACATGTCTCACTCTGGGTTGTATACCATATAGTAAAGTTATTTTAATCAGTTTTACTCCTTTGACCTAGAGTGCAATTTTCCTTTTTTTGGAAAGAAGATAGCCCTGAGCTAACATCTGTGCCTATCTTCCTCTACTTTTTTGTATGTGGGATGCTGCCACAGCGTGGCTTGAGTGGTGTAGGTCCGCACCAGGGATCTGAACCTGTGAACCCAGGCCGCTGAAATGGAGCACACTGGACTTCACCACCACACCACAAGGCCAGTCCTCTGGTTTCCTTTTTGACACCTTCTTGACCAGTTATTTTAAAATAGACTCATTTTGCTTGACTTTCAGATAGATATTAACCCAAATGATATACTTGCTAAACACTTCTGGTGATTTCTTAAAGATTATACAGTCATACAACATCACTAATTGTATAATCATAAGACTTTTATCTCTGTGGCCTACAGACTCCAACGTGTAGCTGGACAGGTGTGAAACTGCTTGACTGTTTTGACAGCCTGTCAGGTTCATGGATAAGGAAAAAGCCTGTGAATTCCCCAGCCCATTCTTTGCAGGATGAGACCAATTTATCTTCAGGTGAACACCTTTCCCTGGGCCTCCGTAGGAGAATGACTATAGCATTCATTCTAGGACATTCTGTAGTGTAGAAAAGATAACTATCCTGAATATTTGGCTATGGTTTTGTTTAGAAGTAGTAACTGGTTTCAGATGAAGCTTTGAGTAAGCTCCCTTTCTAGGGTTCTATGACTCTATAAAAATCATTGTTGGCTCCATAGTAGATGATAGATAAATCTGAGGGAGCCCTCTGGATAGCATTCACTTTGCTATTATATGAGACAAAGGAAAAAAAAGATCAAGATAATTGATGAATTATATTTATTCAGGCACCTGGAGTAAACAATTTGTTCTTTTGATCCAGAGCACAGAATGGTAAAGCAAATCACTGTTACACATCAAGTTAAGCTTTTTATTGAGGAAACCTTCCCTGGGAAGGCCCAGCGACGATGTTTCAGCTGAAGAAAAGTTGGCTTTCCCCTGACAGAAGGCTGGGGGGATCCACAGATCTATTCCCTCCATGAACCTGAAAATGAGGCTGTCGGCATTGTCGAGCCGTTTCTCGTCTATCTACCTACAGTTTGGAGTTTGTAGGCCACAGAGGTGAAAGACCTGTGATTATACAGTTAGTAAGTTTTATGTGACAGTTTAAACTTAAAAAACAATATTAGAAGCAGAAACATTAGAAATATGTCACAATTTAGTGAGCATGTCATTTTTTAGGGAAAAAATTCAAGATGATAACTATTCATGGGGCCCCAAAGTTTTATATAAAGATGAAAAAACCTGTTTGGGAGTTATGAATTCCTGTAGCCCTCTGTTAAATCTGTCTTGACAACTGTTAAAAGGCATTATCATCAGAAATGGGGCTGCGTTTCACTCTGTCTGTCAAATATAGCCAACACGTAGGACTTAAGAAAGTGTGACTAGAAGGTGTATCAAAGCGATTGGAAGAAATAACCAAAGATCAGCTACTTGTGGCCTTTCTGGGGGAGAGGCTTTAGAATAAAACCCCCAAACCATGCCCAGTACCCCAGTGAAAACTGAGCTGTTCAAAATGAGCATGATAAGCTGAGAGCAAATAGAGTGAAGCAATTTGAGATCTCTCCTTTATTGTTGTACAAGTCAACCAACCAACTCTTCTAAAAATAAGTACCATAAAGGAGATGTCTCTGCGAGTTCACACAACATCCTCGGTAGTCTCAGGATAATTTGTGGCCTTAATCCACCATGTCCGACGGCCTTTGGAGGTGTTTCTGGGGAAATAGGCCAGCTTTTGCAGTGGAGAAAAGATCGAGCTGGGAAACGGAAGAGCTGGTCTTGCCCCACTTTACCTGTCCATGTGGTTGGCTGTTAGATACTTGGGCTGCTTCTGGACTCACTTTATGCTTAAGTGAGATGGGTGGTGGATTGTGTGACCTTTAAGGCCGTTCCACCTCTGATATGCCTTGATTCTGAAGCCCATTTATTCCATTTCCACTCTTGCATTTCTACCTCTTGTGTTGCTGAACTTCAGCTAGCAAGAAACAGTTGTAGCTCACAGTGACACGTCTGCTGTAATAATGAGGTTCAGTTTGAAGTCTAACTGGGTACTCATTTTATCCTTTATTATATATACTAAATATTATAATATTTATATATTAAGCGTTATATTAAGTAGTAAATAGTAAACATTTATAATATATAAATATATTATAAATGTTTAAACTATAAATATTTGTTTATAATATAAATATTCACTATTTTATTTATATATATAAATATTATATAAATAAGTGATTTATATGTATATATAAATGATTGCTATTATTTATGGAAAGATTTGTGCAGCCATGTCAAAAAGGATACATTTTCCCTAAAACATCCATCCATTGGTTTTCTTTTAGTTCCTCAAACCATCAGTTGTCTTCCCCCATTTTGGCAACTTAACTGAAATTAGGCTATTTCTAAGTGGAGAGATTCATTAATTGTAAGTTGGCCAGTTTCTTTGGAAATCTTGGAAAGTCGAAATAGCTAGAAGGATTGTAATAGCTCTCAAGCCCCGAATCCCTCTGTGATTGATACAGTTCGATTTTCCGTTATTATTCTCCTGATTTGTTGTATTTGCTCCCTTCACTAGTTTCCCATTTCTGAAGAAGGAACTAAAGTGTCCGAATTGCATGCAGGGCATTTAAAAAGAATTTGTTCTGCATCTCTAATTACCTTTATCCATTATGTTAGGATTTTACTCACTTTGCCAAATTGCATTGCTACAAAGCCCATTAGGGATTTTAAAAACCAGGATTAGCGCATGCTGCATATTCAGAACTTCAGTTATTAATTCATTTCTAGTGGAAAAATTTGGTTCTAATTATTGTAGCCTTGCGATATTGGACATTGGTTAAAGCTTTCAGAGATGGTTATAAAGCAATTTGAATTTATTTTAAAATAAACTAGTCGATTTTTTCTAGAGTCATTTAAAAATAAATATACCACACCACTCCCTCATATACCACTTTGCATACTGTAATGCCCATGTTTTTCTGTCTAAGGACATTCAGCAAATAATGTCATGCCAATTTGTGATTTTCAAAGTCAGCCACCTAATGTTGATATTAGTGGATTCTTTAGAGTTGAAACGCTTATATATGAGATTAGTTTAGTTAAAAATACTTACAAAGACAATTTTATGAGTGCTGGGAGAAACAGATATCTAGATAACGACCATCTGTGGGAAGCTTATGTTTGTCGCCATTCGGTTGAGTCAACAGGGTTGACCCCAGGCAAAGTAGTGAAGTGTGTCAGTAACCACTTCTATGTGACCACTTTTTTTGATGCCTCCTGCAATAGTAAAGGATTTATTCACTCACTTTCCTTCTCTGCTTAAAAAATTTCTCAGTGCCAGTCATGCAAATATGTTTTGGCTGTTGGATTAATTTTTAAGAAAATATTTTATTCTAAATTGTGGCTTAAACAGCTTTCCCATTTTCCAAGAAAGTATAGGCATCTAGATATCAGAAAATAATTTAAGTAGCAAGGTGGAGGTGCCTCCGAAATTAAGTTGTGTCCAATTACTTGGACCTTCATTTCAAATGATTTGAGTAGCAGAGGATAGAAAGATTAAATGATGAAATCACATCCCTTTAGGAGATTGTTCTCCTTAACAGATTGGTAGAGGCCACATCAGGCGCCTGATTTTCAGAGAACCTAGAATTCACTCCAGCAGTCCTGTGTCCTCCCGCTGGGACATAGGCCAGCCTGTCCTCCACTGTACCTAATCTCAACTCCCTTCATAACTACTTTAGAGGAGTTATTGATGAGGGTGCATAGAATAGTTCCAATCCTTGTTGCTTTGACATTTAATAGGTTATAACTGTGTCAGGTGCGAACTGTGTTCCCTAATATTTTGCTGTAAGATATCATTTTAAAATACATTTTAAAATGCATTTAGCAAATTAAATAAGGCTCAACATCTACACTCAGCAGCATGCTGAGAATACTAAGACCCCACACTTACTCAAGTTTGACAGTCTCATGACTTCCACCGGGTGGTTTAAGAGATTGGGGAGCTTCTTTAGTGTCTGGAGGAGAGGGTAGGAGCCTGGTCTTTAAACAGTGCAACTCTCCCTGAGCTTCACAGTCAGCTCTGGTGCTCTTTCTAGTCAGTCTCAGAGACGCTGCTCATAGGACCTCCTCTCATGGGTGTCCTCTCTGCAGACAGTAGACCCAGAGACAGAGGCCTCCTCTGCTGCTGTGGAAAGTGCAGCTCCAGGGAGCAGCATTCCCTGATTGTCTAGAGTCCTTTCACATGCAAGCAGGATCCAAGACTCTTACTCACGGAAACACCCCCACATCCCCTAGTCTCAGGAGAGCCAACCTTTTCTCCACAGTTGAGCCCCTCTGGCCTTTTCCCACCCTTGGACCTTCCCAACCCACCTCACCCCTAAACTTTGGTTCCATGGCCTCTTTGAATGTGTGTTTTTAAAAACAACTGTCTGTTAGTTCTCCCTTGGGAAAAGAGAAGATCCATTTTTCTTAGTTTCAAAAGCTTAGGTGTTCTTTTGAGAGTGTGTGTTGAAGGAGTTGGGGTGGGGGTTACTGTGGCACCAGAACAAAACAGATATTAATATCTCAGTAGATTATACTGTTTCCTAACTCTTTGTCAGAATGAAGATCAATTGCTCAGACTTTCAATATTTTTGATTGTCCCAGTTTCTTTAGATGTTACAAGGAGGAAAAGAGGAGTGCTAATAAAGTAAATGTGCATAGAGGAGTGTCAGACGTAGGCATTCAGTGGCAGCAAGGGTTGCAGAATATCCTAAGAAAATAAAGCAAAGAAAATAGAGCAGATTTCCAAACCCTGTCAGGAGGAAAAATAGTCAAAGGATGTGTGTTTGGCAATACTGGCTGTAAGCATTGATTTCTGCTCTTTGAAAGTGTGTTTGTTAAGAGGAGTGATATTTGATCATAAATAAAACCATTAGACTAGAAGAGATATGAAAAGAGAAGTATGGTTTTGAATACAGAGCAATGTTATTTCCATGTCTTGTTTATTCATTTATATCCATTTGAAAACTGGTGTACCCATAGTCTTGGAGCTTCAGAGTTGAGTAAGATAACATACCCACTGTCAAAGACTGAACACTTGTGCAAAGAAGCCAGGTTTGCCTGGAGCCGACCACCATACAGTGGGTTCAGTGCAGTCAAGAAGATGTGAATGAAGAACTTCTAGAATACTAAGGAATACGTAAAACGTAAACCTGTTCTGAGGAAGCAGGATTGGCATTTGAGCTTGAAGACTGAATGGGAGTAAAGTATATCAGATAAGTGGTAATGAATGTGGGTGTGGGATCTCAAGGAGAGGGAAGCGTGTGAGCAAAGCTATAAATCGGT
The DNA here is from genome assembly GCF_037783145.1 of Equus przewalskii. Lineage (NCBI taxonomy): Eukaryota > Metazoa > Chordata > Mammalia > Perissodactyla > Equidae > Equus > Equus przewalskii. The sequence goes on along the minus strand of NC_091858.1, from coordinate 8,823,247 downwards.
GAACTGATCATGGAATGTTTGAGGACTGACAAGTCCCCTGATAGAATGAGTGTCGGGACAAAGTTGCTGAAGATGAGGCTAGCCTCAAACCTGCCTGGAGAGAACCTTGTAGGAACTTCTACAGGCATGAGAGCTTCATTTCACAGACAGTAGGAAATCATCAATTATTTTTAAGCTGGAGAGTGATGTGTTCAGACCTCTGTGTCAATACTTCCTTTTTTCATTCCTTCCTTCCTTCATTCTAGATGATGTATGTGCTTTGTGGAGGATGTGGTAGAACAAACATAAACAATATATGGAGGCTGGAACTGTCACACATTGCTGGTGGGAATGCAAAGTGGTCCAGCCCTACTGGAGGAAAAGTTGGCAATACAGTACAAAACTGCATATGCACTTACCTTTTGACTCAGCGTCCCACTTCTAGGAATTTGCACAAAAGATCCATCTCCAACAATATGAAGATACATAAGAATAAGATTTCTTCATTGGTATTGGTTGTAAGTACAAAATACTGGAAACAACGTAATTTCTACACACAGGAGAGTGGTTGAATAAACGCAATGAAGTACTGTGCAGCTGTAAGAAAAAGTGAAGATTTCTGTGAATTGATTACTGTCAAGTAATTTACAGAGTATACTGTTAAGTGGAATGTCAAAGTACAAAAGTTATTTATATACTACCTTTCATCAAGAAATACAAAAGATATTTAAAATGTGCATGTATCTGATAATTTCTTTAAAAGAAATACAGAAAGGATCAATTAGAAAATAATGAGATCAATTAACTATAGGAGGGGGTGAGGAAAAAGTATGCAAAAGAGAGGAACAAGAATGAGGTAGTAGAGACGAGAGGGAACAACACTTGTCTGGTTATCCATTTAGGTTGACTCTGCGTGTTGAACTAGAGTAATGTTTCATATATTAAAAAAAATAAAATAAAATTAACCAGGATGTGCTTAGAACCCAAAGGAATGCAAGCAGTAATAAATGAACCTAAGTGTATCATAAGTAACCTAAAGGGAAGGAAGGAAGAAGAACTAACCTAAGTAACTTTGGAGACTGCTTTTTGAATGGATACTGTAAGACTAAAGACAAAAAGAAGTGTACGCAAATGCCCTACTTTATTTAGTAAATTTGTTTCTCACAGAGGTATGGGTTAGCAATTGTGAAACTACTTTGAGTATTCTAGGGTTGAACAAATGGGTAAATATTTTGTAGATAATGAGAACTGGATTTTTCACTATTGGAAAAAGAAGTTACAAAGAAGGAAATGATGAAGTAGAGAATAAATGCTGTGGTCTTGGATTGGAATTGGAGGTATCAACATGAACACGTGATTTTCTAATATATGTGCAGATAGATACAGAAATATAGATGTGTGTGTGTGTGTGTGTGTACATATGTATATTTCCTAGCTCTGTCTATTGAGACTGGAAGCAATGACACCCCAGTAGCAACAAGCACACCTGGCACCCAGATCCTTGTTACCAAATACCACTCTTCAATGAAAGAAACTATATTTTCTTGGAGAGATGACTGATTCCAGAGCTAGAGAAGAAAAAACATAAGGTGAACCTGGAATATCTTGTAGGGCCAGAAAGTAAGGAAGTATTCAAAAGAAAAGATAGGGATATGTTGAAAGGGAGCCAACCTGGAAGAATTCCCAAAGGTGGAACAGCTTGAGTAAATCAATAAGTAAATAGTGACAGTATTACATTATAACCCATAGGATAAATAGATATCCATGAGTCCATATTGATATAAATAAGTATTTGAAAAGGTAAATAAGTGGGGGAGAAGGGACTGTCTTCTTCCGAGAATCCCAGTTAATAAATGTAGAAGGAATGAGGGAAATAGAAAATCATCATTGGGCTGGATCCAATGATGGAGGCTAAGATTTGTGGGTGAAAATTTGAGTAGATACAGGATATTTGCAAAATCTCAAAATATTTCCTCCAAAGTATTCATTAAATTACAGAGGGAAAAATTGAAATCTTCCAGCGGAGAAATCCTGAAGGTACCACTTTCATGGAGTGGTTAAGTTAATATCATCAGTAATAAGACATTAGCATCATCTATCTCTTAATATGATGCACTGAGAAGGCCCCAACATCATCTCTGTGGTATTCTTGCCCAAAATACATAACCTCATATCTAATCTTGAGAAAACATCAGGGAAACCCAAATTGAGAGACATCCACACAATTACTGACCAGTTGGGTTTTTTTTTGTGAAATTGGCAAGGTCATGAAATAGAAGGGAAGCCTGAGAACTGTCACAGCCTGAAGGAGACTAAGGAGTCATGACAACTCACTGCAATATGGGTTCCTGGATTGGGACTTAGAGCAGGAAAAAGACATCCATGGGGAAACTGGTGAAATTCCAGGGAGATCTATGTTCTAGTAAGTAGTATCGTGCCAATGTTAATTTCCTGGGTTTTATAATTGTATAATGATTTTATAAGATATTAACATTAGGGGAAGATGAGTAAAGAGTGTAAAGGAACTCTTGGTAAAATATAAGCCTAAAATAATCGAGAGAGAGAGATGGAGCCTAGAAGATGATTTGAGAAATTCAGCAATGGTGAGAAAGCCATGGGTTTGAGAGACATAAAATTTTGTGCCTGATTAAATGAGATGAAAGCCAGTGGAGGCTGGGAGAAGGGAGAAAGGGTAGAATTTGCCTCTTGTTAAACCAGTTGGGATAAATTCGACAGCTTACCTTTCTATCTGAAATATTTATTTAGCATTGAGCGGCTCAGTGGTGCCATTGGGTTTCAAGGAATAAGAGAAGCTCCGAATCTCCAAATGGAGATGGGCTGAGAGCCAAATCGGGAAAATCCTTTCATGGGAGAAATTCTATCTCTCCACTCTTTCCTTTTCTTAGGATTCTGAATGTTTTCTGCTTATAAAAGGGGAAAGCTAAGCCAAATGCAACTGAAGCATGATGCAACAAAATGACCTTATTACCAAATGGAAGAATTGCAGGGCTCTCTACATATTTTCTTTTCCTTGGATGCTGTGCAGCATCAGGGCTTTTAGAGGATTTTCAAAAGCTGCTTTAATTAACCTTCTTTCCTTGACCAGATACAATAGTGGTAGCTCTGTGAGTGTCTGTGTGTGTGTGAATGTATGTGGTTGAACAAAGAGAGTAGGAATTCTGAAGGGATGCTATCTGAAGGCAGGAGGGAAAATGAGATCTGTTTTTTTAATTCCTTTACTTCTTTGGGAACATATTAGGCTTTCATGAAGATCTTGTATTGTGCAGTATTAGAAAAAAAGCACTAATGTTCTAGGAAATTTGGATAGTTATTTAGGATTTTAAGGTATCAAATGTTATTCAAGACAAGTAAACCATCCTGTGTACTGGGTAGTAGAATTAAGAAAAATTACCATTTATTGAATGGTATGCCAGACACTAGGGAATATGCTTCATATATATACATTTTAAATTTGTAAAACCCTACAAGGTGGTTATTTATCCTCCCATTTCACAAATAATGAATCTAAGGTTTGGAACAGCATCACACTATAGAAACAATAACGCAGGCCACAAATGTAAGGCACATAAGTAACTTTTAATTTTTAGTAGCCACATTAAAAATGATAAAAAGAAACAGGTGAAATTAATTTTAATAATATGTATTATTTAACTCAATTCATATATATATCATTTCAATATGTAATCAATGCAAAACATTATTGATGAGTTACTTAACATCTTTTATACTAAGTCTTTAGATCGGAGCCTATTTCTACATAGAACACATCTCAATTTGGATGTTGAATTTCACTGGAAATGCTTGATCTGTATTTAGATTTCATAAAATGTACAGTTGAAACAGATTTACATACCCAAGTTGTTCCAACATGCTTAAAGCTTGTTCCAAAAATCGAATAGAGTATCGACTTTTAAATTTAAATTTTAATTAAAATGAAATAACATTTCAACATTAGCTCCTCCATCGCACTTGCTGCATTCCAAGTGCTCAGCAGCAATATGTGGCTGATGGCTATCATACGGGACAGTGCGACTTTAGAGGATTAAAATTAATTACCCAAGGCCTCAGAGCCCTTAAGTGCTGGAACTGACATTTAAATCTGAGTTAACACGACTCAAGATTTCATGATCTGAACTCTAACTTCTAGTATGAAAATTTGGTTGCTTAGCAGAATCTGCATGGTAATGAGACGACGGAGTTGAATGCATTCTCTCCTCTGCTTTTTGGTAATTGTACTTAAGCGGATGGGCCTGAATTCCCAAAATCAGTTGTCCACTGTAAAGCAGCTTGTTTACGAGCTTGAGGAGGCAGCCTTCAGAGAGCAGCAGCAAGCACACTTCACAGGCAAAAATGCTAATGTGTTTCTTAGTTAATCTCAGTCCTGGCCACAGTGAAATGAGAACAACAATGCAAATGGTCAGCTGACACCATTTGACTCTGGAGGCTGGTTATGTTTTATCAGGTTCCCTAGTTCATTAACAGTCTGAGTAATTTGTCCTTGTCACAGTGCTTTTAATTTTGTTTGTACATTTTGGGGCTCTTCCATGTTAAAAACAGAGGCTATTAGATTGCACCTCCTAAGGGACTCATGTTGATCTCTCTAACAAGGAGTTCGGGCTCCTAAAACAAGGGAAATCTAGACAAAATTCTGTGATTGGCAAGGAAAATTGCCATGGACTTGGTTTTTTTCCTTCAGCATCACTAGAGAATCATTTTGACGTTTCATGTTTTTCACTAATAATAATATGTAAAAAACCACAAGCACACTGGTTTCATTTCTTAATGCTGTCCTGTTATAGACGTGATTCCCAGGGAAGATGCTTGTTAGTGATTTGCATTTTTGACAGCAAGTTTTCCTCCACTTAGGAAAAAAAAATATGCTGGAAAATATCCATCAATGAAAGCAAAAAACGCTGTTTCTTGACTTCAACCATTCTTCAGATGGTGGATAATTATTTTTGTACAGAGGGAAGGAAAAGAGTGAAAAAAGAGAAATTGAATGACATGCCAGCAATTTTAGTTAATTTCATAATAACTTAATCTATGTCAGACAAAGTAAAATGAATCACAACCTAAAAGGAAATGACTTTTTAATGAAAATTGTTCAGGCATGTCATATACACTGTGTGTGTGTTCCTATTTCAGCCAGAAAAACCCATTAAACAGAAAAACAGGGGCGAATATTAAAAGGCTGCAATAATTCTGTAAGCCAGTGTTGTGTTTTTCCCTTTAGTTTTCTATATGAAATGTTGGATGCAAATTATATGGGATAAAATAATTGTTCTCTCCCTGAACTATAGTCACAGTGTGACCTATTGGGTTTGCTCTATTTACTGTGTCTGCAGCATAATTATGAAGACTTAGCTTCTTTCCCAAATAGTTACAGATGTGGGAGAAAAATAAATTACTTTTGCATGCTAGCCCTGGAAGTCATGCTGTTGTAATATAATGTAATCGGCCATGAACAAAAGGAAGTTATTATATTCATTTATATTAGTTTGAAAGCCACAGAAATGTATTATATTATTTTAGACCGAAGAATTGAAGCAGTGCCATTGATGATTTATTTTCCCCTGATTATCCAGCTTTACTCTGAAGGTCATCTTTATGAAATGTGATAATTTCAGCCTTTTCATTTTACTTAAGGTATAAGCAAATCATGACGGCTGTCATCAAATATTTGAGGACTTATGAAAGAGGGGCTAGATTTGTTCCATATGAGTCCACGTGGGGAGAAATAGGACCAATGGACGAAAGTGACAGGAAGACAAACTTTAATTGAATATAACGAAGAAATGATCATTATCAGAACTATCTCAAGGTAGAATGAACTTCCTTGAGAGCTGGTGAGTCCCTGGTGTCTTATGTCTTACTTGTAGATCCGTTCCTTTTAAGCCCAGAGATTCTCCAAAATTAGATAAGGGAGACTTTAAAGCAAAAAACAAAGAGCATCTAAAGTACTTTCCTTTTCGATCCAGAGACCCATTAAATCAGCCCTCTAGAGGGAGCCTGAGTTTGTAAGCAAAGTATTGTAGAATTGTCAGTGAGCCACTTGGATATTTTGACTTTGGAAGAATTCCTCCTGTCACTGTTTCCCAATTTTATATGTGTAGATATATATATGTATGTATATGTATATTCTAAAGTGAGGATAATGATGCTTTTCCCTTTACAAAGAGAAATATGATTAGGTTACTGTGACTTTCTGTGAGATGGATTAATCTATTTGCTGAACTTTAAATAAGTAAACGCTACTTCAACAGATAGACAGTTAATTGTTCTTTACCTGAAATGTGAAAAGAATAACAGTAGGTTGATTTAAACTATACAGAGTAGTGAATAAATGATACAAGTTAGGCAAAAAGTATAAAATTATGAACTTTGGAACAAGTGACAGATGTTTTTGCGTGTGTTTGTTTATTTATGATATGGCTTAAATATGTTCCAACCTAATGGTCACTCTATGACTTACTTGCTTCAAGATAACCACTGAATTTTTTCTGTTTCTCAGACTTACCAGTTATGTTTTCAGGTTTGAAACATAATTTTATAAGCATAATTTTAGTATTTTTTAAAGAGAGAGATACTACAGGTAAGTCCTAAGATGTTAAAATTGTCGGCAGTTTCACTTGAATACCATGAAAAATATTTATTCACACGCACGCGCGCGCACACACACACACACACACTCACATATGGTTGGGCAGTGCCGTCAAGGGGATCCCTCATCCCACCTAAAGGATTATTTTGAATGAGCTTTCTTAATTATATTTAGGTTTTTCAATTGTTAGTGAAATGTTAATATCCTCTTAGTTGCTTGATAACTCACATGAACTGCCTCTGGAAGATTGCTTTACATTTATGTAGGGGAATTGGAGGAAGCACACCTTCTCTAATAATAATCACCATAATGAATTATCTCTGAAATTTGACATTAGGATTTTTACATGGAGGAACGCTTAATTTGGAACACACTTCGGAAATGAATAGACATTTTTCTAGGTCTAAAGTTCCATTTATGTTTGTAAAAGTTTAAAACTTTTTAATTGGGAATTTGCAACATGATTAAAATATAAGATGTGTTCTGTTGTTGTCGTCGTCGTCGTTTTTAGCTTGTTATTTGAGATTTCCAGTGGAAAGACAATTTGGCAAATCTCAAATTTTGTTAGTCAAGCGTTTTAACAGTTGGAAAAATAAAAGTGATAATCAGCCCCATAGCTTAGAGTTCAAGCACAGGACTTATTTTAAGGTAAAGGATGTGCTTTGCATTGACTCATTACTGCAAACTGATTACAGGTCATCTGGACATTTCTATCTGCCTGGTGTTCTGTAATCTAGATTTTTCTCTTTCCCAAGGGACTCAGGTGAGGAAGCAGTATTAATTTAAGCAGCAGATATTCTTCTGTATTCCATAAGATGGCTGGGACCCTGCCATTTGCCTCGTACTAGTTACTAATGGGACTACAGGAAGACCTAAAAGTGATTGTTTGGTTAAGTGGGGAAAGTTTCAAGAGAGAAGAGATGAGTGGAGAAGGGGAAGCCCCAGTTAGTGTAAGATCATTTAAATTGCCTTAGATTTAAGTAATAAAGTTTGAAATAGAAGGAAAAGGCAATGCATCATCATTTGCAGTTTTCCTGGTTTAATTAACCTTGCATTTCCACCTTGCAATCTTTGGGGCAGGAGAGCAGAGAATGCTCTGGGATAAAATTGACCTTGCTTTCCTGCACATGCATATGGAAATACGATGCGGGGACTTTACAATTAATATTGATTCAATGTCAGAAGCACAACATTGATTGCAATGGAAAAGACTGTAGGGGGGGAACTCCTGAAATTTTCATTTGGCGTGTGTGAGAGTGCACGCCCTAATTATTGTCTTATGTGGAGCTATTGAGAGCATGTGCTGAGGCCTTCTCATTTGCTATATAGGCAGCTTTTTCATACAAGTTTGATTTTGCCTTATAATTATTTCTTACTAAAAAGAAGGAAATGTTTGGAATGGAAGAAAAATGGAGTTATCTGTCTTAAACTTTTTCCATATAATGATATACATACATCTATAAATGTAAGTTTAGAGAGAGGGCAGTTTTTATTCTAACACATGATTTTTGTGTATCATGGGTTTCTGTCAAAAGGGTGTTCTCTCAGCAGGTAATTAACGAAGCATGGAGTAGACACAACCAAATTCTTATTGATTAATATAATGCTTTGTCTCGTCTCACCTGGGATACTATTTTGTGACACAAATCCAAGGACATTCTTACAATGAAACTATAGACGTGTGAACATGTTTTATGACCCAACAGTCCTGGGTTAACAACTACCACAGGGAAGTCCAATTAACAAATTTCTTCATTTGGGCCCTATTTGCACTTCTTCTGTCAACTCTAATTACTTATTTTTGAAATAAAAACTTTGGCCTTCACTCCAGACTCCAGTGCCTGTCAGTGAATGAGAATCTGTTTGCATCTCTTCAGCTATATTAGAATTTCACAGGTCTGCCATCTGCTACTAGGAACCAAAGCTCAATCAATATTTATACATACAAAATGACAACTCTTGAGAAGGGATGGTTTTGACTTAAGTGAATGCATGGTTACTGTTTATCCTAGAATTACAAACATAGAATGATTTGTGATTCAGGAATCGTTATTCCATGCCACGGATGTTTTAGTCTTTAACAGGAAAGAGCCATTATCCTGTAAAACACACAGGACACAAGACCTGTGCTTTCACTGCTTGAAGAGGGAAGAGAGAGAGAGCCAGACTGGATAAATGACAGCCTCGAGCAACACTAGGAGTAGCGATGGCGAGACAGCCATGTCTGCTTATCGTTTGCTTTATACTTGGTACCTTCCAGAAAAACTGCTTTCCACAAGAATGCTGTCTGAGAGCTGATCCCTGCTCAACTGGGCTCTCTCTCATTCCTCAACAGTGAACAACTCTGGGACCTTCAAATTCTTGGGAAATTCCCCCACAATTTTTGGTACCAACAAATAATGTTTGCCAACTAACAGAGCTCCGCTTCAACCTATGGATTTATAAATTGAAGGATGACTCCAAGTAATGACCTTGCTACCCAAAGGCATGTATTTCCAGACTGGAAGGAACAAGATTGATTTCTAGCCTTGCCCACTCCTGTTGCAGACGTGACACTGAGGTGCAAGGAGTTAAGCTGAGCGTTGTGTGGCGTGGTCACAGCTTCCTTTGCTCAGGGACAACACCCAGAGTCACTGTCTATCCTGTAGTTCCCTCATAGCTCATTCAAGTTCTCTTTAGTTTTCCTGGGTCTTTGACTATGTTAAATGGGAAATATGTATCTGGAAAAATAACTTTTCTTTGTCAATAAAAATATTGTTTAAGTATGAGCCTCCTTTGAAACAAAACAAGAACACTAAAATATAAATGTTTATCCAAAGGGTTAATTGTGGATAGTTTTTATTAGTGGTTTTCAAAAATTATTTGTTTTGGACTGAAATACCAGAATTCCTATGAATCATTTCTCTCACATTACTGTCAATATAAATGACTGTTTTTACCTAATAGTTAGAATGTTCTCAAACTTTAAAAGACATAACCTCTCCCAGGGAGCTTATTTAACATACAGATTTCAAGGTGATAGCCCCCAGAGATGGCTACTGAGTAGTTCTGGTGTGGGGCTCAAGAAATTGCATGCTCAACAAGCATTCCTGTGGTTCTGTCACAGATAATCAAAAGGCGTTTTGGGAATCATCAACGTAGTGTGATGATTTTGAATTCCAATTAATTTTTTTTTTTTTTTAGGAAGGTTAGCCCTGAGCTAACTACTGCCAATTTTCCTCTTTTTGCTGAGGAAGACTGGCCCTGAACTAACATCCATGCCCATCTTCCTCTACTTTATACGTGGGACGCCTACCACAGCGTGGCTTTTGCCAAGCGGTGCCATGCCCGCACCCGGGATCCCAACCAGTGAACCCCGGGCTGCCGAGAAGCAGAACATGCAAACTTAACTGCTGTGCCACTGGGCTGGCTCCAAATTCCAATTAATTTTAAATTTTAGTCATTGTTTTTTGAGATATTATGAATTACACTTATTGTCTTTGAATGAAATATACATACGTGTTTGTATACTTTTAGTGCTATTCAAGACTCTTCATGTCTCAGCCTCTGTCCTGATAACTGATTTTATACTTTAGGCACTTTACTCAAATATTCCTTGAAAGTTACAAATGTCTTTTTTAGAAAGACCTCAATACTATAGCAATTAATATTTAACTTTTTAATTTTGTTTATGTTTTAGTATATAATACAATGTGAATTTCTGCTTGTTTTTATCTTTTATTTTATTTTACGTTTTTACTGAGGAAGAATGGCCCTGAGTTAATATCCATTGCCAATCTTCCTCTTTTTGCTCGAGGAAGATTGTCACTGAGCTAACATCTGTCCTAATCTTCCTATATTTTGTATGTGGGACCCCACCTCAGCATGGTTTGATGAGCAGTGTGTAGGTCCACATCTGGGATCTGAACCCACAAACCCTGGGCTGTTGAAGTGCAGCATGTGAACTTAACCACTACACACCGGGCTGGACCCTTGTTTTTATATCTTTTTAAAGAAATCTCCCAATAAATAAACAAAATACATGAAAGATGAACAGAGAGTAAGTTAGACTTAAATTACCTGAAATTATTAGGCCTTCAAGAATTTACAGTTAATTTACAAAGCTTTCTAGGGCAAAAAAGCATTACATTGACAGCAGATAGCACAGCATTCTTCACAGAGTTTTAATAATAATTTAGAAAAAGAAGGAATAAAGCACAAAAGAAGGAAGGAGAAAAAGCGAAAGAGGGGAATAAAAGTATTAGTAATATAGACTGTAAATGTATTTGCATAGAAATTTGACTCTTGCTGTATACGAAGGATATCATGAATTTGTTCCTAATTTTATTCACCAACTGTTTTCAAGAATCTACTGTCTATGGGGCAAACTACCATGTACGTATTAGTTTGCTAGGACTGCCATGACGAAGTACCACAGCCTGCGGGGCTTAGACAACAGAAACTCATTTTCTCAAAGTTTTGGAGGCTACAAGTTCAAGATCAAGATGCTATCTGGCTTGGTTTCTCCTGAGACCTCTCTCCTTGGCTTGGTGATGGATGTCTTCTTACTGTGTCCTCACACGGCCTTTCCCCTGTGGGCCCACACCACCAGGATCTCTCTGTGAGTCCCAATCTGATATTCTCTTCTTTAAGGTCCAGACAGGTTGGATTAGGACCCCGCTCTTATGATCCCATTTAACCTTAATTACTTCGTTAAAGGACCTACCTCCAAATCAGTCATATTGGAGGCTAGCATCTCAATGTCTGAATTTTGAGGGGCTACACAATTCAGTCTGTAACAATGGATAAAAAGCTAAGAGTATGACAGAATTAGAGGTCTTAAGATCAACAGCTTAGTGGGCTAATTGGACTAAAGACAATGTCCACTCTAATGTGGCAAATAATGTGATAAATTTAAACAGAGTATAGGAAAGCCTAGAGAAGAACAAAGCTGTCATCTGACCCAGTGGGAAAGCTTCATGGAGGGGATTATATTTGAAACAGGTCTATGGAGTGCAATAGGCGCATGTGAAAGGAGGGGAGAGGTGGGGGAGTTGAGGCAGGGCACATCGCTTAGGAGTTGCTTTTTTGGGCATCTGCAAATGGAAGTGGTAGAAATGAGAATGTGTAAGGGGATTTAGTGGATCATGAAGCTGAAAAGTTATTTCAGAGATTATTAGAAAAGGTGTTGACACTGTGCCGAGGAGTTTGGACTGTGGATGGTGGCTATTCATTTTGTGCAGAGGAGTCATGTGATCACTGGGTCGTAGGTCGTGTAATAATAGTCAAAAGTTCAGATTCAGATGCTGGGCAGGCATGGGTTTGTAAGATCTTGGTTGGGCAAATTTCTTAACCTCAGAAAGCTTTTGATTCCTCATCTCTAAAATAGGGAGGGTGATCTCCCCTTCTTCATGGGGCTACTGTGAGGATGAAGTGAGATATTGCATGTAAAATGCTTGCAGTACAGCAAACACTCAATACTTGTCAGAGTGGAGATCATTTATTTCCTTCAGCAAATACTCGGCAAGTATGTATAATGGATACGGTGCTGGAGCTGTGGTTAATAATATTAAAATGATTAAAATTGTATAGAATTTAAAATACACGGTCACGCCTTCAGCACTAACATGCATGGCAAGTAGTTTGCAGAACTGGGTGGAGGAAAGAGCATAGAGGGAGGGTCCTGGAGGCAAAGAGAACGGATCAAAGCTATTTTAAAAGTACAAGGAAGAGAACCTTCTATCAGGGCCTCCAGAATTAGTGGGGTATGTTTTAATCTTTCGTGTCTGCAATTCTTGCATCGACACTTCTCCTTCCACATTGGCATAATGTATTTCCATCTGTTTCATAGAATAATAGGAAAAAAAATCCCCCACTTTTTTTTTAATTCCCTCATTCTTTTTAAAATTCTGTGCTTTTGTGCTAGTGCTGTTCTCCATTCAATCAGTGTTTCATCCTCGGAGGTAAAGTCATGTTTCCCAAACGAACATTGTTTTTCAATTAATTAAAATCAGTTAAGAACAATTTAATTGAATGCTGTCACAAGCACCATAAATCATTGTGATGGCTTGCTGTCATCACCCAGAGTCTGAAAACACCTCTTGTGGCAAGATCCGACACAGCTTATAGTAATATCCAAAATGTTTAACCAGGATGACATAATTGTCAAATATGTAATTGTGCTCTTACTGCCTGTAGCACTCACTACCATTTGAAAATGTCAGAAATTACTACTGTAGGCAAGTCAAACATTTAAATATATGTCCGGAATACATCCTCTGCCGAGATAAAAAAAGCATCACTTCTCCCTGGTGGCTTTAAAGTTTAATGTCCTGTGTATCAATAAGTGTCTTCCTGTGTGTTCACATTACATTTCAAGTTTGGGAAGAATGCAAGGTAATCCAGCCTCGTCGGTGCGACTAAGAATTATTAGGTGTGGAAATTGGTTACAAGGATCTTCTGAAGGGAATAAGGATGGGTTTGTCATACTGGGTAATATTTTTAAATGAATTTTGACATATTCAATAGGCTTCATAACAAATGATTAGCATCTCAGAACACTTACCGACTCCAGTGACACCAGCTGTCTTAGGAGGGACGTCAGATCACAGCACAGAATCACTGATATCAAAAGAAGTGTTGAATTTTCCCCTCTGTTTTAGTGCTTGGTATTTCAACTTACAACAGTATTCCATAATATAAATTCTCACTAAATTGTCACTGTTGTCTAACATTTATTTACTCTTTTGCTTTATAACCTAAATTGTCAAATCAGTATGCCCTCGCCAACTTCTTCCCTACCAGCATAGTACCAAGCTGTATCAACAAGCCCTCATTTGACAGTTCTGTATCAGATGTCAGGATAGTTCTGTCAAACAGCCGGGTAACCACATTAAAATAATTCAACAGGTCCGTTGAAAGGAACAGTCAGTTCAAATTCAATGGAAATTTCTACTTAAAGGGAGTACCACAGTCGCCACCGGAATAGATATTAGTCCACATTTATTTTATTAGAGCTCATGCATGATATGTCATTAGTATGGACTGTGCTTTTCTTAAAATACAAGAAGGGAAGGCTCATGTAAATTGCAAATATGATGCAGCTATTCAAATATTTGTCTAAAAGGATATAGTTCACGGAAACCTTTTCTTTGTCATTGAATACAATACTGCTCTTTAATATCATGGCGCTTTGTTCCTGTGATCCTGCATTTGACTGTGCTGAACTGCAGTACAGAAAACATTTGAGTGCATTGTAGACCGCTCATCAAATTTTCTCTTCCATGAAATGAAATAGAACCATGTCCCAAGAGATAGAAAATTGCTATAATTATCCCAGTGCCCATGGAAGTTTTGTGATTATTTGCAGAAAGAAATCCCAGCAGTCCTTCAAGTCAGAGATGTGCAGACTCTTTTGATGGTCTTCCACCGACATTTTTTCTAAATGGGATGACGCAGGCGGAGGCCTGATTGATTACACCAGTCGTCAGGGACTTATTCAAGTTGTCTCTTTTTGTTGTCCCCACAGTAGTTAAGAGGATGAACACAGGATAGGGCTGTCCAGGTCCAAATCCTGGCTCTGCCACTTATGAGCTGTGTAACTCTGGCAAGGTGCAACCTTTTTACAGTCCAGTTCCTTCGTCTGTTACATAGATGCAATAATAGTACAACCCTCACAGGACTGTTTTGAAAATTGAATGAGTTTATACACCTAATAAGCTTAGAGCAGTGCCTGACACATAGTAAGAGCTCAGTAAATTTAGCCAGGATGATTATTATAACTTTTATTAATATGAATTGATGTGTTGAAGTTAAGTACTGTTAAATTTTTTGATGCTTCATTGAGCATGAGAAACGTGTCAGGAGAATGGAAATGTTGTTCTAATTTTCTAAATTGATGGAACATTTGGATTCTGAAAATAATAGATTGTTACAGCTTCTCCTTTGAAAAATTCTAGTCAAAATTACTAAACAGATGGCTTTTGAGCACTCAGAAAAAACTGTGGTGGTCACTAACCATCATAATGTGTTAATTAAAAAGCAAGTCATTTCAAACTAGCCTAATCTCATTTTTGGAAAGAGTTACTGGTCTGTTAGAATAAGAGATGGCTTATCTGGGGGCTGGCCCAGTGGTCTAGTGGTTAATTCCACATACTCTGCTTGGCGGCCCAAGGTTCACAGGTTTGGGTCCTGGGCACAGACCTACACACCGCTCCCCAAGCCATGCTGTGATGGCATCTCACATACAAAATAGAGGAATAGTGGCACAGATGTTAGCTCAGGGCCGATCTTCCTCAAGTAAAAAGATGAAGATTGGCAACAGGTGTTAGCTCAGAGCCAAACTTCCTCCCCCAAAAAAGAAAAACAAAACAAAAGAGAGATGCTTTATGTGGCTCTCTAAAAGATATATGGATTCTTTCATCACATATTTTGATTAAAATGAAGAAACATAAGGTTGATCAAGTAGACTTACTATTACATAGGTAGACTGCCATAAGAGTGACTGTTATTCTTAAGGGAGATCTCTCATAGTTTAAAAAAGTACAGTTATTTGCAATGTCCATTGAGTCTTTGCATTCATAGTTTCTGTGAGGACCTGGAAAACACACACGTTGTGTGAGTGACACACATTTTGGAAAGGTAGCTAATGTTGACGATAAATGTAAGTATCAAAAAATATATAATTAGTAGGAACAATAGTTGAAACAAATGAAGTAGCATTTAATAGGAATATACATAAAGTCATATCAATTTGTTTTTTTAACTCACAATATTAAAGTGGTCTAGGCTTAATAGAAGATTATTTAAAAACATTTTGAATCTTGAAAAGCAAATATTTTCTTTTGGAGAGTCAACTCTGATTGGTTAGATAAAGTTGACTTAAGCACCATGTTAAAGAGACGTCTAAAGTAGAACAGTAGCTCATACCCACTAGTGACAGAGCCCCACTCTTAATGAGCTTGTAGAATAGTGTGGGTGACAAATCTACAAGTAAGAGCAGTTCAATATGGAAATAGTACAATGGGGTAAGCATAGAGTTCTTGAGAATTCACAGAAGGGACATTTAAAACCACATAATATGTCAGGAAATGATCTCAAAGGAGGATATAATTAAACTAAGAGGATTAGAAATTTGCCTAGTGAGGATAAGGGCAGTGTGGTTCTAGGTTGATAAACTGCAGAGAAGCCTAGAGATGTGAGCACATGTGTCTTCCAGGAGTGTGAGTAGCAATGGGCCAAGTAATAACAGACTGTGAGCTAGAGACCACTGAGTTATAATAGCTTACGTTCATATGTTCCTGGGGCTCGTAAAAGTGCTTTACATACATTAACAAGTTTAATTATGCTGTATCCACTAGCTTTTGCTGCATAACAAACAAACCCATAACTTTGTGACTTAAATAATCATTTACTGTTACTCATGAGTGTAGGAATCAGCAGGGTAATGTGCTGGGAGGAGCCAGGTTTGGGTCATCTTGGCCGGATTTGCACATTCATCTGTGTTCAGCTGGCTGTTCATCCAGTCTGGATGATCTAGAATGATCTCATTTACATGTCTGGTAATTGTTTTGCTTTTGGCGGCGGCAATGGAGATGACTTGGCCCTGTGTCTCTGGTCATTCAGCAGGTCAGCCAGGCTTGTTCACAGGATAGTCATAAGGGTCCAAGATTAGCAAAAGAACAAATTTCAATGTTCGAGTATGTTATAAGCCTCTGCTTATGTCCAAAGCAAGTTACCAGGTCAACCCAGATTGAAGGATGTGAAAAATGATTCCACATCTTGAGAAGAGCAAAAATATGTATGACCAATTTTGTAACCTGTTACAACTTAAAAAACTGCAATGAGATAGATGCTGTTATTGTCAACCCAGCTACCTCTGAGGGAAAGATTTAACTTGGTCAAATTAAGTGGCAGATGTGGGATTTTGCAATGAGGCGATCTGATTCTGGCGTCTGATTCTTACCCACTGTGTTTTTTTGGCTGCTTTGGGAAGTAAGATAGGTACAGACCATGAAGAACCTAAGAAGTTGGAATTTTACCCTGAGGGTACTGGAGAGCCATTGAAGAATGATGATTAGAAGACTGGTATAATCAGCTCTACAACTTAGAAAGATCAGTTGAGCTGCATGATGGAGAGTGCGTGATAGGAGGGCAAGACTGGCAACAGACTGCCCAACCAAGTAGTCAGTACGTTAATCCAATAGGATGCTGAAGGAAGACTGACCTAAGGTGGTGGGTGTTTAACAGCTATATAGTTTTAGCTAAACTAAGGAAATGTGTTAAAAACTTTCATATAAATATGGCACTATTGACTGGGTGTTAGTAGCTTGGGAAAACTAGAATTGTGAGTTTGTAACACATTTGGGAAAGTACAATTTATCATTTGTTAGTCAATAATGAGTAATTAAGGCAGAAGATTTTTGTTGATATAAATAAATGATTAGAGTCGGCAATGGAGGTGTGAAAGGGACTTCAACAAATACATTTGCTAATTGGCCTTGTAAAGATGCCAGTCCCCATTCTGTCTCTATAAGTGAAACATATAGATGGTACTGACTCAGTGAACACGAAACTCCATTGTGATTGTCCGTCTGCCAAACTAACTCACAAGTTGTGAAAACATATTTTTATAGAATACTGACTTAGCATCTTAGAAAAATCAGATATATGCCCCATCTATTCAAGAATGAAAAGGGGATTTTATCTTATTTGATTTTGCAATTTCCAGCCTCTTGATTTCTGGGATGGTTCATGTGAGCTGGAATGAAAATGATTACAAATTTAATTGAGAGTGTAATTATTTAGGTTAAATATTTTATTGAGCTTGCATTTGGTGTGATGACTAAGTAAGGTCACAGATAATGCAGAGACTGTGGAGATTAGTTTTCTTCATTGCATATATTACTTTACATTTGCAGGAAATATACTGTCAGATGGGTTGGCGATATTAGGGGCCACCAGAGGACATTCATTTAATCACTGAGAGCTGCCATGACAGCCATAGAGCCACTACTTGAAAGAAAATGAAGTGATTTCGGCATAAAATAAATGTTCTGATTTTTAAAGGATAAGCTAAATCTCAACTTAAAGTTAGAGAATGTTAGAGCTTCAGAAGGGCCTTAGGCAGCATATATTTTCCTTTCTCTATTTTATAGATAAAGATATTGAGGCTCAGAACAGTTCGATAACATTTTCAAGGTGACGTAGTTAATTAGCAGCAGAGTTAGGAAAATAACCCAACTTTCTAGTTCCTGTCCAATGCATCTTCCATCATCATTTGCTATTTCAATGGCCCATAATAGTTATGATTAATATATCCCAAAATACTATGTGTCAGAAGAGGATTGGTGTACTTGTTACTGCTAAAATAAAGAATTCTGTCCATTTGCTGATAAAGAATATCTCTTCTTGAGTAGTTAAATGGGTTTTGAAGATGTTTAAAAGAAGGCAGTTTGGGTTGTTCTGTTCACCAGCTAATAACCAGCTGACTTTACCAGCCACAAAGGATGTTACAACAGTATGATGGTAAATTTGTCATGGTCAAAGGTATAACTTTTAGCTTACAAGTTCAAAAATTAAATGATAACAGTATGTCAGGATGAACTCGGCTAAGGATGCTGAATTACATTAATAATAGTTGAAAGAAACTAATGGACAGAAAGCAGAATGCCCATCAATTAGTGAGAAATGCAACCATCAGTCAAAGTACACACTGCTTTGGACCTATTATGTGCGCTCTCCTGCTTCCACTGACCCGGGAAGCCAGGTTACTTGGTGAGCTCAGAGTTAGACTGAAAGTAGGTATTGATAATTGTCAATATTTCATGGTTCCAAGCTGAGATTACCTATTTTGTCCATGTTCACTGTAGGACTGCCTTCTGCTGGGGCAACACTGCTTAGTTATGGGGCGTGCATAACAAAACTTCTGTTCAGTATGTGGGAAGGTGCTGCCAAAGTTTGTTCTGGTGACTATCTTCGCTTTCACTCAAGTTCTGACTATCCTCTCCTCTGGTTGATACTCCTGCCTCACCCTGACCCCTACAAATGTTAATACATTTTCAGGTTTTTGGGGCATAAGAGAGAGTCTCTTTCTGAAAGGAGATTTTACATGTCTGTGATCTGATCTTACTATTTAACTCTCAGAAGTCAACCTAATTCCCTTTATTTCAGAATTCTTGGAAGATACGGCATCACCTCGCAGTCATTTCCGTATTCTGCCTCCGGCACTACCTAGGTTAGTGTCCAAATTCTATATATATGTCAAAATACTTTGACAGGGGTTTAGATGGATTAATGTGTAAAGAGCAGTTGTCTTTCTCGTGCTCAGTTGAGCTCCATAAGCACTCTTTGTATTGCCCATTAATAGTAATGAAACTGAAAGATAGTATAAAACATAAGCACGTGCTAAATACACGAATCCCTAAGGTAGACACAGGGTTTGAAGCAGGCCTCCCTTCTCACCACCTGTGTGGTCTGGGCAGGGATCTTTGCATATGATTCTGTTTTACTGTCCCTAACATTTTAAAGATACCTTCCTTTAGGGTTGTTTTAGGATTTAAAGTTCTGTACATTTAATTCTCTATTCATGTGACTACCACCTAGGTGTTGAGTAATTACGTATTTTGTTTTCCATTAAGAACTGTACATTGTTGATATTTAAAGATGGAGAAAGTAACTTACCATTGGATAAGACTTGGTTTATTATCCTAAGCAAGTCAAGACAGCCTGAATACTTACCAGGCTGTGCCTCAGTGTGAATATACATTTGGACCAGAGACCTTTGGATACCTAAACTGCAAATATGTAGGTTTCTGGAATAACTGTAACTTATCCATTCAGTGTGTATCCTTATAATACACAACAATTAATACTCACTTAGGAGTTTCATAGAACAGAAAATCTGCTCAAGTACATAGAATCCTAGAAAAGGACCTCATCAACATTCCCTGAGCAAGAGTCATCTATTCTTCTTTCAGGTCTTCAGAAAAAGAGAGGATTCTATAATCCCCATGGTAGCATTTCATAACCATATGTTGTCTGCATGCAGGACTTTAAGCTGACAAGGCATCTTCGAGCTCATCTTCACAAGTAGGATGGTAAAGTCTGGATTTTCCCCTCTGTATGTGGTGCACAACCACAGTCTAACTTCCTATTAAAGTATACCCTTCAGGCCAACTTAACATCTCATTTATGGAAACATGAGCATATCTCCGTCTGCCCCCCACTGGCCTCAAGACTGCTGACTTGCTACAGTTTTCAGACTACATTTTTAATTTGCTCCTCTACTTGTCAGTAATAGACCTCATTTTGTTTTTGTTGTTGTGTAAGCAGCAGCTGAGAATCTTTAAGGGCTGCATGTAAGGCTGTCTGAATCCTTGATGCACTGTGTGCTTGGATAAAGGTCAGATTAATCCATATTCCTTAATAGGGTTGTCTATTTCCCTGTGATATAATAGGTTCTTGTCTCCCTGAAATGTGTATTTCTGTTAAGACCACTCCACGATGCTTACTTTCCATGAGATTCTGCCTTTTTCTCTTTTAAAATGGTAGTTAGCTAAGAGAATCACTAGACTGAGATAAACTGATTTCAATTTACATAGTGAAGAAGCCAGAAAAGAGCAAGACTGTATTTAGGCCATAAGTTTTTGATCTGATTGGAACATTATAAAGTGACCAAATAGGATATGCGTCTTCACAATTGTCATGTTCTTTTGGGAAATGTCAGTAACATCTGGAGACCAAAGAGAAGTGAGGACTATATATCCTTGCACCACAACTTGCTTTTGGGCGGTGGGCTATGATGATAGCAGATATTATACCAAATTCTGTTCAACACACAACCATTTGATAGCAAGTAGCTCAGAACTATCATACAGCCTTTCTGTAAACTCATGTAGAACCCAATTCTGTCCTCGTGACTGCAACTAGCGTTGGGCACGGGAGGTTAGTTGTGTAGCAGATTCAATAATATGCTGATAATAGGACCAGCCAACTGTATAGACAGATCAGGGGCCAGAGTCTCCCTTGGAGGTAGAGGTCTCTGGGTTCCCAGGGCTCTGTATTGCAAGTATGCCTATGAGATATCAGGAGGCTGCTGGCTTTCTTTGCCTTGATCATCTCTCATTTCTCCATCCCTTATTGCTAATTAGCAAACAATGTGGGGCAAATTTGAAGAAAGTCTTTTGAACTGATAAGTGGATATTTTTATCTCCATTTTGTAGGCAGGAAACAAAAAACCACAGTACTCATTTCACACATTTCTTATGATAAATACGTTAGAAGCATATGTATGCTCTGCTCAGCCTGGTGCCTTAGACATGGTAGATGTTAGCTTTTACTATTACCTACAGGATCAAGAATTGGTTGTAGGAGGAAAAATATTTTCAATGACTACTATGAATGAAGTACATAATATCATTATATGAGCAGATTTTGGTGTTAAGAGTTGGCCATATTGACCAATAGGCACATGAAAAGATGCTCATCATCGCTGATCATCAGGGAAATGCAAATCAAAACTACACTAAGATATCACCTTACACCCGTTAGAATGACAAAAATATCTAAAACTAATAGCAACAAATGTTGGAGAGGTTGCGGAGAAAAAGGAACCCTCATACACTGCTGGTGGGAATGCAAACTGGTGCAGCCACTATGGAAAACAGTATGGAGATTCCTCAAAAAATTAAAAATAGAACTACCATATGATCCAGCCATCCCACTACTGGGTATTTGTCCAAAGAGCTTGAAGTCAGCAATCCCAAAAGTCCTATGCACCCCAATGTTTATTGCAGCACTGTTTACAATAGCCAAGACGTGGAAGCAACCTAAGTGTCCAGCAACAGACGAATGGATAAAGAAGATGTGGTACATATATACAATGGAATACTACTCAGCTGCAAAACAGAACAAAATCATTCCATTTGCAATAACATGCATGGACCTTGAGAGAATTATGTTAAGTGAAATAAGCCAGCAAGAGAAGGATAATCTGTGTATGACTCCACTCATATGAGGAATTTAAAATTATGGACTAAGAACAGTTTAGTGGATACCAGGGGAAAGGTGGGGTGGGGGGTGGGCACAAAGGGTGAAGTGATGCACCTACAACATGACTGACAAACATTAATGTACAACTGAAATTTCACAAGATTGTAACCTATCAATAACTCAATAAAAAAAAAAAGAGTTGGCCATATTGAAGAGCTTATTTATTTACTTGGTCAAGGATTTCTTTTTTCTTTTAAAGGGAGCATATATTAATATTTATTAACTGCTCATTTCTGAGGTGTACTAAATTCTGAATATTTAATGGCTCTTATTCCTTATGTAAACAATTGAAAACAAGTAAGGGTTTCTTTTTAATTTTCTTTCTTCTTTTTTTTTTTTTTTTGCTTTAAATTAGAAAACAGTGGTTTTTCTGCAAGAAAACCTTATAAATTGCCTAAGACAAAACATGTGTAAATCTTCACTTTACATACTCACTTTAGCTTGCTGGGATTAACATCTGCTTTTGGTACCTCCCTTTTAGTTGTGGTCTCACACTGCCTGTGTCAATCTGTTGCTTTCAAGTAATACATTTTCGGATTCCCCCAGGGAACTCAATGAAACCGTGTGCTTCAATCCCTTCTATGACCCTGCCTTCTCTGGAGGACTTAATCACGATGTGAATAGGGAATCAGTGCACGCGAAGGTCTCGCATTTGCAATGCATGTTGTGTCTGCCTCTTTAAATAAAGTAAAGGTTAATATGTTGATTTCCTATTTATAGGTAACTTAATGCTTCTAATTTTTCCTAATCATGGCACGAGGTTTTGGCTCAGTACTACAATTTCTTAAATGATCTTTCTAAATTGTTATAATGATTTGATGAATTTACTACTCTTCAAAGGGTCGGATTGACAGGTTTAAAGAGAAATCATACAGTACTTATTTTGCCACATAGTGTCTAGTTATAGCAGCAAGTCCTTCCGTTAAGCAAGCTGTATTTCAGGATGTTATATCTTAGGCCTTTTTATTTGAGCCCAGACATTTGTGCTTTGGCGATCCAGTTTTAACAGTAGGGCTAATATGGCCTTCACATATATCAGAAAAGAATCAGACAATATTTAATCTAAAAGCTGAACTAATACTATCCATCAGAGAAAGGAGATATTAATTCATTGCATCATTTCCATTTCTCACATTAACAAGGAAGAAACTTGGACATTTTACTGTTTTCTCTTTCTACTTTCCTTTTTTACATGAATTAAACTTGAGAAAAGCCTTTCTTCAGCCAGTATGAGACCTGGGACCATCTTAAGGAGGTAATGAGTACCTCTAAATTTTGCCTCAACAGACTAGTATATGGTTCTCTAGAAAGAAACAGGCTACCTAACTGGTATCTTTATGTTTTTGTTGAGTCTACTTGACACAACCTTTCTTGTGAGTCACTTGACCTGTAAGGAAATGCCAAGTACCACTTTTAGTGTGTCTGCCTACCTTCTAGTCTGTCCTTTACCATTTTTGAGTAATTCTGGAGAATATAAACTATGAAAAATATGCATTTATTCTGAGTAGGAACAAGTCTGAAGTTTGTTGTTTGATATTCAACAAATATCAGTTTAGCAACTATTTGTGACAAACTCTGTGTTAGCACTTGAAATATTACTACTAATTCCAAACATGTATGTGGTGCTTATGGTGTATTGAGCTCAATTGTAAGCATTTTTAGATACATTTATCTAGATTTCTCTGGAACATCCATATGGGGCAGTTACTCTTATTATTCCCATATTAACGATGAACAAATTGAAACATTGAAAGTTTATGTTACTTGTCCAAAGTGTGCCTAAGTGGTGGAGCTCAATCTGTACCCAAGCAGTATATCTCCAGAATCTGTCCTATTAAACTCGAAATACATTTAACCACTTGTACAAAGATGATAAGTAGCAAAATATTGGTTTCATCAAGCGTGCAGGTTGGCAAGTTATCCATTTCTGTTAGGAAAAGTCCCTGTTCTGTGTTTTCCAGAGCATGCCCTCTGTACAAAGGTTCTCGGCAAATGTAAGAATAATGATGAGTCATCCTATCATCTACACATTAAGTGGATGTTTATTGAGTACTTACTATGTACCAAGTACAATATAAAATATTTGAAGACAAAAAAGGAATAATAAAAATCATTTTCCCCGTTTCATATTCAATTTCAGTTGTTCATTACATCATTTCCGTCTTTAGTTATCCTGCTGTTTTAAAGTATTTAACATGGGTATGTAGATATTAAAAAAAGCACTTCATAAATTCTAAACTGCTGTGCAAATATTAGGTTTTCTTTTTATCATTGCTTGTTTTATTGAACAACTTTTCATGCGCCCTTCTCATAGGAAACTTCAGCCGTTTGTTCATTTCATTTATATTCCATCTTAATGATTAAACTTGGTGTTTGTGGTTACTGAGTAAAAGACATATAGTCAATTAAAATTTCAAGACTAATATTCAGTATGAGATGGCTGTGTTGCTAAATGAAAATGAATATTATATGATGAAGGGAAGCTGCAAATTTACTTGGATTTTTCTATCAAATTAGCAACTCACTTGTTACAGAAAATGAATGCTAATTAGTTCTCTGTGCTGCAGAAAGCATCCTATACCTGTCCCAGCTCATTTCTTTAAAGAGTGTTCTTGCCTCCTTTATGCTGGCGCTGACATCAGGGGAGGGCAGGGGAGGAACATTGGTGTGTGCCAGAAACTGTGCTGAATGGTACAGCTCATCACTTCGTTTATCAGCATGTCTGAATCTGAGACAGTAGTAGCAATCCTTGGAAAGACTGAAGCTTCCGAATGAAGTGGGTTGTTCCCAGCCAATGAAAAATTGAAACTGATAAAAGGCCAAGGGATGGAAGATCCTCGGAATTAGGGCTAAAGCAGCTAAGTAGAATCTTGTAAGGAAAAGACAAAGTAGTCTTTATCAATGAATAAAGAATTTGGGGCTTTGGAGTTAATGGTTACCCAGCTAATTTTCAAAACAGATCTTTAAAGCACA
Organism: Equus przewalskii; assembly: GCF_037783145.1. NCBI lineage: Eukaryota > Metazoa > Chordata > Mammalia > Perissodactyla > Equidae > Equus > Equus przewalskii. The sequence goes on along the minus strand of NC_091858.1, from coordinate 8,798,643 downwards.
TGCATTAAGAGGCTGGGGTTGGGGATGAAAAAATAAATTTGTGATAATTATTTAAAACTGGCTTAACTTGATAACGCTCCTTAAACACTTCTAGGATGAAAGTCTGGAGACCACTAATGAAAATCAAGAGGGTCATACATGTTTTTGTAACAAAGGCGGATGGATGCAAGTGCCAGCACAAGGACTACAGGCAGAAAAGTAAGATTGAAAACACTTAGAATAACATGACAAGTGCGTGGAGGTAGAGGGAGGATTGGGCAGGAGTCTGGGTTCAGTGATCAGGGGTGGGGCATGTGAGTCAACAGAGGCAAAGAAGAGTGTGTTATTGGAAATATATTTTCAGTGTCAGAGGAAGTCACAGTTCTACTATATACTGGCCTGAACACACAGGAGGAATGAATTCCATTCTGGGTACCATGTGAAAAATATAACCAATTAGACAATGTTCAAGAGAGAGTCACCAGTAGCATTAAGAATTTGAAACCAAGAGACTGTTTAAAGAAGGCTGATAACCCTTCACACATCTGAGAGACTGGCTGTCATGCAGAAGAAGGGGAAATAGAAAAGTGAAACATTTGTTTAATGTCTCTTGTGTTCTAAGGCCCTGTGCTAGGTACTAAAATACTAAAATTAATCTTCACAAAAAAAATATCATGGTCTCTCTATCAATAGTCAAGAAAATGAGGCTTGTAGAGGATGAGTATTAAGTGCAAGGTTATACAAGTACAATGGTGCTACCATCATCCTAACTGGGATCTTTTGACCTTCAAAGCCCCTATTCCTCATTCTCTGCTTGCTCTGTCCTGAAGGGTTAGAAATGGGACCATTGGGTACAAACTTTAGCAATGCTTTAGATTCAAAATAATGAATACTTTTCTACCAAATTCTCTTGCTGTAGAATAGGTGTTTGTATGAGGAAGGGAGCATCTCATTATGGAGTTATTCAGACCTGTGCAGGATGTCCCCTTGACTGGAATGTGTAGGGGCAATTGTGGATGTCCTTCAGGATCCCTTTTAACCCTGAAAGTGTGTGTTTCCTGATTTTGTGAATATACCCAGATTGAGCACCACAGTGTAGCAGCATATCAGAAGCTAAAGAGGGAAACTGAAGACAGGCAGAGAAGGGACAGGTTAAGCCAGATGGTCAGAAACCAAGAGACACAATTAAAAGGCAAGACGGGAAAGGCCCAGTTGGTGGTTAAGAAGCAGAAGATCCACAGGAACCCAAAGAGCAGGGTTTCAAGTGGACAAGAAATAAGATACAACCCATCAGTTCCCTGGAAACATTAACCCCAAGGTGAAGTCCTGCAGAGTCAGCAATGCCAGTGATAGGTGCCATACTGGGGTACGTGTGATACGTGGCCCCCGGATGGTGGCAAGTACATAAAAGTGTTTGACTCATTTAAATTTGTAGTATCATTTAAATTTGTTTTAAGGTTCAGCTGTGGTGGAGTAATAATGAACATTGCCCCCATCTGAATTGACTAGTTGAGAGGGAAATTTGTCGGAATTAGTGAAAATGGGCAGATATGTATTTCTAAGAAGGGCAAAGCACCTAGGGTGCATTACCTTAGTGCCTAGGCAGAAAGATGAACAGGAAGAATCGCCTGTTAAAATTAGACGCCCACTGAGTTCTGAAACGTATAGCTGTAATGATATTTTCTAAACCAAGTTTCCCAAAGGATATTTCACTGATGAGCATACAGCTCACTCACTTGAAACTATGTAAATCGTATGAGTTAATTTTTACGTGGACTAAATGGCCTTTCTAAACGATTATAGCCATGGTGTTTGCTCTGAAGTGCATTTTCTGTGTGTATGCTTCCCACATGGCATGTTTGCTGACCTAACTCCTGTCAATGACCTGTGCATACCACTGGTGTCAGTTCATCCCAACATCCCAAGATCTAAGAGAGAATTCCCAACGTATGGAAAATACCTCACAGTCTGTATTTGGCAGGAAGACCATTTCCCTTCATCCTGACTACTGTGACTGCAAGGGAGGCTTGGCAGGTCAAGAAGACCCTTGAGCTTTGACCAAGAAGACCCAAGAGATCTTCCAGGGCAAGTGTCTGAACTCTGTCTTCTGCATCTACTATACAATTGTCTCCTATGAAGGAGACGCTGACCTGTTGTAGGGGAGCCTGGGAAGTCGATTCCTAAACTGCTTAATTGACTGCCACTGCTCTTTCTGAGCTTGGCATGGTCTACCATTGTAGAACTATGACTCTTTTCTGATCCACAATGATAGATTGAAGGTGACAGCCTGAGTTACAGTTCTAAGCTCCCATCTGGTCAGTTGATTTCACAAGTACGATGTTGCAAGAGTCATTTATCAGAAGTGTGAACCCAGAGATTTGGATGTTTGAGGCGACAGCTGTTAGACCCACTGCTTAGAGAAGAAACTCACAGAAGATTAGGATAAGAAGATCTTTGATAGATGACAGTGGGTTCATTTGTTAATTTTTGGTCTGTGTGATTGGGAAATTGGAGTAAGGAAAGGTCACCATGGACATTTCTACTGTTTAAATGCCAGGATGGTTTCTTTCTTTTGATTGGTGTAATACCAGCCAAGATTTGGGAGATGTCAAATCTCAGTTGATGCAACCTGTGTATAATGTGTGTGCATGTATTTGTAAAGAGATTTAAAACCCTAAAGTAAAGATACTCTGTAAATAATTTTTTAACAAAGATTTACTTTTGTGTGTGTGCCCAATGCCATCTTAGTCGTATATAGATAATCCCTGTAAAAAGTCAGAAATAATATTAGATCGGATCTTTTTTAATCATAGACGATAGAGTCCATGACAATTGTGCTCTTTAGACAATGAGGACTTTTACCTGCCACAGGGTAAAATTAAATCTTCACTTGCCATTCGGTTTGATGTTTTTCTTGTCAAGTCTAACCATTGGCTTTGAGCAAGACTTTTGACATTCCCTTCCTGGCAGGGGCTCAGGCTCAGTTTAGTTTTGTGAAGTAATAGCTCCAGTCTCGGCATAGGCTCAAACTCTTTCTTTTTGCTTCCCACTATAATGATTATCCAAATTACACTTCAAAAATATGTCTACGAGTCATTCTTCTTATAAGGTTTAGGTGGTATTGCGCCTCTAGATGTAACAAAGCAGTTCCCAAAGCAGATAAGACTTGAATTTGAGAGAAAATTTTAATACACCAGCTCAGACGTCACATATAAACTTATTAAAGTCAGATTGGCCCAATGTGTAAACTCCTCCTTCGGAGCCAGTCAGTCTGTATCAAGAGCTGCATTTACTCTTTGAGGCCACAGGGGTCTCATTCAGCATGTTGCCGTTCACAGGAACTGGTTCTTTCATATCACATTTTGGAACTATTCTATTTTTGTTTCTTCCCTGATCACACACACACACTCATTACACTCTCTATTTATCATTCTCTGTCTTTCTTGCATCTCCTTGCCCCAAATCCCAGCTTTAAAACACATACTCCATTATTACTCTGTTACCTTAATTGTGAATTCTGAGATACTGATGAATAAGTTTGTGGAGTTTCTGTACTCCTAAAGCCATCTTTTTCTCTAGGTTTTGTTTTTTATTTTGTGGAGGAAGCTTTTTCTTTGGTCTGCTTAATCTGTTATGTGTATTACCTCCTCTAATCATCACTGGCATCAAATGGATATGATTTCTCTCTTGTTCAGGAAATTGTACTTAGAGAGCTTAAATCACTTGCTCAAAGTCAGAGCCAAAATTTGATTTTGGAATTGTCCACTTCCCAAGTCCTATTTTTTTATTCCCAGGCTGTAGTCTCCAATGCTCCTATCCCTTTTCTGTCATATAAGAAGATTTTATATTTCTGATTAAAAAAAAGAGGTTGGCATCTTTCAGCATATAAAGTAGTGTAGGTAGATAATATTCCCAATTTCCTGGTTTTCATTGGGGTGACTTACATCTGGAAAAATTAGACGTTAATTCTGAAAGCAATAAATTAGGCTGGAGTTCTCATGAGACCAGAGAATAGGTAAGCACCAGAAAAATGCCGCATGTTGTTATTAACTCCTGTTAATAATGGCTGACTGGGGCTGATCTGGTGACTTAGTGGTTAAGTTTGCATGCTCTGCTTTGGCGGTCCAGGGCTGACAGGTTCAGATCCCAGGAGTGGACCTAGCACTGCTTGTCAAGCCAAGCTGTGGCAGCATCCCACATAAAGCAGAGGAAGATTGGCACAGATGTTAGCTCAGCAACAACTTTCCTCAAGCAAAAAGAGGAAGAATGGCAATGAATGTTAGCTCAGGGCTAATCTTCCTCACACACACACACAAAAGGCTATGTCTCACTCATTATTTCAGTTGCGTTTTGATATTTCTTCCTCCCTGACTCCTTTCTATGTATTAGGCCGTGATCAGGTTTACTATAAAAGTGAACCAGTAAAAAAGATAAAAACAATAGTAACAATAATAATGAAAAGTCTGTACCTGGGGCTTAGCCCAGTTTGCCCAAGGGTGACCTCACCCTAACCAGAATCGGCTTCTGGGCCCTTTGCACATGCCTCGAGGACTGTACTGAACTCACTCCGTTGTTATTCATTGTTTCTCTGCCTGTTTCTAGACTTGGCTCTTCAGGAGCTTGAGCAGGTATGGGCAATGCTTTAATCAACTTGTAACAATAATAACTAACATTTAATGAATCCTTAATAAATTGCAGGCACTGTGCTGAGCACTGCAGTTGCATTGTCACATTTAACGGTTCACACTTACCATGCAGAGAACTAAATATCATGTGGAAATTTACTAACTTATCTGAAGGTTTCACAGCTGCTAAATCATTTGTCTAAAGTCACAGGATAGCAAGTAGTGAAGTCAGATTCAAAGTCTTAATTCTTCTGACTCCATAGCCCAAGTCCTTAACGTTGGTTCCTACTAGACTTCCATTATCTAATGCAATATTTATCATATATTAATTGCTCAATAAATACTTCTTGAATTGAAAAATAAGAGCGAGACTGTACTCTATTGAAAGAAACACTAGACTTATAATTAGATGATAAAGGTTTGAATTACATTTCTGCCCCTTTTTAGCTTTGTGACCTCAGTAGTTCACAGTACCTCTCTGGACTCCATTTTCTTCATCTGTAAAATGAGGGGGAAAGAGTTAAATGAGCTCTAAGATATCTTCTACACTCTATTGAATAAGCCCAGAAGTGGTGACTATAAAAATAATTCAAAACTGCTAGCTGATGCACCAGTTATTGGGCAAATAGCTATTGCATTATTCCAGTTGATCTTCAGTTCAGCCGTAGTGGTATAATTCCATTTAGATGCAATCGAGATACGTTTTTGCAGGGCCTCTATCATTTTTCAGAATGTTTGAAAAACAAAATACATTTAAGCTTCTAACCCTGAGTTTGGAATCTGAAATATGCATAAGATGATATGAACCAGGCTGACTTTGATTACCATATAGTGGCATAGCTGGGGGCTGCAATAAAAAAAACCTATAAAATTGAACTCGATACGAACCATGACAGGCCTCCTTTATGTGCAGATGCTCTGGCTTTCAAGTGTATTCTTTCACTGTATTATACAAAATATGGATAAAGTGATAAGTCAGTTTAAAAATGATTTTATAAGTGAAGAGCAGTTGCACTGGGAAGCATTTTGCCCCAGGGAAGCCAACAATGTAAGGCGGCCTCATTTCCTTTCTTTTAAGTTCTTTGTGGGTTGCTTAGGGTGGTGTTGATGGGTTGATTTGTTTCTTATTTGCTAAATTAATATAATCTTAGTCTTGATTTTTTTTTGGGGGGGGGGGAATCTTTACCCGAAGGGGATTTTTTTGAGAGACAGAACTAAAGGCAGAGAGATTGAGGAAGAGAACAGCCAGAAAAAAAGACGAACCAGAGAAAAAGGAAGGAGAGAGAGAAGAGAAAAAGAGAGAAAGACAAATTCACTGGCCTGTTTAGACATTTGAAACAGTTTACAGGCACAGGGCAGTTATATTGGGAAGGCCGCAGGGCTTGTTTTAAGGCTAATAAAAATTAAAACCCAAGAGTTGATGATTGTGGCAGCTGACTTCTGTAGCACTTCATAGACCCCTGAGCACTGATATTGCCTCTCCCCCAGCCTCAATGACATGAAGATTCCGCACAAATGCCTTTGCTGCCTGCATATGGTGGTCTGCTCCATCCGTGCAGATAGCAGTGACCACAAAGCTTCAAGAGGACCTGCGGACTGACGGAGCAAACGAGAGCTGTGTCCACTTGTCTCATCCTTTTCTCTTATATCATTTGTACTTTTGTCTCCTGGTTCAGTAGTTCACCAGATAGGGAAACAGCTTGAGCTTACATTACCAGGCGGTTCGCCAGTCTTTGAGCATGGACCAACCTTTGCAGGCTGGCCTAACTTACATACAAATCTTTTTAATGTTTCCTTTGCATTGAGAACCAGTTGTTCTCAGGGAGAAGGATAATGAAAGTGAAGTGAACATAGTCAAAGCACCTGATATGAAATAAGAATGGGCTTTGGATTCAGCCTTACTTCCTGCCTCTGTCACTTACTACTGACTGTGGGATATTGGCCAAGTGCCTCTACTTCTCTGTGCCTCATCTCAAAAAGAGAAAACAATGTTTCCTTTGCCCAGATCTTGGGGGGAGAGGTAGTGACAGTACATGTAAGGCATCCCTAGCATATAGCGTGTGTTCAGTATTTGGTAGTCGTTATTGTCATTTTGCTTGCACTTGTTTTCGCTTTTGCTTGAAGGTAATAAATTCTTCTTCTAATATAGGGATGCTTTACATTGAACCATCAAATGTGTTCTGGCTTCAGAATGACTTGGCAAGGGCTCTCTGTTGAGGGATAAAATCATAAGCTTTCTTATTCAGGCCAAAACACACTAAAATTAGGATGGACATGATGCTAGGCATATACTAACCTAGTAGTTTTTAAAATGATAATATTAGATATAGGTTTAGCTTTCAGTCTGCATCCATTCTGGAGGCTTTTCCTGCTCTATTGTCATGCAGCAGAACAGGTTTACTAAAAGCTCTGTTTCAAAGTTCTGGGTCTAATATTCTCAAATGCACATCTTCCGAGTTCCAGTGAGGATAGTGGCAACAACAACAATAACACAATAAGCAAATATCTTTCCTTATTTTGTAGTAATATCTTGTGAAGTATTGTTTGAAATGCAATGATTTCATCTGAACTCTTGTTGAATTTAGATAGCTCTTTTGTTTTAGTGGCTACAGTGCATATGTTGATTCTGATGGTCAGAGCCTTATTATCAAGAGTATCATGTGGTTTTAAAACATAAAGTATTGATTAAGTTAAACAACATAATTCTATAAAATCAACTATCAATTGTATAAGAGTAGATCAGTCATTGGTTAAGACCAAATAATTTCTTGGCACTTAATTTCTGGGCCAAGAAATTTGATAATTGGGCCATAGATGATGAGTGCTAAATGCCCACCTCACCCACCCTCTCATGTTAACTACAGTGCGGTCAGAAGGGGGAGTGGGCTTAGTGGCCTGGGCAGTTGTAGTGTCAGGACCAAAAGGAGAAGGCACTGGTCCTCACTCCAGCATTAACCGAGCTGACATAGGCACCCCTCAGAGCTCCCAGTCTTGATTAGTCTTCCTAGTGAGGTTAGCATATAGTTCTAATCAAGTGTTTACTGCGTAATTTTCCAGCCCTGTTGGGGAAAGATGCATGTGCCAAGTCTCTAATGGCCTTACGAATAAGCTACTCTGAGATCAGAGGCTGATTTCCCACGTAGCTAAAGACATTCAAGCATTATACCCCTTACTTGTATGGGGCCCACTCCAAATCCTGACTTAATTTCATATTTATTATTTTGTAGTATTTTTCTGTCTTTTTTTTTTTTTTGGGGAAGATTAGCCCTGTGTTAACATCTGCCACCAATCCTCTTCTTTTTGCTGAAGAAGGCTGGCCCTGAGCTAACATCCACACCCATCTTCCTCAACTTTATATGAGGGACAACTGCCACAGCATGGCTTGCCATGTGGTGCTGTGTCCTCACCCAGGATCTGAACTGGTGAACCCCAGGCCGCTGAAGCAGAACGGGCACACTTAAGCGCTGTGCCACTGGGCCGGCCTCAAGTAGTGTTTTCCTTAAAGTGAACCCCTCAAATTGTATAATTTTTAGGTCTCAGAAACTGGAGAATTAGAATGTGTTTTAATCATGCTTTAGCAGTAAATCTCTCACTACAAAGTTAAAATTAGAACATAGGGTACTTTACTACAATATTTTAAAATGTTAGAATACTACCATACTTAATTTGTTTCAGTAAATTACCAATTACCTGGTGTTCAGATCTTGGAAACTTTGGGAGGGCCTCAGATTCAGCCCTCATGTGCTCCAAGTGAATTAACCATCAACATCAATAAAACTTCCTCTAACGGAGCGTTTTACTTAGTAGGAAAGGTGTGGCAGAAGGCGTCCTTCAGCACTGAACCTTTTTGATAATTTTTTCACTTAATTTTATATGCAGTGTGTGCTTATCATTTTTATGTAACTTCACAACCCCCAGGGATTGGAATAGCAGACGGTGAAGAAAACAGATAAAAAGAATAAGTAAAAAAAGTACCACCTAGACAAGCAGAAAATAACGGTAGAGATCAGAGACAGCTGGGAAAAGCCAGAAGCAGCTTCAATGAAAATGGTACAGGAGTTTGAGGCCATTCAGAATAGGGACAAATTGATCAAAATCAAAATTTTCCCTACGAATTTCACTTGCAAGGAGGTAGCAAAATGACTAATTAGAAGAACAGGCGTCAATTAGCCCCTTATAAAATAGGTGATATTGCACTAAAGTAAAATGGAAATGTAATCAATATGCTTCTTTTTCTAAGTAGGAATTTTACAATATCAGAAGGTGTATACTCTGTTGTTTAAGGACACAAGCTGTGGAGTTGGAATGCTGGATTTTCAAATTTAGGTATAATTAATGTACAATAAACTGCACATATTTAAATGCACAGTTTGATGAATTTTGACCTATATAGTCACATGTGAAACCATCGCCAAGATTAAGATAGTAAGTATAACCATCACTCCTAAACGTTTCCTCCCACCACTTATGAATCCATCCCTCCCTACTCTACAATCCCCTTCCACGCAGTCATTGATCTGCTTTCTGTTACTATAGATTAGTTTGCATTTTCTGGAAATTTATATAAATGGAGTCTTATCGTATGTGTTTTTTTTAACAAAATTCTTTTACCTCAGCTTAATTGTTTTGGGATTCATCCAAGCTGTTGTGTGTCAGTAGTGTGTTGCTTTATCTTGCTGAGTAATATTCCATCAAATGTCTATGTGGCAATGTTTATTCAGCTGTTGATGGACCTTTCGATTGTTTTCACTTTTTGACTATTACAAAGAAAACTGCTATGAACTTTCATGTGCAAGTCTTTGTGTGGACATGGCTTCAGTCTCTTGGATAAATACCTAGGACAGGAATGGCTGGTTCATATGCTGAGTGTATGTTGACTATTTGGATCTAAATCTCTGTTGTACCAACTACTAGTTTATGGCATTGCGTTAGTCATGTAACCTATTGTATGTGAGGTGCAAGTTTGTTGGAAGGGTTAAATGATATGATTCCTGTAAAGCATTTAGCACTGTGCCTGGCCTGCAGGAAGCATTTACAAGCTTGACTGTAATTGCTTTTTCAAAACTTTAGCAATTGTAAAACTTTGGAAAATTTCAGTGTTGAAATTTCTTAGCTTTACTTTTCAGGGAAATTCCTTCGTGTGAAAAGTGATATTCCATCATGCTTTATAACAGTGAGTCTAATAAATACTTTATTTAAAGGATATGTTTACTTGTTCCTCCAGGTATGTGCATGGTTGTTAGCTAATGAAATACATAGAATTGTAGGCAATGAACATTTGAAATGGTAGATTGAAATGAGAGATTTCACTTTGTAAAAGACTATTTATATATTAAAATGAACAGAATGTGTAATCAGTTTAATAATGGTTAGTAATAAATATCCACTTATATATGGAGATTCAATGATGAAAGAACTAAGATAAACAAAATACAATTCTGAAGCTTCTCCGTTAGTTAGTGTGTAGTAATTGAGGGGTGATCTCTAAATCTAGGCCTAAAAGCGCTTCGTTTGGGGACATTATTTAACCATTCTGCCACTTAGAAGAATTAGCCTCCAGCTCAAAAATCTATGATTCTGTGACACATTAGATGACAAGATACTTCCCTAACCATTCTGGCATTCCCTAAGATCCAAACATTGAGTTAAAATCATTGTTAATTATTCCCATGGGGAGTTTTATGCTTATTGCTTAAGGAGAGGTGTAGGATTTTAATGCATTTATGCAGGAGTCTTCATGGGTGTCCAGATTCAGTGCTGTTATCTTTTTGGTCTGAATGCCGAAAACCAGCATTCAGGTATCACAAGAGACATAGCTGAGTTCTCAGGTTATCACCACTGACAGAGGGTCAGAGCTGAGCAGCCGCCCTCCCTCCATGTCTGCTTCAAGAGCCTGGACATGGGCAGTATACAGACATTCTTCCTGCCTCCCAACTGTCTAATTGTACTTGAAGAAAGGACCTCTTCTGAGGATGTGGTTTTACAAACACAAAGCCCCGATAGACACAAGGAAATGGTGATTTGTCTTCGACTTTATTTTTAGTTTCACTGTTGCTTTGGATATTCTTGTCTTCTCAGCACTGCCTGATATGAAATTAACTATAATGCTGCACTTAAATTGACACCTGCTTTCTGCCTTTTCAGCTAACAGCTGGATGAACAGGTGCCAGTGAGCGATTGCTGCCCGATAAACCTCCTGAACTATTTTGTCAGGACTGTCATTTGCATTTTTCATATTTGTTTATTTATATGTATAGCTGCTTTTCCCAATATCCAAAATGCTGACCCTGTCACAGGAGAGTAGTGATTTAGAAATACTGCAGTGGTTATCTGTTCTGATATAATACATCATAGACTTCAACTGCTGAATGATCTTAATATTGTCTTTTTCAGATGAACACTTGAGGAGACATCAATATCTTTAATAAATTCCCCCCCCCCATCTCAACATCATCACCTAGCAGGATGTAGGAGAGGATTTTTGATAGGAGTTTCCTAGGCTATTGCTAATATCTTTTCAATTAAAAACTGGTTATTATCTCTGAGGACTCCTCAGGGGGAGGGGAAACTTACTTGGTAGAGCCTTATTTAAAACTCGCTTTTAAACACAATATTTTCTTGCCATTCTGATATAAGAAAGTAATGTTTTGGGTCACTATTATTTTATTTATGCATTTAGCCTATTCAGTGGGTCTGCTGGGACAGAGAACATGTATTGACTTCAGCTTCCAATCATTAAGAAAGCAGTCAGCTTTTCCTACTGAGTTAAGAGAATATGCCCCAATATGTGGGCAATTCCTCTTAGCATTCTGGTGTGATACAGTATACATTGAATTTTGCTCTCCTCAGTAAGTCGCTAGAATGTTTTCTCTCAAAAAATTCCACTTCTGATCATCTTTGTTGGAAAAACTATAAAAAGCCTCATTCTATGCAAATATGGACAAACTCTATTATCTTTCCTATTCTTAAAAAAAAGCAAATTAAATAGCCAAGAAAGTGAATTGTTGGTTTAATTTCAACATTTCCAAAGTGGTAATCATACTTTTAGTTATTACTGTCAAAGTTATAAATTATTAAAGGTTTGTGTTTGTGATATTTTTCACTTCTACATTATCCAAATTGATTGGCATGCAGTAAAAATTTAATTTGTCTTTTGCTTTCTCATTGCTTTAACATGTTGGCAGAATGCAAATGATTATATTAAGATTTTTGCACAGTATTCATAATCAGAGTGCTGGTTTAAAAGGAAATGCAAGATGAAACCTCCTAACATCCATCCCTTGGTCATTTTGAATGTCTGTATATTTTCTACTCAATTTCTGGGGAGTTAAGTTGTCATTTAACATAAAAATAATATATTCTCCTTTAGAAAACAGAAATTTCATTAGGACATGTTCTCACAGGATAGGCTGCCAAATGCTGATCTCCCAAAAGGCGATTTGACCAGTTTTTCAAATTTTCTATTCTTTAGTTTCTTCTTCTTCTTCTCTTTTATACTGAGCAACTAATAACAATTGACAACAGTGATTTTGTGTTTAAAATCCAGTGATAACTTCAACAATATTCATTTTAATCAAGGTTGACTTCTCTGGTGTGTCTGCACACGTGTGTGTATGCCTGTGTGTGTAAAACGAGAGAGACGAGTGAGATGATTTGCCAAAACATCAGTGTCTGATTCCCTAGGATAGATTTGAGAACCAGATCGTTTAAGCCAAAGAGCAGTGGGTGTATGAGCCATATTCAGATTTTCCAATGACCTTGGAGATTTCTGGTAGAGACCAGAGTACTGAAGACCCATTGCAGGGCTGGCTTTGTGCTAGTGGGCACAGCTAGAGGAACAGTTCTGGAGGGGAAGAGATCCTGTCCCCCTCTCTGACTTCAGTACACTTTTCTTCCTGGCTCACTTTTTAGAAACACCCCAGTGTCTTTACTGCTTTCATGCCTACCGTTTACTCTCTTTGTGGCCTCTTCCCAATTACATTTTCTCCATCCACCAGCTGTCCGCTGCCTTGTTAAATGCACTCTGACCTACTTCCACCCTGAACCACATTCCCCAACTTCTCAGGATCAGCCCCTTGAAAGCCACCGGACAGAAAGCCCCCTCTAGGTTCTCTTGATACGAGTCTGCATGAACGCTGGTGCTTCTTTCACTCCTTTAGGGCATTTTACTGAATTTTAGGGCAAAATACTGAATTTTGTAGAGGATAGTTCTTTCCGTACCACGTTCTCATGTTTAAAATTGCTTTCTGATAAACTAGTTTGAAGAGAAAAGAAAGAGAACGTAGGAAAGAGACAAGATCATCTAATAGTGTCATATACTGAAAAGTATATTAGAATCAGTTCATCGTCATTGAACTGCCAAGTGCTGTGCAAAGATATAAAGGCATCCATCCATGTCTCCTCTCTTCCTCACTTCCAAACTCCCTCCCTTCCTTTCTTCTTTCCTTCTTTCAATAGTTACTGAGAATCTACTGTGCGCTTACAAGTATGCTAGATCAAGGAATAAAAGGAAAAGAAAACATGTATTTTCTCAACACCATTCACTACTGGGAGTTGACAAAATAGTAGAAAAGAATGAAAAATGAGCAAATACTTAGTCTAGGAGGCTACTAGTTTTAATATCATGAATCTGTGGACACAATGGTACTTCCATTAACAGAAAGAATATGGTAGGACTCCTTAATTCCTCTCCTTCTGTTTATTATTCATGCTTACAGTGAAGTATTCACAGAGAAAATGATATTGACTTGGGATTTGAAGAAGACTAGGAATCTCCAAGAGGCATCAAGATGTGAAAGGGAATTCCTGGAAGAAGGAACACAATATACAGAGGCATGGAAGCATAAAAGTGCATTGAAGCATAAAAGTGCACAGAGGATTTAGAAAACCTGGAGTAGTTGTGTGCTACCACAGCATAGAGTGGGTGTCAGAGTACAAGAACTATCTAGACTAGAAGATAGGGACCGTATGAGAGGGAGAGAATTTTCAGATGCACCTTTGTCCACCCCCGTTCCCGCAAAAATACACAAAAACCACTTGATCACAATACTACAGAATACTTCTCTGTCTTATAGCAGGGATGTTTGTTTCTACGTAGAAATATTCTTGGCAGTGCCTTGGTGTTGGATGCCCTGTACAGGATCATGGAAACATGCTATAAACTACTGAATGACAGACCCAGGAACATAGCAAATGATTGCATGTGGACCAGAGCTATTCTTACTCTCTAGATTTTTATTTAGTAACTAATTGCTTTGCTTGCAATGTGGTCACTAGTTTCATGTGTTTGAGGGTTTACCTGGGTGTTATAAAGTGTGAATGAAAACAATAAGGCAGCATATGGAGTTGGAGAAAGTGGATGTCTCTGCATGACCAATGGGGTGATTTGAGATCTTCCATTTGCAACGTACAGAGAATGTGTCCCTCCTTTGTCTCTGGTATCCAGGTCCAATGAATATTGCTCCTCTCTTTACAATGTGTATGATTATTTGGGATGTACAATTGGGAGAATAAACCGACTATGTATGTAGCTGTGTGCAGAGCATGGGAAACAAATAGGACTTTGATTTGGTGACCCTAGAGTTGAGATTTACATAATAAGTATGCAAGGGAACATAAAGATTTGTTAATTTATTGCCAGCTTTGAGGCTCAGGGCCCCCAAATTTCCAGTCAGATGTTACCTGGGTGAAAAGTATTTTGTTCAAAAATTTACTCATTTGACATGCACCTTCCTAAGAGTAAAAGATACTTTCAGGAGAATAGAATAGTTTTCTGGATCTAATGTTCCATAGTTTGAAAATGGTTGATTTCAGAAGCTAACAACATACTCTGACCTATGACTCTGATAATAGCAATCTGTGCTTATTTGCCTATTATATTCTATGTTGATACAACTAAATCACAAAGATATCAGTTTTCAGGAGCTACTTCCAAGCAAGAGTCCTGAAATTTTCAGTCATATAAATCATATGGAATAATTCAGAATTTTTCCATTATAATCTAGAAATGATATTTATAAGTACTCAAAACTAATCATGTCAAATTTAAGACATTTGTCACCCACTTTTGTTATAAACCTAAGGAGAAAAAGGCAAGCCTTACTTAAACAACAGTTCTCTTTGAGTAGAGTTGCATGTTACATGGATTTTAATTCTTACTTGACTCAGATAGCTTTCCAGATAGGAAGGTAGTAAGCAGACCACCCAAAACCAAAATAAGGGGGGTGGGGAGGAGTTTTCCTTTTATGGGTACCATTTTAAAGTTGATTGAAATGATTATTGGATATGCTAAAGACCATTGGATTTACTTCTTCCTCTTTTTCACCATTTTAAAATATTTTTGGCCTGTCATCTTGATGTAACCTTTACATGAGTACTCAGAAGAAAGTCGAGATACTTAATAATCATGTAAATTAGGCAGAACAGACACATCTTTGATAGAAGAGATAACTAATAGCAAAGCATGTTATTAACAAGTGGCCAGTGATGTGACAAATATTTTGTGTAAATGGAATTAATAGTGAAACATGCAGCAGCCAGCTAATATTTTAAAAATGAGAAAACCATAATAAAGTCAGCTTTATGAGACAAACACCTTTTCAAAACGATGTTGTATAGATGGCTTATGCAATAACATATGGATTTCTTTTTCGCTTTTTTATATTTGTGGAAAATAGGGCAAAATGTCAAACTGCAACTTTACGGTAGCCTAAATGGCAGGCTTCACACTATCAATACGATAGAATGTAGGTTTTCTTTTTTTTTTTTCTTCCATCTTCAAAACTCTTGGCTATCAGTCTTGTAACATTCTGAGAAATGTAACTTACCATTGATGCATTAAAGTGATTTCTCCCCCAGGTTATTTGCAGTTTAAGCAAAGCCCTTCATGGAACTTTTTGGGTTCGGTGGAGCTCACAGGAATCTTGCAAATAATTTAAAATTCAGCGAGCCAGGCCTATGAGTTCTGACCTTTCCCTGTGAACTGACATCCCAAGCAGATAAGCTCTTGTCTTATGGACAGGTAGAAAGAAGAAAGGATGCTCTGGTACCCCGATACTTATTCTTATTCATTGTGTGAAACTGCTCTTCTATTGAGTGACCACGTAATGAGTTTATAAAATTGTTTGCCATGTCGCCTTCTGCTTCAGAAGATGTTGCCTATGATCTTCTGTGGTATGTGCAGGAAAATAGGAGCCATCAGGAAAGTTGTTGGTAACTCACTATCTACAGAAATGGGCAGATGGAGTGTGGGCAAGAGAAACAGCCCCACAAAACCATCCACAGGTTTAGTCTGTCAAATCTAAGTAGTTGCTTGTATCTTTGCAGGTAGGAGACTTCTCTGCCAAAGCCATCGTTTACTAAGAAATACAGGAGATATCTAGGGCAGTGGTGTTAAACGGTGTTTTTTAAAGTGGTGTAAGCCATCCTTCTAAGGAAAACCTGAGATAGTTGGTAAAAACCTAGATTCCTGGGTACAGACCTAATATAACAGTCTCTGGGGAGACTGTGTGTCCTATGCTCTCCATTTAGACTCCACAATTGTTAATATTTGCCAAGTTTCCCTTATTATCTCTGTATCTATCTAGCATGGGGGGATGATGGTGTTATTGTCGTTGTGCAATTTCTACATAAGCTGCAGACAATGTAGCGCTTCATCTCAAGCTGCTACAGTACAGGAGCATTTTAAACAAGCACCTTCAGCAACATTTTAGACAAGATATAATTTGAAACCAGTCCTCTGAGCAGTGGTTCTTAAGCTTCTGCATGCATCAGAATTGCCTGGAGGTCTTGTTAGGACACAGATTCTGGCTCCACCCCTAGAGTTTCTGATTCAGTAGGTCTTGGGTGATACCTATGAATTTTTGGTTCAAAAAGCTCCCAGGGGAGACTGATACTGCTGGTCTGGGGACCACAACTGGATAGGAGAATCACTTTGTAATGTGTTGAGACACAAATTGTTGTTTTCAGTGAGGCGTCATAAAACACTGTTTCTCATCCAATCTGTCAAGCACCTCCTCTTTTTCTTTCCTGCCTCAAATTTCTATGACTGAATGAGAAGGGATCATACTTTAAATCATATCATATGTTTTCATGCTTATCCAATGTGTTCTTTTTCTTGCTACTTACTAAGTTCATCAGCCAAGAACCAGATATCCTGGATGAGAACACTGATTAAGACCAAGTACAGTGGATGATGATCTTGCTGCACGTTGTTCTCCAACGCTTGCGTTCTAAGGGCATTAGACAGGACTCGGATGTATTGGGCACGAGTAGTGTTATCTTATAACGTTTCTTATTCAGTTTGAGTGCCACCCTGTGGAGGGCATAGGAAAGGAGGGAGCTTCCAGAATAATCTATGACATTGTCACTGTGTCGCTGGCGCCTCATTATTTACAAAGAATTAGTAGGACTCCTCCTCTGATTCTGTCATGTGGGATTTTTCTAGCTACCATGCTGGACCTATGGGCAAGTATGCTGGAAATGGAGATGCCAGAGGAGTTAGTATAAGGGAATTGGTGGATCAGCACCCCGAGATAGGAACAGCTCTGGAACCATCTGACGGCATCTCTGGGAAGTCCTTGGCAGGATTGGACCACTTGGTCCGGGTAACCTGCCCAGGTCTATGCCTGCATCAGCCTCCTTCCCTTCCCTGTGTCCCTTTGCTCGCTCTGTACCTACAGACATACTTGTTATCCAATCATGTCCCAGTGCTTCCCAGCAACACATCCCAAAGAAACCAAGTTCCACTTAAATCCCTGTCTCATATGTTGCTTTGGGGGTGGAGAAGAAAGATAACTCGTCCTGTTGAAACTTAAGTACCCCTAGGAAACAAAAATGAACACCCAAGAAGCGTTTATGTAACAGCTCAGGCTTGTAATAACTTTATGGAGTATACTTCTTATTTTCTTAGTAATGAGCGTACATTATGGAAGAACTAAAAAATTCAGATAACCGAAACCTAAATGTTTAAATCGTCTAGCACCTAGAGGTCAATGTGGGGGTAAAATCATATTCCAACACTCTCATCTGCCCGTGACCCACAGGGTCCAGTCTCAGAGCCGTATTGTGTCCTAAAGAACACATCTGTCAACTGCGGGGAAATTCAAAGTAGCACAAATTCTTTACTTTTATTTCTTGGAATATTTAAAGGTTAAGTATGTGAAATGTGGTAATGCACCTCTAACGTATCCTTTTGTTCTGTCCACACCCGTCGTATGCTGGGGCAGCTCCTACACATTTTTTTTAATACAACTTCTCCCCAGATAAAACTCCTACTAAAATAACCCGCCTGGTATCAGATGGGTATTACTTATCCTTACTCCCTTCCTTTTTCTTTGTAAATTTACATGATATTAGCGATCTAAAGGAAAATTCCTAAGTACCTGGGTCCCTCTTTGGAAGGCTTGGGAGGAAAAGAGCTGCAGAAGTTTCCCTTCACAAGATGTGGGGAGGGGCGGAATCTGAAGACATTAATTAATAAATAATGTAGTCTATTACATAGATATTTATAGCATGCCTTATTTTTCAGTGACCAATTTCTTTTCACTTAGCAATGCATTATATACATTGCTCTTTAATAATTATGTATGCAGAGTCATTACTATTGGATTTCATAGATCCAATTAGAGACTATAATTTATTTGCCTAGTCTCCTATTACTGGATATGTATAGTATTTCCATTTTTTCTCCTACTATAAGTTGCTCTGTGCAGATATTTATGTACTAATTTGATAATTCCCTTAGAATCATTTGTAGAAGTGGAATTACTAGGTTGGAGATTGCAATTTTCAAATCTTCTGATATATGTTGCCAATTTATCTTTCAGCAATACATGGGTAAGGTGATTTTGCCAAGACATTGGAAAGCCAAGAGGTCATTATTCTATTTCAGTCTTTATCAATCTGATAGACAACTAAATAAATAGTATCTTGTAAAACATCCGATTTCTTTGATCAGTCAATATTAATGCTTTTGTGTGTGTGTGTTGCACAATCCTCTTTTCATTTGGTAAATTGCTTATTTCTATCTGTAGCTTACTTTTTCATTGAAGTTTTAGTCTTAATATTTTGTAAGGGTGCTTAACAGATAAAAGAAATTATCCATCTATCTGGGAAATATTTATATGGCATTTTTCCTTTTAATACATTAAGCTTTTACACTGGAAACTTGAAAAATTACAGTTGAAATGAAAAAATTAAAAGTCTTTGCTAAATGATTCCCTTTTACCGTATGGCTGCTACAGGCTTAGTTTTTCCAGTCACAGCACACATGGTACCATCTCATCCATGGTGGCCATCATTTGCTTTTCAGAGCCTCAGAAACAGGAAGGCACTTTCTATAATTCTGTAGCATTTCTGTTTTGAACATAAGTAAATTTGTTTGCAAGTGCCACTTAAGGACTGCTTTTATCATTCTCACGGCTTAAAGTTGTTAACCTACAGAAGAATTTCATAAAGATTCATCTGAAGGTTGTATTAGATTGCCTATCAAAATTGGTGTTACTGACAAATGCTAGAGAATTTCAGAGAAGGCTATGACCAATGTCAACTGGAGCAATTGCTTCTTGTGGGAGGCTGTGACTTAAAATGGCTCTCTTGGGATTTCAGTAGAGAGGTAGGAAAAGGCAATTCTGGGTCTGGTTCTGTTTTCTTATGAGCAAGAAAGGCCTCTTCCTACACAAAGCACGTAAATAGAAATAAATGGCAATGCCCGTACATGGGCCAGCTGCTCATCCACAATTGAGTTGCCCAGTAGCAAGATTCCACTGCATGCACAAACCCAGCTGCCCTTCTGGGTCACTCTCTACATGCAAAGCATGCAATGGCCTTGTGTCTTGGGTCACACTTGGCAGTAAAATTACATGATCTCCATGATCTGCTTGGAGAGCATTTTGCGCTCTTCTATATCTTTATTCCAAGTCACATGCAATGGCTCAGATGATCATACTGTGTGACTATAAAAGACTGTCAGTGATATTCCTTGCTATGCTGAATAGCTGTGCAGGAATATAAATGATATTTATGAGGAAGTTGGGAGTGCTTTAAATATTGTGAAAACGCTGACTTTGACACATTGGGGATAATGATGCAGAAACAGTAGGCTCTTTGTAAACTGTTTAATGGCAACAATTTTCTAAATCAAGGCAATCCATACTTCCCCATTTACAATTTCATCTCCAACTACTGCAGTCTCATAAAGAGGTTTACTACATGGAATCTTTTGTTTTTCTGAATGGTTATCCAGTACTCTGATGCTTCAAAGCATTTATGTTTATCTTTCAAAAACATAGAAATGTTACATGGAGGTGGAGTGTTATGTCACGTTGGGCTAAAATGTGGTATTGTTAATAGATACAAAATTTATTTAAGAAGCACAGATTTAGAAAATGTGAGGTGATATTCTTAGGTTAGTGTTTAGTATCCTAGATAAATACTAATACTTATCTAAGTGGGTTTGTGTGCTTGTATAGAAATAATGTAATGGCAATGTACACGTCTCTAGCCTATTGAGTAATGGGTTTGCAGTGGTAAATGCTAAAAAGATTACACAGTGTAACTCAATTACATTTAATATCTCTATTATGGCAGAGTTTAATCTCTGTATTAACTTTCGTATTTGCTAAATCATAGATATTTACCTTAAAATGCACGCTTTTCTTGATATATGAGCTAAAAAGAAATCTTGTAATCTAATTATATTTGATTGTAGCCAGTGCTGTTTACATTTCATAATGCCTACATTTATTCCTGACCTGCTGTATCTTCTTCATTTAATGAGTTTTTTTGAGAATTTTCCATGACCCCTTTGCTTGCATCAGAAGAGAAGATAAGTTAATATAAAAGAGCATAAACAGGAGAGAAAAATACCTGCTAGAAAACACTTGAAGCTTTCCAAGAGAACCTGGAAAGCAATCTGCTTCTGTGTGCTTCATGTTGTCATACAGAGCATTTCTAGAAATAAAATTCCACTGTGCTCTGCTTGGAGTACATTTGAATAACACATCTCAATGTTAGTAAGTTCCTGTGATTCCACTTTCATTTTAATTTAAAGAGAGAGATTTCTTTTATTCAGGAAAGTGATTTTCTTCATCTTTGACAGTGTAAGGCATGGGAAGAAAAGTAAACATAGCTGTGTGCTCAGAAACACAATATGCCAACTTTATATCTATGGAATTTGCTATAAACTTTATTTTAAATGTTCTTCTGTGTGCTCACAAAAATTTAGAGGATATGAAACACATATCAGATTTTTTTACCTCCAACAATGAATAAAAACTCATGCATGAAAGTGCCAAATAAGATGGATAATGGATAATCTCTAATGGAAGGAACAGGGGTTTTATGATTCTGTGGATCCTAACACAGACCTGACAGAAAAAAATAAGTTGAAAAGCAGAACCATCTCTTTGTGAGGAGCAACCAACCAGTTGAAAGATAGAAAAGATTTGCATGTTTAATTTCTTGTGGTCCTAAGTGTCTGTGTATAGTCCCCCTCCACCTTTTGGGTGATGGTACATATTTCCTCTGGAGGACTTCCAAGTCATTTTACCATGTTGAAAATCTTAAAAGAGAAAAATATTCTCTTTGCTTCAGAAACTCTTTGCTTTACCTGACACTCTCTTTCTAATTTCTATTCTCCTGGGGGAAAAACGGAAATGAACTCTGGTTTGGGGTAAGGTAGGCAAAAACTGTCAATGGAAGCCCTGATATTATCATTATTTAGATTAGTAGGAACTGACAGAAGAGCTGTGTGGAACCAACTGTTGTCTTTGAGTCGAATTGGAAATCAGATTAGACACTTTGGATGATAATGACTAATTAAAAAATATTTATATGGAAAGTAATGAAAACTCATTAGGATTGCAGAGATTTTTTTCCCATGAATATGTATGATGAATCAATATAAAATATCACTGATGTATGGAGTTTCAGGATATATTTTCATCTTTAATCACGTGTGCTGTTTTACTGCTTTTTTTCAATGTGTGGCTCACAGTCAATATATAGATTGTAGTTGCAGCAGGCTTAACTGTCAAAAGAAAATGGAGGGATGATATAGAAGAGAAGAATTGTCAATGAACATCTTCTGAAAAAATATAAAACCACGAAATAAAAACAGTCATATATATGTGTATACATATATATACACACATATACATCTATATATATGAGCATATATGTATAAATATTTTATTACATCTTTCTATAACCAAGAATCAGCTTAAATATTCAGTATTTGATACAATAAAAAATCAGATTAAAAAATTTGTATCATGGTCTTGAATATACAGTGAAATCAGTTCTTCATTTTGACTGTAGAGACTGGAGTGTCACTATTTTCAGTATGAATCTCTTTATTAGAATTATAATGGGCTTGACTACTCTGAGAGGGCAGTAAGCTTTCACTACTCCTTCATATGCACAGTTTGTTTTCTAATGATTCTGTGTGTCAGATGTTGGCACTTACAGCAAGGATTTTCTCTTTTTTCTGTGTTTGTTTCTGTAAAACCACATTGGACCTCTTTAGAGTAACACAATACATCAATGCAGACAAGACGATTTATACTTAGAGCACAATAGCCATTGTTCTTTAGCTTAGGTTAATTGAGGCTCCAGAGAAGTTGAACTAAAATTAAGCAAATAATAAGAGAGGGATGCTCGCCACCATTAAAAGGATAGTGAAGAACAACTTAATGTTTTGGAAAATGGCCTTTGAAGCTTGTAAAGTGAACGTGGTCAACAGATTGTACCAATTGACAAACTAAAATAATTAACTCATTAGGAGCAGAATTAGGTTCTTTGTGGCGAAGAGCCAAAACAGAGGCTGGTCCCATGAGCAGCAGCTGTTGTAACTCATGAGACAATAGCCTGCCTCCTCAGTGGGGCTTATAGGGTGTTTACTTAGCCATTCTCTTTTAGAGGCTTTGTAACCCAAACTTCTTTGTCGTATTTAGAGAGGGAGAATGCTTAAATTGTGTGATGGAAACAGGGCTTCACCAGTCATCTTTAGTCTTTAGTCAGTTTAATCCAAAAAACACTTATGTGGTCACTTTCATTTCAGCTAATATGCATTATCTGGGATGAAGTGACAATTCTCTTCAGAATATTGTGCAAAGTTTTTATTGGAATTACCATAATGGGTCTCATTATTTTCCCAGCGTACTCAGAGCTTATTCTCTTAAACTTGTGACACGAATCCTTTAGGATTTGGTTGGAAGATATTTGAGTGCCATCAGGCATTGCTCAAACTCCAACACGTCCCTCCTTGCTAAGTGCACTCCCGTGAGCCTTGATACAGCTGCAGGTAGCAAAGAGAAAGTGACCTGGCCTGGACTTTCTGATTGCCTTCCTGATGTATGGTTTTTGGGTGATGATTTTAACTCGGTTGAACTCTCTAGAATTCAATTTGAATTTATACTGTATAGCCAAGAGGTCATGTGAAGGAAAACCAGGGAAGTTTACTAAAGACTAATGAAAGTCTAACATAAGCAGAGCTGAGAATAACCTGTGAGTGGAACTAAGTGCAAAGGAGAAATACTCAGGTTTATTTTATCTTTCTTTATTTGGAATTCTTCAGATTACAAAAGTAGCACTTTTGTTTTATCAAATGAAGCATGGCAATGCAAAGATGAAAAAAGGCAAAGTTGATCATATTCCTTCCCTGCTGACTTTATCGCAGTGTCCTCACCTGATACAACCAATATTGACAGCTTGGTATCTATCCTGACACCTTTTCTATTGCTTATACAAATATGTTAAAGTAGGTTTAAGTCCCATATCATTTGTGGTATTGTTTTACTAAAATAAAATCATTCTGTATACATTAGTGTAAGTTGCCTTTTTTCACTAAAAATATATATCATGGAATGAACAAGTTGTAAGCACAATTCATGCTAGCAGAAGTTAGGGGGTGTCTGGAATATTGTTAGGCACAGTTGGGAGAGAGGCAAGTTCAATAATTACAAAGTCTATTTCATGCTACAGGTAAGAGGGTTACCAAATATTAATTATTCAGTAAAAATTAGCTTCTTTATTTCTAGAACTCAATGATGTAGAAATGCTATTTGGAGCTGTAGATCCACCTGTGAAAATCAGTTTAGCGTTGCTACGCTGAGTTGCTCTCATCTGATCATGAGAACTTTAAGACAACAATGAAATATTATTTCTGTGTGATCAGAATGACAAACATTAAAAGTTGCAATAATCCCCCAAATTGGAAAGGATGTGAAGAGGAATGCTGTCACGTACTGCTAGGTGTAAAAACTGGAAAACATTTCTTCATTATCTAATAAAGTTAAAGATGTGTGTATCTTAAACCCAGCATTTCCGTACTAGAAACATACCTGAGATCAGAAGTTCTCAAGTAGTTTTGTCTCAGGACCCCTGTAGAGTCTTAAAACTTTGTGAGACTCACAAGGAACTTTTGCTTATGTAGGTTTTATCTGTTGGTCTTTACCAATATTAGACATTAAATATTAGACAATTTAAAAATATTTATTATTACATTTAGAAATAACAAAAATAAACTCATTACATAATATCATAGATGGCATCTTTTATGAAAAAAAGCTATGCTTTCCAAAACAAAAATTTGGTAAAAACATGATGTATCTGTACACATGCATAATTTTGTAACATCATGCAAAGGTCAATTAGAAAATACCGGCTTACTGAGTTCTGCAGACCTTCCAAGGGTTGACGCATCTCACCATGCGATGTAAAAATCGCTTTCATTAATGCTACTACGATTTCATCTGAAAAGTCTTTCAGTATTAGGAAGCTGTAAAGTTCACAGTGGCAGGTAAAAGTTTGCAAACATTCTAATTTTCAGTTGAAAGCACACATTTTTTTATTGGCAATGAGTGCAGTTGTGCTTTTTTTTTTTATTTGAAATGATAATCTTACTGTGTGTTTTCAAGAAAATTTCTGCTAAATACCCAAGTTTGAATAAAAATTTTTTCAGTCTTTCAAGTAAAACATGATGTTTCATGAAAAAAGAAAGCTAGTTTATCTTATAACGTAATTGCACAATGGCTTTTCCTTAAGACTATCATTTTACTTCAGTAAGCAGCAGAAAGTCTATATACAGAGTTTTTATTATTAAAAAGACATGTACTCGAGTGAAGATCTAATAAAATTAATGATTTTTACTACTTCATCAAGGACCCGTGGCTGGCACTTTTTTGTGCTGCAAGTGTCTAGCAGTAAAAGATTCAGTGATGACTAGTAGAGTTGGTGCCACTCTTTCAATTTTGGTAAAGTGCCTGAAGTTTAACCCACTATTGATTTTACACTGGTAGTACAATGTCAATGCAGTGAAAAAAGAAAATCATATTTCAATATTATTAATAAAATAATTTTTTCTTCCTGGACTCCCTGAAAGAGCGTTGGGAACCCCCAGGGTTCTGTGGATCACATTTTGAGAATAATTGCCATAGAAAAACTTTGTGTTCACCAAATTGTATGTACAAGTATGTTTACAGTTCAATTGTGTGTAATAGAAAAATACTTGGAAATAACTCCAATGCCAATTATCTCAAGGATGAATAAATAAGTTATAGTGCAGTCCTATAATGGAGTTCTACCTCAAGAACATAATTTTAGGTGTAAAAAGAGAGGTGAAAAAGATTACAGCAGATTGATGCCCCTACTAAAATGTGATCCTCATGAGGGCTGTGTCTTTGTCTATTTTGTTCATGTTTGTATCTTAAATAAATAGAAATACTTAGCACATAATAGACGTTCAGTAAGTATTTTATTAATGAAAGAATAATTTCTATTAATGAAATTCAAGAATGTGCAAAACTAAACAATATAATGTTTAGGGAACACTGAGGGGATTATAAAATCCTTCGCCCCTCCCCACTTTTGATTTCAAAACTAGCTTCTTGCTTTACAATTGACTCCAAAAGTGAGTTTACGTTTTCCAAATCATTATTTTTGGCATAATTGTTTACGAACATTCAAATTTTCTATCTCCTGTGTTCCTTTTAAGTCTTTCTGGAAGTGAGGTTTGTAGCTCATTTAATAAACCAGGGGATGGGTAATTATGTTTAGAAATGTGTGTAAGAAGGTGCTGACTTCTGTCTTTGGGTTTGTTTTGATTTCCAGCCTGTGCACCGTCTTTTTTCATGACCAGTAACTGCTTGTAGACTGTTGCGTTTGTTGTAGTTTTTGTTGTTTTCAGCACAATTCTCTGTATTAATTAAGTAGACAACGTTCAGATTTCATTTAATGGGAAAGCAAGGATTCTGAAAATTAATGTAAAAGTTCTTTTAAATAGGAACATGTCTTGAGAATCCAGCTTATTTTGGTGAGGATACTTCTTTCTCCTGTTTTTAAAACACCACTGTATGTGTGTGTGTGAAATTAAAACTTCTAAGCAGCCAAGTTGAAAATGCTAGCATAAATATGTGTAAGCTTTTGATGGCTGAAAATTAGCTAAGAAGTCCACATTAGTGCAAATACTTTTAATGGAGGCCCCAATTCCAAAGCCTTGAAACTCATTTTTTTCCCAAAAGACCATGGAAACTTCCCTTTTTTATTTCTCTTAGGTACCTAGTCTCCTATGTGGCTCATGAAACTTTTAAATGGTTAGAGCTTTTAAAAATTAGAAGTGATCTTATAGGGGGATTTCAAAAATATTCCTGGTAGTGGTATTTAAAGAAACTGAACTCAGAATATTGAATATATCTATACGTTTTGATTGCATTTTATAAAGGCGGGCAGGTTGACCTAAGCCAGTGTAAATATTTTTAAGTCTCGTATGTCATGGAAAGTGGCACCATTAGGTTAGCATCTTCTTTGCTATATTATAGTCAGGGCCATCCTATACCTACTGTATTCTTGAAGATTCCAGAACAAACAACTGCTCTTCTGCACGTTAAGACAGAATTATTATCCCCTAGGCAGGAAAAAGTTCATAACCTTAAATATCCACCAGCTAAAAAGGCTAAGCTTGCTAATTTTGTTGCCTCTTGGGGCAGTCAGGCTGTTGCCTAATATAAGAAATGGTTGGTGTTAGTGGAATTGTAAATAATAAAGTTTAATTTTATTTTTTAAATTATTGCTAATAATAAAAAATGCAAGTTAAAATATGGAAGTACCATTTTTCTCTCTTTTAACAAAGCATTAAAAATTTGATAATAACCAGTGCTGGTGTTGACATGGATATGGGAAAAGGGCACATGGTTACACTGGGAAAGTGGTAGTGGATAATTATCTGGAGGATAATTTATCACTAAGTATTAAAATTTCTCAAAAGTGACTCATCTATTTTAAAATTTTATTCTAAGAAATAGAAGATACTAGTGCAAATATGCAAAGATGTTTTTACATAAGGACATATCAAAGTATTTTTAGTATTTGTGAAAATTAAAAATAACCTAAATATTCAACATTAGGTGTTTGGGAAAATATATAAATATAAAGCATATTATATAACCATTAAAATAAGGATGTAGTTCTATAGTTACTGACAGAGAAGGATGGTCTCATTGTAATGTTAAATGAAACAATCAGGTTCAATTTTTTATTAAAAATTACATATACACATGCATTGAAACACAAAGAGGAAAGATACACATATAAGTAACAGTTGTAATTCTGCATGGAGGAATATCCAGTGATTTTGGCTTAATGTGATTGGTCCATACTCTCTTTTCAGACTTTTCATAACAATTATTGATTTGTATATAGTTTTTTCCAGTGTTAAAATGTACAATGTGGTGATTTTCTATATATAAACATTGTGCAATGATTACCAAGATCAAGATAATTAACACATCTATCATCTCACATAGTTAACTCTTTTTTTTTTTTTTAGGTGAGAACACTTAAGATCCACTCTCAGCAACTTTCAAGTATATATATATATATATATATATATATATATATATATACCATATTATTAACTATAGTCACCATATACCTTAGGTCCTCAGAACTTATTCTTATAACTGAAATTTTGTATCCTTTGACTTATATCTCTCCAATTCCCTCTTATCCCAGCCCCTGGCAACCACCAATCTATTCTCTGTTTCTGTGGAATCAGGTTTTATTTTATTATTTTTAAGATTCTACATATAAGTGGCACTATTCTTTATTTGTCTTTCTCTGTCTGGATTATTTTACTTAGCATAATGCCCTCCAGATTCATCTATGTTGTCACAAATGGCAGGATTTCTTTCTTTTTAATGGCTGAATAATATTCCTTTGTATACATATATACATATTTTCTTCATCTATTCATTCATTGAAGGAAATTTAGGTTGTTTCCATATCCTGGATGTTGTGAATAATCCTGCAGTGAACATGAGAGTGCTGATGCTTCTTTGAGATATTGATTTCATTTCCTTAGGATATATGCCCAGGAGTGAAATTGCTGGATCATATGGTAATCCTATTTTAAATTTTTTGCGGAATTAACATACTGCTTTCTTTAATAGCTGTACCCATTTACATTCCCACCATTAGTGTATGAGTTCCCTTTTCTGCACAGCTTCACCAACACTTATTTCCTGTCCTTTTGGTAAAAGCCATTCTGACAAGTGTGAGGTATTATCTCATTGTTGTATTGATTTGCATTTCCCTGATAATTAGTGATGTTGAGCACCTGTTCATGTACCTGTTGGCTATTTATATGTCTTCTTTGGAAAAATGTCAATTCAGGTCCTTCGCTTATTTTTTAATTTGATTATATGCTTTTTTGCTATTGAGTTGTATGAGATCTTTATATATTCTCGATATTAACCCCTTTTCAGATATATGGTTTGGAAATATTTTCTCCCAACACATAGATTGCCTTTTTGATTTGTTGACTGTTTCCTTTGTTCTGCAGAAGCTCTTTAGGTTGATGCAGTCCTCTTTGTTTATTTTAGCTTTTGTTGCCTATGCTTGTAGTTTTAATTTTCTTAAATTTATTGATACTTGTTTTGTGACCTAACATAAGATCTATCCTAGAGAATGTTCTGTGTGTGCTTGAGAAGAATGTGTATTCTGCTGCTGTTGGATGGAATGTTCTGTATATATCTGTTAGGTCTATTTGGTAAAGTGTAGTTCAAGTTCATTATTTCCTGGTTAATTTTCTGTCTGGATGATCTATCCATTGTTGGAAGTGTGGTATTGAAGTCCCCTACTATTATTGCATAGCTGTCTATTTCTGCCTTCAGATCTGTTAATAATAGTTTAACATATTTAGGTGCTCTGATATTTGATATGTATATATTTATAATTGTTATATCCTCTTGATGAATTGACTCTTTTTTCTTTTTTTGATGACCTTATTTGTCACTTGTTAGAGCTTTTGACTTCAAGTCTATTTTGTCTGATATAAGTATAGTTACCTCTGCTCTCCTTTGGCTTTCGTGTTCATGGAATATCTTTTCCCATCCCTTCACTTTCTGCCTATGAGTGTCATTAAAGCTGAAGTAACACCCATGAAGGCAGCATCTAGTTGGGTCTTATGTTTTTATTTATTCAGCCACTCTGCACCTTTTAGTTAAAGAATTTACACCATTTAGATTTAGAGTTATTATTGATAGGTAAGGACTTACTATCACCATTTTGTTAACTACTTTCCTTTTGTGTGGTAGTTCCTTTGTTCCTTTCTTTTTCTCTTGCTTTCTTTTTTCTTAGTTGATGATTTTTTGTAGTGGTACACTTTGATATTTTTCTCTTTACCCTTTGTATATCTATTATACATTTTTGCTTTGTAATTACCATGAAGTTTTTGTTATACATCTTATATTATAACAATCTATTTAAGCTGATAACAACTTAACTTTCATTACATAAAAATGTTCTACACATTTACTTTCTTCCCTGACATTTCATTTTATTGATGTCACAATTTACACGTTTTGATATTGTGCCTCCATTAACAAAATATTGTAGATATAGTTATTTTTAATGCTGTTGTCTTTTAATCTATATGCTAGAGTTCAAAGTGATTTACACACCATCATTGAATTATTAGAATACTTTGAATGTGAATATATATTTTCCTTTACCAGTGAATTTTATGCTTTCATATGTTTTTATGTTACAAATTAGGCAGCTTTTCATTTCATTTATTGAGCTGCCTTTAGCATTTCTTGTTAGCAGGTCTAATGGTAGATAATAAATTCCTTCAGCTTTTGTTTGTCTGGGAAAATATTTCTCTCTCCATTTCTAAAGTATCTTTGGTTGGCAGTTTTTTTCTTTAAGCGCTTTGTATATATCAACTCACTCTTTCTTGGCCTACAAGGTTAATCCTGAGAAATATTATTCTATCCTTATCAGGGTTCCCTTGTATGTGATGTCTGTTTTTCTCTTGCTACTTTCAAAATTCTTTCTGTTTGATTTTTGAGCTTTTGATTATAATGTGTCTTCATGAAGATCTTTTTTGCTTGAATCTGTTTAGAGATCTTTGAGCTTCATGTACCTAGCTGTCCATATGTCTCCCCAGATTCGTGAAGTTTTCAACCATTATTTCTTTAAATGAGTTTTCTCTCCATCTTTTCCATCTGGAACTCTCAGAATGTGAATATTGCTTTTCTTGATGGTATCCCATAATTTACCTAGGTATTCTTCACTCTTTTTCATTATTATTTGTTTTTTCTTCTTCTACTAGATAATATTGAAAGATCTGTCTTCATGTTTGCAGAGTCTTTCTTCTGCTCAAATGAGCCTGATTTTGAAGCTCCCTATTGCATTTTTTATTTCATTTGTTATAATCTTCAGTTCTATAATTACTATTTGGTTCATTTTATCATTTCCATCTCTATCTTGGAATTATTTTTTTGTTTATGCATTGTTTTCTTGAGTTTTGTGAGTTGTCTCTGTTCTCTTGAATCTCTCTGTGCTTTCTTAAAATAATTATTTTGAATTCTTCTTAGGTAACTCAAAGGTCTCCATTTCTTTGGGGTCAGTTTCTGGAAAGTTATTGTTTTCCTTTGGTGGTGTCATGTTTCCTTGCATTTTTGTGTTTCTCATGGCTTTGCATTGATGTCTGCATTTAAGGAAATAGTAACCTCTTCCAGCCGTTTTGAGTTGGCTTCAATGGGGAAAGACTTCCACCTGAAGTTGACTATAAGGGCGCTGGCTGGATGGGGTTCAGTGTCTCTCATTCCTGGGAGGGCACAATGGGATAGTCTCCATTTATTTCTGTCAGCTGAGGTCATCTTCAGTGAAGACTGCAGGAGTCTTCTGAGGCCAAGGCTGTGAATGTCCTGTGAGTGGCAGTGGCAACTAAAGCTATGGTGATCCTCAGAGGCAAAGGCTGCTGGGGTCCTCCTCTTCTTTTTTGTCTGTCGGAGGATGTTTTATTTGAGGGATTTCACCCTGGTGCCAGTTTTGGTGCACTAGCACTCAGAATGTCAGCAGAACCAGGGTCATGGGGTCAGGCTCTTGAACAAATACCATAGCACCTGTGTCTTGGAATATATGTGCACTTGCTGTGGTGGTGGTGTCCATCCCTGAGATGCAGGTATGAGTATATCTCCCATGGAACTGAGATCTGGGTCTCTGGGGCTTGGTGCATGACTCGGCCCCTGGGTGTGTGTGTGTGTGTGTGTGTGTGTGTTTGTGTGTGTGTATGTAGAATGCATCAGCAGCACAGGCCCTGGGATATCAGAGTACCACAGTGGCTTGGGCCCAGGGGGCAGGGAGCAGTAGTACCACACCCTGGAAATGGTGGGTCAGTGTCCCAACTCTGGCCCCAGGGGGCAGTCAAAGAACACCAGCAGCTGAGGTCCAGTGGTTGTGGTTCTAAGTTGAAGCTACATTCTAAGCTGCAACTTAGAACCCTGGGGGTGGGGCACAGAGCAGTGGCACTGAGGGCTGGTCAAAGTCCCAGCTTAAGCCTAGGGGGCAGTCAAAAAACAGCATCAGCTCAGCCCTGGTGATGGCAGGACAAAGCCATGACTTAGAACACTGGGGGCAGGGCACAGAGGTGCAATCGTGCAGCCCAGGGATGATAGGTCAAAGCCTAAATTTAGGACTCGCAATAGACAGTCACAGATCTGCATCTGCACAGCCCTGGTGATGGCCCGGTAAAGCTCCTGTTGGGATCCAGAGGGTGGGGTGCAGAGCAGCAGGAGCCTGGTCCCAGAGATGACAGGTCAAAGCTATGACTTAGGATATAGGGTTAGGGTGCAGTGCTGCAGCAGTGTGGCCCTGGTTATGGTGGGTCAAAGGCCTGACTTGGGACCCAGGGGTGGGGATACAGAGCTGCAGCACGTCCAGTTCAAGGAGGAGACGCATCAATGTGGACTTGGGCAACTCTGTCAGCTGGATTTGGTATTGGTAGAGATGGTGGGTTCCTTAGCAGCAAAAGCTGCAAACGTTCACGGTGATGAGGCTTGCTGGGGTTCTCTGCTCCCTTTTTCCCTGTGGGTTGAAATCCCTCTGAGGGTATCCCTCCTGGTGCTGAGCTGCTCTGAACTGAGGAATGGGGTGATGCAGGTAAAATGCGCCCTGTGCTCTTCTGTGTGGCCATCCTTGGCTTTGGAGTTCTGCAGGGTTTCTGCTGCTACTTTGGTGTAGTCCAGAGCTTTTGCAGATCTATTTTCATCAATTTGTGGTTGTTTATTTATTGTTTTTGGGGGAAAGATGAGCATTGGGTCATTCAGCTCTCCATCTTGCTGATGTCACCCCCTCTATAATTTTAAAGGAAAAAACTATTAACATCAAATATTATAATTAAAATTCTGTTTTCTAGTGAAAAACCAAGAAATTGTCTCTAGTGTTTTCATTTCATTGCACTATAATTGCATTGATTCAAATGTTTCTGGAAGTAAATGGTTCATTAATAAGGATCTTAGAAGACATTTTTTGTTCTGTAAGATTTTTTCAATGATATTTCTTAATAACGACATTTGACTAATATTCTTTTGCTTTTTGTAGGGCAGGATACTGGACTCATTAAAGCGAAATACATCAACAAGAGTAGTTTCCCAACTATGGCCATGAATGCACAAGCTATTGAAGAAAGGTTTGATAAATTTAACCACATTTAAAAGATTCTCATAGCAAAACCTCCATAAGCAAATTCGAAAGACAATTTGAGAAAATCATTTTTGGAACTCCTATCATGGCTGAAAGGCTAATTTCTTTAAAATAAAGAAATCTTAGAAGTCAGTAGGAAAAGGGACCAATACTCGATAGAAAAATAGACAAAGAATATGAGTCAAGGGTTGGCACCGCAAGAGGCACAAATGACTCTTAAACATAGGAGAATAAATAGGAGAATTACAAAATAAAACACACCGAAACATCAAGTTTTCACCTATCAAATTGGCAAAAAATCTAAACATTTAATAATGCTGTTGTCATGTGTATGGAGAAAATTAACCATTGCTCTTGAGATTATAACTTTATTCAGCCTCTATGTAGGCAAAATTGACAGTGATTATCTGAATTATAAATATATATACCTTTTGGCTCAGAACTTTTACATCTTGAAAATGCTAGATGTCTTGCGTGCTAGCAAACGTGGTAACCAAGAGGTCAGTCATCACAGCATTGCTGGTAGGGAGCAGAGACTGCAGGCATCCTCAGGTTCATTTATAAGGCCCAATTAAATATAGATCGGCATACTATGTACTATTGCTCTAAAAATGAACACGATACCTCTATATGTATTAATATTGAAAAATCTCCAGAAAATATACTGGGAATGGAAAAGTTTAGGACAGTATGTAATGATTATGTAGAAAAGGGAGGAAATTACACACATCTACATGTCCATACTTATATACATAAAATTTTTATATAAAATGTGCATACATATATACAAATATATATGGCAAGTATTTAAGTATAATTACGTAAAATATATATGCTTTCACTGAATAAAATATTTCTAGAAATATGTAGGGGAAACTAAATATATTTGTTGTCTCCAGGGAAAGGTACTGAGTCTAAAGACAGGGTTAGGAGGGTGACCTTTCTGTCTATTCTCACTACAAAATTTGGAGTTTGATTAATGTAAATATATTAATGAGCCTGAAAATAAATGCAATGTGTATTTAAAATAACAATATATAATATAATAAATGTAATAAAATATTAATATGACTGTCCACAGTTTGTTTCAGGTATGTTCAATAATTATTTGCAAGATTGTGTTGTATACAGGACAATTTATTGAATACAGGAATCACAGAGTACATACTATTATCTTTTTTCCTTTTTTAAAATCTTACTCTGGTGTTACACGGCAAGTAGGATAAAATAAGTGGGTCTTTTCTTTCCGTGCCAATGTGTTTATTCTTTTTTCTTTACACTCTTCTTGTCTTATTCTTTCTTCTGATGTATTTGGCAAAGCAGGGACATGCCCACATACATGACAGACAGCCTGTCATTGGAAAAGTTCATCATGGGAATTTTTATGAGTTTATGACATCTGTGTTAATAAGCACTTAAAATTAACATCTTACAAGATGTTAACAGAGGGGTGTAGTGAATGCCAGTGCAGCTGGAGCTATTTCATATATATGTGCTTTCAAGGTAACTGAGCTTTTCGTTTTTGTTATGCATATTTATTTTATTTTCCCTAGTGTATGTAGTAACTGCCATCACTGGCCTGGTCACTTCTTATGTTGCTAATATACACTCAGTGAGGTGAGGGAGAGGTTCACTTGATACCAAAGAAGCAATTTTTTACTTCGGATCCTAAAAGGTGACTTTGCTTTTTTTTGCTTCACTTATAATTTCATCCCAATTTTCCTTTGCTGCATAACAGACCGCCTCAAAATTTAGTGGCTTGAACAATCATTTTATGTAGCTCGTGATTTTCTGGGTAAGGATGTTAGGAGGGTCTCAACTGTGGTTTGGTTTTAATCTATAGCTGGGGATGGAAGATGTATTTCTAAGATGGCTTCTTCACTCAAAATTCTGGCACCTCAATTCTCTGTGACTTCTCTCTCCACATAGCATGTTGTCCTACAGGGCCCTCCTATGTGGCTTGGATTCTCCCAGTATGGTGGTTGTCAGGGTAGTCACTCTTCTTCCAAGGCAGCTGGTTTCTAAGAGCAAATGTTCCAAGAGACAGGAAGTGAGAGCTGCCGTACTCTTTAGGACTGGACCTGGAAACTTGTATGGTGTTACTTCTGCTTTATTCCATTAGTCAAAGCAGTCAGAGAACCCAGTCAGATTCAAGGGGAGAGACATGGACCCACCCTCTCCATAGGAGGCATGTCAAAGAATTTGTGGCCAATTTTAATCCACCACAACTCTTTTCTTTTGAAGAACTTGGACAAGATCCTCAGGACTGTGTTGAGAAGTTTTTGAATGCCATTGTTCAGCTCAAATCCCAAAGGTTACCTTCCTTTCTTGTTAGCAATTAACCTGTGTTTCTGTGCTAGGTCAAAGCAACTTAATTTTCTTTACCTTATGAGGAAATACTTGCCCAGATGGGAGCTCTAAATATTGAGTTCAGCCTCTGTTCTTCCTTGTAATCTTAGCAGTCTGTAAGCTGACCCCCAGTCCCAAAGCTATGCTTATGCTTTCTTCCATAAAAGCCTTTTAAAAATAGCTTTCTTGGTTTTGCATCTTGGTCTTCAATCTTCAAGCAGATTGAAGGGGGCACTGGGAACCTTCCTATGCAACAACACCATTAACGAGACATCGGGGCTCATTTCCAGTTCTTCAGCTCTCTTATTATTCAACCGACGTTTAAGAGTATGCTTTGCATCTTATTTGTGTCTGTTTCCCCAGCGCCAACGAGCTCTGGGAATATGATCAGTGCTCAGTACATTAGCTATGTCAATGAATGGTGATAAAACAATTATTCTTTCTTTAAACTCTTAGGAACCTAACCTCTGTTTTTTCCTCTCCCCTTTCCTATTACTTCTCTTTTGGTTACTGTTCTATCTTATCTTGTTCCTCCAAAGTCTCCCTATTGATTTTCCAGGTATCAGTCTTATGGTCTTCTGCAGTCATGCGTAGCTTAACGACAGGTATAGATTCTGAGAAATGCATTGTTGGGTGCTTTTATCATTGTGCAAACATCACAGGGTATACTGAGGGGAACAAAATTTGCCACCCCAAAAGGTATCTCTCTAAAATGAGGATGATTTTAGGCCGATTATTTTTAAGAAACAAAGGACTCAGAAAGTTTTTCTTGTTACCTC
The DNA here is from genome assembly GCF_037783145.1 of Equus przewalskii. Lineage (NCBI taxonomy): Eukaryota > Metazoa > Chordata > Mammalia > Perissodactyla > Equidae > Equus > Equus przewalskii. Next base: position 8,762,924 of record NC_091858.1, on the reverse strand, counting down.
TCTCTTAACTGCCTAAAAGAATTCAGATTAAAAAAAGCCTATCTCAGGAAGTGAGCTGTCACCTTTACATAACATGAGCTAGGTTGGAGACAGGGGAGAACCTAGAAAAGTCTGTTTGTTGGGAGCCCCTCTGTGTTCTTCTGTTTCTATGTGACCAAACACTTGTTTTCCAAATGTTTGCCCCTTTTCATCTCCCTGTGAATTGACTTCCTTCCCTTTGAAGTCCCTGACTCTCTCCATTCCCAACACCTTCTTTTGTCTTTACCTAAGGATGGTATTTAAGGTGAGGGCTTCAGCCATTTTGGTGAGTTACTTGGTTTTCCTGGGTTTCTCCCATGTATAACTGTTATTAAGAGTTTTGTTTGCTTTTTTCCTGTTATTCTGTCTCATGTCAATTTAATTCTTAGACCAACCAGAAGAACCTAGAAGGATAGAGGAAAATTTCTTCCTTCCCTGCAGTACTTACCCAAACCTAGATGGTCTGGCCTACTATATCCCTAGGCCACATGGTGCTAATGTTATCGGACCACCATCTTATATGCAGTCTTTTGTTGACTGAAATGCCATTATGCAGTGCGTGACTGTATTCTTTCTCACATTGCACCTGAAGTGATCATCCTGTTGTGAAAATCTAACAATGCGATGTCCTTGCTTAAATTTCCTTAATGGCTCTGTTGCCACCAGAGTAAAGTCCAATAACTTACATGTCTCTGAATGATTGGCCCTTGCTTTCCTCTGGCCCCATTGTGACCTACTTCCCCTTCTCACTTGATTTCCCAACAATATGGATTACTTTTGTTCCCCTAGTGTGCTTTGCTTATTCTTAACTTCAAGCCTTTGCACATGATAATGTGTCTGCCTGCATCACTCTTCCCTTCCCTTCTTGTCTCTCTCACCTCTACCACTTCTTACGTGTGAGATTGGAGGACATTTCCTTCAAGAGGCCTTCCCTGACCCAACAAAGTCAGGTTACTTCCACTTTTATGTGCTCCTATTTCACCCTCTTATTTTCCACATAATAGATATCATTGCACGTGTCTATGTTGGCTTTGCTTGCTTGCTGGTCTGTATCTTCTGTTAGACTGGAAGCTTGGGGAGGATAGCGACTGAGTTTTTTGAGTGCTATACTGCCAAGCCTAGAACAGTGACTCGTACATCTGAGGCCCCACATAAAGATCAGCTCCTCTCCAGTCCCTCCTCCCCCTCCCCCTCCCCCTCAATTCATTCTCCCCTCTTCCTCTACTCTCTCTCTTTGTTTCTTTCTATTGGTAGTGTTTTAATCTATTTATTTATTTATTTATTGAGGAAGACTAGCCCTGAGATAACTAATGCTAGTCCTCCTCTTTTTTGCTGAGGAAGCCTGGTCCTGAGACAACATCCCTGCCCATCTTCCTTTACTTTATATGTGGGATGCCTACCACAGCATGGCTTGCCAAGTGGTGCCATGTCCACACCCGGGATTTGAACCGACAAACCCCGGGCCGGCAAGAATTGGAACATGCGAACTTAACTGCTGCACCACCAGGCCAGCCCCAAGTAGTCTTTTAATCTAGACAGTGGATATTTCCATATGACTGACTTCCAGATGAATGGGAAGTTCCAGTAATTTATAACAGCACCTTTCCATATTTATATCAAATTTGGAACACTGGGAAATTTTGCTCCAGGTCCCAGATCCTTGCTTACTATCCAGCTATTTTCGAACAATTTCCCTGTTCTATATCATTTATTTAAATCACAGTTCAACGTCCATTTCTTCAAGAAATGTTCTAAACTTTGAGTCATTCCATTCCAAATATCTCTTTTCTTATGAAACATAAGATTTGTGATACATGAAATTATGTCCAGTGACAGTCATTTATGCTTTCTTATTTATAAAATTTTGGGAACTTGTACTATATCTATCTTTTGGTATTTCTATGGAGCTGATATCCTAGTAAGCTTTTATTGGGTTAAGTGGAAACTGGATTTTTATGTGAATAAGAATTAACCTATTTAAAATCATGATTGCTTATGAATATATAAGATACAGCTGGAAAATAGACCTAGAGATTATAAGCCTCTTTAAGGAGAAATTGTATTTGTTTTTGAATGTGCATATTTTTGTTTGGTTTTGCATTCTTGTTTCAACACTTAGCAAAGGTCTGAACACGTCTGTGACCCTGTGCTTTCTTTTTCTTCTTGCACGTGGACTATCAGAATTCTCAAAGCAGAAATTCTTTACACAGCTACCAACTTCCATATGATTATCAAGTCATGGGACTAGAAGACTTCGTCACCCTTTAGAATACATATGCCGTTGTGTATGTCTTTATTTGTGGACATTTACAGCGTTATTGTCCTGTGTGTGAGAGGATGGTAGGTCGTGTGGTAATCATATGTAAACTCTGTATTCTTTGGCATGGGGTGTTCTGGAGAATTGAATACCCTGATTAATGAAGTTACTGTGTATGCCATACGTAGATTACTAAGTTCTAAAAAATACAGTACAATATCACTAAGTCTCTCTTTTCTTTTAATACCTACATTATGACTCTCTATTTTCTAGTCCCTGGGCATTGAGTACAGTAGCTTATTCAAAGTCTACTCTACATTCCATTCATTAAGTGGATGTGTTTCTAATGATCATTTGTGATGATTTAGAAAGTGGTATAGGATCTAAAACTATGAATACCAATTATCATTATACCATAAAAGCTTGGAAGTGAGGGTTAATGGAGAGTTTCTGTACATTAGCTGACTCTGTGATCACTTTCCATTTTTTTTCTGAATTAGTTGAAATTATTCTAGTTAGTGTGCAAACTCATGCACTAGAAGTCTAATGTATTCTAGGGTTTTCTTTTAATGTCTCTGCACCGTTCCAAGTTTCTTTCCCTGTCCTTGAAGGCTCTATCGGCAGCACGTTTATCAAACCCGGGTCCAGTGCTGTGCTTGTCTCACCGTGCACCTGCATCAGTGTTATCTCCTGTTTTCTCTCATGTACAAATAAGAATAGCCCTTCCAAAGGCTTGTAATATCTCGAATTCCTATAACTCACATCAGAAGCTTTCTCTTCTATAGGGAGTGCTTTAATTAGAGAACCTCTGTACTCTAAATTTTGTGGAAAGCTTCTTCCTTTAAAGCAGCTTTTGTGAACTTCATTAAATCTGAGTTATGGAAGACGCGGTCTCTGATCTTTGGCTTTGCTGAGCTGCTGACCGGCTTGATGTGCTGCTTGGCGGATTCTCTGGAATGCTGAGTGTGTTCCAGGGTCCTGTAATCTGTCTTGTTTGGTGCACTGTCTATAAGTTACCAGTAATTACTTGGAAAGAAAATTGTCTTCTCTGTTCCATGTATCTGAATTTTAACTGCAGCTGTGTTATAAGTATGTGCATCTCTGAATTCAATCTATTAATTTCTGCTCTCTGACTACATATTTCAGGAGAAGACTATCTGGGTATGGTGGTAGGTATAAACTGTGGCTATATTCGTATGAATATATATTCCAAGAACTGATATAAAATCGACACTATATTTTTTTAAAACTCAAACTACAGCTAGTGCCAATAGTTTAAAATTCCTACTGTGTTTTCTGGTTGGTCTCCCCAGATGGGAGAATCGTGATTGGAATACTATCGCAAAATTGCTCTTGCTTTAGATAGCTTTATTTTTTATACAAGTTGCTTTTAAAAAGATTTTTAAAAATACATACCCTGAAACATCAACAGCACATTTGGACTTGTTTTTTTTAAAAGGAAAATAAATTTAATGGATGCCAAAATATCTGAAAACCAGCATGTTTGCCAAGATTGTGATAACCGTATGTGGGAAGTGGAGGAGTTTCAGAGCGGCTGCAAATATTAAACGTGGTTCGATCCTCTGCACGATGAGGTGGAAGGAGGACTGGACCAGGAGTGAGGACACCTGGGTTCTGTTCTGGGCTCTGCTCTAGTCTACCCTACTTCTTTCTTTATGCAAATATTCTCACCTCTCTTTGCTTCTCTCTTTTCATTTGTGGAATCAAAGAGCTAGAGATCATATCTAAGACCTAACTATGAAATCTCTTGGCTGCTGTTGATTTTAACATGGACAATAAACAAATAAGGAAATAAATAGGGCAGTTTGACCTTAAGTTATCAGACTGTGCAACCTTTGCAGAACAACAAACATTCAGGACTGAAGTCACAAAAAATTAGCTACTTATCCCAGGGTCTTCAAGACGCCAACTCTAAATCTTAGAAATCAGCATAATGGACTAGTTTCTTTCAGATGGGATATTGACTGTCATTGATACCAGTGGCAGAGCACTAACAGAAATGCAGAGATGTGTGAGGAGGTCATTAGCTTGTAGCCAAGAGAGTCTGTGCAGGATTCTCAGAATCGCTTGTGTAGCTTCTTTCATTCGTCAGAACTGAAGTTTTCCAGTCATGAACAGCATTCCCATTAGTGTTAGTTTTAGCAAGAGCTTTAACCAACCATCTGCCTCAGTATTATTTTCTCTTACTGGTAAATAAATTACTTGTGCATCTTACAACAATGATATCTTAGATTTGATGGATTATGGTGTTAACCTGTATCGCCAGGCATGATATGAGTCCCTTTATTCAGACAATATTCATAGTAAGGTAGAGGTAGGAAACTTCCGTTAATATGCTTGGGTTGTGGAACAGGGAGGAGTTGTGCTAAAAATAACCCTTTCACACGTTGTGGTTGACAGTTGAGTCACTATCTTATGCCACTGTTCCATAGCCTTTGCTTGCTTACTTTACTATCTAGTAAAAAGTGTTTTTATGGAATTAGAAATCTCTAAGTAAATGGGTTTTCCTTTTTGCAAATGTGCTTCTTTACAAGAAAAGAGGTGTAAAGCACTTAGCCCGGAGCCTGACACAAAACAAATGGCTACCATAAAGTGCTTCTGGGTAAGAGCAGTTTTTGGCTAAGTGCATGGATTTTGCATTTGTTTATTTAGCCCTCTGTGAGGGGAGCCATCTCTCACCAGACACAGTGATGGGCTGAACTTCAACGTATTAAGCCAAGGAAGAATCCATCTTACAAATGGCTGGACCACTCTGACAATGGAAATAACTAGGCTCCAAGCTACAGATTATTTTTGAATTTTTCATTTTGAAGTACTTTCAGACCTATGAAATAGTTGCAAAAGCTGAATTCCTGCAAACCCTTCTCTGAGATTCCTCAAACTAACATTTTCAAGAACCACAGTGCAGTTATCAAAATCATGAAATTAACCTTGATATAACACTATCTTCTAATCCAGAGATTAGCACACTTTTTCTGTAAAGGGCCAACGAATAAATATTTTCGGCTTTGTGGGCTGTAAGGTCTCAGTCATAGTATAAGAACAGCTGTAGACAATACTTAAATCAATGGTAATGGCTGTGATCCAAAAACTTTACTCATAAAAATAGGTGACCAGCTGGCTTTAGTTTACAACCCACGAAATCCAAGACCTTTGTCAAAATTTGATCGTTTTCCCACTGATGTCCTTTCTTTGGTCCAGAGTCCAATCCCAGATCACATGTTGCATGTAGTCATAGCTTCTCAAGGTCTCCTTTAATTTGGAACAGTTTCTCAGTCTGTTTTTATATTTGGTGACCTCGAAACTTTCGAAGGTTACTGGCCAGTTATTTTGTAGGTTAAATGTCAGTTTGGGCTTCCCTGATGTTTCTTCATCGTCACATTTAGACTGTGTATTTTCTCTTAACAATAACACAAAGATGATATCGTGACGTTCTCAGTGCGTTATGGCAGGAGGCACATTGTCTATCCCATTGTTGGTGACACTAACATGGGTCATTTGGTTAGTATGTTATCTGCTAGGTTTTCCAATGGAAAAGTAGTCTTTTTCCACTTTTAACTTAAAAGTTACTATTTTTTCATTTGTAATGACCATTCTTTGAGACAATGTATTCATATTTTTGCCCATTAATTTTGGTGTCCATTGTTGATTCTTTCCTTGAACAGTTAATACTGTGTTGTTTGCCCAATAGGAACTTTTTAGTTTCATGGATCCTTTTTCATTTATGAGTTGGAATTTTACTGTCAGGATCTGCTTTCCAGTATTCCTTATTTGTTTGTTTATGTTAGAATGAGTTCATGGATTCTTATTTTATACTTTGGGCTAGGTTCTATTGCTATCATTATTTATTTTGTTTCTCAAAACTATCCCAGATTTGGATACTGGGAGGCCCCCTCCACTTAGCTGTTGTATCCTTTTGCATGTTCCCATCATTTTTTAAAGTACTTCCTTATATTGTGGCACCCCAAGATGTTCCAGGCTCATTTTGTGCTTTGCTTGTCCCAGCCCTGGAATCAGGGCATTTTACCAAGGATTATTGGTTCCTTTTATTAAATAATGGTACTATTTAGAAACCACAATTGGAGGAGTTAGGCATGTTATTATAACTGGAGTACCATTGACTCCAGGTCCTGTTAGTGAACAGAGCTAGAAAATATATACATGTAAGTGTACACATACACACAAACACACAAACATATACATATATTTGTTTCTATACCTGTCAGTGTATATATTAAAATCCGTGAGTTTATTTCAATGCCTCTAATTTCATTCCAGTATAACAAGAATCCAGCTTTTCTCTATTTCTTATTTGTAACTCCCTTCTTTTCCAGTGAGAAACCTGGTTCCCATTATCCATGATATACTTACTTATTTGTTCAGTCCTAGAATAAAACAAGGTAGTTTTGAAATTGCTGACCTCTACTCCTGTGAAAGCAAACCTACTATTTGTGTGTGATTCTTTCTGTCTTTCATCTGTCTTAGATTACATAGTAAATATATTAGTTTCCCAGGTTACTCAGGTTACTTACCCTTAAGTGTGGTCATGCTATTCATTTATAATATAGTTAGTTTCATTTGTTAGTGTCTGTATACCATCCTCCTATATTTATCTATTTTAATTATTTTTATATAATATGTGAAACATTATCAGAGTTCTAAAGTCAGAAATATAGGAAAAGTTATACTTAGAGAAATGTCACTCCCCACCATGTCCCTTCTACCCCAATTTCATTTACTCATTTTTTTCCGTTCTGTTGCCACTGATCCCTTGGGTGTGACTAATCTCATTAGTGTCTCATACAACTTTCTTTGTTTTATTTTATACAAATGTGCAGATATCTGGATATTTTTATACACTCTTCCATATCCAGCGGTAGGAAATGCATACGCATAAAGTTTTTATTGCAGCATTGTTTGTAAATGCAAAATACTGGAAACAACCTAAAGTCCACACATAGGAGAGAGGTTGAATTAACTTTTGTACATTATACATCCACATGATGCAGTGCTATGTATCTGTAAGAAAAATGAAGATGATCTCTATGAACTAATCTGGAGGTAATTCCGGGATATATTGCTAAGTGAAAACAAAAAAGTCCATAAGGAGTAGTTTTAAGAGAAGGTCCCAGCAATAAATCCCTATGGCATGTGCCTCTGCAAAATTCTTTCCCTTTGGACTTTTTGTCCAAAATTCTCTCATTGGAGGATTATCTCTTTAGCTTGCGGTTTTTAGAAAAGAACAATGTGAGGGCTAACACAGTAGTTAATAGCCACAGTGAGGGGGGATGAAGGTTGGAGAACTGCTTTGATTAAAGATAGCAGGAATAATTCCTGCAGATACCAGGCACTGCGAGAAGTGGGGAAAGACATCACTGAAGGGGAATAGAATACTGCTACTAAGTGTAATTGACAGTTTTTCTTTCTAGAGGCCAGCTAGGTTTCGAACTAGTCAATGCTTCACATGTACCCTACTGGTGAAGAAAATGAATGTTTAATGAACAAGTAACAATGTGGAAGCCCTGACCTAAAACTTGAAATGTTTCAACTACAGTTTACGTTAATTAGGTAATGAAAGAACTGTGCTCAGTTTCAGGGGGAATAAAATAGAAGAATAAGTTAGACATAAACATAACAAATAAGAATTAAATCTCTAACAATAATGAGCCACTGAAACAAAGACTTTAGTCATTTCAAACCCTACTCACTATCGCCAAAATGTCATGAATTTGGGTAGAATGGGGAAGAGACATAGAAAGAAGAGGTGATCCCATATGGGATCCTTGGATGCTTGGCCAAAATGTAGTCATACTTGGAATTAAAATCCCATTTTGATTAACCTATTGCATTTTTTTTCCCCTAAATCAGACATCTTGGAGTGTGTGAGGACAAACAGATTGGTATCTTTTCTCACTCTTTTTTTCTTTCACCCTTGTGCTTCCTCTGATAGATGCTAATGAACTGCTTCCATTCTCCCTAGAGTTCCAGCTGTCTCTTGCCTCATGTGTTTGCACATGCACTTTACTTGAACACCTCCCCACCCCATACACACATAATCACCATTATTTTGCTAATTCCACTCAGTCTTCAGGTCTCATGTAGATGTAATTTCTCAGGTAATTTTTCCCTCAGCCTCCAGAATTAGTGAGGTATAGTGTTTTGTATTTATTTTGTCAATGCATCTAGCAAACCATACTGTATTTGCTGACATAAATGTTCACTTACTCTTCCTCAAAGATATTTGAATGCAAACATTATATCTATTGTATACATCATTATTTCCACCTAGAGCAGTAGTCATCACCCACAACATATTTCCTAGGAGAATGAATTCACCAATGGTCCAGCAATCTAGGATGCTAGACAATGTAAAACCTGGGTCCTTCTTACCCTGAGTAATTTAGAGGCTATGTCTATAATTAGAAATGTATTGAAAAACAGTTAATAAAAGAAAACAGGGTTACTAAAGCATGATTACTATCATTTAAGATATATTGCATATTCTGCTTTGTCTCATGGAAGACAGCTTGATAAAAAGCTTAATCACCCAAGATTAATGGAAATTATTTTCTTAGCTCATGTCATAATAGAGATCATCAGCCTAGTGCAATCTTCTTTTGTGCAACTTCAAGTGGGATGAGATTAATAAAATAATTTGAAATGTGTAGCTATTCAATGTGCCTGTAGTGGTTATAATTTAGTTAAGGAAAGTTAAAACAGGCTGCAGATCTATTGACTTAAAATGGTACTAGCAATTTTGATACTGTAGAACTTCTCAGAACCTGTCATATGCTACTATTCGCTGTGAATCTTGCAGAGGATATAGTACACAGCATTTCCAAAATGATCATGGACCACTTTTTCTTTTTCCCCATAAATGTGCGTCATCTAGAACTAGAGATTATTACTGTCTATAAATGAATTATCCATCTACCTACCTACCTACCTATTGAGAGAGTGATTACTGAGTTCTTACCTCCTCCTCACTCTCCCCCTGCTTTTATGCCCTTCCACAAGTCCTATCTGCCATTAAACTTTCTTTTGTTTTTCTAATTTGTCATGTCTTTCCTATATAATAAAATAAAGAAATATTTCAGATATACTATACTTTGTCATCACAGCAGAAAAGGTGCTCTCCCTAGATGATAACCTGATCATAAATGATTCATGTTGGGAGCCAGTGTGTTGGTAGTGGATGTGGAATGTGCCCCTATGCTTTTGCGGAGGGGGAAAATATTCGTAATTATTGGGAACTTAATAGAAATATTGAACATGCATACTCCAACTACGTGAACTCTAAAATACTTCTATTGTCTTTCTATAACAGTATAAAATAACAGACGTAAAAATAGTGAAATCAAAAATTAAAATAAAAAATATGGCATTATTCAGAGACATGAATAAAACAAAATAGGCAAGAAGAGTGGATTTATAATGGCTGTCCTTTGAGCTGCAGCTGCCTTGAGGTTCGCTTCTACAGGCTCAACTGAGTCTCCTTAGCTCCTGTGACCAAATGAGCCAAACCAGTTAATCATTCTGTCATGCAGTGTGGGACACAACCGAAGGGTTGCCAGTACATAAGTCATACACAATGCCTGTTGCTCCTTCCTGTCTCTCTGCCTTCTTTGTTTCTTCCCTGTCTCTCTCCACTTCTCTATACTTTTTTCTATTTTAAATTTATTCACAAGTATATTTCCTGTAAAGTATGGATGTACACAGAAGTGTAGTCATTCGTTTGTTTTTAATTGAAAGCAAATTCATTTAATAAATTAATTATTTAATTGATTTAATAATGTGTTAGAGATTGTGGGGGAACAAAACAGATCAAGTTATGTCCATTATGAGACGTATTTCCAAACATCTAGCAAAAGAAAGAAAGATTATTCAGATTAAAAACATAATTTTGGTTAATTTGGTGTTTTCCCAATTTTTATTTTGAAAAATTTCAAGCCTACAGTGAAGTTGAAAGGGCAATAAATACTTGTATTAGAGCTTCTCATCCAGATTCACCAGTGACTAATATTCTGCAACATTTTCTTTCTCTCCCCTTTCTCTCTCTCTCTCATAGAGATTGTTTTAAAAACAACCTGCTTTTTTAATCAGTTCGTATTGTTTTATATAAATTTCAGGTGTGCCTCATTATATTTCAACTTCTGAATGGACTGCATCATGTTCATCACCAAAAATCTAGTTGCCATCCGTCACTGTACACATGTGCCCCTTTTCCCCTTTTGCCTTCTTCCCCCTAAACTAAACTATTTTAAAGAAATTTGCATATATCTTTACAGTTCTCTCCTGAATACATCAGCCTACATACTCTGCTAAAAACAAAAACATTCTGTTACACAACCATCATATCGTATCACACTCAAGAAATTCTATATAAATTTGAATATTTAATATGAATTTATTTAATAGAAATTAAGATATGTAATATAAATTTAAGATAATATATAATATAATTATAAATTACATGTAAGATATATATAAGTAATATATATTATATATTTGTTATGAACTAAATGTTTGTGTTCCCCCTAAATTCACATTGAAGCCCTAACCCCTAATGTGATGGTATTAGGAGATGGGGCCTTTGGGAGGTAATTAGGATTGAGGTCATGAGAGTGGGGCCCTCATAATGAGATTAGTGCCCTCACAAAAGAGACACCAGAGAGCTTGCTCTCTCTCTCTCTCTCCATGTGCACATGCCCCGGGAAGGCATTATGAGGAAACAGCAAGAAGGGGCCTTCTCCAAACCAGGAAGAGAACTCTCACCAGAACTTGACCCTGCTGGCAACTTGTTCTTGGACTTCCAGTCTCCAGATCTGTCAGGAAATACATTTCTATGGTTTAAACTCCACAGTCTGTGGTATTTTGTTACAGCAGCTTGTGCTAAGACGATATTATGAAATAGATAATATATTAAGATATAGTAGAGATAATATACTTAAGATAATATATCTTAATCCTACTTTATACACATTTTATCTAACAATGCAAGGATTTAAAGTTTAGGAAAAATGTTGGTGATTAGCATATGACAATGACAAGACCTGTCACTCCGGCTGTCTCTCTCCCTAGGGGGTGTGCTCCTTAAGGTCAAGAATCACACATAATTCAGGATTCACATGCCACTCATCTTTGTATTCTCAACATCTAAATAATGCTGAGTGGAGTGCAGAAAACATGGTAAGTTGAACTATACTTTGAATTAATTTTATTTAAATTAGCAAATAAAAGGATATTCCCTTAAATAGTCAGCCTTTAGGAGTTTTGAAGTAGAATTCATGTATGTACACACTTCACGAATGGTGCCTTTATAGTTAGATGGGAAACTCTCGGAGGTAATATTGATGAAGGGAGCTGGACAGGTGCTCTTGTTCCCTCTGATTTTTCTTGCTTCTGTCAGGCAAGGCTGTAATCCATATCAAGTGTGTAAATCTAATGTCTCAACAGTTTCCAACTCTTGGCTTGGTCCAGCAGTACTGAGAGTTTCTCTAGTTGGCTGTGTCCAGCCATAGATGTGTCCTGTAGAGATTCTTTTTCCCTTCTGGTCTGTTTTCTTTGTTTGTAAATAGCTCTTCTAGGAATAGGCATGGTAGTTGCTGTGGGATGGTATAGAGACAATTCTAGTTTTTCTATTTTTGTCTTTATTTTCCCTTGGAATAGTGAGCAGATCTATGTCTCTTGAGCTTTTTTTTTTATTAAGGGTTTCATTAGATCTTTCTCTGCCATGCTTTCCCCATATTCAGTAATCATATTGTGGATGGCATAAGGAATGGAGAATTACACTCACCCACTTATTTACTGGGTTGCAAATTTCTGTCTTTTTGCCTCATGTTTGGAATCTCTCTTCTTCCTACTTTTTTCTTTCCCACTCCTAGGAGTATTCCAGCTGTGTTTCCTTTTCTTCCTTTCTTCAATTTTTTTATATCTTGAGACCAATTTAGTGATGAACTTTTTATCCAGAATTTCTAAAAAGCTAATACACCTTTTGGGGGAATCCTTTTTCTAGTTCAATGGTATCTGTGGTCTTCCTAACATGAACCTAGTGAAATACGACTCAGTGATAATCTATAGTGCAGAATAAATGCCATGTATTAGCTGTGGCTATTCATTTCCAGGGAGGGTTTTCAAATAGAAAATTAAAAAAAGCATGGCTGCTCTGCCATGGCATATGGCAATGCTAAGATAAAGAAAAAATATCGTTTGTAGTAACAGATGGATTTGAACCACACTTGGATCTGTTGAATACTTTTTAATATTTAATTTACAATGAATCTTTAATATAACATTCAACTAAGTGTTCTGTCATTTTTCTTTTTAAATGTACGAAGCCTTTTCAATGTAATTATGTCTAGAAGATTTCATAAGAATATTGAGTGTTTAAAATTAAACTCTCATTGAAGGAAAAAAACAGTAATTTTCCCGAGATTTTTATGGTTCACTTTCATTTGTGCTGTTTAGAATGTTGTATATTTTTTTAACAGTCTGTCAGCCTCTTCTTTATCTTCTTTTCCTGTTAGCTGAAAAATAAAAGTGGAACCAAATAATGAAAGAAACTTTTAGCCATGAAAATGAAACACACATGAAAGCCATGCTGGGGCCATTGAATTCATTCTGTTTGTTAATATGGAGCCAAGTACTACAATAGTTTTCTAATGATATAAGAAATTATGGTTATAGTATAATCAGGGTTGCTATCCTTCCTGGAGATAGGCTGAAGAAATGAAGTCAATAAGTCAGTGGTAAAGCAGCCTAGTCAATCACCTCTAAAGAAAGCCAAAGAAAATTTCTGTTGAATTACTTCCAGTGTACTTATTAAAACATTTCATACAAGATTTATTTTTAACTTTTTCAAAAGGCATATCAGACAGTAAAGATGGAACGTATGGCAATTAAGATGTTCTGATTTATATCTCTTGCTGCTTTGCCATTGGATTGCTACATCTTATCCATCGTTGTAACGCCTGGGTCCCATTAATGTGGAAGACAGAAAACAGTGTTCCTACTTCCAGGGCAATACTTATCAAACAGTTCCTTCCCTTGCATTTGATGATGTTTTTTATTTTCACACATGTTGGGCTGACATTATCCTCTTTAAAAAATACATGAGATGTTTAAGAGATACAAAGTTCATCAAGGATTATGGCTGGAAGTCAAGCTTTTGTTTAGTAAACACCTGGTATGAGGGGGAACAACACTGATTGAAGGTCTATCTTTCTTGGCTTAAAAACAAGAGTAATGGGGCCTTCCCCATGGCCGAGTGGTTAAGTCCGTGCACTCCGCTGCTGCGGCCCAGGGTTTCGCTGGTTTGGATCCTGGGCGTGGACATGGCACTGCTCGTCAGGCCACTTTGAGGCAGTGTCCCACATGACGCAATTAGTAGGACATGCAACTAAGATATACAACTATGTACCGGGGAGATAAAGTGGGAAAAAAAAAAAAGAGATTGGCAACAGTTGTTAGCTCAGGTGCCGATCTTTAAAAAAGAAAAAAAAAAAAAACAAGAGGAACTTGAACTAAGTTACAGCTTATTTTGCATTGGTAGCTGTCACACTTGAGAAAACTCATACTGGAACAAAATTAGTCCAGATCATAATTCTTAAGGTGTGTATCTCTGGGTATTTCTTGTACATCCTTTTATAATTCTGGGTCCTAGAGGTTTTTTGCTTATTTTTAGTTTTATTTGCCTCACTGTGTATTATGGTATTTCTGTATGGTTTTGTTAGGAAGTAAGTGTTTAGAGTTAAAGACAGTTCAATAATCCTTCTTAACTAGGACTTGTAGACTTATGGTCCTTTGAACAGGACAAAGGTGAACAAAGAGCAGTTGTAACTGGGTGGGTTGTGGAGCAGTCATGATGACATCATGTCATCTACTCTTTGGATCTTTGATCTTAGCCTCTGACCTGAGTCTAGCTATTCTTTTCATTCCCCTCTAGCCCCCAACCGTTTGATGATGACGTGATAAGATGTATTACTTGATTTGGCTCCTCACTAGTTTTTGGCTCTTTGATGCTACATTAATCTTATACATTTTTAGAGGTTACTATGTTTTTACAGAGATGCAGATTGGCTAACCTGCCACAGCCATTGTTTGATATTTGAAGCTGAAGCTTCAGAATGACAAGGAATATGCACCGAATTTCATAGTGGGTCAAATGGTCTAAATATTTTAATTCACCCATTCATTCCATTCATATTTCCTTTGACAGAATTCTCTCTTTGTCCATCCCAGTGAGTGCCAACAACTATTTAGTCCCAGGAAAACAATCTCAGTTCCCTCTGCCTGGTCCATTCCCATTCTCATGACTGACTAATTTAGATATCCTTTCCAGATATCCTTCTTCAGTGGCTACATATGTGGGAAAGAACAACTTCACTAGTGCTCACCCTATCTTGATTCTGAAGGACACCAAATGGCAGTGTTGCATCAGAATAGTTTTACTTTTTAAACAAATAAGAGTACAAAGTGAAATGAATTGTGAGTTATTTGTACCCCACTGTTCAGTGACATTACTGCACCATATGGTGCTATACTGAATGATTTCAGACACACTGGGGAAATGTTACCTACTCCACAGTACGATAGGCATTTCCTTAAAAAATGCATGTAGCAATAAAGCATGGACACATTTATCCTTCGCTTCTCTTGTCAGGCATATTCTTTTAACACAGCTTTTATTTTCTAGTTAATAAGCATCACATAATGTGAAGCTTCTTGCTTGTTCTTCTTGCATTGGGACATATGTGTTAGCTGGTGAAGGTTTAATTACTGTCTCTGGTGCAATAAAGCCGACAGTTCATGCAGCCTAGGGGCCCCTGATAAGGCAGATGATGTTGTTATTTTGAACTTACCTTTCTTGAGAACATGTGAGACATGCATTTAGGATTGTATACCCCCGAAGAGGGACAGAGAGTTGAGAGAAAAGACCAGAATCAACTATCTACAGTTGTGCACTGCTTGAAAGTTTAACCCCCAGAGTTAGTTCAAAATTCACGAGTCTAAACTCATCTTCACTTTTTTGATACCATTATAGAAAAAAAAATAATGTTGATGAATACATCAATACAGACACTTCCTTATCTCATTCCAGCACCAGGGTTCCAAAGAGAAAACTGATCTTTCTTTCTTTGGCATGCTTTATTTTGCAAAATGGGTTGGGAATTATTTTGTCTTACAGGTAAGGATAAGCAAGTGAGTGAGTGATATGGATTGAAAGGACTATGTTCTAATATAATGGACTAGCTTCAAAAAATACTGTGAACTTTGCAAAGAAATCATGTTTTTTTGGTGGCATACTAGTAGTTTTATGTACGTCTTTCATGTGTATTGATGATGTTGCATTTCAGTTGGAGCAATTACCACTGCACCTCTACTCTGCTATTACTATAAACTGTTTCTTTGCCATTCGATACAAGAAGTATTTCACTTAAATGGTGACAGAAAGTATGTGTTTTAAATAGAGTTTGTCTAGTGTCCCCAGCCCGATGTCCAAAGATGATGTAATGTTAGAGTCTTAAAGTTGCACTGGTCAAAAGAAGTTGGAGGAAGGAAATACTAGTGAGAATAATTTTTCAACAGATATTTACCCAATTCTGGTTAGGATGAAAAGCGACTATGAATTCAGTCTCCTGAGGTGTTACAGAAAGGTAATGTACAGCTTAGAGAATGCACAAAGCTTTTGTGTATAGAGAATGAACTAAGTATGACAGAGCTGGCTTGGTCCCATAAAAAGACCAAACCAAAAGGAGGCTATTAGGAATTACCAACTTACTTGCTGCCTCGCCACTTCCTTCTACCCACATTCACATAGGTGTTGAACATCAGCAAGCTCTTAAATGCTTATTTGTAACTGTCTCAAAAGGACACACTAAACTCTCTTTTCAGTTATACTTAATCTTCCTCTTCAGTCTAACAGAGATTCCAAACGTGCATCCATGATCCTCAATTATTCAGATCTTTTGTGTGTCTAGTGGTATTGGTGACAATTTTGAATTGTAGAATTTGAAAAGCAAAACACATTTCGTTGCTGTGTAATACACTGAGAATTAAATGCTCACAGTTTTGCCTGAGCTTCTGAGGCCCTGCTTTAATAAGAAAGTAAGACGAGTTTTAATTAGCTTAGCAAACCAAATTTTCATGTATAAATGAGCCTTCTAAGAAGACTGAGAAAATCTGTCTTATTATAAGGAGCTAAATGTTTTTTTTACAACCTTTTCTATATTATTTATTTTCGAGTTGATTTTATTATCACGTATAATATAAAGGTGGAATTCAGCTAAGGATTGTATCTAAATTATTAAAGACTGTAATGAGCAGTTAAAATTAGTGAGATTGTTTTATAGGGGAAAATATGTTAACTACAATCTCGAAGGGAAAAAAAATCTTTATTTACACATGTGTTCACACCATCTCTCCCACATTGAAAGACGATGGAAAAGGACCTCTGAAAGTCTGCTTTCTGTGTAAGACTGCAGAGGAACCACAAAGTATTTGAAGTAAAAAGTGTCTATTCCCAACACTTTGCTAAAGGAACCAGGGTAGTTAGTATGGATTATTGAAGTATGACTTCCTAATGTTTCATTCATTCATAATTGCCACACTTGCTGGGTGCTGGAGAAGGAAAGAGAAAAAAAAGAAAGTGCATGACAAATTCCACCTGTAGAAATTAGAGATAGTTAAGAAATCCTCCTCTTGCATTTGAGCTTTCATCTAATGAAAAAGACAATATGCACACAAAAAATAAACATGAGTTGCAGTTCAGACCACATGCAATGATGGCAAACCAATCTGCGTACAATAACAACAGTAACAAATAAGATGAATGGTGGTGGCTTTACAATCTAGATTTAATTTTAAGA